>NC_136525.1:29774672-29807172 GCF_053919585.1 Euprymna scolopes
TCACATTCAATGCTGCTAAGACTAAGCTTGTTTCCTTCAATAACTACAAGAAACCTTCTCTACCACCAATAGCAATGGCCAAGAACACATTGCCTGAAAGTACTTCTTTTAAACTCCTCGGCCTAACGTTTACAGGGAATATGAACTGGAATAGATACATTGAGAGCATTGCCAAGGCTGCTGCAAGGAAGGTTGGCTCCCTCTACCGTGCTAGAAAACTACTTACGCCTGCCAGTATCCCATACCTCTATAAGGCAACCATTCGCCCATGTATGGAGTACTGTTGTCACATCTGGGCTGGTGCATCTGCTGCTTGTCTCTCGCTCCTGGACAGGGTTCAAAAAAGAGTCGCCAACCTGATAGGTCCTGAACTGTCATCTAGGCTTCAACCTCTGTCCCATCGACGAGATGTTGCATCCCTCTGCCTGTTTTACAAATACTTTAATGGTGAATGCTCTGACGAACTGCAAACACTTGTACCTCCCCGACGTAACTACCCCTGACAAACCCGACAAGCTACTAAGTCTCATCCCTTTACAGTAGAGATCCCTAGGTGCAAGAAAGCCTTTTACTCCAATTCTTCCCCAGAACTGCGGGTCTTTGGAACTCCCTTCCGGGATTCTGCTTTCCCAACTGCAATGATATGCAGAAGTTTAAGTGTAATGTTAACAAACATCTTTCTACTCTTCTCCCCTCATAATGACCCCGCTAATTAATTCCCTAATAGTAGCCCCCTGCTTCAAAGTGGCACTGTGCCTTGTTTGGGGTGAAAATTGAATAAAAAAAAAAAAAAAAAAAAAAAAACATATGGGCAGGAGCTGCTAGAAAGGACTTGTCCTACCTTGATATAGTTCAAAATAGACTTCGTAGCCTTGTGGGGGATGTCCTTTTCTCTTCCCTGCAACCTCTATCTCACAGAAGAGATGTTGCGAGTTTGTCTCTGCTTTATCGTTATTTTCATGGAAAGTGTTCGACTGAGCTTCAGCCTATGGGCCCCCCTCGCCAAATTTTCACAAGACACACTCGTCTAGCTGAAAACATTATCAATAATTCCCCCCCACTCTTTATCTGTGCCTAAACCTAAACATAGATTCCATGATCAAAGCTTCTTTCTTAGAACTGCACGCCTGTGGAATTGTCTTCCGTTTTCCTGCTTTCCGGCTGACTACAATATGGTTGTCTTCAAGTCTAACGTAAACAAGTTCTTGATGAGCCGTTCCATATAAGTTATCAAATTTACCGAATTTCCATTACTTATGATTACTATGTTGTCAAAGTTTCTCAAGTGGCCTCTTGGCCTTGATAATGTGGTGATGCCCGTGTAAAAAAAATGTATAAATATATAATATATATATATAATATATATAATATATATATATAATATATATAATACTAGCTGTACCCGGCCACACGTTGCTGTGGCTCAGTTTGTTAAAATGGAACACATGTGAAAGTAGAGAAAAGTTTGATTCTTTTTTTCAAGAGAATGTACAAATTATTTTTTTTTAACAGATGTTAAGAAAATAAACAGAAAAATACTTCCATCATTAATTATGCAAAAAAATAAATAAAATGTTGATTTAGTGTTTCAATATGCTTATAAATTACGCTAAAACTTGCTGAGTATGCACTGTTTTACGGTTGTTGTAAAAATGGAACGGAAACTTAAATTTCGCTTCATTTTAATCTTTCTTAATTTTTTAATTGTGCCCCCCCCCAAACGAATATAATCAAAACAGTAATATTCAACAATTGTACTTTATGTATATAAAACACAAAATGGGTGTCTGTATTACTGTACACATAGATTCGAAAAAGTTGTCAAAAAACAAATATATAATAAATAAATGTTATCAAAGGCAAGATAAGTTACTTTTCTGCCAAACTGGATATATTTTTTGTGTTTTTATTCAATGTAACATATTTATTCAGCTCGAAAAACATACAGTGTTTACCGATGTATTCGAAAATTCAAGATGGCGTCTGATTCTCTCTTTAACACAGTAAGTTTGGGATAAGGTGTTATAAATAAAAAAAACTATACAAAATACTATTAAAAACCCGCCGAATATATGTCAACCTATGTCACGGTAACATATATTGAGCGAGTTTTTAACAGTATTTTATCCGGTTTTTTATTTATAACATCTTTTCCCACACTTACCGTGTTAAAGAGAGAATCAGACGCCATCTTGAATGTTCCAATACATCGGTAAACACTGTATGGTTTTCGCGCTGAATAAACATGTTACATTGAATAAAAACACGAAAAATATATCCAGTTTTGTAGAAAAGTAACTTATCTTGCCTTTGATAACATTTATTTGTTATATATTTCTTTTTGGACAACTTTTTCGAATCTATGTGTACAGTAATACAAACCCCACAAAATATTTATTAAAAAAAAAAAAATTTTTTTTAAAGTTAATAGCGAAAGGGAAATAATTCCATTTTTAAACGAAAAAGTCAGTTTACCTAACTTACTGTATTAATGCTATTTTTTTTAAGCAAGAAAAAAAAAGGTAAATATCCAGATACGCTACTACAGAACACCGACCACTCTAATTTGTTTTTTATAGGTAATTGAGATCGCTGACAACGAATCTGATAGTCAAACTTGGGGCAAATTTACCATTTGCATGGTATTTACCCCTGAACCCACGAACTTCTTTCCACCATTTTGCAGCATCCGTTTATGCTACGCGCATGCACGCTGTAGCATAAACGACGGCTTCACCAAGCAAACTATGTTGGGGGGGAGGGGATTTTTTTTTTCCAGGACATAGAATTTTCTAATTTTCAAAAATACATTATAGCGCTTTTTGGGTGGAAAATTTAAAATTAGCTGAAAAAGAAATAAAATAAGAAAAGGAAAGCACACCAAGTTGGAGTAGGGGGTTAATTTATCTGTGTTTTTTTTTTTTATCTGGAACATCGAATTTTCAAATTTTCCGTAAGTAACGCACCGACATTTACCAATTAGAACACCATTTAACATTTTCCGAAGATTTTACTTTGTACATTGGGGGCACGAGCGGGGGGGGGGAGCGGATGTGATGTTGGCGCGCGTGCGCCCCAGCATCACATCTCCCCACCAAACAAATTAGAGTGGTCGGTGTTCTGTAGTAGCGTATCTGGATATTTACCAAAAAAAAATATTTAGGTTTGGCTATAAATTCCTAAACTTATTTCACCTTAAATAATTTAGGTGACTGAAATAGGAATCGAATTGAATCTTTAATTTCCTGAATAGTATCCGATAATTCATTTTTCTTCGAGTTATATCGAATACATTAATACGGACTTTAGGGGCTTTTTTCGTAATGTTACTGTAAAAATAATTTTTTTATTGTTACAAATTACGATGCTTTAAAAAAAGCAAAAATAAATTCTTACATTTTTTATTTACTACTGAAAACCATAACTTTAGTAAAGGTATTTTTTGTTTAAACAAAATAAAACATTTTCACCAAGAGTTAAGTAAAAATAATTAGTTCATTATATTCTGCGATCATTATTTGAAAAATACTGCAATTTTCATTAAAATTCGTTAATTTCCTGATTTTTGGTGAATTTTTAAGTAAAGGGAGGAATCAAAATGTGTATACACTTTGCGCGTCGGCATTCATTTTTCGACCACGTGTGGTTAATTTAAATTAAAGTTCAATCACATGGTTGCATTATCAATAAACCCATTGAAAATTTACCATATTGTAAACACATTCTGTTTACATTAAGCCTGTGGTGTTTTTTTAGTGATGCAATGTTGTCAACTGAGATTTTTAAAAAAACCGCGAGATCAGGAGAAAGAAATGTTCAGAAAATCGCTAGCCAGTTTGACAGAAAAGTAACTTATCTTGCCTTTGATAACATTTGTTATATATTTGTTTTTTGACAACTTTTTCGAATCTATGTGTACAGTAATACAAACCCGTGTACAGTAATACAAACCCCTTCGGGGAGATTGGAATGCCCCCCACCTAAAATGTACTTGGAAAAATCGATTTTATAGTGAGATTTAAGAATGGTTAGTCGAAAAAAAAGGTGAAAAAGAAAACAAATAATCAATAAATAATTGTTACCAAAGGCAATAAATGCTACTTTTTTTACTTACATGAATGAGTCTATTTTATGTTTTAAAGTATTTTCAAGCAATCTAATGCGGGTGTCTCTGAGTGCCAAATACCTCCAGATTTTCTAGAATTTCCCGCTAGATTGTAAACGAAATGTCCAGATCTAGCAGGAAAACCGCTAAATTGTAACACTGGTCACGTGACAGGAAGCGGTAATAAATAATTGTCCCTAAATAAAAAAATCGCCTCTCGGTAAAAAGAAATCCACCTATTTATCATAGGAAAATTAAGTATAATGTTATAATTAAAAAGGAATATATAAAAACACACATGGATATAGTAAACATATTATACCAAAACGTGGAAGCCATCCGTCCAGTGGTTTTTTAGACAATTAATTCCGAACGAACCAACATTTACATTTTTATATATATAGATATATAATATATATATATAATATATATATAATATATATAATATATATAATATATAAGCTGAGTTTCCGGCTGACTACAATATAAGCTATGGAATATATATATAATATATATACAATATAAATATATAATATAATATATATATAATATATATAGTATAAATATAGTATATATAATATATAATATATAATGTATGATATATAATATATATATATATTATACATCATATATATACATAGATATAATATATATTATACATCATATATATATAGACATAATATATATAATATATATAATATATAAGATATATATAAAATATATATATATAATATATATATGTATATAATATATACATAATATACATACATAATATATATAAATACAATATATATATAATATATATTATATATATATTGTATAATATATATATATATATATTGTATAATATATATATATATATATATATATACATACATACAATCCTTGTCAAAATCATAAGACCACTAAAAAAAAAAGTAAGCGTTTACGCATATTATCGAATTTTTATTCAAACAAATTGTTGAAACCATTGCCAAAAGGGAAAATATGATGGAAAAAAAATTAAATCTGCTTCATTCGAAACCTTAATCCTGATCTAATAATTATTTTTTAAAAAACAAACATTTTCACCTGTAAATGATAAGACCACTTTAATAAAATCGACTAGTTTTGAAAAATTGAATATGAAAAGCTTTCGTGTGTGGGGTGGACTCTCACATAGATCCATTGAAAACGAAGTGAATCGTAGCAAAACGGTCATCACAAATTTTTTAAGAGATCAAGATCAATATGGCCACAAAAAGAGTCCAGGTCGACCAAAGAAAAATAACCCAATCACTGGATCGCCGTATCAGAAGAAGTTAAAAAAAACTCCAGTATGAGCTCGTCAATTGAAAAGCCAAACAACAGCAGAATGTAGTCCTAAAACCATCAGAAAATGAAGGGTTTCAATCATTTAAAGCGACTGCAGAAACCACGTCAAAACTAACCGACTTAAATATGCCGCCAAATACCAGACTTGGCATGAAAAGAAGTGGGAAAATGTAATTTTCCCCGATGAGAAAAAGTTTAATCTAGATGGTCCAGATGGATTTCAACACTATTAGCAGGATAAAAATTTGCCCAAAGAGACTTTTTCAACTCGGCATAGTGGAGAAGGGTCTTTAATGATCTGGGGTGCTTTCTCGCGAGCTGGGACCCTAAAGTTGCAAGTAGTGAAAGGCCGGCAAACATCATTGAAATACTTTTCAATGCTGGAAAATGCTTCTATCAGGACTGAAGGTCCACGTCTGTGTGGAGGAAATTAGATTTTCCAGCAAGACAACGCTGCGACACACACTTCTCGACAAGCACGAGAATACTTTTCTTCAAATAATATAGAATTGTTAGACCATCCAGCATGTTCTCCGGGCCTCAGTCCTATTGAAAATCTTTTTGGGATGGATGGCAAAAGACGTATTCAAGGATGGAACCCAGTATGATTCGATAAAGGAACTTTCTCATTCAGTTTTCAGTACATGGGATAAAATTCCTGAGCAACTGATAAAAAACTTAGTCGCAAGCATGCCGAAGTGAATTTTGGAAGTAATTCGTAATAATTGGAGGCTATACTAAATACTGAGACCCCTTTTTAGTAATTTATAATTGCCTTCTGCTAGATAAATTATCAGTGGTCTTATCATTTTGACCAGGTGAAAACATTTGTTTTTTTTTTAAATAATTATTAGATCAGGGTTAAGGTTTGAAATGAAGCAGATTTCAAGTTTTTCAATAATATTTTCACTTTTGGCAATGGTTTCAACAATTTGTTTGAATAAAATATGATAATATGCGTGAGCGCTTATTTTCTTAAGTGGTCTTATGATTTTGAGCAGGACTGTATACATAATATCTAAACAATATATATATAGAATACATATAATATATAATATGTATAATATATATATAATATGTATAATATAAATAATATGTATAATATATATATAATATATATATAATATATATAATATCCATATAATATAAACTATATATAAAATATATATATAACATATATACAATATATATAATATATATAATATATATATATAATATATAAACATATTTTATATATAATAAATATATATAATATATATAAAATATAATATATATGATATATATAAAATATAATATATATAATATATATAACATAATATATATATAATATAATATATGTAATATATATAATATAATATATATAATATATATAAAATATAATATATATGATATATATAAAATATAATATATATGATATATATAAAATATATTATATATAATATATATAAAATATAATATGTATAATATATATAAAATATAATATATATATATATATATATATATATATATATATATATATATATATATATATAAACTAGCAAATGTACCCGTCGTTGACTGGGTTCAAAAACAGCCTACAGACAATGGACTCTGATTTATTAAAGTATGATAGCTTATGAACAGGAAAGGTTATATAGAGATAGCTTCGAGATTGGTGGTATCAAAACCAATGCAAAATATGATGAAAGTAAAAATAAAATAGATAAACCCCATAATTTATTATACCGTATCTGTTCACCCTGAAACACTTATCACAATATTCTGTGGATCTATATTAAAAATTATTATACCATATTTCTTCAAACTGAAACATAATTATCAAAGTATACTTACGCAGGTAGATATGAAAAGTCTTTATTAAAGTTTGTGCCTTATTTTCATTCTATGGAGGCCTTGCACGAATGAAGGCCCACAAATTTTATTATACCATCCCTATTCAAGTTAAAACATACTTATCAATGTATTCTTATGTACATCTATATCAAACACACATGTAACAGTTATAATTTTTTATTTTTTATTTCCATCCTTTGTGGACCAGGTGCGAACCCAGATCCCACAATTTTAATGAACAACCGCTCTGCAAGATCAAACATACCCATTCCTGTGTCTCGATACATCTTCTATCATTATATGTTATCAGTTTTTTAAAACAGTAAACCATATAGGAGACTATTTGTGACCAAACACACACACACACACACACACATTCAGATTTATATATATATATATATATATATATATATATATATATATATATATATGCAATATATTTAAAATATATATATATATGCAATATATTTAAAATATATATATATGCAATATATTTAAAATATATATATATGTAATATATTTAAAATATATATATATGTAATATATTTAAAATATATATATATGTAATATATTTAAAATATATATATATATGTAATATATTTAAAATATATATATATATATATATATGTAATATATTTAAAATATATATATGTATATGTAATATATTTAAAATATATATATGTATATGTAATTTAAAATATATATATGTATATGTAATATATTTAATATATATATATGTATATGTAATATATTTAAAATATATATATGTATATGTAATATATTTAAAATATATATATGTATATGTAATATATTTAAAATATATATATATATAGGTAATATATTTAAAATATATATATGTATATGTAATATATTTAAAATATATATGTATATGTAATATATTTAAAATATATATATATGTATATGTAATATATTTAAAATATATATATATGTATATGTAATATATTTAAAAAATATATATATATGTATATGTAATATATTTAAAATATATATATATATGTATATGTAATATATTTAAAATATATATATATATATGTATATGTAATATATTTAAAATATATACATATATGTAATATATTTAAAATATATATATATATGTAATATATTTAAAATATATATATATGTATATGTAATATATTTAAAATATATATATATATGTAATATATTTAAAATATATATATATATTTAATATATTTAATATATATATATATGTATATATGTAATATATTTAAAATATATATATATGTATATGTAATATATATTTTTAAAAAAAGTTAAATCTTTTTATCATTTTTCTTTTATCTCCTATTCCCCTTACCTCACCCTTTTTTTTAACTAAGTAAGATCTGTGATTTACTTGTAGTTTCATTAAATACTTTTATATGCAAAATCCGATCCCGCATTTTGCTTATTCCTGCCCTCTGATGAGAAGGAGAGTATGTCTTCGAAACTCCGCGGATTAAGGACTATCCACTCATCTTGTGCTTTCTTTTTTAAAATTAAATATGTTTTTAACTCTTTTTCAAGATGTCTTTTAACATGTTTTGTTATCATTTGTTCATATATATATATATATATATATATATATATATATATATATATATATATATATATATAATTTTTTTTTTAATAATTATTAGATCAGGGTTAAGGTTTCGAATTAAGCAGATTTAATGTTTTTCCATCATATGTATCCTTTTGGCAATGGTTTCAAACATTTGTTTGATTAAAAATTCGATAATATGTGTAAACATTTACTTTCATAAGTGGTCTTATGATTTTGACCAGGACTTTATATATAATATCTACATAATATATGTATAATATACATATAATATATCTATATATAATATATATATAATGTATATAATATATAATGTACATAATATATATATATAATACATATGTAATATATATATATATATAATATATATAACATAGATATAATATATATCATATATAATATATATAATATACATATATAATATATATAATATACATATATACATAATATATATACAATATATAAAATATATATATATATATATAATGTACATATATATAATATATATAATATATAGAGGATAAAAATTACTACCGGAACAGTAGTAGAAACTCGCTATGAAGCAAGCGAACAACAGATGTTGTATTTGAGAGAAACAGCTTACCTTATAGGCTTGTATATATTCGTGTGTGTTAGCTGTTTTCTTTTTTGATAAAGTCAATGTCAAGGGAGAGATAAAGCGCCTTCATAGGGCTTTCCTCGTCTGAGTTTTATAGAATGGTGCTTTTGGGGGGGGGGGGTATTTCATAGCATGTCTTTTAAAACTTTATAACTTGGGGGGTATTTCGTCTTATAGATAATATTAGGCCATCAGGAGAGAATACGCACCGTTTCGGGGCCTTCCTCTCTACGGCTTGTTCGCGTATCGGCCCCCTCACGGATGTGAGGCCCAATTATCTGCTCAATACAGTTACAGGAAAAGACGTTTGATAATTAAACGGCTCTTGTTACGTGTAATATGCATCCAGGAGACAAGCGCCCACGTGTTTGTGTGTTGTGTGGGTGCGTAAGAGGGACAGACGAAAAGGAAAGACTTACCTTAGGATCGGCTCGGCGTCGCCAACCGAAAATAGATAAAGAAAGATCAAGATGGCGGCCGCCGTCTTTTGTAAAGGATGATATCTCGCAAAGTCACATGAATTCTTGCAATATGGAAATTTAGCTGGCCTACATAAAAGCGGGTGATTGAAAGACGTGGGGGAGAGCGATGATTGACTTGGTCGGGAATCGTGTTGCTGTTGCTTCTCATGCCGTGTGAGGATATCTTACCGTTGTTGGGTCCGGTCTGAGTAACCGTTCGCGTCCGTCTAGGCACCTTGCTAGTTGGATTCCGTGCAGAACCGGTGTTTACTGGTTATTGAATTGCTTTATGTTGCTGCAACATTATACATCTACAAAGGGCGCAGTACTTTTAAAGGATTTTCCTTATACATCTACAGAGGGCGCAGTAATTTTATAAGTAATAATATAATAATGGATCCTTGTACGGCCTTTGAAAAATTTGCTTCCCAAAAACTTCTACCAGAGGAAAGCGTGGACGTTTTCTTCGCGGAGTTAAAGAAACTCGCAGTCCTATTCGGTGGAGGGGTGTCGGAGCGAATGCTCACGTACGCGTTTCTGGTGGGCCTTCCCACTCGGGTGAAGCAGCTACTGAGAGCCTCAACCAGCGTTTCAACAACGACCATGGAACACTTGATGGAACGTGCTCGAGCCATCATCAAAGATGAGGAGGACCTGGGGGAACCAGTTGTGATGGCGACACAGACAGGCCAGATTGGCGCTCGGGAGATTCCGAATCAGAACCCTGCAAGCAATGGGAAATGTTTTTGCTGCGGCCGACGCGGACATTTTGCAAGGAATTGCACCAACAGGGGGCGTGTGTGCTGTTTTAATTGTGGCGGTTTGGGGCATCTAGCCCAAAACTGTGCGGGAAACGTATCAGGGGAGAGGACGTCAGCGCCGCCCTGCTCCCCGAGCAAAATTTGAACAAGGCGCAACCAGTGATGACCGTCTACGTAAACAGGATACCCTGCTCAGCACTTCTCGACTCAGGCTGTTCACATACTATAGTGAGTGCCAGGCTGTGTCCAAGTTGGATTAAGAGAAAGATCAAAGTCACCACGATAGGAGGCAACACCCAGACATGCTGTGGAGCTGGAACTGTCGAGATCTACACGGACACCGGTGCAGCCACTAAGATCAATGTGCTCATGACCCAAGGAAATCTCCTGGGGTTTGACCTGTTGCTCGGATACGATGCCATCAAGGCGCTGGGGGGAGTCGCAATTCATCGGGATGGAAAAGTGCGATTCTTGGAGGCCCCAGTGTGTGCAGCGCTCCACATCGATCAGCCGGATTTCACAGTGGACTACGACTCTCGCAAGAGGGCCTGGATTGCATCTTGGAAGTGGACCGAGGTAATGGCACCGACGAAACTCAAGAATGGGGTTGCAAAGTACCCTATACCCAGTGAGGCCCGAGCAGAATACGAAAGGGAACTAAAGGCGTGGATCCAAGATGGCTGGTTAATCTTCTACCCTGAGGACAAGCTTGGGCCTCCCAAGGGTCTAATACCCTTGATGGCAGTAGTCCAGCATAACAAGTCAAAAGTACGGCCCGTGCTGGACTATAGGGAGCTTAACAAGCATATTGAAGCCTACACTGCCGATGCTGACATATGCGCCAGCAAGTTGAGGGAATGGCGTCAGAAAGGCACTAATGTCTCGATATTGGATTTGCGAAAAGCCTATTTACAGGTGCGAGTTGATGAGACGTTGTGGCCATTCTAGACAGTTTGGTTCCAGGGGCAGAGGTACTGCCTTACACGCCTCGGCTTTGGCCTAAATGTGGCACCACAGATCATGAAGACTATTGTCAACACAGTATTGTCCCAAGAAAAGCCCATGAGGGACTCAACGTCAGCTTACATTGATGACGTATACGTCAATGAAGATGTACAGTCTGCGTCGTGTGTCAAAGAAAAGTTGGCTCAGTTTGGTCTGGAATGCAAGAATCCCGAACGTTTGAGGGAAGGAGCACATGTATTGGGATTGGATGTTTATGAAGAAGATAGCACCCTACAATGGAGGCGTAGCAGTGAAATTCCAAGCATCCCCAACATCGTTACAAGGCGGACCGTTTTTTCCTGGTGTGGAAAACTGTTTGGTCACTTACCGGTCTGTGGCTGGCTCCGCACAGCTGTTGGTGTAATTAAACGCAGAGCAAATTTAACAACCACGGGTTGGGATGACATATCCGATGATGTCCTACTAACTCTGATGATTAAAGAGACACTGGAGAGAGTGAACAAGAAGGACCCTGCCTGTGGGCGGTGGTGTGTTAACGGAGACAATGTAGGTGTGTGGGTTGATGCCAGTTCTTTGGCATTGGGAGTATCGTTGGGACAAGGAGGAAACGTGTTCGAGGATGCATGTTGGCTGCGGCCCGTAACAGATTCTCAGCATATCAACCTGGCAGAGCTCGACGCTGTTGTAAAGGGGATAAATCTGGCCCTGTAGTGGCAGTCTAAGAAGTTGACCTTGTACACAGATTCTCTCTGTGTCTACCACTGGGTGTCTGGCACACTTTCAGGACGGACACGAATCCGTACCAAGGCAGCAAGCGAAATGTTAATACGGAGAAGGCTAGACACGCTAAAAAACCTGGTATCTGAGTATGGGCTATCACTGAGCGTCACTCTGGTGCCATCACATTGTAATCGTGCTGACCAACTGACCCGAGTACCTCACAAATGGTATGAAGCCACGAAGATGGGAATGAAGATTACTGCTCGATCTTGTGCAGTTGCAATCAACCCATGTCAAATACAAAAAATTCATGTACAGAGCAGACATCCGGGTATCAAGAGGACCCTTTATTTTGTGAGGCGTGTATACCCAGCAGTGACCAAGATGGATGTCAGACAGATCGTCAGAAATTGTGAGGCTTACCAGTCTATTGATCCTGCACCAGAGCGATGGCAGAAGGGTCGATTGGAAGTTGAGCCTACGAGATTTGCGGTGTGGCGGCAGATGACCAGACAGGATTCAGCAAATGTTGTTCACCACCTATCATCCATTTTTTCTGAGCGAGGTGCGCCGGAAGAGCTCCTGACTGATAATGATGCAATGTTTTGTAGCCAGCAAGTCCAGCAGTTGTTAGATGAGTGGGGCGTCCGACTACGGTTGCGATGTGCGTATGTGCCGTCAGGAAATGGCATTGCTGAAAGAAGCCATCGCAGCATCAAGAGAATTGCTGCCAGGAAGTGATGTACTATTACAGAAGCCACATATTGGTACAACATTACGCCAAAGGGCGGGACGTCTCCTTCAACCGCACCTGCGAATGCTATTTACACATACCGAGTCGGAGTGAAAGGAATCAACACTACGCAGCCAGCCGACAAGGGAACATGTAACAGATATGAAGTAGGAGATCCAGTGTGGGTACGGCCCCCAGGAAATCGGTGCACCGACAAGTTTAAGCGAGGACAAATATCTGGAGTGATTAGCCAGCAGTCTGTTTTGGTCGATGGAACCCCATGACATGTGCGAGATCTTCGCCCAGCTACCGAGGTGCGTCACACAACTACAGAAGAAAGCAGTGAAGCGTCATGTGATGAGCTGCCGATGCACGGATTCAGTAAGCCCCCTCCAGAGACTGATAGCGATACTTCATCTGATGAGGCGGAACCAGATCCAGAGCCCGAATCTGAAACAGTGAATGTACCTCTTCGCAGAAGCACACACACTAAAAGGCCACCCCCACAATGCTCTCTATGGGATCATCAGATCAGGGGGGAGTGTAATGTGCATCCAGGAGACAAGCGCCCGCGTGTTTGTGTGTTGTGTGGGTGCGTAAGAGGGACGGACGAAAAGGAAAGACTTACCTCGGGACCGGCTCGGCGTCGCCAACCGAAAATAGATAAAGAAAGATCAAGATGGCGGCCGCCGTCTTTTGTAAAGGATGATATCTCAACAGTCACATGAATTCTCACAATATGGAAATTTAGCCGGCCTACAACGGCTATAAAAGTGAGTGATTGAAAGACGTGGGGGAGAGCGATGATTGACTTGGTCGGGAATCGTGTTGCTGTTGCTTCTCATGCCGTGTGAGGATATCTTACCGTTGTTGGGTCCGGTCTGAGTAACCGTTCGCGTCCGTCTAGGCACCTTGCTAGTTGGATTCTGTGCAGAACCGGTGTTTACTGGTTATTGAATTGCTTTATGTTGCTGCAACATTATACATCTACAGAGGGCGCAGTAATTTTTTAAAGGATTTTCCTTACACATTTTTCTGCATTACGAGCCACGGCTTTGCGCATGTCGTTCAATGCTCAAAGGCTACGTTTGACATATTGTTGGGACGTGCACATATCGAAGAAAATAATGATACTAACAATAATAAACAATAATAATAGCAGTAATAATAAAAGTACTACATATGTATATATATAAAGGTATATATATATACATAACATTAATAAATTATATATATATATATGTATGCATGAACACATAAAAAAATCTACTCACAGTAATAACTACACTGTAGACCTTTGCAAACATATCATGCGGTGTTCCTTTTCGCCTAGATTGTAACGTCAGCTCTCTCTTCTCCTTTTTTTTTTTTTTTTCACGTATTAATGTTGTTTCTACTCGGCTTTTATAAGTTATTGTAAATCCAGTCTAGGTGAGTATTTTCCTTGTTACGGCTTTTTCGCATTAGCCACATTCGTTGATGCGAGTCTTAGATATCTGAATTGCATTTGAATTAACTGTTCAATATGTATATATAATATATATAATATATATATGATATATATATAATATATATATATAATATACATATATACATAATATATATATAAAATGTATAGTATATATATATATAATATATACATATAATATATATAATAAATATACAGAATGTATATATATAATATACATAAGATATATATAATATATATAATACATACATATAATATACATATAATACATATATATAATATACAATATATTTATAACATATATATAATATGTATACAATATATATATAATATATATACAAAAAATATATATGTATATACATATATACTAGCAAAGGTACCTGTCGTTGACTGGGTCCAAAAACAGCCTACAGAAAATGGGCTCTGATTTATGAAAGTAGGATAGGTCATGAAAAGAAGGGTTGTAAAGAGATAGCTTCAAATTCGTGGGTATCAAAACCAATGCAAAATATGATGAAAGTAAAAATAAAATAGATTAACCGCATAATTTTTTTATACTAGACTTGTTCACACTGGAACACAATATTCTGTGAATCCATACTATAAAAACTTGTTAAACTTTGTGACATATTTCCATTCTACGGAGGTCAGGCGCGAACAAACATCCCATAATTTTATTATACCATATTTCTTCAAACTAAAACATAATTATCAAAGTATACTCACGCAGATAGGTATGAAAAGTCTTTATAAAAGTTTGTGCATTTTTCTATTCTATGGAGGCCAGGCACGAACGCAGACCCCACAATTTTATTAGACCATCCCTATTTAAGTTAAAACATACTTAACAAAGAATTATTATACAAATCTATGTCAAAAACGCTTGCAAAAGTTTTTTTCTTAATTTTTAAATTTTTTAAACCATACTTTGTTGACCAGGCCTGCACGCAGACCACACAATTTTAATGAACCACCGTTCTGGCAAATCAAACATACCCATTCCTCTGTCTCGGTAAATCTTCTATCACTATATATGATCAGTTTTCAATAATAGTCAATCATATTGGGGCCGATTCCTGACCACACACGCACACACACACACAAAGCTTTATATTATAGATATATACAATATATATATATATATATATATATATATATACATATATATAGATATAGATATAAACAATATATATATATACATAATGTGTATACATAATGTATATAAATAATATATATATAATATACGTATATATAATGTATATATACAATATATATATATATATTTAACATATGTATATATATTATATAAAATACACATAATGTATATATAATATATATATGGATATAATATATATATTAAATATATATATATATAATATATAGATATCTAGTATATATAGTATATAGTTGTATAAATGTACTATATATATAATATATAAAACATAAAATTACAATTAAATTTACCAAAGTTATTTTATATACTACACCGTATAGGAGCCTATTCGTGACCACACATACACAAACATGCAGCTTTATATTATATATAATATATATATAATATATAATACATATATATAATACATATATATAATATATTTATATATATTATATATATAATATATATATATGATACACATATATATAATATATAAATATATATTATGATGAAAATAATGGAAATAGTATTGTTCAGCCAAGTTTCCTCTTCATTTCATCCAGAGCAAGTCTCGAAATAAAAACGAAACGTTAGTGAACACATAAATACGGTCTGTTCCTTTTTTCGCTCTACATATTATATTCATATATATTCATATATAAAATATATAATATATATAATAAATATAATATATATATATGTATAACATATATATATAATATATACAATGCATATAATATATAATATAATATATACAATCTATATATACAATATATATAATATATATATAATAAAGTATATATAATATATATAATGAAATATATAATATATATAATATATCTATAACGTATATATATAAAACATATATATATATATCTATAATATATATATATATATTATGTGTATATATAATATATATATAATATATATATATTAATGTATATAAAATATATATGATGTATAATATATAATATATATCTTATATAAAATAGATATATATAATATATGTTTAAACATAGAATTATATATGTTTATATATTTATATGAAATATATATATAATATATATATAATATAAATATATATAATAGAAATATATTGTATATGGGTTTATATAATATATATATAATACACAAATAATATATATAATATACAAATATACATAATATGTGTATAAATATATATATAATATATATGCGTATAATATATATAATATATAAATAATATACAAGTGCATAAAATATATATATATAATTATATATAATATATATAATATATACATGATATATATATAATATACATTATATATACAATATAATATTTATATACAATATATATAATATATATATTATATATAATACATATAATATATATATATATAATATAATATATATACATCATGCATATAATATATATACGATATATATATATTATATCTATACAATATATATATATATTCGGCCCTGTCGGTGGGGCATTAGAATACACCGACTGCCCCCCCCCTGCAGAGGGTAAAAGTCCCTCAATGGGGGTCATGGATATGACCTTAAACTATATCAAATGATAAGGCCCCAGCGTGTGGGCTGTAAGGAGAGCGGAGCCACCCTTTAATTGCTATTGCTCCCAGGTCCACTCTGACCCAGAGTGGTAGTACCTGTTAGGGTTACAACCATGGGTTAAATAGAAACCGATTGAGCACAACAAATATATTCTCTTAAAAATTTATCCTTCAAAATCTTTGGATTCGGCATTACATAACCCAAAAAGAGTTGATATGCCGTAAAACAAAAAAAGCAACCAACCAAAAATATATATATTGAATATATATATATATAATATATATATATGATATATGTATATAATATATATCTAATATATACATATAATATATATATACATATACAATATATATATAAAATATATATATATTTAATATATATATAAAATATATATATATTTAATATATATATAAAATGTAGATATAATATATGTACAATATATATTTTAAGTTTTATACATAATTAATATGTATATATATATACTATATATAATATATATATATACAATATATATAATATATAATATATTTATTATATATTATAATATAATATGTACATAAATATATATAATATACATGTGATATATCTATTATTTATATGTATATTCCATACATATGATATAGATAATACATGTATTTATAATATATATAATGTATATAATATATATTACATATATATTTAATATATATAATATATATAATGTATATATTTAGTATATATTCAATATAACATATATAATATATATATTATATATATACATATATAATATATATACATATATAATATATATGCAATATATATATAATATATATAATATATATCTATAATACATATATAATATATACAATATATATTATATGTATATATGTAATATATATAATATATAACATATAATATACAATATATATATATAATACATATGATATATATAATATAACAACTTACTTTCGGAAGAACCCCCCCCCCCATCAGCCTTTTCTTTTATATCGTAAGCTTCTTACAACGTTACTAGCTTAAGTTCAGAATAAAATCACGATTTTCTTTTAACGGCTAATTTAAAAAAAAAATGTTTTGAACGCTACTAACTGAATTTCTTTCAATACAGTTTGCAATTTGGAGACGGAATTGTTTTTGTTGAGATAAGTGATTTCAATCATGCTTTTTTATTTTAGATTTAAAATATTAACAACTCCATTTTATTTCAGTATTTAATTTGTGTATTTCTGTTTTATTAAATGCTAGCTTTTTTCTAGTCCAATACCGGCTTCCATCTTATCTCGAAATTACTTATAACGGCACCAACTTACTTTCGGAAGAACCCCCCCCCCTCCATCAGCCTTTTCTTTTATATCGTAAGCTTCTTACAACGTTACTAGCTTAAGTTCAGAATAAAATCACGATTTTCTTTTAACGGCTAATTTCAAAAAAAAAATGTTTTGAACGCTACTAACTGAATTTCTTTCAATACAGTTTGCAATTTAGAGACGGAATTGTTTTTGTTGAGATAAGTGATTTCAATCATGCTTTTTATTTTAGATTTAAAATATTAACAACTCCATTTTATTTCAGTATTTAATTTGTGTATTTCTGTTTTATTAAATGCTAGCTTTTTTCTAGTCCAATACCGGCTTCTATCCTATCTCGAAATTACTTATAACGGCACCAACTTACTTTTGGAAGAACCCCCCCCATCAGTCTTTTCTTTTATGTCGTAAGCTTCTTAAAACGCTACTAGCTTAAGTTCAGAATAAAATCACGATTTTCTTTTAACGGCTAATTTCAAAAAAAAATGTTTTGAACGCTACTAACTGAATTTCTTTCAATACAGTTTGCAATTTGGAGACGGAATTGTTTTTGTTGAGATAAGTGATTTCAATCATGCTTTTTTATTTTAGATTTAAAATATTAACAACTCCATTTTATTTCAGTATTTAATTTGTGTATTTCTGTTTTATTAAATGCTAGCTTTTTTCTAGTCCAATACCGGCTTCCATCTTATCTCGAAATTACTTATAACGGCACCAACTTACTTTCGGAAGAACCCCCCCCCCCATCAGCCTTTTCTTTTATATCGTAAGCTTCTTACAACGTTACTAGCTTAAGTTCAGAATAAAATCACGATTTTCTTTTAACGGCTAATTTCAAAAAAAAAATGTTTTGAACGCTACTAACTGAATTTCTTTCAATACAGTTTGCAATTTGGAGACGGAATTGTTTTTGTTGAGATAAGTGATTTCAATCATGCTTTTTATTTTAGATTTAAAATATTAACAACTCCATTTTATTTCAGTATTTAATTTGTGTATTTCTGTTTTATTAAATGCTAGCTTTTTTCTAGTCCAATACCGGCTTCCATCCTATCTCGAAATTACTTATAACGGCACCAACTTACTTTTGGAAGAACCCCCCCCCATCAGTCTTTTCTTTTATGTCGTAAGCTTCTTAAAACGCTACTAGCTTAAGTTCAGAATAAAATCACGATTTTCTTTTAACGGCTAATTTCAAAAAAAAATGTTTTGAACGCTACTAACTGAATTTCTTTCAATACAGTTTGCAATTTGGAAACGGAATTGTTTTTGTTGAGATAAGTGATTTCAATCATGCTTTTTTATTTTAGATTTAAAATATTAACAACTCCATTTTATTTCAGTATTTAATTTGTGTATTTCTGTTTTATTAAATGCTAGCTTTTTTTTTTTTTTTTTTCCTTGTACATATGTTTATTGATCTACCGAGTTGATAGCAAAAATTACGAATTATACTCATTTTTAGTTCGTGTGAGGGGAATCTATCACCATACTTTCCCTTAAACACGTCTGTTGGACTTTTATTAAGTACAATACTTAATAGTTTTTTTGTTTTTTTTGTTTTTTTTTTAATGGAGAGTAGAAAACGCATTGTGGATGCGTTATCGACAGCTCCTGTTACTCTCGCTTCTTCTTTTTTGTCCCTCAGTCCTCATTTTTTAAATGAGTGATTTTTCGGACAAAGGGAGAAGAAAAAGCTGTTTTCTAGGTTGGCAGTATTTTTGCGAACAGTTGGCTGAGATGGCGGAAATTTTCTGTTTCTATGTCTATCCTTGTAGCCATGTCACTAGTAAGGGTGCTGGAGGTAAACGTTTTGTCTGGGCTGACGTTATCCGCCTGATAGTCAGGGACCCGAACCTTGGATTAACCACTAAGGAGGCTGTCCTATCAGCAGGTGCAAAGTACTGGGGCTGCTGTATTGCCATTTGGTGAATGGATTCTGGACCATGCAGTAGCTTCTGGTGGGGCCTCTCGATGCCATACTAGTGGGTAATTGTTACGGCTTTACCTTATCATTAGCTACAAATAAAAAAAAAAATTCTTCGTTTCTTTTTCTCTCTTAATTTCCCCTCTCTGTCCTGCGCTAAGTAAATCCGTCGACCTAGTCCACAAATTCCAAAATTTCATCATGACAAGTTTCAAGAAAAAATACACGATTAAACCCGGTTCTCCAACTTCCAACGTAGACCCCTACTACCATGTCTCCTTCTCCAACATCAGGGGTCTTCGTTCTAACCTTCCAGAGGTTGAAACCCAATTACAGGAGACTAAACCAGACCTTTTATTTTTAAGTGAAACTGGCATTGGACAGGCTATTTCCCTAGATGAGTTTGCAATTACAGGATACTCTAACTTAACTTCTAAATCTGACCCCCAAGATCGCCATGGGCATGGAATATGTGCCTATATTAAAGATAGCTTTCCATGTGGGAGGGACATCTCCAGGGAAGATCCTAACTTACCCTATATGTGCTTCCGGGTTGCTTTAGCTCACACTACTGCATTTATATTTACTCTCTATCGCCCCCACAACAGCAGAGTTACTATCTTTCAAAGCATATCTGAGAAAATTGACCAAGTCCTTTCTACTTATCCTTCAGCTAACATTCACGTATGTGGAGACTTCAATGTTCACAACGTCGAATGGTTGACCCACTCAAACAAGACCGATGATGAGGGGAGGTTCTGTCATGATTTCTCCATTGCCTATGACCTCACTCAGATTGTTCAGGAACCTACCCGTGTGCCCGATAATGACGGCCAGTATGCGAGCCTACTAGACCTTTTTCTCACAACTTGCCCTGAACTATGTTCAGTTTCTGTTCTGTCGCCTCTTGGATCTTCCGACCACTCTGTTGTATCAATTAAGATAAAAATGAAATGTAATAAGTCCCCAGACGTACCTCTTCATCGTACAGTATATCGATACACTAAGGCTGACTGGGATAGCTTCCGTACATTTATATCTGATCTACCTCTGCATTCCATGTTTAAAAAGGATGTGTCCTCTATAGTATTAGACCTAACTGAATGGTTAATTGTAGGTATTGACCATTTCATACCCTCTAAAAAGTTTCAGCAAAAACCTAACAGTCAGCCATGGTTCTCTCCAGAATGTGCTGCTTCCATTGCGCACAGAAATCACTTTTTCCGCTGTTTCCAACGTAATAGATGTATGGAAACTAAAGCCGTTTTCAGGACTGCCAGCAACCATTGTAAGAAAGTAATAAGGAACGCAAGAGTGTTGTATGCTCAATCTGTTAAGTCCAAAGTAGCTGAGCAGCGGCTTGGTTCCCACCAGTTTTGGCAAATAGCAAACAGAATCCTGAACAGAAGCGTGTGCTCCATCCCAACTATTATCAATGGACCTGAGGTAATCTCATCAGCATCAGACAAAGCCAAACTCTTTGTCAAGAACTTTGCAGCTAATTCTACCCTTTGCGACCAAGACCGCCAACCCCCAATATTTCCTCCTGTATCAGAAAACACGTTATGTGATATACGTATATCTGTACGTGATGTTGCGAAGCTAATCAAAACCTTGATTCGAGTAAAGCAACTGGCCCTGATGGTATTCCAATTATAGTACTCAAAAAACTTCAACCTGAACTAGCGCCCATACTTACAAAACTGTTTAAACGTTGTCTTAAGGAGAACAGTTTCCCATCTCCCTGGAAAATCTCATCAGTATGCCCTGTATTTAAGAATTCAGGTGATCGCTCATCCCCCTCTCAGTACAGGCCAATAAGTCTCCTGTGCGTCATGAGTAAGTTGCTAGAATCTGTGTTAAATACAGAAGTAATCAAACATCTCAACAAAAATAACCTTCTTAGTGACACTCAATATGGTTTCCGTTCTGCTAGATCTACAGCAGATGTCCTTACAGTTATATTGCATAGGATTAGCGAATCTCTCGACGGTGGCAATCTCTCTAGGGCAATTGCTCTTGACATATCTAAGGCCTTTGATAGGGTATGGCATAAAGGTTTACTTCATAAGATCTCTAGCTATGGTATAGCTGGAAAAGTCTTCTCAATTATTAAATCATTTCTTTCTGATAGGTTCATAAGAGTAGTAGTTGAGGGGCAAAAATCAGAAGCTCACAGTATTAATGCCGGTGTCCCTCAGGGATCCATCCTGGGCCCAACTCTTTTCCTGATCTACATTAATGATCTTCCAAATCATATCCTTACATCATTTGTAGACATTTATGCTGACGACACTACCATTTATGGTACCACATCTAAGACAGTAAACGACCAAGTTCTCTCCAATTCTCTCTCCTCTGATCTTGAGCACGTAGTACAATGGGGAAAGGAGTGGCTGGTTACTTTTAATGCATCTAAAACCAAGCTTCTCTCTTTACATCATCAACATTCTAATTCACATTTGTCATCAATTGAAATGAATGGCTCTCGTCTTCAGGAGGCCTCAAGTTTTGACAAGCTTCTGGGCTTGACCATTACTCCTGATCTTAAATGGAACACGTATATCAAATCTGTTGCCAAGGCCGCTGGAAAAATGGTGGGATCTTTCTATCGATCCAGTAGATATCTCACTGCTGATGCTATTCTCTACCTATATAAGAGCCAGGTACGTCCAAGGATGGAATACTGTTGCCACATCTGGGCAGGAGCTGCTAGAAAGGACTTGTCCTGCTTTGATAGAGTTCAAAATAAACTTCTTAGCCTCGTAGGAGATGTCCTTTTCTCCTCCTTGCAACCTCTATCTCACAGAAAGATGTTGCGAGTTTGTCTCTGATGTATCGTTATTTTCATGGAAAGTGTTCAACTGAGCTTCAATCTATGGTCCCCCCTCGCCAAACTTTCACAAGAAACACTCGTCTAGCTGTAAACACTATCAATAATTTCCCCCACTCTTTATCTGTGCCTAAACCTAAACGTAGATTCCATGAACAAAGCTTCTTTCTTAGAACTGCACGCCTGTGGAATTGTCTTCCGTTTTCCTGCTTTCCGGCTGACTACAATATGGTTGTGTTCAAGTCTAAAGTAAATAAGTTCTTGATGAGCCGTTCCATATAAGTTATTAAATTTACCAAATTTTCATTACTAATGATTACTATATTGACCAATTTCTACTGTACACTCTTTAACCCTTATCCTTGAGTGGCCTCTGGGCCTTGATAATGTGGTGATGCCTTTGTAAAAAAAAAAAAAAAAAAAAAAAAACATATTTATATAATATATATAATAATATATAATATATATACAATATTTATATGTATAATAGACATATATAATATATAGATACATAATATATATATATAATATATAAATATGTATAATATATATAAATATTTAATATACATATATATATATATATATTATATATATATCATATATAAGTACATAGAATATATAATTGTATATATAGTATATATAATATATATACAATATATATATATTCATATAATATTATATATAATATATAATATATAATATATTTACAATATATACGATATATATACAATATATATAGAATATATATATTATATATATTATATATATATAAATATACAAAATATATATAATATATTCAATATATATATTATATATATACAATATACAAATGTAGAATATATATAATATATATATAATATATATAATGTATATATAATACAGCTAATATATATAATATATATATAATGTACATATAATACAGATAATATATATAATATATATAATATATATATATAATATATATAATATATATAACATATATATAATATATAATGTGTATATATAAAAAATATATTTAATATATATAATGTATATGTAATATATTTAATATATATATTAATATATATATAATATATATTTATATATTATGTGATATATATGCAATATATATAAAATTAGCAAAATATATTCCCATTTTGTTATCAAGTACGATATTTGACTTAATTGCGGTTTAATCAAATACTTTTGTACGCAGATGAGAAGGAGAGTATTCCTTCGCGGATTAAGGACTATCAACTAATTAAGGGTTTCCTTTTCAGATTAAACTCTGTTCAAAGTATTTTTACGTGTTTTCTTAAATATTATATATATATGCATATATATATATATATATATATATATATATATATATATATATATATTATAAACAAGTGAACCGTCGCGAAAATTCAATTAACTAAAATAAGATGGAAAACGGGATGAGGAAAAGGGGGGAAAATGGGGCAAGTTACACGTAACACATGTACAATTCAATAAAATAAATAAGTCGATTAAAAACAAGATCGTTAAAATACGCCCGGAGCGCTTTTCGGGTGCATTTTTACGATCTTGTTTTTAATCGAGTTATTTATTTTATTGAATTGTACATGTGTTACATGTAACTTGCCCCATTTTCTTCCCCCTTTTCCTCACCCCGTTTTCCATCTTATTTTAGTTGATTGAATTTACGCGATGGTTCACTTCTTTATAATTATTCTAAAATTTTGCCAATCGAATAAAGATATATATATATATATATATATATATATATATATATATATATATATATATATATATATATATATATATAATATATACATTTTTTTTTCACACAGTGATCACCACTTATCAAGGCCCGGAAGCCACTCAGGGATAAGGGTTAAAAAATATATATATAATGTATATATAATATATATAATATATATAACATATATATAATATATATAATGTGTATATATAAAAAATATATATATTTAATATATATATAATGTATATGTAATATATTTAATATATATAATATATACATATATATACACATATATATACATATATGTATAATATATATAAAATATATATACTCATATATAATATATATACATACTATATATATATATATCTAATATATATACAATATGTAGAAATAATATATATATATAATATTTATATAATATATATAATATATATATAATACATATACATATATATATACCTATATATATAATATATATATATAAAATATATATACTCATATATAATATATATATGTATAATATATACACATATATATTGATAATATATATATGATATATATATATAATATATACTAGCATGGGCGTCCGGCGTTGCCCGGGTGTTTGGATATGTATGTTCGGCAAAGAAAAAGGGGGGGTAGTAGGAAGGCAGGCTCAAACCCGTACCGCAAAGGGGTAAAAGAACGGGGTAAAACTTAACGTTTGTGCTGTTACGACCACCGCCACACCGGAAGCGACATTTTTTAATCCAAAAGAGAGGATAACTTTCAAAAAAATCGGTGAAAAAAGAAATTTGAGGCGATAACTACTTAAATGAATTTTTAGATAAACTACACATGGCATAATCGAATATTCCTCAAGCATAAAATCACGGAAAACATTAAAATATGTTTATAAATCTTCCTTACGTTGACGGAACTTTCTTAAATTGTTAACAAAGAATGCTCAGGTGCCCCTCCTTCAAATTGCAAACGGGGCTCTCCATTTCAAAGTCGCTGCCATTTTCATTTTTTTAAAACCAGTTCGGTAATTAAAACAAAATTTTATAAACTACTTAAGAATACAAACCGATGAACTTTTCTGCCATAAAAGTAACTTTTATTGGCTATGGTAACATTTGTTTCTTGTGTATTTATATTATTATACTAGCTGTACCCTGCCAGGCGTTGCTGTGGCTCAAATTGGCGCAATGGAAAAAGTTCCAAAATGAGAAAAAGGATGTTTCTTATAGGTTTAAATTTCCATTTTGCATGGGTACACAGTTTTTGTTGTTCCATTTTCTTAGCTGATATAGAGATTTTCCGGTTTGGTGACTCTTGAATACATGACATAAATTGTCCATGTGAAAAATAGTCAGTGTGTAACTGTAAGGCCCACAATTGTAAAGATTGTTCCCTGTGCTTTGTTGATGGTTATTGCAAATGACAATAAAATTGGAAAGTGCAATTTCCTAAAGTGTAATAATGTATCCGGTGGAATTATAGGAATGCATGGAATGAAGATATATTCATCTGTGAAAGGTCCTGTTAAGATTGTTGTTTCTATGATATTGTTTGTTAATTTTTTTTTACTGCAAGCTATGTGCCATTGCAAAGCTTGGATTGGTTTATATTTCACAACATGATAATTAGTACACCAAATTTCAGTTGCAATACATGCGGTGGCATCCCTGGCAAATATAGCTGTTGGATAATTAACCACTTTATCTGCTTTCACAACAGTGTCGATGGATTTGTATTTGACTACCTCACTTGGAATTTTACATTGAATAATAGCGTTAAGTTCATGGGCATCTTTGTATTGACCTGCAAGAATAGCTGATTCACTCAGTCAAATGGAATTCCTATAATTTGAATATCTGCAAAAACATTTTAAACTAACTATTCTTTTGATGAAATAAAATTACAGAAATTACAGAAATTAAAAGTCAAAGAATTTTGTCCTTAACTCTGATCAGCTGACACTTTTTCGTACCCAATTTCCCACAAGTGATGCAAAAGTTTTTGTACGGATCGAACAGTCTGCAACTGGACATACATATTTTGAGTTAAGTTTAATGTCTTCACATGGAACAAAAAAGTAGAGTATTTGAGGCTAGCATTTATTTCATCTGCTGGTGTTGATTGAAGAATAACAGGTAGCATTTGTCTGAAATCTCCTGCAAGCAATATTACTGCATTCCCAAATGGTCTGACATTGCCACGCAAATCTTGCAAGGATCGACCAAGAGCCTCAAGTGATTTTTTGCGTACCATTGTGCATTCATCCTAAACAATAAGTTTGCATTTTTTGCAATATTTTTCCCCATATTGGATGTTTTGGAGATGTCGAACATGAGATTTTTGAAAAATTCAATGTTTTAAAGTAGAGTAAATAATTCTTCTACTTGGCAGTAAGGTCGCAGGTATTCCTCATGCAGCAAGGGCTAAGGCTATGTCATTTTGTTACCAAATGGCTGCCAAAATCAATTTAATTAGAAAGGTTTTACCAGTTACTTTTGGTGCTGTTCAAGGTAGCAGTAATTTCCAAATAACTTCTATTCTCACAGTCAGTAAATTAGGTGACTAAAATAGGATTTATCCATGTTTTGACAATGCCTTATCCACTGTAATTAATTTAGGAGACTAAAATAGGATGAGGGATTAGAGATGGACAGATAGAGAGGAAGGTATATAGATAGAAAAGAGAAAGTGAGAGGAAAATAGAGAAAGAGAAGGAGATAGAGAGATAAAGGGATTGATAGATAAACAGAGAGAGGGGGAGAGTTAGAAACAGAAAGGGATGAGACAGAGGAAAGGAGAGAGATAGAGGGAGTTAGAGAGAGAAAGGGGCTCAAAGAGAGATGGGGAGGGTGATAAGTAGAGAAAGATGGATTGAGAGAGGGAAAGGGAAAGAGGGAAACGGAGAGATGGATAGAGAGAGATATTAAGAGAGGAAGAGAGAGGGGGAGAGAAACAGGAGATGAACTACACTTCACCGTTTGTTTCCTCGTTCAGTAGAGAAGAAATCTTTGGAGACTGAGGCAATTTTAATGATTTGTTATTATCCAGAGTACCCCTTTTTTTTTGGGGGGGGCTAGATTTTCCTCACATTAGAAACCGACCGGGTTATCTGTACTTTCACTTAACAAATTAATAAAAGAAAAACATATTGTAAAATTTGAATTTAACATGAAAATACTATTTTAAAAAATAGCACGATAACATAAGTGCATAAGTGCCACTTTAGGTACTCCTTGGGCGTTGAGTTCCATGGCGACCAGCATAATTATTTAATGGTCGCTCCCTTAGCCACCCCCTAGTCAAGGCTAATGCATGCGCACGTAACATTTTTTTTTATTTACTAATGTTGGCTTAGTAACTAAACGATTTATTGATAATTTCGTAACTCTTAAACGCATGCCGGAAGATTTAAATTGGTTCATTATTGTTGTAATGAAAAAAAAAAGTTTCATTCAACACAAAACCAAAAACACATATTAATGATAAATGATTTATTATTGTATTCATTGAAATTTACTAATTTTTAAATAAAAAAGTAAAAAAAAAAGTTAATAAAAAAAGTAGTTGCTTATGTGCGCATAAAAAACTAGTTTTTTTTTTTACATTAGGTACACCTTATAATCACCTCCGTCCCTGCCCAACATCCTCATCTTAAGAACAGCTTCCGGAATAAACACCACTTTTGGAGGGGGGGGCTATTTGCAAAATTTAACTGATATTTGTTGTCAGCATACCCATCCGAAAATACTATTTTTAAAAAAAAGGAGGGGTTCAGTGCCCGTGGCAGAGAAGTAGATTTATTTATCAATAAAAGTTGCGAATAAATAAATTTATTTATCAATAAAAGTCGTCATTTAAAAAAGAAAATTGGGGAGGTGGACCTAAATGTAAATATTTACCCAAAAAATTATCCCGAAGTTTATTACAAAAACGTTTTGTTTTCGCACTATTCAACAATTTGTTCATCCGCGCACGTAAATTAAAAAATATTTGTAAAAGTGAGAAGTTATCAGTAAATTATTTAGTTGTTTTTTTTAATTTATTTATTTATTTATTTATTTATTTGCATTAGGTCCACCTCCACAAATGTTAAGAACGGCTTTAAGAATAAACACCCTCAACCTCTCCATGTTAACAACGGATTTCGGAATAAATACCGTTGGGGGGGGGATTTTTAAAAAAAGTCGATAAAAGTCGTCATTTAAAAAGAAATTTAAAATCAAATATTTGTAAAAGTGAGAAATTATTAATAAATGTTTAGTAACATTTTTCGGTGCTAATGCAGAGAGTGATCCGCGCTATTTTTTAAATCGTGTTTTTTTTATTCAATTGCAAGGTTAAAGTACAGAATATGTACAAAACACCCTACCCTCCCCATGTTAAGAATGGCTTTTTAAATAATAACGTTATTATTTCAGCATGGATCACTCTCTGCATGAGTACCGATTTTTCTTTTAATATTCATAAAAAGAAAAACTTTTCTCAAAATAAATAAATGTTTGTAAATCTGACAAATAATCGTTTAGTTACGGCAACGTCAGTAATTAAAATATGTTACGTGCGGGGTGGGGTGGGGGACTAAGAGAGCGACTATTATTTTTTTCTGCTGGTCGCTATGGAACACAACGCCAGAGGAGTACCAAAATGTAATTTTTTTTGTCAAATAAATAAATTTCAAGCAATTTTTGCAATACAAGATAGCAACTTCGTTAATTTTACGACTCGCCCCAGCATATTATAAACACCCTAACTTCCCCATGTTAAAACGGCTTTCGGAATGAACACCCCCAACCTCCCCATATTAAGAACGGCTTTCGAGGTTTATGGAAGGGCGTTTTTTTTAACATGGGGAGGTTAGGGTTTTTATAATACGTTGAGGCATGTCGTAAAAATGAAACAGTTTAGAAAAAGTTAAAACAAACTTTTTTATGTAAACAATGCCGTGAAAAGAAACTAAACAATTAAAACGTAATGTTTCATGATTGAAAAGCCTTAACATAAAATTGGTAAGTACATAAATGAATTTAAATTTTTTAAATATGGGATTATTTGTGTGTGTGTGTGTGTGTGTGTGTGTGTGTGTGTGTGTGTGTGTGTGTGTGTGTGTGTGCTAATGCAGAGAGTGATCCGCGCTATTTTTTTTAAATCGTATTTCCACGTTTAATTAAAGTTTTATGATATGTTTTTATTCAATTGTAAGGTTAAAGTACAGAATAGGTACAAAACACCCTCCGTTCCTCATGTTAAGAATGGCTTTTTAAATAATAACGTTATTATTTCAGCACGGATCACTCTCTGCATGAATAAGTTTTTTTTTTTTTTTTTACTTACCTTGTAGTAGTTGAAACGGAAGTTACCAGAAATAAAACCGGACAAGTCTCGCAGAAACGACTTCGAAAAATATTTATATTTTATTTACTATTTTAATAATTCGCGAGGTAAATTTATTTTAATGACATAAAAACATGCGTCGACTCTAAAGATAGGTTGTCTGAAAATTTCAAATAAATTGGTAACGTAGAAATATGGTTTTATTCACTTTTAACGAACCAAATTTACATTTTTATATATAGATATATAACATTTTCTCTTTGTAAGGAGACATCATTTTGTTGGTCACTCTTAGCTACGAATGGAAACAAAGTTGATATAAAAAAAAATATATTTTCGCGAAAATTTTCTTTACTTTCATCATATTTGCTTAGGGTAAAATTTTTGAGGATAAAAACCTATCTCTTTACAAACCCCTCCTTTTCATAACCTATCATACATTCATCAATTACAGTCCATTTTCTGTAGGCTGTTTTTTAACCCAGTAAACGACGGGTACTTCTGTTATAATATACATATATGTATATATTATCTGATATATTATATATATATATTGATATATAATATATATACTATATATTATATAATATATATATTATATTATTATTATATATAATTTATAATATATATATATATAATATACAATGTATATACATAAAATGTATATATGTATATAATATGTATGCATATAATATATAATATATATGTATAAAATATATATGTATATAATATATATTATATATATAATATATATATTATATAATATATAATATACATATATAATTTATATATAATGTATATAATTATTATATATATAATATATATAATATATATACAATATATATATATAATATATATATATAAAATATACTTATGTGTATAATATATATATAACATATATATAATATATATATAATATACATATATAATATATATACAATATATTATATATATATAATATGTATATCTATAATATAAAGCTAGACGTAGTGTGTGTGTGTGTGTGTGTGTGTGTGTGTGTGTGTGTGTGTGTGTGTGTGTGTGTGTGTGTGGTCACGAATAGGCACCTATATGGTTGACTATTTTAAAAAACTGATTACATATACTGATAGAAGATGTATCGAGGATCAGGAATGGGTATGTTTGATCTGGCAGAACGGTGGCTCATAAAAAATGTGATGTCTGCGTTCGCGCCTGGCCCCCAAAGTATGGAAATAAGAAATGAAAAAAAAAACGTTTACAAGGGTTTTTGATATAGATGTGCATAAGAATACATTGATAAGTATGTTTCAACTTAAATAGGAATGGTATAATAAAATTGTGGGGTATATTCATTTCTTTATAATTTTTTAAAAAACAGTAATCTACGAACACACGTTTTTAGGGGCCCTAGTCCTCTTCAGTGTAGCCTGACTCTTGTTAGCATTGCCACCCCCTTATGCAATTAAATCCACTACGTTATGATGCCATAGACAATTTACAGTTTAGTTTTTTTTTTTTCGTTTACCTATTTAAGTAGTATTTGTGCTTTATTGTTACACCATATTAAGGTAAATTTAAAAAATCAACAACAAAAATATATGTAAATGTGTAAATATACGTATATGCAAATATGTAATATATATATATATATATATATATATATATATATATATATATATATGTATATATATATATGTATATTATATGTATACATATATATATATAGGATATGTAAATATGTAATATATATATATAGTATATATATAATATATATTAATATATATGAATAAAATATATATGTGTAATATGTATAATATATGTAATATACATGTATAATATATATAATATACATAACATATATATAATATATATAATATATAATTGTATAAGATATATATATATATACAATATATATAATGTATCAAATATAATATGTATATATATTATATATAGATAAAATACACATGATATATATAAAACATATATTTATAATATATATGATATATATAATATATATATTTATAATATATATGTAATATATATTTATAATATATATGTAATATATATTTATATATATATGTAATATATAAAAATAATATACATACATTATATA
>NC_136525.1:29812172-29919672 GCF_053919585.1 Euprymna scolopes
GGATATGTTACTAATTTCAACAAGCATGTCACATGATTTAACTTAAATTATCGCATCCACTCTTACTAAAATAAAAACATTGATACATAGGCTATGGTATGTTACTAATTTCTGCTATCATTTTTCATGAGTAAATCCACATTATCGCCCCTTTCTATCACTAAAATAATAACATTTAGACATTGTATGGCTGGTTATTTCATTACAAACCCACCAACAAAGTAACTCACATTATACCATTTTTTACAATTCTTGAATATGTTACTAATTTCGACAATTATTTTTAATGAAGTAACCCAAATAATCGCCCCTCTTGCTAAAATAATTACTTTCGTAAATTGTCTGCTATATCTACTTTATTATGAATATACCAATCAAATAACTCACATTTCATCATTTTTCATAATTTTTGGTTATGTTGCTAATTTAAAACGTCATGTTTTCTGAGTTCAATCACATAATCCCTCTCCTCTTACTAAAATAATACCTTTGAGACATTTCCCAGCTGTTTATTTCATTACAAACACATCAATAAAATACCTCACATTTCATCATTTTTCATAATTCTTGGATATGTTACTAATTTCGATAATAATTTTTCATGAGTTAATCCATATTATCGTCACCTCCTATTACTAAAATAACTTTCAGACATTGTATGGCTATTTTTTTTTCATTACAAACACACCTATCAAGTTACTCACATTTTAACATGTTTCATAATTCTTGGATATGTTACTAATTTCGAGAATTATTTTTAATAAAGTAACCCAAATAATCGGCCTCTCATTAACCGCCATGATCCCGTTCCTCTTACAAAAATAACAACTTTGATACATCTTCTAGCCTGTCTATTTAATTAGGAACACACCAATCAAATAACTCACATTTAATCATTTTTCATAATTCTTGGATATGTTACTAATTTCGACAATCATTGTTTAAGATTTAACCCGCATAATCGGCCCCCTCTTACTAAAATACTAACTTTCAGACAATATCTGGGCTGTTTATTTCATTATAAACACACTAATCAAATAACTTACATTTAATAACTTTTCATAATTCTTGGATATGATACTAATTTCGACAATCGTTTTTCATGATTTAACCCGCATAATTCCCTCTCCTCTAGCTAAAATGTTAACTTTGAGACGTTGTCTCTGGTTATTTCATGATAAACACACCAATCAAATAATTCACATTTTATCATTTTTCATAATTCTTAGATATGTTACTAATTTTGACAATCTTTTTATTTTATTTAACCCACATAATCCCCTCTCCTCTTGCTAAATAATAACTTTGATACATTGTCTTGCTTGTTATTTCATTATAAACACATCAATCAAATAACACACATTTTATAATTTTTCATAATTCTTGGATATGTTACTAATTTCAACAATCATTTTTAATTATATAACCCACTTAATCGACCCACTCTTACTAAAATATTAACTTTAAGACTATATCTGGGCTATTCATTTCATTATAAACACATCAATCCAATAACTTACATTTAATCACTTTTCATAATTCTTGGATATGTTACTAATTTCGACAATCGTTTTTTATAATGTAACCCACATAATATCATTTACTTTTGCTAAAATAATTACTTTGTGAGATTGTCTGACTGGTTATTTCATTACAAACACGTTAATCAATTACGTCACATTTTATCATATTTCATAATTCTTGGATATGTTACTAATTTTGACACTCATTTTTCATGACTTAACCCACATAATCCCTTTTCCTCTTACTAAAATAATACATTTGGAGACATTGTCTCTACTGGTAATTTCATTACAAACACACGAGTCACATAACTCACATTTCATCCTTTTTCACTTTTCTTGGATATGGTACATTTCTACAATGATTTTTAATGATGTAACCCACATAATCGACCCCCTCTTCATATTAACTTTAAGACTATATCTGAGCTGTTTATTTCATTATAAACACACCAACCCAATAACTTACATTTAATCACTTTCCATAATTCTTGGATATGTTACTAATTTCGACAGTCACTTTTCATGATTAACCTCACATAATTTACCCCGGCCTTCTAAAGAAATAACTCTGAGGCTTTTTCTCGGCTGTTTATTTCATTATAAAAACAGAAATAAAATAACTTACATGTCATAATTTTTCATAATTCTTGGATGTGTTACTTATTTCGACAATCATGTTTCATGAGTTACCCAACATTATCGCCAACTTCTTACTAAAATAATACATTTGAGAAATTGTCTGGGCTGTCTATTTAATTACAAACACAGTAATAAAATTACTCACATGTCATAACTTTTCATAATTCTTGGATATTTTACTAATTTCGATAATCATTTTTCTTGATTTAACACTAATTATAGCCCCGTTCTTACTAAAATTATAACTTTAATACATCATCTTGGCTTTCTATTTTATTAAGAACACACCAAACAAATAACTCAAATTTACTCATTTTTAATAATTCTTGGATATGTCACTAATTTTTACGATCATTTTTTTATCATATAACCCACATAATTAACCCCCTCTTACTAAAATAATAACTTTCAGACTATATATAGACTGTTTATTTCATTATAAACACATATAGCTTACATTTAATGACTTTTCATATTTCTAAATTCGACAATCATTTTTTCATGATTTAACCCACATAATCCCCTTCCTCTTACTAAAATAATAACTGGGAGACATTGTCTGGCTGGGTTTTTCTTTTTTTCATTGCTAAAATACTAACTTTCAGACAATATCTGGGCTGTTTATTTCATTACAAACACACCTCACAGTTCATAATTTTTCATAATTCTTGGATATGTTAGTTATTTGGAAAATAATTTTTCATGATTTTACGACATCATCGCCCCATCTTCCTATATAGGGTATTCTGTTATCACAAATATCCACCTATCTTATCCGATCCCAGGTATTCTCCTAGGAAACAAACCACCTATCTCATCCAATCCCAGGCAATGTCGGGTATTTTGCTAGTACATATATCCACCTGTCTTATCCAATCACCGGAAATGCTTGGTATTCTGCTAGTACAAATATCCAGCTATGAAGCAACGTAAAAGAGAGTTCACTGGCATAATATTACAATGATTGCATATTAATCTAATGGTATTTGACAATAAAGCTACATCCAAGGGAGGTCACTTGCATATTATAACAATGATTGTAAATTATTCTAATGGTATGCAACAATGAAGCTACATCCATGGGAGGTCACTTGCAGAATCTAATGGTAGTCGACAATGAAGTTACATTCAGGGCAGCTCACTCACATATTATAACAATGATTGTAGATTTATGTAATGATATTCGACAGTGAATCTACATCCAAGGGAGATCACTTGCATATTATAGTAATGATTGCATATTATTCTAATGGTATTCGACAACGAAGCTACATCCAAGGGAGATCACTTGCATATTATAACAATGATTGTATATTATTCTAATGGTATGTGACAATGAAGCTACCTAAAAGGGAGGTCACTTAAATATTATAACAATGATTGTATATTATTCTAATGGTATTCGACAATGAAGCTACACCCAACGGAGGTCACTTATATAATATAACAATGATTTTATATTAATCTAATGAAATTCGACAATGAAGCTACACCCAACGGAGGTCACTTACATATTATAACAACAATTGTATATTAATCTAATGGAATTCGACAATGAAGCTAAACACAAGGGAGGTCACTCGCATATTATGACAATAATTGTATTCTTTTCTAATCGTTTTTCATGATTTAACCCACATAATCCCCTCTCCTCTTGCTAAAATAAAAACTTTGAGACATTGATACTGGTTATTTCATGATAAACACACCAATCAAATAACTCACATTTTAGCATTTTTCATAATTCCTGGATATTTACTAATTTCGACAATCATTTTCGATGATTTAACACACATAATTTCCACCCTCTCTTACTAAAATAACAACCATGCGACATTGTCTAGGATGTCTATTTCATTACAAATATGCACATCAAATAACTAAAATTTCATAATTTTTCATAATTCTTGGATATGTTACTAATTTTGACAATTATGTTTCATGAGTTAACCCACATAATCCCCTTCCTCTTACTAAATTAATACATTTGAGACATTGTCTGTGCTGGTAATTTCATTACAAACACACCAATCACATAACTCACATTTCATCCTTTTTCACTTTTCTTGGATATGTTACTAATTTCTACAATCATTTTTAATGATGTAACCCACATAATCGACCCCCTCTTAATAAAATATTAACTTTAAGACTATATCTGAGCTGTTCATTTCATTATAAAAATACCAATCCTATAACTTACATTTAATCATTTTTCATAATTCTTGGATATGTTACTAATATCAACAATCGTTTTGCATAATTTAACACTCATAATATCCTTTCCTTTTGCTAAAATAATTACTTTGTGACATTGTCTGGTGTGTTATTTAATTATAAACACACCAACAAATAACTTGCATTTCATCATTTTTTCATAATTCTTGGATAGGTTACTAATTTGGACAATAATTGTTCATGATTTTATGACATAATCGCAGTATCTTCCTATATGGGGTATTCTGTTAGCACAAATATCCACCTTTCTAATCCGATTCCAGGTATTCTCCTAGGAAACATCCCATCTATTACATACAATCCCAGGCATCATCGGGTATTTTGCTAGTACATATATCCACCTTTCTTATACAATCCCCAGCAACGCTGGGTATTATGCTAGTACAAATATCTAGCTATGAAGCCATATCCTAGAGCGTTCACTAGCATAATATTACATTGATTGGATATTAATCTAATGGTATTCGACAATGAGGCTACATCCAAGGGAGGTCACTTGCATATTATAACAATGATTGTATATTAATCTAATGGTATTCGAAAATGAAACTACATCCAAGGGAGGCCACTTGCGTAATCTAATGGTAGTCGCCAATGAAACATCAAAGGGAGGTAGCTCACATGTTATAACAATGATTGTATATTAATCTAATGGTATTCGACAATGAAGCTACATCCAAGGGAGGTCACTCGCATATTATAACAATGATTGTATATTATTCTAAAGGTATTCGACAATTAAGCTACATCCAAGGAGGTAACTTGCATTCTATAACAATGATTGTATATTATGCTAATGGTATTCGACAACAAAGCTACAATCAAGGGAGGTCAGTTGCATATCATAACAATGATTGTATATAAATGTAATGGCATACGAGAATGAAGCTACATCAAAGGGAGGTCACTTAGATATTATGACAATGATTCGACAATGAAGTTACACTCTATAGAGGTCACTTGCATATTACACCAATGATTTTATATTATTCTAATGGTATTCGACAAAGATGCTACATCCAAGGGAGGTCACTTACATATTATGGCAATGATTGTATATTATTCTAATGAAATTCGACAATGACTATACATCCAAGGGAGATCACTTTCATATTGTAACAATGATTGTATATTAATCTAATGGAATTCGACAATGAATCTACACCTAAGGGAGATCACTTGCATATTAACATGATTGTATTATTCTAATAGAATTTGACAATTAAGGTACATCCAAGGCAGGTCACTTACATATTATGACAATGATTGTATATTAATATAATGCTATTCCACAACGAAGCTACATCCAAGAGAGGTCACTTACATATTATTACAATGATTGTATATAATTATAATGGTAGTCGACAATGAAGCTACATCCAAGGGAGATCACTCGCAGATTATGACAATGAATGTATATTAATCTAATCGAATTCGACAATGAAGTTACACACAAGGGAGGTCACTTGCATTCTATAACAATGATTGTATATTAATCTAATGGTATTCAACAAGGAAGCTACACACTAGGGAGGTCACTTGCATATTGTAACAATGCTTGTATATTAATGTAATGGAATTCGACAATGAAGCTACACTCAATGGAGGTCACTTGCATATTATAACAATGATTGTCTATTAATCTAATGGAATATGATAATGAAGCTACATCCAAGGGAGGTCACTTGCATATTGTAACATATATACTGCGCAAGCACATTCTAAATTTTTCAAATTGGACCTATAATGCACAAGTACCTTCAAAATTTTCACATCGGACATATACTGCACAAGCACCTTCTAAATTTTTCAAATTGGACCTATACTGCACAAGCACGGTCTTAATTTTTCAAATCGGATCTATACTGCACAAGCACCTTCAAAATTGTCAAATGGGTCCTATACTACACAAGAACCTTCAAAATTGTCAAATCGGCCAATAATTCACAATCACCTTCAAAATTGTCAAATCGGACCTATAATGCACAAGCACCATCAAAATTTTTCAAATCGGACCTATACTGCGCGAGGATCTTCCGACCACTCTATTGTATCAATTAAGAAAAAAATGAAATGTAATAAGTCCCCAGACGTACCTCTCCATCGTACAGTATATCGATACACTAAGGCTAATTGGGATAGCTTCCGTACATTTATATCTGATCTACCTCTGCATTCCATGTTTAAAAAGGATGTGTCCTCTATAGTATTAGATCTGACGGAATGGTTAATTGTAGATATTGACCGTTTCATACCCTCGAAAAAGTTTCAGCAAAAACCTAACAGCCAGCCATGGTTCTCTCCAGAATGTGCTGCTGCCATTGCGCACAGAAATCACTTTTTCCGCTGTTTCCAACGTAATAGATGTATGAAAACTAAAGCCGCTTTCAGGACTGCCAGCAACCATTGTAAGAAAGTAATAAAGAATGCAAGAGAGTTGTATGTTCAATCTGTTAAGCCCAATGTAGCTGAACAGCGGCTTGGTTCCCACCAGTTTTGGCAAATAGCAAACAGAATCCTGAACAGAAGCGTGTGCTCCATCCCAACTATTATCAATGGACCTGAGGTAATCTCGTCAGCATCAGACAAAGCCAAACTCTTTGTCAAGAACTTTGCAGCTAATTCTACCCTTTGCGATCAAGGCCGCCAACCCCCAATATTTCCTCCTGTATCAGAAAACACGCTATGTGATATACATGTATCTGTACGTGATGTTGCCAAGCTAATCAAAAACCTTGATTCCAGTAAAGCAACTGGCCCTGACGGTATTCCAATTATAGTACTCAAAAAACTTCAACCTGAACTAGCGCCCATACTTACAAAACTGTTTAAACGTTGTCTTAAGGAGAATAGTTTCCCATCTCCCTGGAAAATTTCATCAGTATGCCCTGTATTTAAGAATTCAGGTGATCGCTCATCCCCCTCTCAGTACAGGCCAATAAGTCTCCTGTGCGTCATGAGTAAGTTGCTGGAATCTGTGTTAAATACAGAAGTAATCAACCATCTCAACAAAAATAACCTTCTTAGTGACACTCAATATGGTTTCCGTTCTGCTAGATCTACAGCAGATGTGCTTACAGTTATATCTCATAGTATTAGCAAATCTCTCGATGGAGGCAACCTTTCTAGGGCAATTGCTCTTGACATATCTAAGGCCTTTGATAGGGTATGGCATGAAGGTTTACTTCATAAGATCTCTAGCTATGGTATTGCTGGAAATGTCTTCTCAATTATTAAATCATTTCTTTCTGATAGGTTCATAAGAGTAGTAGTTGAGGGGCAAAAATCAGAAGCTCACGGTATTAATGCCGGTGTCCCTCAGGGGTCTATCCTGGGCCCAACTCTTTTCCTGATCTACATTAATGATCTTCCAAATCATGTCCTTACATCATTTGTAGACATTTATGCTGACGACACTACCATTTATTGTACCACATCTAAGACAGTAAACGACCAAATTCTCTCCAATTCTCTCTCCTCTGATCTTGAGCATGTAGTACAATGGGGTAAGGAGTGGCTGGTTACTTTTAATGCATCTAAAACCAAGCTTCTCTCTTTACATCATCAACATTCTGATCCACATCTGGCATCAATTGAAATGAATGGCTCTCGTCTTCAGGAGGCCTCTAGTTTTGACAAGCTTCTGGGCTTGACCATTACTCCTGATCTTAAATGGAACACATACATCAAATCTGTTGCCAATGCTGCTGGAAAAATGGTGGGATCTTTCTATAGATCCGGTAGATATCTCACTGCTGATGCTATTCTCTATCTATATAAGAGCCAGGTACGTCCAAGGATGGAATACTGTTGCCACATCTGGGCAGGAGCTGCTAGAAAGGACTTGGCCTGCCTTGATAGAGTTCAAAATAGACTTCGTAGCTTCGTAGGAGATGTCCTTTTCTCTTCCTTGCAACCTCTATCTCACAGAAGAAATATTGCGAGTTTGTCTCTGATGTATCGTTATTTTCATGGAAAGTGTTCGACTGAGCTTCAATCTATGGTCCCCCCTCGCCAAACTTTCACAAGAAACACTCGTCTAGCTGTAAACACTATCAATAATTCCCCCCACTCTTTATCTGTGCCTAAACCTAAACGTAGATTCCATGAACAAAGCTTCTTTCTTAGAACTGCACGCCTGTGGAATTGTCTTCCGTTTTCCTGCTTTCCGGCTGACTACAATATGGTTGTGTTCAAGTCTAACGTAAATAAGTTCTTGATGAGCCGTTCCATATAAGTTATCAAATTTACCAAATTTTCATTACTAATGATTACTATATTGTCCAATTTCTACTGTACACTCTTTAACCCTTATCCTTGAGTGGCCTCTTGGCCTTGATAATGTGGTGATGCCTATGTAAAAAAAAAAAAAGGACTTTCAAAATTGTCGAATTGGACCTATACTTCACCTATTATCATACAATCCCAGGCGACACTTGGTATTCTGCTAGTACACATCCACCTATGTCATAAAATCCCGGGCAATGCCGGGTTCTGCTAGTGCATATACACCTACTTTATCCAATCCTGGGCTATGCTAGTACAGATATCCACCTATTTAATCCATCTCGGGCGACGCTGGGCATTTGGCTAGTACATATATCAACCAATTTTTTCCAATCCCAGGCGTCGCCGAGTATTCTTCCAATCCTAGATGATGCCGGGTAATCAGCTAGTATATATGTCCTGCTAGTGCTAGACATAGACATACTATTACGGGCGACGCTGGGTATATTTCTCGTACATATGCACCAATTCTGTCCAATACGCATCTTTTTTTTACTTGGTCTTTTGGCTAAGATCAAAGTGTAGTATCTGTTCCGGCAGATGCTGCACTTAAGATAATTTGTACCAGTCAATGGAGGGGAAACCCTCTATACTGGGACAATTATTATTTTTGGTAACCAGAGTGACCCCTTTTAGGGGAGCTGGTTTTTACCTCACATTAAAAACGGCCTTGTGCCTAATTTGCTCAGTGGGGGAGCAAATAAATACCATCTGTTCCGGCAGATGGTGCAAGCTATGACTAGCAAAGACCAGATGTGGGGGCAACCCCACATGTCTGATCTTTAACCAGCTCCCATTTCCCACCTCTCGGGAGCTGGTCCCCTTTTTCCCTTCCCCCTCCCTTCACTCCTCACATTAAAAATTGGCCTTGTGCCTAATTTGCTCGGTGGGGGAGCAAATAAATACCATCTGTTCCGGCAGATGCTGCAAGCTATGACTAGCAAAGACCAGATGTGGGGGCAACCCCACATGCCTGACCATTAATCAGCTCCCATTTCCCACCTCTCGGGAGCTGGTCCCCTTTTTCCCTTCCCCCTCCCTTCACTCCTCACATTAAAAATCGGCCTTGTGCCTAATTTGCTCGGTGGGGGAGCAAATAAATACCATCTGTTCCGGCAGATGCTGCACTTAAGATAATTTGTGCCAGTCAGTGGAGGGGAAACCCTCTATACTGGGACAATTATTATTTTTGGTAACCAGAGTGCCCCCTTTTTGCCTACTTTTAGGGGAGCTGGTTTTTACCTCACATTAAAAACGGCCTTGTGCCTAATTTGCTCAGTGGGGGAGCAAATAAATACCATCTGTTCCGGCAGATGCTACACTTAAGATAATTTGTACCAGTCAATGGAGGGGAAACCCTCTATACTGGGATAATTATTATTTTTGGTAACCAGAGTGCCCCCTTTTTGGGGAGCTGGTTTTTACCTCACATTAAAACCGGCCTTGTGCCTAATTTGCTCAGTGGGGGAGCAAATAAATACCATCTGTTCCGGCAGATACTGCACTTGAGATGGTTTGTACCAGTCAATGGAGGGGAGGCCCTCTATACTGGGACAATTATTATTTTTGGTAACCAGAGTGACCCCTTTTAGGGGAGCTGGTTTTTACCTCACATTAAAACCGGCCTTGTGCCTAATTTGCTCAGTGGGGGAGCAAATAAATACCATCTGTTCCGGCAGATGCTGCACTTAAGATAATTTGTACCAGTCAATGGAGGGGAAGCCCTCTATACTGGGACAATTATTATTTTTGGTAACCAGAGTGCCCCCTTTTGCCTACTTTTAGGGGAGCTGGTTTTTACCTCACATTAAAAACGGCCTTGTGCCTAATTTGCTCAGTGGGGGAGCAAATAAATACCATCTGTTCCGGCAGATACTGCAAGCTATGACTAGCAAAGACCAGCTATGACTAGCAAAGACCAGATGTGGGGGCAACCCCACCTGCCTGACCTTTAACCAGCTCCCATTTCCCACCTCTCGGGAGCTGGTCCCCTTTTTCCCTTCCCCCTCCCTTCACTCCTCACATTAAAAATCGGCCTTGTGCCTAATTTGCTCGGTGGGGGAGCAAATAAATACCATCTGTTCCGGCAGATGCTGCAAGCTATGACTAGCTATGACTAGCAAGGACCAGATGTGGGGGCAACCCCACATGCCTGACCATTAACCCGCTCCCATTTCCCACCTCTCGGGAGCTGGTCCCCTTTTCCCTTCCCCTTCCCTTCACTCCTCACATTAAAAATCGGCCTTGTGCCTAATTTGCTCGGTGGGGGAGCAAATAAATACCATCTGTTCCGGCAGATACTGCAAACTATGACTAGCTATGACTAGCCAAGACCAGATGTGGGGGCAACCCCACATGCCTGACCTTTAACCAGCTCCCATTTCCCACCTCTCGGGAGCTGGTCCCCTTTTCCCCTTCCCCCTCCCTTCACTCCTCACATTAAAAATCGGCCTTGTGCCTAATTTGCTCGGTGGGGGGGGGGACAAATAAATACCATCTGTTCCGGCAGATACTGCAAGCAAAGACCAGATGTGGGGCCAACTCCACATGCCTGACCTTTAACCAGCTCCCATTTCCCACCTCTCGGGAGCTGGTCCCCTTTTCCCTTCCCCTTCCCTTCACTCCTCACATTAAAAATCGGCCTTGTGCCTAATTTGCTCGGTGTGGGAGCAAATAAATACCATCTGTTCCGGCAGATGCTGCAAGCTATGACTAGCAAAGACCAGATGTGGGGGCAACCTCACATGCCTGACCTTTAACCAGCTCCCATTTCCCACCTCTCGGGAGCTGGTCCCCTTTTTCCCTTCCCCCTCCCTTCACTCCTCACATTAAAAATCGGACTTGTGCCTAATTTGCTCGGTGGGGGAGCAAATAAATACCATCTGTTCCGGCAGATACTGCAAGCAAAGACCATATGTGGGGGCAACTCCACATATAAGACCTTGGTCAATGTAGGGGCAACCCTTCATACCAATTGTCACTATCCAGCTCCCCTACTCCCCGGGGAGTTGGTCCCCATTTCCCCTTCACTCCTCACTTTAAAAATCGGCCTTGTGCCTAATTTGCTCGGTGGAGGAGCAAATAAATACCATCTGTTCTTAGAAATAAAGCAGTTTCATCTTTCGCCCCCTCCTCCCACTAACTCATAATATGCCTCTCACCTTCCTCAAAAATATATAATACGCATTTTTATTTTACTTGGTCTTTCAGCTAAGATCAAAGTGTAGTATCTCTTCTTAGAATTAAAGCGGTTTCATCCGTCTCCCCCCCCCCACCCACACTAAGAAAATAAGGAGAGAACCAAACGTCAATCGAAAATAAGGAGCGCCTTCTAAATAATAATGTTTTTAGTTCAGCTATGATTTTTGAAAATCTAAATATAAATCTAAATATAAATTATGCATCTTTTTTTAATAGGAGATAATGCTCGGGAGAAAATTAAGCTGTATAAGACGGTTACTTGGTCTTTTGGCTAAGATCAAAGTGTAGTATCTGTTCTTAGCATTCAATATACGAATTTAATGTACGAAAAATATATAATACGCATCTTTTTTTTACTTGGTCTTTTGGCTAAGATCAAAGTGTAGTATCTGTCTTAGAAATCAAATACAATCACTCTTATATGTTTATTTACATTTTAAAACAGTAAAACGAATCTCGTTCCCTGTCTAGATCTCTCTCTCTCTCTCTCTCTCTCTCTCTCTCTCTCTCTCTCTCTCTCTCTCTCTCTCTGCGTGTGTGTGTCTCTCTCTCTATCTTTCTCTCTGAGAGATCACTTCGTCTTCCTTACTCTAAAGAGTGTTACTAAAAAGGAAAATGGCGTCTTGCTTTGTTTTATTTTTCGTAAAAACATCGATTGTTATATTTTTTTAACCGCATTTTTTTTTTTTTTTACCTCACATTTTTTGCTTGTTATTTTTCGTTTCACTATCGTATCTAATTATCTTTAACGTACTACTTTGGTAACGTTTTCCTAACGTGAATTTTTTGTATTTTGATGTGTATGTCTTTTTTACCGATAACAAAAGTCTCTATTCAATGTTTTCATATACCTATCGCCATTCCAGCTTGCTTACGTCAGGGTCACGTGACATGACTCAACGTTTATTAAATTACGTATAAATATCACTAAAATGTCACTTTTTTTGGGGGGGGGCCTGCAGAAAATCGATCAGCTGACCCATTCTGATGGTCCTAATGAACCAAAAATTCGATATTTATCGTCCGGAGGGTAGTCTCAAGTTTGTGAATTTTTGTTGTGTCTGTCGAAAGTTTTTAGCAGACACACAAACATACATACATACATATATACATACATTTTCGCTTTTATATATATAGATGTATTATATATATATTATATGTATTATGTATATTATATGCATTATATATTTGTATTATATATATTTGTATTATTATTATTATTATTATTGTTATTATTATTATTATTATATATATTTGTTTTTGTATATATTTGTATACATTATATATGTATATATTGTATTATATATGTATATATTATATATATACATTATATATATATATATATATATGTATATATTGTATATATACATTATATATATATATGTATGTATATATTGTATATATATATTATATATATATATATGTATATATTGTATATATACATTATATATATATATATATATATATATATATATATATATATATATATATATATTTATATATTGTATATATACATTATATATATATATATATATTGACGAAAATTTCTGGGGGTGTCGCCAAAACTCGTCTTTTTGGGAAACGATTGGGGTAAAAAAAAGAGAAAATAATATCATGCAACAACACAAAGAGAAATAAAAGGTAATTAATTGAGACCCAGTAAACTGTTAGAATTATAGATGTTTATTTAAAGAAAAAGGTGGCTGGTTGCTTTGAATTCCCAAAAGCTTGTAAAATAAAATTTACTAAGTAACAAATAGAGAGAAAAAAAAGGGTGAAAAAAATCAAAGACAAAAAGGCATTCAATATAAAAAGGAAAAAAGGCAACTGGGCAAAAATTCACTTTAAAATGGTCTCTCAAAGGGGAGACTTTCCAAAATATATAAAATGTTCTTAATATCAAAGGCTTACTTGAAGTCTGAATGAAAAGAGAATAAACATTTCAAAACAGGGAGTTCTTTAAGACGCGTTTTTCACAAATAAACGAACCTTCAAAGGTTTTTTTAAAATGTCTCTCTCGCCCGAAATAGGGTTCCAAACAAATGGTCCACTCTCCTTTTCATGAAGGGTTGTCAGTCTCTCTCTCTCTCTCTCTCTCTCTCTCTCTCTCTCTCTCTCTCTCTCTCTCTCTCTCTCTCTCTCTCTCTCTCTCCTTATTCCTCCTTTCTTCGGAGTAAGCAGTTTACTCAAAAATTCCGACACTGTTCTTATAGTTGGGCTCTCTACCCAACGTTTAAATAAAATGAAATTTATCGACGGCACGTCGAATGTTCTTCTTTGAAAGGGAAGTGCCTACAAACACTTCAATACAGTTCTTATAGTTGGGCTCTCTACCCAACGTTTAAATAAGATGAAATTTATCGACGGCACGTCGAATGTTCTTCTTTGAAAGGGAGCTGCCTACAAACACTTCAATACATTCCTTAAAAAAAAGGCACTCCACTGTCAGAAAAGGATAAAAAAATATACAAAATACGTTGCCGAAAAACGGTCAGCAACAGAGTCTAAAGGATGCTTCTTCCAAGATGGCCAACCTCCGAACTGATTTTTTTTTTAAAAGGGCACATAAAACGGGACATTGTGGCGTTCGAGAAGTTCCACAAGGATCCTGATTGGCCAATGGCCAAGGGCAAAAAGAAGGAAGAACGGACAGGTCGTTTCAAATTTGGGAGAGAGATAGAGAAAGAGAGAGAGAGAGGTAAACAGGGAGATGGGGCGAGAGGGAAGCGCACACACTCACAGGTCAGTTGAAGGCCGACTACTAGATACGTGTACCGGGCAAGAAGGGAAGGGATTCACAAAGCCAGCGAGTCAGTCGCTCAAGGCAGCCATCTCCCACCCCACTTGCACTGTGTGATGGAAACAAGAATCTTTAAAGTAAAATTTCGGAAAATATTTATATATTGTATATATTATAAAATATATTTGTAGTCATCGACATACAGTCCTGTTTCGTTGTATCACAACTAATCAGTGCCGCTAGACTAGCACCTATCCCAAGCCGAGGATCGAACCTAGAACCGTCGTGATGACAGTCGGTAATTCTACTCCTCCACCACGGAAGAGGTGTCCGCAATTAATCTGTCCGAATGTCTATTTAAAACAACATCCCTCCGCCACTCGTAAAGTGCTCACACGTTTGTTTGTAAACAACCCGCGAGCTTCGCATTTTTTCAGCCGAATTAAGTAGCGAGTGAGATTATTTACAATAGTGCTCGACCCAAAGAGTGGGGCCTTATAAAAAATATTTGTAGTAATCGCCATACATACACTCCTGTTTCGTTGTATCACAACTCATCAGTGTCGCTAGACTTGCACCAATCCCAAGCCGAGGATCGCACCTAGAACAACTGTGATTACAGTCGGCAGTTCTACCACTTGACCACGGAAGCGGTGTCCGCAATTAATCTGTCCAAATGTCTATTTAAATAAACATCCGTCTGCCACTCGTAAAGTGTTCAAACGTTTGCTTGTAAACAAACAGCGAGCTTTGCATTTTTCAGCCAAATTAAGTAACAAGTGAAATTATTTACAATAGTGCTCCACCGTAAGAGTGGGGCCTTTTAAAATATATTTGTAGTCATCGCCACACATACACTCCCATTTCGTTGTATCACAACTCATCAGTGCCGCAAAACTAGCACCTATCCCAAGCCAAGGATCAAACCTAGAAGAGTCGTGATGACAGTCGACAGTTCTACCACTTGACCACGGAAGCAGTGTCCGCAAATAATCTGTCCGAATGTCTATTTAAATAAACATCCGTTCGCCACTCGTAACGTGTTCAAACGTTTGCTTGTAAACAAACCGCGAGCTTCGCGTTTTTTCAGCCGAATTAAGTGGCGAGTGAGATTATTTACAATAGTGTTCAACCCACAGAGTGGGGCCTTATAAAATATATTTATAGTCATCGCCATACATACACTCCTGTTTCGTTGTATCACAACTCATCAGTGCCGCTAGACTAACACCTATCCAAAGCCGAAGATCGAACCTAGAATCGTCGTGATGACAGTCGGCAGTTCTACCACTTGACCATGGAAGCAGTGTCCGAAATAATTCTGTCCAAATGTCTATTAAAATAAACATCCGTCCACCACTCGTAAAGTGTTCAAACGTTTGTTTGTAAACAAACCGCGAGCTTCGCATTTTTCAGCTGAATTAAGTAGCGAGTGAGATTATTTACAATAGTGCTCGACCCAAAGTGTGGGGCCTTATACAATATATTTGTAGTCATCGCCATACATACACTCCTGTTTCGTTGTATCACAACTCATCAGTGCAGCTAGACTAGCACCTATCCCAAGCCGAGGATCGAACCTAGAACCGTCGTGATGACAGTCGGCATTTCTACAACTTGACCACGGAAGCGGTGTCCGGAATGAATCTGTCCAAATGTCTATTTAAAAAAACATCCGTCCGCCACTCACAAAGTGTTGAAACGTTTCTTTGTAAACAAACCGCGAGCTTCGCGTTTTTTCAGCCGAATAAAGTAGCTAGTGAGATTATTTACAATAGTGCTCCACCCAAAGAGTGGGGCCTTATAAAATATATTTGTAGTCATCGCAATACATATACTCCTGTTTTGTTGTATCACAACTCATCAGTGCCGCTAGACTAGCACCTATCCCAAGCCGAGGATCGAACCTAGAACCGGCGTGATGACAGTCGGCAGTTCTACCACTTGACCACGGAAACTGTGTCCACAATTATCTCTCCAAATGTCTATTTAAATAAAAATCCGTCCGCCACTCGTAAAATGTTCAAACGTTTGTTTGTAAACAAACCGCGAGCTTTGCATTTTTTCAGCCGAATTAAGTAACGAGTGTGATTATTTACAATAGTCCTCCACCCAAAGAGTGGGGCCTTATAGAATATATTTGTAGTCATCGCCATACATACACTCCTGTGTCGTTGTATCAGAACACATCAGTGCCGCCAGACTAGCACCTATCCCAAGCCGAGGATCGAACCTAGAACCGTCGTGATGACAGTCGGCAGTTCTACCACTTGACCACGGAAATAGTGTCAGCAATTAATCTATCCAAATGTCTATTTAAATACACATCCGTCAGCTACTCGACAAGTGCTCAAACTTCTGTTTGTAAACAGATCGCGAGCTTCGCATGTTTTCAGCCGAATTAAGTAACGAGTGAGATTATTTACAATAGTGCTCCCCCCAAAGAGTGGGGCCTTATAAAATATATTTGCAGTCATCGCCATACATACACTCCTATTTCGTTGTATCACAACTCATCAGTGCCGCTAGACTAGAACCTATCCCAAGACGAGGATCGAACCTAGAACCGTCATGATGACAGTCGGCAGTTCCACCACTTGACCACGGAAAGGTGTCCGCAATTATATCCGTACAAATATCTATTTAAATAAACATCAGTCCGCCACACGTAAAGTGCTAAAACGTTTATTTGTGAACAAAACGCTAGCTTCGCATTTTTTCAGCCGCATTAAGTAACGAGTGAGATTTTTTACAATAGTGCTCGACCCAAAGAGTGGGGCCTTATAAAATATATTTGTAGTCATCGCCATACATACACTCCTGTTTCGTTGTATCACAACTCATCAGTGCCGCTAGACTAGCACCTATCCAAAGCAGCTGATCAAAGCAAGAACCAACGTGATGACAGTCGGCAGTTCTACCACTTGACCACGGAAACGGTGTCCGCAATTGATCTTTCCAAATGTCTATTTAAAAAAACATCCATCCGCAACTCGTAAAGTGTTCAAATGTTTGTTTGTAAACAAGCCGCGAGCTTCGCATTTTTTCAGCCGAATTAAGTTGCGAGTGAGATTATTTACAATAGTGCTCGACCCACAGAGTGGCGCCTTATAAAATATATTTGTAGATATCGCCATACATACAATCCTGTTTTGTTGTATCACAACTCATCAGTGCCGCTAGACTAGAACCTATCCCAAGACGACGATAAACCTAGAACTGTCGTTATGACAGTCAGCGGTTCTACCACTTGACCACAGAAACGGTGTCCGCATTTAATCTGTCCAAATGTCTATTTAAATAAACATTCGTCCGCCACTCATAAAGTGATCAAACGTTTGTTTGTACACAAACCACGGGCTTCGCATTTTTCAGCCAAATTAAGTAACGAGTGAAATTATTTACAATAGTGCTCCACCGTAAGAGTGGGGCCTTTTAAAATATATTTGTAGTCATCGCCACACATACACTCCCATTTCGTTGTATCACAACTCATCAGTGCCGCAAAACTAGCACCTATCCCAAGCCAAGGATCAAACCTAGAAGAGTCGTGATGACAGTCGACAGTTCTACCACTTGACCACGGAAGCAGTGTCCGCAAATAATCTGTCCGAATGTCTATTTAAATAAACATCCGTTCGCCACTCGTAAAGTGTTCAAACGTTTGCTTGTAAACAAACCGCGAGCTTCGCGTTTTTTCAGCCGAATTAAGTGGCGAGTGAGATTATTTACAATAGTGTTCGACCCACAGAGTGGGGCCTTATAAAATATATTTATAGTCATCGCCATACATACACTCCTGTTTCGTTGTATCACAACTCATCAGTGCCGCTAGACTAACACCTATCCAAAGCCGAAGATCGAACCTAGAATCGTCGTGATGACAGTCGGCAGTTCTACCACTTGACCATGGAAGCAGTGTCCGAAATAATTCTGTCCAAATGTCTATTAAAATAAACATCCGTCCACCACTCGTAAAGTGTTCAAACGTTTGTTTGTAAACAAACCGCGAGCTTCGCATTTTTCAGCTGAATTAAGTAGCAAGTGAGATTATTTACAATAGTGCTCGACCCAAAGTGTGGGGCCTTATACAATATATTTGTAGTCATCACCATACATACACTCCTGTTTCGTTGTATCACAACTCATCAGTGCAGCTAGACTAGCACCTATCCCAAGCCGAGGATCGAACCTAGAACCGTCGTGATGACAGTCGGCATTTCTACAACTTGACCACGGAAGCGGTGTCCAGAATGAATCTGTCCAAATGTCTATTTAAAAAAACATCCGTCCGCCACTCACAAAGTGTTGAAACGTTTCTTTGTAAACAAACCGCGAGCTTCGCGTTTTTTCAGCCGCATAAAGTAGCTAGTGAGATTATTTACAATAGTGCTCCACCCAAAGAGTGGGGCCTTATAAAATATATTTGTAGTCATCGCAATACATATACTCCTGTTTTGTTGTATCACAACTCATCAGTGCCGCTAGACTAGCACCTATCCCAAGCCGAGGATCAAACCTAGAACCGGCGTGATGACAGTCGGCAGTTCTACCACTTGACCACGGAAACTGTGTCCACAATTATCTCTCCAAATGTCTATTTAAATACAAATCCGTCCGCCACTCGTAAAATGTTCAAACGTTTGTTTGTAAACAAACCGCGAGCTTCGCATTTTTTCAGCAGAATTAAGTAACGAGTGTGATTATTTACAATAGTCCTCCACCCAAAGAGTGGGGCCTTATAGAATATATTTGTAGTCATCGCCATACATACACTCCTGTGTCGTTGTATCAGAACACATCAGTGCCGCCAGACTAGCACCTATCCCAAGCCGAGGATCGAACCTAGAACCGTCGTGATGACAGTCGGCAGTTCTACCACTTGACCACGGAAATGGTGTCAGCAATTAATCTATCCAAATGTCTATTTAAATACACATCCGTCAGCTACTCGACAAGTGCTCAAACTTCTGTTTGTAAACAGATCGCGAGCTTCGCATGTTTTCAGCCGAATTAAGTAACGAGTGAGATTATTTACAATAGTGCTCCCCCCAAAGAGTGGGGCCTTATAAAATATATTTGCAGTCATCGCCATACATACACTCCTATTTCGTTGTATCACAACTCATCAGTGCCGCTAGACTAGAACCTATCCCAAGACAAGGATCGAACCTAGAACCGTCATGATGACAGTCGGCAGTTCCACCACTTGACCACGGAAAGGTGTCCGCAATTATATCCGTACAAATATCTATTTAAATAAACATCAGTCCGCCACACGTAAAGTGCTAAAACGTTTATTTGTGAACAAAACGCTAGCTTCGCATTTTTTCAGCCGCATTAAGTAACGAGTGAGATTTTTTACAATAGTGCTCGACCCAAAGAGTGGGGCCTTATAAAATATATTTGTAGTCATCGCCATACATACACTCCTGTTTCGTTGTATCACAACTCATCAGTGCCGCTAGACTAGCACCTATCCCAAGACGAGGATAAACCTAGAACCGTCGTTATGACAGTCAGCGGTTCTACCACTTGACCACAGAAACGGTGTCCGCATTTAATCTGTCCAAATGTCTATTTAAATAAACATTCGTCCGCCACTCATAAAGTGATCAAACGTTTGTTTGTACACAAACCGCGGGCTTCGCATTTTTTCAGCCGAATTAAGTAGCGAGTGAGGTTATTTACACCAGTGCTCGACCCAAAGAGTGGGGCCTTATAAAATATATGTGTAGTCATAGCCATACATACGCTCCTGTTTCGTTGTATCACAACTCACCAGTGCCGCTAGACTAGCAACAATCCCAAGCCGAGGATCGAACCTAGAACCGTCGTGATGACAGTCGACAGTTCTACCACTTGACCACGGAAGCGGTGTCGGCAATTAATCTGTCCAAATGCCTATCTAAATCCCCCACCTGTAAAGTGTTCAAACGTTCGTTTGGAAACACACCGCGAGCTTCGCATTTTTTCAGCCGCATTAAGTAGCGAGTAAGATTACTTACAACAGAGCTCGACCCAAAGAGTGGGGCCCTATAAAATATATTTTTAGTAATCGCCATACATACACTCCTGTTTCGTTGTATCACAACTCATCAGTGCCACTAGACTAGCACCTATTCCAAGACGAGGATCGAACCTAGAAACGTCAAGATGACAGTCGGCAGTTCTACCACTTTACCATGGAAGCGGTGTCCGCAATTAATCTGTCCGACTAACTATTTAAATAAACATCCCTCTGCCACTCGTAAAGTGTTCAAACGTTTCTTTGTAAACAAACCGCAAGCTTCGCATTTTTTCAGCCGAATTAAGTAGCGAATGAGATTATTTACAATAGTGCTCGACCCATAGAGTGTGGCCTTATAAAATATATTTGTAGTGATCGCCATACATACACTCCTGTTTCATTGTATCACAACTCATCAGTGCCGCTTGACTAGCACCTATCCCAAAGCGAGCATCGAACGTAGAAACGGCGTGATGACAGTCGGCAGTTCTACCACTTGACCACGGAAACGGTGTCCACAATTAATCTCTTCAAATGTCTATCTAAATAAACATCCGTCCGCCACTCGTAAAATGTTCAAACGTTTGTTTGTAAAAAAAACGCGAGCTTCGCATTTTTTCAGCCGTATTAAGTAACGAGTGTGATTTTTTACAATAGTGCTCCACCCAAAAAGTGGGGCCTTATGAAATATATTTGTAGTCATCGCCATACATACACTCCTGTTTCGTTGTATCAGAACACATTAGTCCCGCTAGACTAGCACCTATCCCAAGCCGAGGATCGAAGCTATAACCGTCGTGATGACAGTCGGCAGTTCTATCACTTGACCACGGAAATGGTGTCAGCAATCAATCTGTCCACATGTCTATTTAAATAAACATCCGTCCACCACTCGACAAGTGCTCAAACTTCTGTTTGTAAACAAACCGCGAGCTTCGCATGTTTTCAGCCGAATTAAGTAGCAAGTTAGATTATTTACAATAGTGCTCGACCCAAAGAGTGGGGCCTTATAAAATATATTTGCAGTCAGCGCCATAAATACACTCCTGTTTCGTTGTATCACAACTCATCAGTGCCGCTAGACTAGCACCTATCCAAACCAGAGGATCGAACCTAGAACCGTCATGATGACAGTCGGCAGTTCTACCACTTGACCACAGAAACGGTGTCCGCATTTTATCTGTCCAAATGCCTATTTAAATCCGCAACTCGTAAAGTGTTCAAATGTTTGTTTGTAAACAAACCGCGAGCTTAGCATTTTTCCAGCCGAATTAAGTAGCGAGTGAGATTATTTACAATAGCGCTCGACCCAGAGAGTGGGGCCTTATAAAATATATTCGTAGATATCGCCATACATACAATCCTGTTTTGTTGTATCACAACTCATCAGTGCCGCTAGACTAGAATCTATCCCAAGACGAGGATCGAACCTAGAACCGTCGTGATGACAGTCGGCGGTTCTAACACTTGACCACAGAAACGGTGTCCGCATTTAATCTGTCCAAATGTCTATTTCAATAAACATCCGTCCGCCACTCATAAAGTGATCAAACGTTTGTTTGTACACAAACCGCGGGCTTCGCATTTTTTAAGCCGAATTAAGTAACGAGTGAGGTTATTTACAATAGTGCTCGACCAAAAGAGTGGGGCCTTATAAAATATATTTGTAGTCATAGCCATACATACGCTCCTGTTTCATTGTATCACAACTCATCAGTGCCGCTAGACTAGCACCTATCCCAAGCCGAGGATCGAACCTAGAACCGTCGTGATTACAGTCGATAGTTCTACCACTTGACCACGGAAGCGGTGTCGGATATTGATCTGTCCAAATGTCTTTATAAATAAACATCCCTCCGCCACTCGTAAAGTGTTCAAACGTTCGTTAACAAACCGCGAGCTTCGCATTTTTTCAGCCGGATTAATTAGCGAGTGAGATTATTTACAATAGTGCTCGACCCAAAGAGTGGGGCCTTATAAAATATATTTGTAGTCATCGCCGTACATACACTACTGTTTCGTTGTATCACAACTTATCAGTGCCGCTAGACTAGCCCCTATCCAAAGCCGAGGATCGAACCTAGAACAATCGTGATGACAGTCGGCAGTTCGACCACTTGACCATGGAAGCGGTGTCGGCAATTAATCTGGTCAAATGTCTGTTTAAATAAACATCCGTCCGCCACTCATAAAGTGCTCAAACGTTTATTTGTAAACAAACCACGAGCTTTGCATTTTTTCAGCCGAATTAAGTAACGAGGTGGATTTTGACAATAGTGCTCGATCCATAGAGTGTGGCCTTATAAAATATATCTGTAGTCATCGCCATACATAAACTCTTGTTTCGTTTTATCAAAACTCATCTGTGCCGCAAGACTAGCAACTATCCCAAGCCGAGGATCGAACCTAGAACCGTCGTGATGACTGTCGGCAGTTCTACCACTTTACCATGGAAACGGTGTCCGCAATTAATCTGTCCAAATACCTATTTAAATCCGCCACATGTAAAGTGTTCAACCGTTTGTTTGTAAAAAAACCGCAAGCTTCGCATTTTTTCATCCGAATTAAGTAGCGAGTGAAATTATATACAATAGCACTCGACCCAAAGAGTGGGGCCTAATAACATATATTTGCTGTCATCGCCATACATACACGACTGTTTCGTTGTATCATAACTCATCAGTGCCGCTAGACTAGCACCTATCCTAAGCCGAGGATCGAACCTAGAACCATCGTGATGACAGTCGGCAGTTATACCACTTGACCTCGGAGGCGGTGTCGGCAATTAATCTGTCCAAATGTCTATTTAAAAAAACATCCGTCCGCCACTCGTAAAGTGCTCAAACGTTTGTTTGTAAACAAACCGCGAGCTTTGCATTTTTTCAGTCGTGATGACAGTCGGCAGTTCTACCACATGACCGCGGAAGTGGTGTCTGCAATTAATCTGTCTAAATGTCTATTTTAATAAACATCCGTTCGTCACTCCTAAAGTGTTCACACGTTTGTTAACAAACACCAAGCTTCGCATTATTTCAGCCGAATTAAGTAGCGAGTGAGATTATTTATAGTAGTGCTCGACCCAAAGAGTGGGGCCTTATAAAACATCTTTGTAGTCATCGCCATACATACACTCCTGTTTCGTTGTATCACAACTCATCAGTGCCGCTAGACGAGCACCTATTCCAAGCCAAGGATCGAACCAAGAACCGTCGTGATTACAGTCGGCAGTTCTACCACTTTACCACGGAAACGCTGTCCGCAATTAATCTGTCCAAATGCCTATTTAAATCCGTCACTCGTAAAGTGTTCAAACATTTGTTTGTAAACAAACCGCGAGCTTCGCATTTTTCAGCCGAATTAAGTAGCGAGTGAGATTATTTACAATAGCGCTCGACCCAAAGAGTGGGGCCTTATAAAATATATTTGCTGTCATCGCCATACATACACTACTGTTTCGTTGTATCAAAACTCATCAGTGCCGCTTGACTAGCATCTATCCCAAGCCGAGGATCGAACGTACAACGATCGTGATGACAGTCGGCAGTTTTACCACTTGACCCCTGAACCGGTATCGGTTATAAATCTGTCCAAATGTCTATTTAAATAAACATCCCTCCGCCACGCGTAAAGTGTTTAAACGTTCGTTACCAAAATGCGAGCTTCGCATTTTTCCAGCCGAATAAATTAGCGACCGAGATTATTTACAATAGTGCTCGACCCAAAGAGTGGGGCCTTATAAAATATATTTGTAGTCATCGTCATACATACACTCCTGTTTCGTTGTATCACAACTCATCAGTGCCGCTAGACTAACAACTATCCAAAGCCGAAGATCGAACCTAGAATCGTCGTGATGACAGTCGGCAGTTCTACCACTTGACGACGGAAACGGTGTCAACAATTAATCTGTCCAAATATGTATTTAAGTAAACATCCGTCCGCCACTCGTAAAGTGCTCAAACGTTTATTTGTAAAAAAACCGCGAGCTTCGCATTTTTTCAGCCGAATTAAGTAACGACGTAGATTTTTTACAATAGTGCTCGACGCAAAGAGTGGGGCCTTATAAAATATATTTGTAGTCTTCGCCATACATACACTCCTGTTTCGTTGTATCACAACTCATCAGTGCCGCTAGACTAGCACCTATCCCAAGCCGAGGGTCGAACCAAGAACCGTCGTGATGACAGTCGGCAGTTCTACCACTTGACCACGGAAACGGTGTCCGCAATTTATCTGTCCAAATGCCTATTTAAATCCGCCACTCGTTAAGTGTTCAAACGTTTGCTTGTAAACAAACCACAAACTTCGCATTTTTTCAGCCGAATTAAGTAGCGAGTGAGATTATTTACAATAGCGCTCGACCCACAGAGTGGGGCCTTATAAAATATATTTGCTGTCATCGCCATACATACACTACTGTTTCGTTGTATCACAACTCATCAGTGCCGCTAGACTAGCACCTATACCAAGCCGAGGATCAAACCTAGAACCATCGTGATGACAGTGGGCAATTCTACCACTTCACCACGGAAGCGGTATAGGCTATTAATCTGTCCAAATTTCTATTTAAATATACATCTACGCTAGACTAGCACCTATCCCAAGCCGAGGATCGAACCTAGAACCGTCGTGATGACAGTCGGCAGTTCTACCACTTGACCACGGAAACGGTGTCCACAATTAATCTGCCACATGTCTATTTAAGTAAACATCCGTCCGCCACTCGTAAAGTGCTCAAAAGTTTATTTGGGAACAAACCGCGAGCTTCGCATTTTTTCAGCCGAATTAAGTAGCGAGTGAGATTTTTTACAATATGGCTCGACGCAAAGAGTGGGGCCTTATAAAATATATTTGTAGTCATCGCCATACATACACTCTTGTTTCGTTGTATCACAACTCCTCAGTGCCGCTAGACTAGCACCTATCCCAAGCCGAGGATCGAACCCAAAACCATCGTGATGACAGTCGGCAGTTCTACCACTCGACCACGGGAGCGGTGTCCGCAATTAATCTGTACAAATGCCTATTTAAATCCGCCACTCGTAAAGTGTTTAAACGTTTGTTTATTAACAAACTGCGAGCTTCGCATTTTTTCAGCCGCATTAAGTAGCGAGTGAGATTATTTACAATAGTGCTCGACCCACAAAGTGGGGCCTTATAAAATATATTTGCTGTCATCGCCATACATACACTACTGTTTACCTGTATCACAACTCATCAGTGCCGCTAGACTAGCACCTATCCCAAGCCGAGGATCGAACCTAGAACCGTCGTGATGACAGTCGGCAGTTCTACCACTTGACCACGGAAACGGTGTCCACAATTAATCTGCCACATGTGTATTTAAGTAAACATCCGTCCGCCACTCGTAAAGTGCTCAAAAGTTTATTTGTGAACAAACCGCGAGCTTCGCATTTTTTCAGCCGAATTAAGTAGCGAGTGAGATTTTTTACAATAGTGCTCGACGCAATGAGTGGGGCCTTATAAAATATATTTGTAGTCATCGCCATACATACACTCTTGTTTCGTTGTATCACAACTCATCAGTGCCGCTAGACTAGCACCTATCCCAAGACGAGGATCGAACTTAGAACCGTCGTGATGACAGTCGGCAGTTCTATCACTTGACCACGGAAACGGTATCCACAATTAATCTGCCAAATGTCTATTTAAGTAAACATCCGTCCGCCACTCGTACAGTGCTCAAACGTTTATTTGTGAACAAACCGCGAGCTTCGCATTTTTTTAGCCGAATTAAGTAGCGAGAGAGATTATTTATAAAAGCGCTCGACCCTAAGAGTGGGGCCTTATAAAATATATTTGCTGTCATCGCCATACATACATTCCTGTTTCGTTGTATCACAACTCATCTGTGCCGCTAGACTAGCACCTATCCCAAGACGAGGATCGAACCTAGAACCTTCGTGATGACAGTCGGCAGTTCTACCACTCGACCACGGGAGCGGTGTCTGCAATTAATCTCTCCAAATGCCTATTTAAATCCGCCACTCGTAAAGTGTTTAAACGTTTGTTTGTTAACAAACCGCGAGCTTCGCATTTTTTCAACTTAATAAGTAGCAACTGAGAATATTTACAATAGCGCTCGACTACAAGAGTGGGGCCTTATGAAATATATTTGTAGTCATCGCCATACATACATTCCTGTTTCGTTGTATCACAACTCATCAGTGCCGCTAGACTAGCACCTATCCCAAGACGAGGATCGAACCTAGAACCGTTGTGATGACAGTCGGCAGTTCTACCACTTGACCACGGAAACGGTGTCCACAATTAATCTGCCAAATGTCTATTTAAGTAAACATCCGTCCGCCACTCGTACAGTGCTCAAAAGTTTATTTGTGAACAAACCGCGAGCTTCGCATTTTTTTAGCCGAATTAAATAGCAAGAGAGATTATTTACAATAGCGCTCGACCCTAAGAGTGGGGCCTTATAAAATATATTTGCAGTCATCGCCATACATTCATTCCTGTTTCGTTGTATCACAACTCATCTGTGCCGCTAGACTAGCACCTATCCCAAGACTAGGATCGAACCTAGAACCGTCGTGATGACAGTTGGCAGTTCTACCACTCGACCACGGGAGCGGTGTCAGCAATTAATCTCTCCAAATGCCTATTTAAATCCGCCATTCGTAAAGTGTTTAAACGTTTGTTTGTTAACAAACCGCGAGCTTCGCATTTTTTCAGCCGAATAAGTAGCGACTGAGATTATTTACAATAGCGCTCGACTCAAAGAGTGGGGCCTTATAAAATATATTTGCAGTCATCGCCATACATACATTCCTGTTTCGTTGTATCACAACTCATCAGTGCCGCTAGACTGGCACCTATCCCAAGCCGAGGATCGAACCTAGAACCGTCGTGATGACAGTCTGCAGTTCTACCACTCGACCATGGGAGCGGTGTCCGCAATTAATCTCTCCAAATGCCTATTTAAATCCGCCACTCGTAAAGTGTTTAAACGTTTGTTTGTTAACAAACCGCGAGCTTCGCATTTTTTCAGCCACATAAGTAGCGACTGAGATTATTTACAATAGCGCTCGACTCAAAGAGTGGGGCCTTATAAAATATATTTGCAGTCATCGCCATACATACATTCCTGTTTCGTTGTATCACAACTCATCAGTGCCGCTAGACTAGCACCTATCCCAAGACGAGGATCGAACCTAGAACCGTCGTGATGACAGTCGGCAGTTCTACCACTTCACCACGGAAACGGTGTCCACAATTCATCTCTCAAATGTCTATTTAAGTAAACATCCGTCCGCCACTCGTAAAGTGCTCAAACGTTTATTTGTCAACAAACCGCGAGCTTCGCATTTTTTCAGGCGAATTAAGTAACAAGGTACATTTTTTACAATAGTGCTCGACGCAATAAGTGGGGCCTTATAAAATACATTTGTAGTCATCGCCATACATACACTCTTGTTTCGTTGTATCACAACTCATCAGTGCCGCTAGACTAGCACCTATCCCAAGCCGAGGATCGAACCTAGAACCGTCGTGATGACAGTCGGCAGTTCTACCACTTGACCACGGAAACGGTGTCCACAATTAATCTGCCAAATGTCTATTTAAGTAAACATCCGTCCGCCACTCGTACAGTGCTCAAACGTTTATTTGTGAACAAACCGTGAGCTTCGCATTTTTTTAGCCGAATTAAGTAGCGAGAGAGATTATTTACAATAGCGCTCGACCCTAAGAGTGGGGCCTTATAAAATATATTTGCTGTCATCGCCATACATACATTCCTGTTGCGTTGTATCACAACTCATCTGTGCCGCTAGACTAGCACCTATCCCAAGACGAGGATCGAACCTAGAACCGTCGTGATGACAGTCGGCAGTTCTACCACTCGACCACGGGAGCGGTGTCCGCAATTAATCTCTCCAAATGCCTATTTAAATCCGCCACTCGTAAAGTGTTTAAACGTTTGTTTGTTAACAAACCGCGAGCTTCGCATTTTTTCAGCCGAATAAGTAGCGACTGAGATTATTTACAATAGCGCTCGACTCAAAGAGTGGGGCCTTATAAAATATATTTGCAGTCATCGCCATACATACATTCCTGTTTCGTTGTATCACAACTCATCAGTGCCGCTAGACTAGCACCTATCCCAAGACGAGGATCGAACCTAGAACCGTCGTGATGACAGTCGGCAGTTCTACCACTTGACCACGGAAACGGTGTCCACAATTAATCTGCCAAATGTCTATTTAAGTAAACATCCGTCCGCCACTCGTACAGTGCTCAAACGTTTATTTGTGAACAAACCGCGAGCTTCGCATTTTTTCAGCCGAATTAAGTAACAAGGTAGATTTTTTACAATAGTGCTCGACGCAATAAGTGGGGCCTTATAAAATATATTTGTAGTCATCGCCATACATACACTCTTGTTTCGTTGTATCACAACTCATCAGTGCCGCTAGACTAGCACCTATCCCAAGCCAGGATCGAACCTAGAACCGTCGTGATGACAGTCGGCAGTTCTACCACTTGACCACGGAAACGGTGTCCACAATTAATCTGCCAAATGTCTATTTAAGTAAACATCCGTCCGCCACTCGTACAGTGCTCAAACGTTTATTTGTGAACAAACCGCGAGCTTCGCATTTTTTTAGCCGAATTAAATAGCAAGAGAGATTATTTACAATAGCGCTCGACCCTAAGAGTGGGGCCTTATAAAATATATTTGTAGTCATCGCCATACATACATTCCTGTTTCGTTGTATCACAACTCATCTGTGCCGCTAGACTAGCACCTATCCCAAGACGAGGATCGAACCTAGAACCGTCGTGATGACAGTCGGCAGTTCTACCACTCGACCACGGGAGCGGTGTCCGCAATTAATCTCTCCAAATGCCTATTTAAATCCGCCATTCGTAAAGTGTTTAAACGTTTCTTTGTTAACAAACCGCGAGTTTCGCATTTTTTCAGCCGAATAAGTAGCGACTGACATTATTTACAATAGCGCTCGACTCAAAGAGTGGGGCCTTATAAAATATATTTGCAGTCATTTCCATACATACATTCCTGTTTCGTTGTATCACAACTCATCAGTGCCGCTAGACTAGCACCTATCCCAAGACTAGGATCGAACCTAGAACCGTCTTGATGACAGTTGGCAGTTCTACCACTTCACCACGGAAACGCTGTCCACAATTCATCTCTCAAATGTCTATTTAAGTAAACATCCGTCCGCCACTCGTAAAGTGCTCAAACGTTTATTTGTCAACAAACCGCGAGCTTCGCATTTTTTCAGGCGAATTAAGTAACAAGGTAGATTTTTTACAATAGTGCTCGACGCAAAGAGTGGGGCCTTATAAAATATATTTGTATTCATCGCCATACATACACTCTTGTTTCGTTGTATCACAACTCATCAGTGCCGCTAGACTAGCTCCAATCCCAAGACGAATAAGTAGCGACTAAGATTATTTACAATAGCGCTCGACTCAAAGTGTGGGGCCTTATAAAATATATTTGCAGTCATCGCCATACATACATTCCTGTTTCGTTGTATCACAACTCATCAGTGCCGCTAGACTAGCACCTATGCCAAGACGAGGATCGAACCTAGAACCGTCGTGATGACAGTCGGCAGTTCTACCACTTGACCACGGAAACGGTGTCCACAATTAATCTACCAAATGTCTATTTAAGTAAACATCCGTCCGCCACTCGTAAAGTGCTCAAACGTTTATTTGTCCACAAACCGCGAGCTTCGCATTTTTTTAGCCGAATTATGTAGCGAGAGAGATTATTTACAATAGCGCTCGACCCTAAGAGTGGGGCCTTATAAAATATATTTGCAGTCATCGCCATACATACATTCCTGTTTCGTTGTATCACAACTCATCTGTGCCCGCAATTAATCTCTCCAAATGCCTATTTACGTAAACATCCGTCCGCCACTCGTAAAGTGTTTAAACGTTTGTTTGTTAACAAACCGCGAGCTTCGCATGTTTTCAGCCGAATAAGTAGCGACTGAGATTATTTACAACAGCGCTCGACTCAAAGAGTGGGGCCTTATAAAATATATTTGCAGTCATTGCCATACATACATTCCTGTTTCGTTGTATAAAAACCTATCAGTGCCGCTAGACTAGCACCTATCCCAAGACGAGGATCGAAGCTAGAACCGTCGTGATGACAGTTGGCAGTTCTACCACTTAACAACGGAAACGGTGTCCACGATTCATCTCTCAAATGACTATTTAAGTAAACATCCGTCCGCCACTCGTAAAGTGCTCAAACGTTTATTGGTCAACAAACCGCGAGCTTCGCATTTTTTCAGGCGAATTAAGTAACAAGGTAGATTTTTTACAATAGTGCTCGACGCAAAGAGTGGGGCCTTATACAATATATTTGTAGTCATCGCCATACATACACTCTTGTTTCGTTGTATCACAACTCATCAGTGCCGCTAGACTAGCACCTATCCCAAGCCGAGTATAGAACCTGGAACCGTCGTGATGACAGTCGGCAGTTCTACCACTTGACCACGGAAACGGTGTCCACAATTAATCTGCCAAGTGTCTATTTAAGTAAACATCCGTCCGCCACTCGTACAGTGCTCAAACGTTTATTTGTGAACAAACCGCGAGCTTCGCATTTTTTTAGCCGAATTAAGTGGCGAGAGAGATTATTTACAATAGCGCTCGACCCTAAGAGTGGGGCCTTATAAAATATATTTGCAGTCATCGCCATACATACATTCCTGTTTCGTTGTATCACAACTCATCTGTGCCGCTAGACTAGCACCTATCCAAAGACGAGGATCGAACCTAGAACCGTCGTGATGACAGTCGGCAGTTCTACCACTCGACCACGGGAGCGGTGTCCGCAATTAATCTCTCCAAATGCCTATTTAAATCCGCCACTCGTAAAGTGTTTAAACGTTTGTTTGTTAACAAACCGCGAGCTTCGCATTTTTTCAGCCGAATAAGTAGCGACTGAGATTATTTCCAATAGCGCTCGACTCAAAGAGTGGGGCTTTATAAAATATATTGTCAGTCATCAACATACATACATTCCTGTTTCGTTGTATCACAACTCATCAGTGCTGCTAGACTAGCACCTATCCCAAGACGAGGATCGAACCTTGAACCGTCGTGATGACAGTCGGCAGTTCTACCACTTGACCACGGAAACGGTGTCCAAAATTCATCTCTCAATTGTCTATTTAAGTAAACATCCGTCTGCCACTCGTAAAGTGCTCAAACGTTTATTTGTCAACAAACCGCGAGCTTCGCATTTTTTCAGGCGAATGAACTAACAAGGTAGATTTTTTACAATAGTGCTCGATTCAAAGAGTGGGGCCTTATAAAATATATTTGTAGTCATCGCAATATATACACTCTTGTTTCGTTGTATCACAACTCATCAGTGCCGCTAGACTAGCACCTATCCCAAGACGAGGATCGAACCTGGAACCGTCGTGATGACAGTCGGCAGTTCTACCACTTGACCACGGAAACGGTCTCCACAATTAATCTGCCAAATGTCTATTAAAGTAAACATCCGTCCGCCACTCGGAAAGTGCTCAAACGTTTATTTGTCAACAAACCGCGAGCTTCGCATTTTTTCAGGCGAATTAAGTAACAAGGTAGATTTTTTACAATAGTGCTCGACGCAAAGAGTGGGGCCTTATAAAATATATTTGTAGTCATCGCCATACATACACTCTTGTTTCGTTGTATCACAACTCATCAGTGCCGCTAGACAAGCACCTATCCCAAGCCGAGGATCGAACCTAGAACCGTCGTGATGACAGTCGGCAGTTCTACCACTTGACCACGGAAACGGTGTCCACAGTTAATCTCTCAAATGTCTATTTAAGTAAACATCCGTCCGCCACTCGTAAAGTGCTCAAACGTTTATTTGTCAACAAACCGCGAGCTTCGCATTTTTTCAGGCGAATGAAGTAACAAGGTAGATTTTTTACAATGGTGCTCGACGCAAAGAGTGGGGCCTTATAAAATATATTTGTAGTCATCGCCATATATACACTCTTGTTTCGTTGTATCACACCTCATCAGTGCCGCTAGACTAGCACCTATCCCAAGCCGAGGATCGAACCTGGAACCGTCGTGATTACACTCGGCAGTTCTACCACTTGACCACGGAAACGGTGTCCACAATTAATCTGCCAAATGTCTATTTAAGTAAACATCCGTCCGCCACTCGTACAGTGCTCAAACGTTTATTTGTGAACAAACCGCGAGCTTCGCATTTTTTTAGCCGAATTAAGTAGCGAGAGAGATTATTTACAATAGCGCTCGACCCTAAGAGTGGGGCCTTATAAAATATATTTGCAGTCATCGCCATACATAAATTGCTGTGTCGTTGTATCACAACTCATCAGTGCCGCCCGACTACCACCTATCCCAAGACGAGGATCGAACCTGGAACCGTCGTGATGACAGTCGGCAGTTCTACCACTTTACCACGGAAACGGTGTCCATAATTCATCTCTCAATTGTCTATTTAAGTAAACATCCGTCCGCCACTCGTAAAGTGCTCAAACGTTTATTTGTCAACAAACCGCGAGCTTCGCATTTTTTCAGGCGAATGAAGTAACAAGGTAGATTTTTTACAATAGTGCTCGACGCAAAGAGTGGGGCCTTATAAAATATATTTGTAGTCATCGCAATATATACACTCTTGTTTCGTTGTATCACAACTCATCAGTGCCGCTAGACTAGCACCTATCCCAAGACGAGGATCGAACCTAAAACCGTCGTGATGACAGTCGGCAGTTCTACCACTTTTTTTAGCCGAATTAAGTAGCGAGAGAGATTATTTACAATAGCGCTCGACCCTAAGAGTGGGGCCTTATAAAATATATTTGTAGTGATCGCCATACCTACATTCCTGTTTCGTTGTATCACAACTCATCTGTGCCGCTAGACTAGCACCTATACCAATACGAGGATCGAACCTAGAACCGTCGTGATGACAGTCGGCAGTTCTACCACTCGACCACGGGAGCGGTGTCCGCAATTAATCTCTCCAAATGCATATTTAAGTAAACATCCGTCCTCCACTCGTAAAGTGCTCAAACGTTTATTTGCTGGAACCGTCGTGATTACACTCGGCAGTTCTACCACTTGACCACGGAAACGGTGTCCACAATTAATCTGCCAAATGTCTATTTAAGTAAACATCCGTCCGCCACTCGTACAGTGCTCAAACGTTTATTTGTGAACAAACCGCGAGCTTCGCATTTTTTTAGCCGAATTAAGTAGCGAGAGAGATTATTTACAATAGCGCTCGACCCTAAGAGTGGGGCCTTATAAAATATATTTGCAGTCATCGCCATACATAAATTGCTGTGTCGTTGTATCACAACTCATCAGTGCCGCCCGACTACCACCTATCCCAAGACGAGGATCGAACCTGGAACCGTCGTGATGACAGTCGGCAGTTCTACCACTTTACCACGGAAACGGTGTCCATAATTCATCTCTCAATTGTCTATTTAAGTAAACATCCGTCCGCCACTCGTAAAGTGCTCAAACGTTTATTTGTCAACAAACCGCGAGCTTCGCATTTTTTCAGGCGAATGAAGTAACAAGGTAGATTTTTTACAATAGTGCTCGACGCAAAGAGTGGGGCCTTATAAAATATATTTGTAGTCATCGCAATATATACACTCTTGTTTCGTTGTATCACAACTCATCAGTGCCGCTAGACTAGCACCTATCCCAAGACGAGGATCGAACCTAAAACCGTCGTGATGACAGTCGGCAGTTCTACCACTTGACCACGGAAACGGTGTCCACAATTAATCTGCCAAATGTCTATTTAAGTAAACATCTGTCCGCCACTCGGAAAGTGCTCAAAAGTGTATTTGTGAACAAACCGCGAGCTTCGCATTTTTTCAGCCGATTAAGAAGCGACTGAGATTATTTACAATAGCGCTCGACTCAAATAGTGGGGCCTTATAAAATATATTTGCAGTCATCGCCATACACACATTCCTGTTTCGTTGTATCACAACTCATCTGTGCCGCTAGACTAGTACCTATCCCAAGACGAGGATCGAACCCAAAACCATCGTGATGACAGTCGCAAGTTCTACCACTCGACCACGGGAGCGGTGTCCGCAATTAATCTCTCCAAATGTCTATTTAAATCCGCCACTCGTAAAGTGTTTAAACGTTTGTTTGTAAACAAACCGCGAGCTGCGCATTTTTTCAGCCGAATTAAGTAACGAGGTAGATTTTTTACAATAGTGCTCGATGCAAAGAGTGGGGCCTTATAAAATATATTTGTAGTCATCGCCATACATACACTCTTGTTTCGTTGTATCACAACTCATCAGTGCCGCTAGACTAGCACCTATCCCAAGACGAGGATCGAACCTAGAACCGTCGTGATGACAGTCGGCAGTTCTACCACTTGACCACGGAAACGGTGTCCACAATTAATCTGCCAAATGTCTATTTAAGTAAACATCCGTCCGCCACTCGTACAGTGCTCAAACGTTTATTTGTGAACAAACCGCGAGCTTTGCATTTTTTTAGCCGAATTAAGTAGCGAGAGAGATTATTTACAATAGCGCTCGACCCTAAGAGTGGGGCCTTATAAAATATATTTGTAGTGATCGCCATACCTACATTCCTGTTTCGTTGTATCACAACTCATCTGTGCCGCTAGACTAGCACCTATACCAATACGAGGATCGAACCTAGAACCGTCGTGATGACAGTCGGCAGTTCTACCACTCGACCACGGGAGCGGTGTCCGCAATTAATCTCTCCAAATGCATATTTAAGTAAACATCCGTCCTCCACTCGTAAAGTGCTCAAACGTTTATTTGTCAACAAACCGCGAGCTTCGCATTTTTTCAGGCGAATTAAGTAACAAGGTAGATTTTTTACAATAGTGCTCGACGCAAACAGTGGGGCCTTATAAAATATATTTGTAGTCATCGCCATACATACACTCTTGTTTCGTTGTATCACAACTCATCAGTGCTGCTAGACTAGCACCTATCCCAAGCCGAGGATCGAACCTGGAACCGTCGTGATGACAGTCGGCAGTTCTACCACTTGACCACGGAAACGCTGTCCACAATTAATCTGCCAAATGTCTATTTAAGTAAACATCCGTCCGCCACTCGTACAGTACTCAAACGTTTATTTGTGAACAAACCGCGAGCTTCGCATTTTTTTAGCCGAATTAAGTAGCGAGAGAGATTATTTACAATAGCGCTCGACCCTAAGAGTGGGGCCTTATAAAATATATTTGCAGTCATCGCCATACATACATTCCTGTTTCGTTGTATCACAACTCATCTGTGCCGCTAGACTAGCACCTATCCCAAGACGAGGATCGAACCTAGAACCGTCGTGATGACAGTCGGCAGTTCTACCACTCGACCACGGGAGCGGTGTCCGCAATTAATCTCTCCAAATGCCAATTTAAATCCGCCACTCGTAAAGTGTTTAAACGTTTGTTTGTTAACGAACCGCGAGCTTCGCATTTTTTCAGCCGAATAAGTAGCGACTGAGATTATTTACAATAGCGCTCGACTCAAAGAGTGGGGCCTTATAAAATATATTTGCAGTCATCGCCATACATACATTCCAGTTTCGTTGTATCACAACTCATCAGTGCCGCTAGACTAGCACCTATCCCAAGACGAGGATCGAACCTAGAACCGTCGTGATTACAGTCGGCAGTTCTACCACTTGACCACGGAAACGGTGTCCATAATTCATCTCTCAATTGTCTATTTAAGTAAACATCCGTCCGCCACTCGGAAAGTGCTCAAACGTTTATTTGTGAACAAACCGCGAGCTTCGCATTTTTTCAGCCGAATTAAGTAGCGAGTGAGATTTTTTACAATAGTGCTCGACGAAATGAGTGGGGCCTTATAAAATATATTTGTAGTCATCGCCATACATACACTCTTGTTTCGTTGTATCACAACTCATCAGTGCCGCTAGACTAGCACCTATCCCAAGACGAGGATCGAACCTAGAACCGTCGTGATGACAGTCGTCAGTTCTACCACTTGACCACGGAAACGCTGTCCACAATTAATCTGCCCAATGTCTATTTAACTAAACATCCGTCCGCCACTCGTAAAGTGCTCAAAAGTTTATTTGTGAACAAACCGCGAGCTTCGCATTTTTTTAGCCGAATTAAGTAGCGAGAGAGATTATTTACAATAGCCCTCAACCCTAAGAGTGGGGCCTTATAAAATATATTTGCAGTCATCGCCATACATACAGTCCTGTTTCGTTGTATCACAACTCATCTGTGCCGCTAGACTAGCACCTATCCCAAGCCGAGGATCGAACCCAAAACTATCGTGATGACAGTCGCAAGTTCTACCACTCGACCACGGGAGCGGTGTCCGCAATTAATCTCTCCAAATGCCTATTTAAATCCGTCACTCGTAAAGTGTTTAAACGTTTGTTTGTTAACAAACCGCGAGCTTCGCATTTTTTCAGCTGAATAAGTAGCAACTGAGATTATTTACAATAGCGCTCGACTCAAAGAGTGGGGCCTTATAAAATATATTTGCAGTCATCGCCATACATACATTCCTGTTTCGTTGTATCACAACTCATCAGTGCCGCTAGCCTAGCACCTATCCCAAGACGAGGATCGAACCTAGATCCGTCGTGATGACAGTCGGCAGTTCTACCACTTGACCACGGAAACGGTGTCCACAATTCATCTCTCAATTGTCTATTTAAGTAAACATCCGTCCGCCACTCGTAAAGTGCTCAAACGTTTATTTGTCAACAAACCGCGAGCTTCGCATTTTTTCAGCCGAATTAAGTAACAAGGTAGATTATTTACAATAGCGCTCGACTCAAAGAGTGGAGCCTTATAAAATATATTTGCAGTCATCGCCATACATACATTCCTGTTTCGTTGTATCACAACTCATCAGTGCCGCTAGACTAGCACCTATCCCAAGACGAGGATCGAACCTAGATCAGTCGTGATGACAGTCGGCAGTTCTACAACTTGACCACGGAAACGGTGTCCACAATTCATCTCTCAATTGTCTATTTAAGTAAACATCCGTACGCCACTCGTAAAGTGCTCAAACGTTTATTTGTCAACAAACCCCGAGCTTCGCATTTTTTCACCCGAATTAAGTAGCGAGTGAGATTTTTTACAATAGTGCTCGACGCAAAGAGTGGGGACTTATAACATATATTTGTAGTCATCGCCATACATACACTCTTGTTTCGTTGTATCACAACTCATCAGTGCCGCTAGACTAGCACCTATCCCAAGCCGAGGATCGAACCTGGAACCGTCGTGATGACAGTCGGCAGTTCTACCACTTGACCACGGAAACGGTGTCCACAATTAATCTGCCAAATGTCTATTTAAGTAAACATCCGTCCGCCACGTGTACAGTGCTCAAACGTTTATTTGTCAACAAACCGCGAGCTTCGCATTTTTTTAACCGAATTAAGTAGCGAGAGAGATTATTTACAATAGCGCTAAACCCTAAGAGTGGGGCCTTATAAAATATATTTGCAGTCATCGCCATGCATACATTCCTGTTTCGTTGTATCACAACTCATCTGTGCCGCTAGACTAGCACCTATCCCAAGACGAGGATCGAACCTAGAACCGTCGTGATGACAGTCGGCAGTTCTCCCACTCGACCACGAGAGCGGTGTCCGCAATTAATCTCTCCAAATGCCTATTTAAATCCGCCACTCGTAAAGTGTTTAAACGTTTGTTTGTTAACAAACCGCGAGCTTCGCATTTTTTCAGCCGAATAAGTAGCGACTGAGATTATTTACAATAGCGCTCGACTCAAAGAGTGGGGCCTTATAAAATATATTTGCAGTCATCGCCATACACACATTCCTGTTTCGTTGTATCACAACTCATCTGTGCCGCTAGACTAGCACCTATCCCAAGACGAGGATCGAACCCAAAACCATCGTGATGACAGTCGCAAGTTCTACCACTCGACCACGGAAACGGTGTCCACAATTAATCTGCCAAATGTCTATTTAAGTAAACATCCGTCCGCCACTCGGAAAGTGCTCAAACGTTTATTTGTGAACAAACCGCGAGCTTCGCATTTTTTCAGGCGAATGAAGTAACAAGGTAGATTTTTTACAATAGTGCTCGACGCAAAGAGTGGGGCCTTATAAAATATATTTGTAGTCATCGCCATATATACCCTCTTGTTTCGTTGTATCACAACTCATCAGTGCCGCTAGACTAGTACCTATCCCAAGACGAGGATCGAACCTGGAACCGTCGTGATGACAGTCGGCAGTTCTACCACTTGACCACGGAAACGGTGTCCACAATTAATCTGCCAAATGTCTATTTAAGTAAACATCCGTCCGCCACTCGGAAAGTGCTCAAAAGTTTATTTGTCAACAAACCGCGAGCTTCGCATTTTTTCAGCCGAACAAGTAGCGACTGAGATTATTTACAATAGCGCTCGACTCAAAAAGTGGGGCCTTATAAAATATATTTGCAGTCATCGCCATACACACATTCCTTTTGCGTTGTATCACAACTAATCTGTGCCGCTAAACTAGCACCTATCCCAAGACGAGGATCGAACCCAAAACCATCGTGATGACAGTCGCAAGTTCTACCACTCGACCACGGGAGCGGTGTCCGCAATTAATCTCGTCAAATGCCTATTTAAATCTGCCACTCGTAAAGTGTTTAAACGTTTGTTTGTTAACAAACCGCGAGCTTCGCATGTTTTAAGCCGAATAAGTAGCGACTGAGATTATTTACAATAGCGCTCGACTCAAAGAGTGGGGCCTTATGAAATATATTTGCAGTCATCGCCATACATACATTCCTGTTTCGTTGTATCACAACTCATCAGTGCCGCTAGACTAGCACCTATCCCAAGACGAGAATCGAACCTAGAACCGTCGTGATGACAGTCGGCAGTTCTACCACTTAACCACGGAAACGGTGTCCACGATTCATCTCTCAAATGTCTATTTAAGTAAACATCCGTCCGCCACTCGTAAAGTGCTCAAACGTTTATTTGTCAAAAACCGCGAGCTTCGCATTTTGTCAGGCGAATTAAGTAACAAGGTAGATTTTTTACAATAGTGCTCGACACAAAGAGTGGGGCCTTATAAAATATATTTGTAGTCATCGCCATACATACACTCTTGTTTCGTTGTATCACAACTCATCAGTGCCGCTAGACTAGCACCTATCCCAAGCCGACGATCGCACCTGGAACTGTCGTGATGACAGTCGGCAGTTCTACCACTTGACCACGGAAACGGTGTCCACAATTAATCTGCCAAATGTCTATTTAAGTAAACATCCGTCCGCCACTCGTACAGTGCTCAAACGTTTATTTGTGAACAAACCGCGAGCTTCGCATTCTTTTAGCCGAATTAAGTAGCGAGAGAGATTATTTACAATAGCGCTCGACCCTAAGAGTGGGGCCTTATAAAATATATTTGCAGTCATCGCCATACATACATTCCTGTTTCGTTGTATCACAACTCATCTGTGCCGCTAGACTAGCACCTATCCCAAGACGAGGATCGAACCTAGAACCGTCGTGATGACAGTCGGCAGTTCTACCACTCGACCACAGGAGCGGTGTCCGCAATTAATCTCTCCAAATGCCTATTTAAATCCGCCACTCGTAAAGTGTTTAAACGTTTGTTTGTTAACAAACCGCGAGCTTCGCATATTATCAGCCGAACAAGTAGCGACTGAGATTATTTACAATAGCGCTCGACTCAAAGAGTGGGGCCTTATAAAATATATTTGCAGTCATCGCCATACATACATTCCTTTTTCGTTGTATCACAACTCATGAGTGCCGCTAGACTAGCACCTATCCCAAGACGAGGATCGAACCTAGAACCGTCGTGATGACAGTCGGCAGTTCAACCACTTGACCACGGAAACGGTGTCCATAATTCATCTCTCAATTGTCTATTTAAGTAAACATCCGTCCGCCACTCGTAAAGTGCTCAAACGTTTATTTGTCAACAAACCGCGAGCTTCGCATTTTTTCAGGCGAATTAAGTAACGAGGTAGATTTTTTACAATAGTGCTCGACGCAAAGAGTGGGGCCTTATAAAATAAATTTGTAGTCATCGCCATATATACACTCTTGTTTCGTTGTATCACAACTCATCAGTGCCGCTAGACTAGCACCTATCCCAAGCCGAGGATCGAACCTGGAACCGTCGTGATGACAGTCGGCAGTTCTACCACTTGACCACGGAAACGGTGTCCACAATTAATCTGCTAAATGTCTATTTAAGTAAACATCTGTCCGCCACTCGGAAAGTGCTCAAAAGTTTATTTGTGAACAAACCGCGGGCTTCGCATTTTTTCAGCCGAATTAAGTAACGAGGTAAATTTTTTACAATAGCGCTCGATGCAAAGAGTGGGGCCTTATAAAATATATTTGTAGTCATCGCCATACATACACTCTTGTTTCGTTGTATCACAACTCATCAGTTCCGCTAGACTAGTACCTATCCCAAGACGAGGATCGAACCTAGAACCGTCGTGATGACAGTCGGCAGTTCTACCACTTGACCACGAAAACGGTGTCCACAATAAATCTGCCAAATGTCTATTTAAGTAAACATCCGTCCGCCACTCGTAAAGTGCTCAAAAGTTTATTTGTGAACAAACCGCGAGCTTCGCATTTTTTCAGCCGAATTAAGTAGCGAGTGAGATTTTTTACAATAGTTCTCGACGCAATGAGTGGGGCCTTATAAAATATATTTGTAGTCATCGCCATACATACACTCTTTTTTCGTTGTATCACAACTCATCTGTGCCGCTAGACTAGCACCTATCCCAAGACGAGGATCGAACGTAGAACCGTCGTGATGACAGTCGGCAGTTCTACCACTTGACCACGGAAACGGTGTCCACAATTAATCTGCCCAATATCTATTTAATTAAACATCCGTCCGCCACTCGTAAAGTGCTCAAAAGTTTATTTGTGAACAAACCGCGAGCTTCGCATTTTTTCAGCCGAATTAAGTAGCGAGTGAGATTTTTTACAATAGTGCTCAACGCAATGAATGGGGCCTTATAAAATATATTTGTAGTCATCGCCATACATACACTCTTGTTTCGTTGTATCACAACTCATCAGTGCCGCTAGACTAGCACCTATCCCAAGACGAGGATCGAACCTAGAACCGTCGTGATGACAGTCGGCAGTTCTACCACTTGACCACGGAAACGGTGTCCACAATTAATCTGCCAAATGTCTATTTAACTAAACATCCGTCCGCCACTCGTACAGTGCTCAAACGTTTATTTGTGAACAAACCGCGAGCTTACCATTTTTTTAGCCGAATTAAGTAGCGAGAGAGATTATTTACAATAGCGCTCGACCCTCAGAGTGGGGCCTTATAAAATATATTTGCAGTCATCGCCATAAATACATTCCTGTTTCGTTGTATCACAACTCATCTGTGCCGCTAGACTAGCACCTATCCCAAGCCGAGGATCGAACCGAAAACTATCGTGATGACAGTCGCAAGTTCTACCACTCGACCACGGGAGCGTTGTCCGCAATTAATCTCTCCAAATCCTATTTAAATCCGCCACTCGTAAAGTGTTTAAACGTTTTTTGTTAACAAACCGCGAGCTTCGCATTTTTTCAGCCGAATAAGTAGCGACTGAGATTATTTACAATAGCGCTCGACTCAAAGAGTGGGGCCTTATAAAATATATTTGCAGTCATCGCCATACATACATTCCTGTTTCGTAGTATCACAACTCATCAGTGCCGCTAGACTAGCACCTATCCCAAGACGAGGATCGAACCTAGAACCGTCGTGATTACAGTCGGCAGTTCTACCACTTAACCACGGAAACGGTGTCCTCGATTCATCTCTCAAATGTCTATTTAAGTAAACATCCGTCCGCCACTCGTAAAGTGCTCAAACATTTATTTGTCAACAAACCGCGAGCTTCGCATGTTTTCAGGTGAATTAAGTAACAAGGTAGATTTTTTACAATAGTGCTCGACACAAAGAGTGGGGCCTTATAAAATATATTTGTAGTCATCGCCATACATACACTCTTGTTCCGTGTATCACAACTCATCAGTGCCGCTAGACTAGCACCTATCCCCAGCCGAGGATCGAACCTGGAACCGTCGTGATGACAGTCGGCAGTTCTACCACGTGACCACGGAAACGGTGTCCACAATTAATCTGCCAAATGTCTATTTAAGTAAACATCCGTCCGCCACTCGTACAGTGCTCAAACGTTTATTTGTGAACAAACCGCGAGCTTCGCATTTTTTTAGCCGAATTAAGTAGCGAGAGAGATTATTTACAATAGCGCTCGACTCTAAGAGTGGGGCCTTATAAAATATATTTGCAGTCATCGCCATACATACATTCCTGTTTCGTTGTATCACAACTCATCTGTGCCGCTAGACTAGCACCTATCCCAAGACGAGTATCGAACCTAGAACCGTCATGATTACAGGCGGCAGTTCTACTACTCGACCACGGGAGCGGTGTCCGCAATTAATCTCTCCAAATGCCTATTTAAATCCGCCACTCGTAAAGTGTTTAAACCTTTGTTTTTTAACAAACCGCGAGCTTCTCATTTTTTCAGCCGAATAAGTAGCGACTGAGATTATTTACAATAGCGCTCGACTCAAAGAGTGGGGCCTTATAAAATATATTTGCAGTCATCGCCATACATACATTCCTGTTTCGTTGTATCACAACTCATCAGTGCCGCTAGACTAGCACCTATCCCAAGACGAGGATCGAACCTAGAACCGTCGTGATGACAGTCGGCAGTTCTACCACTTGACCACGGAAACGGTGTCCATAATTCATCTCTCAATTGTCTATTTAAGTAAACATCCGTCCGCCACTCGTAAAGTGCTCAAACGTTTATTTGTCAACAAACCGCGAGCTTCGCATTTTTTCAGGCGAATTAAGTAACAAGGTTGATTTTTTACAATAGTGTTCGACGCAAAGAGTGGGGCCTTATAAAATATATTTGCAGTCATCGCCATACATACATTCCTGTTTCGTTGTATCACAACTCATCAGTGCCGCTAGACTAGCACCTATCCCAAGACGAGGATCGAACCTAGAACCGTCGTGATGACAGTCGGCAGTTCTACCACTTGACCACGGAAACGGTGTCCATAATTCATCTCTCAAATGTCTATTTAAGTAAACATCCGTCCGCCACTCGTAAAGTGCTCAAACGTTTATTTGTCAACAAACCGCGAGCTTCGCATTTTTTCAGCTGAATTAAGTAGCGAGTGAGATTTTTTACAATAGTGCTCGACGCAAAGAGTGGGGCCTTATAAAATATATTTGTAGTCATCGCCATTCATACACTCTTGTTTCGTTGTATCAAAACTCGTCAGTGCCGCTAGACTAACAACTATCCCAAGACGAGGATCGAACCTAGAACCGTCGTGATGACAGTCGGCAGTTCTACCACTTGACCACGGAAACGGTGTCCACAATTAATCTGCCAAATGTCTATTTAAGTAAACATCCGTCCGCCACTCGTAAGGTGCTCAAACGTTTATTTGTCAACAAACCGCGAGCTTCGCATTTTTTCAGCCGAATTAAGTAGCCAGAGAGATTATTTACAATAGCGCTCGACCCTAAGAGTTGGGCCTTATAAAATATATTTGCTGTCATCGCCATACATACACTCTTGTTTCGTTGTATCACAACTCATCAGTGCCGCTAGACTAGCACCTATCCCAAGACGAGGATCGAACCTAGAACCGTCGTGATGACAGTCGGCAGTTCTACCACTCGACCACGGGAGCGGTGTCCGCAATTAATCTCTCCAAATGCCTATTTAAATCCGCCACTCGTAAAGTGTTTAAACGTTTGTTTGTTAACAAACCGCGAGCTTCGCATTTTTCCAGCCGAATAAGTAGCGACTGAGATTATTTACAATAGCGCTCGACTCAAAGAGTGGGGCCTTATAAAATATATTTGCAGTCATCGCCATACATACATTCCTGTTTCGTTGTATCACAACTCATCAGTTCCGCTAGACTAGCATCTATCCCAAGACGAGGATCGCACCTAGAACCGTCGTGATGACAGTCGGCAGTTCAACCACTTGACCACGAAAACGGTGTCCACAGTTAATCTCTCAAATGTCTATTTAAGTAAACATCCGTCCGCCACTCGTAAAGTGCTCAAACGTTTATTTGTCAACAAACCGCGAGCTTTGCATTTTTTCAGCCCAATTAAGTAACGAGGTAGATTTTTTACAATAGTGCTCGATGAAAAGAGTGGGGCCTTATAAAATATATTTGTAGTCATCGCCATACATCTTGTTTCGTTGTATCACAACTCATCAGTGCCGCTAGACTAGCACCTATCCCAAGACGAGGATCGAACCTAGAACCGTCGTGATGACAGTCGGCAGTTCTACCACTTGACCACGGAAACGGTGTCCACAATTAATCTGCCAAATGTCTATTTAAGTAAACATCCGTCCGCCACTCGTAAAGTGCTCAAACGTTTATTTGTCAACAAACCGCGAGCTTCGCATTTTTTTAGCCGAATTAAGTAGCAAGAGAGATTTTTTACAATAGCGCTCAACGCAATGAGTGGGGCCTTATAAAATATATTTGTAGTCATCGCCATACATACACTCTTGTTTCGTTGTATCACAACTCATCAGTGCCGCTAGACTAGCACCTATCCTAAGACGAGGATCGAACCTAGAACCGTCGTGATGACAGTCGGCAGTTCTACCACTTGACCACGGAAACGTTGTCCACAATTAATCTGCCAAATGTCTATTTAACTAAACATCTGTCCGCCACTCGTACAGTGCTCAAACGTTTATTTGTGAACAAACCGCGCGCTTCGCATTTTTTTAGCCGAATAAAGTAGCGAGAGAGATTATTTACAATAGCGCTCGACCCTAAGAGTTGGGCCTTATAAAATATATTTGCAGTCATCGCCATACATACATTCCTGTTTCGTTGTATCACAACTCATCTGTGCCGCTAGACTAGCACCTATCCCAAGCCGAGGATCGAACCCAAAACTATCGTGATGACAGTCGCAAGTTCTACCACTCGACCACGGGAGCGGTGTCCGCAATTAATATCTCCAAATGCCTATTTAAATCCGCCACTCGTAAAGTGTTTAAACGTTTCTTTGTTAACAAACCGCGAGCTTCGCATTTTTTCAGCCGAATAAGTAGCGACTGAGATTATTTACAATAGCGCTCGACTCAAAGAGTGGGGCCTTATAAAATATATTTGCAGTCATCGCCATACATACATTCCTGTTTCGTTGTATCACAACTCATCAGTGCCGCTAGACTAGCACCTATCCCAAGACGAGAATCGAACCTAGAACCGTCGTGATGACAGTCGGCAGTTCTACCACTTAACCACGGAAACGGTGTCCACGATTCATCTCTCAAATGTAGTAAACATCCGTCCGCCACTCGGAAAGTGCTCAAAAGTTTATTTGTGAACAAACCGCGAGCTTCGCATTTTTTACGCCGAATTATGTAGCCAGTGAGATTTTTTACAATAGTGTTCGACGCAATGAGTGGGGCCTTATAAAATATATTTGTAGTCATCGCCATACATACATTCTTGTTTCGTTGTATCACAACTCATCAGTGCCGCTAGACTAGCACCTATCCCAAGACGAGGATCGAACCTAGAACAGTCGTGATGACAGTCGGAAGTTTTACCACTTGATAACGGAAACGGTGTCCACAATTAATCTCTCAAATGTCTATTTAAGTAAACATCCGTCCGCACCTCGGAAAGTGCTCAAAAGTTTATTTGTGAACAAATCGCGAGCTTCGCATTTTTTCAGCCGAATAAGTAGCGACTGAGATTATTTACAATAGCGCTCGACCCTAAGAGTGGGGCCTTATAAAATATATTTGTAGTCATCACCATACATACCTTCCTGTTTCGTTGTATCACAACTCATCTGTGCCGCTAGACTAGCACCTATCCCAAGACGAGGATCGAACCTAGAACCGTCGTGATGACAGTCGGCAGTTCTACCACTCGACCACAGGAGCGGTGTCCGCAATTAATCTCTCCAAATGCCTATTTAAATCCGCCACTCGTAAAGTGTTTAAACGTTTGTTTGTTAACAAACCGCGAGCTTCGCATTTTTTCAGCCGAATAAGTAGCGACTGAGATTATTTACAATAGCGCTTGACTCAAAGAGTGGGGCCTTATAAAATATATTTGTAGTCATCGCCATACATACACTCTTGTTTCGTTGTATCACAACTCATCAGTGCCGCTAGACTAGCACCTATCCCAAGCCAAAGATGTAACCTGGAACCGTCGTGATGACAGTCGGAAGTTCTACCACTTGACCACGGAAACGGTGTCCACAATTAATCTGCCAAATGTCTATTTAAGTAAACATCCGTCCGCCACTGGTACAGTGCTCAAACGTTTATTTGTCAACAAACCGCGAGCTTCGCATTTTTTTAGCCGAATTAAGTAGCGAGAGAGATTATTTACAATAGCGCTCGACCCTAAGAGTGGGGCCTTATAAAATATATTTGCTGTCATAGCCATACATACATTCCTGTTTCGTTGTATCACAACTCATCTGTGCCGCTAGACTAGCACCTATCGTAAGACGAGGATCGAACCTAGAACCTTCGTGATGACAGTCGGCAGTTCTACCACTCGACCACGGGAGCGGTGTCCGCAATTAATCTCTCCAAATTCCTATTTAAATCCGCCACTCGTAAAGTGTTTAAACGTTTCTTTGTTAACAAACCGCGAGCTTCGCATTTTTTCAGCCGAATAAGTAGCGACTGAGATTATTTACAATAGCGCTCGACTCAAAGAGTGGGGCCTTATAAAATATATTTGCAGTCATCGCAATACATACATTCCTGTTTCGTTGTATCACAACTCATCAGTGCCGCTAGACTAGCACCTATCCCAAGACGAGGATCGAACCTAGAACCGTCGTGATGACAGTCGGCAGTTCTACCACTTGACCACGGAAACGGTGTCCACAATTAATCTCTCAAATGTCTATTTAAGTAAACATCCGTCCGCCACTCGTAAAGTGCTCAAACGTTTATTTGTCAACAAACCGCGAGCTTCGCATTTTTTCAGGCGAATTAAGTAACAAGGTAGATTTTTTACAATAGTGCTCGATGCAATAAGTGGGGCCTTATAAAATACATTTGTAGTCATCGCCATACATACACTCTTGTGTCGTTGTATCACAACAAATCAGTGCCGCTAGACTAGCACCTATCCCAAGACGAGGATCGAACCTAGAACCGTCGTGATGACAGTCGGCAGTTCAACCACTCGACCACGGGAGCGGTGTCCGCAATTAATCTCTCCAAATTCCTATTTTAATCCGCCACTCGTAAAGTGTTTAAACGTTTGTTTGTTAACAAACCGCGCGCTTCGCATTTTTTCAGCCGAATAAGTAGCGACTGAGATTATTTACAATAGCGCTCGACTCAAAGAGTGGGGCCTTATAAAATATATTTGCAGTCATCGCCATACATACATTCTTGTTTCGTTGTATCACAACTCATCAGTGCGGCTAGACTAGCACCTATCCCAAGACGAGGATCGAACCTAGAACCGTCGTGATGACAGTCGGCAGTTCTACCACTTGACCACGGAAACGGTGTCCACAATTCATCTCTCAAATGTCTATTTAAGTAAACATCTGTCTGCCACTCGGAAAGTGCTCAAAAGTTTATTTGTGAACAAACCGCGAGCTCCGCATTTTTTCAGCCGAATTAAGAAGCCAGTGAAATTTTTTACAATAGTGCTCGACGCAATGAGTGGGGCCTTATAAAATATATTTGTAGTCATCGCCATACATACACTCTTGTTTCGTTGTATCACAACTCATCAGTGCCGCTAGACTAGCACCTATCCCAAGACGAGGATCGAACCTAGAACCGTCGTGATGACAGTCGGACGTTCTACCACTTGACCACGGAAACGGTGTCCACAATTAATCTGCCAAATGTCTATTTAAGTAAACATCCGTCCGCCACTCGTACAGTGCTCAAACGTTTATTTGTCAACAAACCGCGAGCTTTGCATTTTTTTAGCCGACTTAAGTAGCGAGTGAGATTTTTTACAATAGTGCTCGACGCAATGAGTGGGGCCTTATAAAATATATTTGTAGTCATCGCCATACATACACTCTTGTTTCGTTGTATCACAACTCATCTGTGCCGCTAGACTAGCACCTATCCCAAGACGCGTATCGAACCTAGAACCTTCGTGATGACAGTCTGCAGGTCTACCACTCGACCACGGGAGCGGTGTCCGCAATTAATCTCTCCAAATGCCTATTTAAATCCGCCACTCGTAAAGTGTTTAAACGTTTCTTTGTTAACAAACCGCGAGCTTCTCATTTTTTCAGCCGAATAAGTAGCGACTGAGATTATTTACAAGTGAGCTCGACTCAAATGAGTGGGGCCTTATAAAATATATTTGCAGTCATCGCCATACATACATTCTTGTTTCGTTGTATCACAACTCATCAGTGCCGCTAGACTAGCACCTATCCCAAGACGAGGATCGAACCTAGAACCGTCGTGATGACAGTCGGCAGTTCTACCACTTGACCACGGGAGCGGTGTCCGCAATTAATCTCTCCAAATGCCTATTTAAATCCGCCACTCGTAAAGTGTTTAAACGTTTCTTTGTGAACCGCGAGCTCTGCATTTTTTCAGCCGAATAAGTAGCGACTGAGATTATTTACAATAGCGCTCGACTCAAAGAGTGGGGCCTTATAAAATATATTTGCAGTCATCGCCATACATACATTCTTGTTTCGTTGTATCACAACTCATCAGTGCCGCTAGACTAGCACCTATCCCAAGACGAGGATCAAACCTAGAACCGTCGTGATGACAGTCGGCAGTTCTACCACTTGACCACGGAAACGGTGTCCACAATTAATCTCTCAAATGTATATATATAAACATCCGTCCGCCACTCGTAAAGTGCTCAAACGTTTATTTGTCAACAAACCGCGAGCTTCGCATTTTTTCGGCCGAATTAAGTAGCCAGAGAGATTATTTACAATAGCGCTCGACCCTAAGAGTGGGGCCTTATAAAATATATTTGCTGTCATCGCCATACATACACTCTTGTTTCGTTGTATCACAACTCATCAGTGCCGCTAGACTAGCACCTATCCCAAGACGAGGATCGAACCTAGAACCGTCGTGATGACAGTCGGCAGTTCTACCACTTGACGACGGAAACGGTGTCCACAATTCATCTCTCAAATGTCTATTTAAGTAAACATCTGTCTGCCACTCAGAAAGTGCTCAAAAGTTTATTTGTGAACAAACCGCGAGCTCCGCATTTTTTCAGCCGAATTACGAAGACAGTGAAATTTTTTACAATAGTGCTCGACGCAATGAGTGGGGCCTTGTAAAATATATTTGTAGTCATCGCCATACATACACTCTTGTTTCGTTGTATCACAACTCATCAGTGCCGCTAGACTAGCACCTATCCCAAGCCGAGGATCGAACCTAGAACCATCGTGATGACAGTCGGCAGTTCTACCACTTGACCACGGAAACGGTGTCCACAATTAATCTGCCAAATGTCTTTTTAAGTAAACATCCGTCCGCCACTCGTACAGTGCTCAAACGTTTATTTGTAAACAAACCGCGAGCTTCGCATTTTTTTAGCCGAATTAAGTAGCGAGAGAGATTATTTACAATAGCGCTCGACCCTAAGAGCGGGGCCTTATAAAATATATTTGCTGTCATCGCCATACATACATTCCTGTTTCGTTGTATCACAACTCATCTGTGCCGCTAGACTAGCACCTATCCCAAGACGAGGATCGAACCTAGAACCTTCGTGATGACAGTCGGCAGGTCTACCACTCGACCACGGGAGCGGTGTCCGCAATTAATCTCTCCAAATGCCTATTTAAATCCGCCACTCGTAAAGTGTTTAACCGTTTGTTTGTTAACAAACCGCGAGCTTCGCATTTTTTCAGCCGAATAAGTAGCGACTGAGATTATTTACAATAGCGCTCGACTCAAAGAGTGGGGCCTTATAAAATATATTTGCAGTCATCGCCATACATACATTCTTGTTTCGTTGTATCACAACTCATCAGTGCCGCTAGACTAGCACCTATCCCAAGACGAGGATCGAACCTGGAACCTTCGTGATGACAGTCGGCAGGTCTACCACTCGACCACGGGAGCGGTGTCCGCAATTAATCTCTCCAAATGCCTATTTAAATCCGCCACTCGTAAAGTGTTTAATCGTTTGTTTGTTAAAAACCGCGAGCTTCGCATTTTTTCAGCCGAATAAGTAGCGACTGAGATTATTTACAATAGCGCTCGACTCAAAGAGTGGGGCCTTATAAAATATATTTGCAGTCATCGCCATACATACATTCTTGTTTCGTTGTATCACAACTCATCAGTGCCGCTAGACTAGCACCTATCCCAAGACGAGGATCGCACATAGAACCGTCGTGATGACAGTCGGAAGTTCTACCACTTGACCACGGAAACGGTGTCCACAATTCATCTCTCAAATGTCTATTTAAGTAAACATCTGTCTGCCACTCGGAAAGTGCTCAAAAGTTTATTTGTGAACAAACCGCGAGCTCCGCATTTTTTCAGCCGAATTAAGAAGCCAGTGAAATTTTTTACAATAGTGCTCGACGCAATGAGTGGGGCCTTATGAAATATATTTGTAGTCATCGCCATACATACACTCTTGTTTCGTTGTATCACAACTCATCAGTGCCGCTAGACTAGCACCTATCCCAAGACGAGGATCGAACCTAGAACCGTCATGATGACAGTCGGAAGTTCTACCACTTGACCACGGAAACGGTGTCCACAATTAATCTCTCAAATGTCTATTTAAGTAAACATCCGTCCGCCACTCGGAAAGTTCTCAAAAGTTTATTTGTCAACAAACCGCGAGCTTCGCATTTTTTGAGCCGAATTAAGTAGCGAGTGAGATTTTTTACAATAGTGCTCGACGCAATGAGTTGGGCCTTATAAAATATATTTGTAGTCATCGCCATACATACATTCCTGTTTCGTTGTATCACAACTCATCTGTGCCGCTAGACTAGCACCTATCCCAAGACGAGGATCGAACCTAGAACCGTCGTGATGACAGTCGGCAGTTCTACCACTCGACCACGGGAGCGGTGTCCGCAATTAATTTCTCCAAATGCCTATTTAAATCCGCCACTCGTAAAATGTTTAACCGTTTCTTTGTTTACAAACCGCGAGCTTCGCATTTTTTCAGCCGAATAAGTAGCGACTGAGATTATTTACAATAGCGCTCGACTCAAAGAGTGGGGCCTTATAAAATATATTTGCAGTCATCGCCATACATACATTCCTGTTTCGTTGTATCACAACTCATCAGTGCCGCTAGACTAGCAATTATCCCAAGACGAGGATCGAACCTAGAACCGTCGTGATGACAGTCGGCAGTTCTACCACTTGACCACGGAAACGGTGTCCACAATTAATCTCTCAAATGTCTATTTAAGTAAACATCCGTCCGCCACTCGTAAAGTGCTCAAACGTTTATTTGTCAACAAACCGCGAGCTTCGCATTTTTTCAGGCGAATTAAGTAACAAGGTAGATTTTTTACAATAGTGCTCGACGCAAAGAGTGGGGCCTTATAAAATATATTTGTAGTCATCGCCATACATACACTCTTGTTTCGTTGTATCACAACTCATCAGTGCCGCTAGACTAGCACCTATCCCAAGCCGAGGATCGAACCTGGAACCGTCGTGATGACAGTCGGCAGTTCTACCACTTGACCACGGAAACGGTGTCCACAATTAATCTGCCAAATGTCTATTTAAAACATCCGTCCGCCACTCGTACAGTGCTCAAACGTTTATTTGTCAACAAACCGCGAGCTTCGCATTTTTTTAGCCGAATTAAGTAGCGAGAGAGATTATTTACAATAGCGCTCGACCCTAAGAGTGGGGCCTTATAAAATATATTTGCTGTCATCGCCATACATACATTCCTGTTTCGTTGTATCACAACTCATCTGTACCGCTAGACTAGCACCTATCCCAAGACGAGGATCGAACCTGGAACCTTCGTGATGACAGTCGGCAGGTCTACCACTCGACCACGCGAGCGGTGTCCGCAATTAATCTCTCCAAATGCCTATTTAAATCCGCCACTCGTAAAGTGTTTAATCGTTTGTTTGTTAACAAACCGCGAGCTTCGCATTTTTTCAGCCGAATAAGTAGCGACTGAGATTATTTACAATAGCGCTCGACTCAAAGAGTGGGGCCATATAAAATATATTTGCAGTCATCGCCATACATACATTCTTGTTTCGTTGTATCACAACTCATCAGTGCCGCTAGACTAGCACCTATCCCAAGACAAGGATCGAACCTAGAACCGTCGTGATGACAGTCGGAAGTTCAACCACTTGACCACGGAAACGGTGTCCACAATTCATCTCTCAAATGTCTATTTATGTAAACATCTGTCTGCCACTCGGAAAGTGCTCAAAAGTTTATTTGTGAACAAACCGCGAGCTCCGCATTTTTTCAGCCGAATTAAGAAGCCAGTGAAATTTTTTACAATAGTGCTCGACGCAATGAGTGGGGCCTTATAAAATATATTTGTAGTCATCGCCATACATACACTCTTGTGTCGTTGTATCACAACTCATCAGTGCCGCTAGACTAGCACCTATCCCAAGACGAGGATCGAACCTAGAACCGTCGTGATGACAGTCGGCAGTTCTACCACTTGACCACGGAAACGGTGTCCACAATTAATCTGCCAAATGTCTATTAAAGTGAACATCCGTCCGCCACTCGTACAGTGCTCAAACGTTTATTTGTCAACAAACCGCGAGCTTCGCATTTTTTCAGCCGAATAAGTAGCGACTGAGATTCTTTACAAAAGCGCTCGACCCTAAGAGTGGGGCCTTATAAAATATATTTGCAGTGATCGCCATACATACACTCTTGTTTCGTTGTATCACAACTCATCAGTGCAGCTAGACTAGCACCTATCCCAAGACGAGGATCGAACCGAGAACCGTCGTGATGACAGTCGGCAGTTCTACCACTTGACCACGGAAACGGTGTCCACAATTAATCTCTCAAATGTCTATTTAAGTAAACATCCGTCCGCCACTCGGAAAGTGCTCAAAAGTTTATTTGTCAACAAACCGCGAGCTTCGCATTTTTTGAGCCGAATTAAGTAGCGAGTTAGAGTTTTTACAATAGTGCTCGACGCAATGAGTGGGGCCTTATAAAATATATTTGTAGTCATCGCCATACATACATTCCTGTTTCGTTGTATCACAACTCATCTGTGCCGCTAGACTAGCACCTATCCCAAGACGAGGATCGAACCTAGAACCGTCGTGATTACAGTCGGCAGTTCTACCACTCGACCACGGGAGCGGTGTCCGCAATTAATCTCTCCAAATGCCTATTTAAATCCGCCACTCGTAAAGTGTTTAAACGTTTCTTTGTTAACATTTTTTCAGCCGAATAAGTAGCGACTGACATTATTTACAATAGCGCTCGACTCAAAGAGTGGGGCCTTATAAAATATATTTGCAGTCCTCACCATACATACACTCTTGTTTCGTTGTATCACAACTCATCAGTGCCGCTAGACTAGCACCTATCCCGAGACGAGGATCGAACCTGGAACCGTCGTGATGACAGTCGGCAGTTCTACCACTTGACCACGGAAACGGTGTCCACAATTAATCTGCCAAATGTCTATTTAAGTAAACATCCGTCCGCCACTCGTACAGTGCTCAAACGTTTATTTGTCAACAAACCGCGAGCTTCGCATTTTTTTAGCCGAATTAAGTAGCGAGAGATATTATTTACAATAGCGCTCGACCCTATGAGTGGGGCCTTATAAAATATATTTGCAGTCATCGCCATACATACATTCCTGTTTCGTTGTATCACAACTCATCTGTGCCGCTAGACTAGTACTTATCCCAAGACGAGGATCGAACCTAGAACCTTCGTGATGACAGTCAGAAGTTCTACCACTTGACCACAGAAACGGTGTCCACAATTAATCTCTCAAATGTCTATTTAAGTAAACATCTGTCTGCCACTCGGAAAGTGCTCAAAAGTTTATTTGTGAACAAACCGCGAGCTCCGCCTTTTTTCAGCCGAATTAAGAAGACAGTGAAATTTTTTACAATAGTGCTCGACGCAATGAGTGGGGCCTTATAAAATATATTTGTAGTCATCGCGATACATACACTCTTGTTTCGTTGTATCACAACTCATCAGTGCCGCTAGACTAGCACCTATCCCAAGCCGAGGATCGAACCTGGAGCCTTCGTGGTGACAGTCGGCAGTTCTACCACTTGACCACGGAAACGGTGTCCACAATTAATCTTCCAAATGTCTATTTAAGTAAACATCCGTCCGCCACTCGTACAGTGCTCAAACGTTTATTTGTCAACAAACCGCGAGCTTCGCATTTTTTTAGCCGAATTAAGTAGCGAGAGATATTATTTACAATAGCGCTCGACCCTATGAGTGGGGCCTTATAAAATATATTTGCAGTCATCGCCATACATACATTCCTGTTTCGTTGTATCACAACTCATCTGTGCCGCTAGACTAGTACTTATCCCAAGACGAGGATCGAACCTAGAACCTTCGTGATGACAGTCAGAAGTTCTACCACTTGACCACAGAAACGGTGTCCACAATTAATCTCTCAAATGTCTATTTAAGTAAACATCTGTCTGCCACTCGGAAAGTGCTCAAAAGTTTATTTGTGAACAAACCGCGAGCTCCGCCTTTTTTCAGCCGAATTAAGAAGCCAGTGAAATTTTTTACAATAGTGCTCGACGCAATGAGTGGGGCCTTATAAAATATATTTGTAGTCATCGCGATACATACACTCTTGTTTCGTTGTATCACAACTCATCAGTGCCGCTAGACTAGCACCTATCCCAAGCCGAGGATCGAACCTGGAGCCTTCGTGGTGACAGTCGGCAGTTCTACCACTTGACCACGGAAACGGTGTCCACAATTAATCTTCCAAATGTCTATTTAAGTAAACATCCGTCTGCCACTCGTACAGTGCTCAAACGTTTATTTGTCAACAAACCGCGAGCTTCGCATTTTTTTAGCCGAATTAAGTAGCGAGAGAGATTATTTACAATAGCGCTCGACCCTAAGAGTGGGGCCTTATAAAATATATTTGCTGTCATCGCCATACATACATTCCTGTTTCGTTGTATCACAACTCATCTGTGCCGCTAGACTAGCACCTATCCCAAGACGAGGATCGAACCTGGAACCTTCGTGAGGACAGTCGGCAGGTCTACCACTCGACCACGGGAGCGGTGTCCGCAATTAATCTCTCCAAATGCCTATTTAAATCCGCCACTCGTAAAGTGTTTAATCGTTTGTTTGTTCGCATTTTTCCAGCCGAATAAGTAGCGACTGAGATTATTTACAATAGCGCTCGACTCAAAGAGTGGGGCCTTATAAAATATATTTGCAGTCATCGCCATACATACACTCTTGTTTCGTTGTATCACAACTCATCAGTGCCGCTAGACTAGCACCTATCCCAAGACGAGGATCGAACCTAGAACCGTCGTGATGACAGTCGGAAGTTCTACCACTTGACCACGGAAACGGTGTCCACAATTAATCTCTCAAATGTCTATTTAGTAAACATCCGTCTGCCACTCGTACAGTGCTCAAACGTTTATTTGTCAACAAACCGCAAGCTTCGCATTTTTTGAGCCGAATTAAGTAGCGAGTGAGAGTTTTTACAATAGTGCTCGACGCAATGAGTGGGGCCTTACAAAATATATTTGTAGTCATCGCCATACATACATTCCTGTTTCGTTGTATCACAACCCATCTGTGCCGCTAGACTAGCACCTATCCCAAGACGAGGATCGAACCTAGAACCGTCGTGATGACAGTCGGCAGTTCTACCACTCGACCACGGGAGCGGTGTCCGCAATTAATCTCTCCAAATGCCTATTTAAATCCGCAACTCGTAAAGTGTTTAAACGTTTCTTTGTTAACATTTTTTCAGCCGAATAAGTAGCGACTGAGATTATTTACAATAGCGCTCGACTCAAAGAGTGGGGCCTTATAAAATATATTTGTAGTCATCGCCATACATACACTCTTGTTTCGTTGTATCACAACTCATCAGTGCCGCTAGACTAGCACATATCCCAAGACGAGGATCGAACCTGGAACCGTCGTGATGACAGTCGGCAGTTCTACCACTTGACCACGGAAACGGTGTCCACAATTAATCTGCCAAATGTCTATTAAAGTAAACATCCGTCCGCCACTCGTACAGTGCTCAAACGTTTATTTGTCAACAAACCGCGAGCTTCGCATTTTTTCAGCCCAATAAGTAGCGACTGAGATTATTTACAATAGCGCTCGACCCTAAGAGTGGGGCCTTATAAAATATATTTGCAGTCATCGCCATACATACATTCTTGTTGCGTTGTATCACAACTTATCAGTGCCGCTAGACTAGCACCTATCCCAAGACGAGGATCGAACCTAGAACCGTCGTGATGACAGTCGGCAGTTCTACCACTTGACCACGGAAACGGTGTCCACAATTAATCTCTCAAATGTCTATTTAAGTAAACATCTGTCCGCCACTCGGAAGGTGCTCAAAAGTTTATTTGTCAACAAACCGCGAGCTTCGCATTTTTTCAGCCGAATTAAGAAGCCAGTGAAATTTTTTGCAATAGTGCTCGACGCAATGAGTGGGGCCTTATAAAATATATTTGTAGTCATCGCCATACATACATTCTTGTTTCGTTGTATCACAACTCATCAGTGCCGCTAGACTGGCACCTATCCCAAGACGAGGATCGAACCTGGAACCGTCGTGATGACAGTCGGCAGTTCTACCACTTGACCACGGAAACGGTGTCCACAATTAATCTGCCAAATGTCTATTTAAGTAAACATCCGTCCGCCGCTCGTACAGTGCTCAAACGTTTATTTGTCAACAAACGGCGAGCTTCGCATTTTTTTAGCCGAATTAAGTAGCGAGAGATATTATTTACAATAGCGCTCGACCCTATGAGTGGGGCCTTATAAAATATATTTGCAGTCATCGCCATACATACATTCTTGTTTCGTTGTATCACAACTCATCCGTGCCGCTAGACCAGCACCTATCCCAAGACGAGGATCGAACCTAGAACCGTCGTGATGACAGTCTGAAGTTCTACCACTTGACCACGGAAACGGTGTCCACAATTAATCTCTCAAATGTCTATTTAAGTAAATATCTGTCTGCCACTCGGAAAGTGCTCAAAAGTTTATTTGTGAACAAACCGCGAGCTCCGCATTTTTTCAGCCGAATTAAGAAGCCAGTGATATTTTTTACAATAGTGCTCGACGCAATGAGTGGGGCCTTATAAAATATACTTGTAGTCATCGCCATACATACATTCTTGTTTCGTTGTATCACAACTCATCAGTGCCGCTAGACTAGCACACCTATCCCAAGCCGAGGATCGAACCTGGAACCGTCGTGATGACAGTCGGCAGTTCTACCACTTGACCACGGAAACGGTGTCCACAATTAATCTGCCAAATGTCTATTTAAGTAAACATCCGTCCGCCACTCGTACAGTGCTCAAACGTTTATTTGTCAACAAACCGCGAGCTTCGCATTTTTTTAGCCGAATTAAGTAGCGAGAGAGATTATTTACAATAGCGCTCGACCCTAAGAGTGGGGCCTTATAAAATATATTTTCTGTCATCGCCATACATACATTCCTGTTTCGTTGTATCACAACTCATCTGTGCCGCTAGACTAGCACCTATCCCAAGACGAGGATCGAACCTGGAACCTTCGTGAGGACAGTCGGCAGGTCTACCACTCGACCACGGGAGCGGTGTCCGCAATTAATCTCTCCAAATGCCTATTTAAATCCGCCACTCGTAAAGTGTTTAATCGTTTGTTTGTTAAGAAACCGCGAGCTTCGCATTTTTTCAGCCGAATAAGTAGCGACTGAGATTATTTACAATAGCGCTCGACTCAAAGAGTGGGGCCTTATAAAATATATTTGCAGTCATCGCTATACATACATTCTTGTTTCGGTTTATCACAACTCATCAGTGCCGCTAGACTAGCACCTATCCAACGACGAGGATCGAACCTAGAACCGTCGTGATGACAGTCGGAAGTTCTACCTGGAACCTGGAACCTTCGTGATCACAGTCGGCAGGTCTACCACTCGACCACGGGAGCGGTGTCCGCAATTAATCTCTCCAAATGCCTATTTAAATCCGCCACTCGTAAAGTGTTTAATCGTTTGTTTGTTCGCATTTTTTCAGCCGAATAAGTAGCGACTGAGATTATTTACAATAGCGCTCGATTCAAAGAGTGGGGCCTTATAAAATATATTTGCAGTCATCGCTATACATACATTCTTGTTTCGGTTTATCACAACTCATCAGTGCCGCTAGACTAGCACCTATCCCAAGACGAGGATCGAACCTGGAACCGTCGTGATGACAGTCGGCAGTTCTACCACTTGACCACGGAAACGGTGTCCACAATTCATCTCTCAAATGTCTATTTAAGTAAACATCTGCCTGCCACTCGGAAAGTGCTCAAAAGTTTATTTGTGAACAAACCGCGAGCTCCGCATTTTTTCAGCCGAATTTAGAAGCCAGTGAAATTTTTTACAATAGTGCTCGACGCAATGAGTGGGGCCTTATAAAATATATTTGTAGTCATCGCCATACATACACTCTTGTTTCGTTGTATCACAACTCATCAGTGCCGCTAGACTAGCACCTATCCCAAGCCGAGGATCGAACCTGGAACCTTCGTGATGACAGTCAGCAGTTCTACCACTTGACCACGGAAACGGTGTCCACAATTAATCTGCCAAATGTCTATTTAAGTAAACATCCGTCCGCCACTCGTACAGTGCTCAAACGTTTATTTGTCAACAAACCGCGAGCTTCGCATTTTTTTAGCTGAATTAAGTAGCGAGAGAGATTATTTACAATAGCGCTCGACCCTAAGAGTGGGGCCTTATAAAATATATTTGCTGTCATTGCCATACATACATTCCTGTTTCGTTGTATCACAACTCATCTGTGCCGCTACACTAGCACCTATCCCAAGACGAGGATCGAACCTGGAACCTTCGTGAGGACAGTCGGCAGGTCTACCACTCGTCCACGGGAGCGGTGTCCGCAATTAATCTCTCCAAATGCCTATTTAAATCCGCCACTCGTAAAGTGTTTAATCGTTTGTTTGTTCGCATTTTTTCAGCCGAATAAGTAGCGACTGAGATTATTTACAATAGCGCTCGACTCAAAGAGTGGGGCCTTATAAAATATATTTGCAGTCATCGCCATACATACACTCTTGTTTCGTTGTATCACAACTCATCAGTGCCGCTAGACTAGCACCTATCCCAAGACGAGGATCGAACCTAGAACCGTCGTGATGACAGTCGGAAGTTCTACCACTTGACCACGGTAACGGTGTCCACAATTAATCTCTCAAATGTCTATTTAGTAAACATCCGTCCGCCACTCGGAAAGTGCTCAAAAGTTTATTTGTCAACAAACCGCGAGCTTCGCATTTTTTGAGCCGAGTTAAGTAGCGAGTGAGAGTTTTTACAATAGTGCTCGACGCAATGAGTGGGGCCTTATAAAATATATTTGTAGTCATCGCCATACATACATTCCTGTTTCGTTGTATCACAACCCGTCTGTGCCGCTAGACTAGCACCTATCCCAAGACGAGGATCGAACCTAGAACCGTCGTGATGACAGTCGGCAGTTCTACCACTCGACCACGGGAGCGGTGTCCGCAATTAATCTCTCCAAATGCCTATTTAAATCCGCAACTCGTAAAGTGTTTAAACGTTTCTTTGTTAACATTTTTTCAGCCGAATAAGTAGCGACTGAGATTATTTACAATAGCGCTCGACTCAAAGAGTGGGGCCTTATAAAATATATTTGTAGTCATCGCCATACATACACTCTTGTTTCGTTGTATCACAACTCATCAGTGCCGCTAGACTAGCACCTATCCCAAGACGAGGATCGAACCTGGAACCGTCGTGATGACAGTCGGCAGTTCTACCACTTGACCAGGGAAACGGTGTCCACAATTAATCTGCCAAATGTCTATTTAAGTAAACATCCGTCCGCCACTCGTACAGTGCTCAAACGTTTATTTGTCAACAAACCGCGAGCTTCGCATTTTTTTAGCCGAATTAAGTAGCGAGAGATATTATTTACAATAGCGCTCGACCCTATGAGTGGGGCCTTATAAAATATATTTGCAGTCATCGCCATACATACATTCTTGTTTCGTTGTATCACAACTCATCTGTGCCGCTAGACTAGCACCTATCCCAAGACGAGGATCGAACCTAGAACCGTCGTGATGACAGTCGGAAGTTCTACCACTTGACCACGGAAAAGGTGTCCACAATTAATCTCTCAAATGTCTATTTAAGTAAACATGTGTCTGCCACTCGGAAAGTGCTCAAAAGTTTATTTGTGAACAAACTGCGAGCTCCGCATTTTTTCAGCCGAATTAAGAAGCCAGTGATATTTTTTAAAATAGTGCTCGACGCAATGAGTGGGGCCTTATAAAATATATTTGTAGTCATCGCCATACATACATTCTTGTTTCGTTGTATCACAACTCATCAGTGCCGCTAGACTAGCACCTATCCCAAGACGAGGATCGAACCTGGAACCTTCGTGATCACAGTCGGCAGGTCTACCACTCGACCACGGGAGCGGTGTCCGCAATTAATCTCTCCAAATGCATATTTAAATCCGCCACTCGTAAAGTGTTTAATCGTTTGTTTGTTCGCATTTTTTCAGCCGAATAAGAAGCGACTGAGATTATTTACAATAGCGCTCGACTCAAAGAGTGGGGCCTTATAAAATATATTTGCAGTCATCGCTATACATACAATCTTGTTTCGGTTTATCACAACTCATCAGTGCCGCTAGACTAGCACCTATCCCAAGACGAGGATCGAACCTAGAACCGTCGTGATGACAGGCGAAAGTTCTACCACTTGACCACGGAAACGGTGTCCACAATTAATCTCTCAAATGTCTATTTAAGTAAACATCTGTCTGCCACTCGGAAAGTGCTCAAAAGTTTATTTGTGAACAAACCGCGAGCTCCGCATTTTTTCAGCCGAATTAAGAAGCCAGTGATATTTTTTAAAATAGTGCTCGACGCAATGAGTGGGGCCTTATAAAATATATTTGTAGTCATCGCCATACATACACTCTTGTTTCGTTGTATCACAACTCATCAGTGCCGCTAGACTAGCACACCTATCCCAAGCCGAGGATCGAACCTGGAAACGTCGTGATGACAGTCGGCAGTTCTACCACTTGACCACGGAAACGGTGTCCACAATTAATCTGCCAAATGTCTATTTAAGTAAACATCCGTCCGCCACTCGTACAGTGCTCAAACGTTTATTTGTCAACAAACCGCGAGCTTCGCATTTTTTTAGCCGAATTAAGTAGCGAGAGAGATTATTTACAATAGCGCTCGACCCTAAGAGTGGGGCCTTATAAAATATATTTGCTGTCATCGCCATACATACATTCCTGTTTCGTTGTATCACAACTCATCTGTGCCGCTAGACTAGCACCTATCCCAAGACGAGGATCGAACCTGGAACCTTCGTGATGACAGTCGGCAGGTCTACCACTCGACCACGGGAGCGGTGTCCGCAATTAATCTCTCCAAATGCCGATTTAAATCCGCCACTCGTAAAGTGTTTAATCGTTTGTTTGTTAACAAACCGCGAGCTTCGCATTTTTTCAGCCGAATAAGTAGCGACTGAGATTATTTACAACAGCGCTCGACTCAAAGAGTGGGGCCTTATAAAATATATTTGCAGTCATCGCAATAAATACATTCTTGTTTCGTTGTATCACAACTCATCAGTGCCGCTAGACTAGCACCTATCCCAAGACGAGGATCGAACCTAGAACCGTCGTGATGACAGTCGGAAGTTCTACCACTTGACCACGGAAACGGTGTCCACAATTAATCTCTCAAATGTCTATTTAAGTAAACATCCGTCCGCCACTCGGAAAGTGCACAAAAGTTTATTTGTCAACAAACCGCGACCTTCGCATTTTTTGAGCCGAATTAAGTAGCGAGTGAGAGTTTTTACAATAGTGCTTAACGCAATGAGTGGGGCCTTATAAAATATATTTGTAGTCATCGCCATACATACATTCCTGTTTCGTTGTATCACAACGCATCTGTGCCGCTAGACTAGCACCTATCCCAAGACGAGGATCGAACCTAGAACCGTCGTGATGACAGTCGGCAGTTCTACCACTCGACCACAGGAGCGGTGTCCGCAATTAATCTCTCCAAATGCCTATTTAAATCCGCCACTCGTAAAGTGTTTAAACGTTTCTTTGTTAACATTTTTTCAGCCGAATAAGTAGCGACTGAGATTATTTACAATAGCGCTCGACTCAAAGAGTGGGGCCTTATAAAATATATTTGCAGTCATCGCCATACATACACTCTTGCTTCGTTGTATCACAACTCATCAGTGCCGCTAGACTAGCACCTATCCCAAGACGAGGATCGAACCTAGAACCTTCGTGATGACAGTCGGAAGTTCTACCACTTGACCACGGAAACGGTGTCCACAATTAATCTCTCAAATGTCTATTTAAGTAAACATCTGTTTGCCACTCGGAAAGTGCTCAAAAGTTTATTTGTGAACAAACAGCGAGCTCCGCATTTTTTCAGCCGAATTAAGAAGCCAGTGATATTTTTTACAATAGTGCTCGACGCAATGAGTGGGGCCTTATAAAATATACTTGTAGTCATCGCCATACATACATTCTTGTTTCGTTGTATCACAACTCATCAGTGCCGCTAGACTAGCACACCTATCCCAAGCCGAGGATCGAACCTGGAACCGTCGTGATGACAGTCGGCAGTTCTACCACTTGACCACGGAAACGGTGTCCACAATTAATCTGCCAAATGTCTATTTAAGTAAACATCCGTCCGCCACTCGTACAGTGCTCAAACGTTTATTTGTCAACAAACCGCGAGCTTCGCATTTTTTTAGCCGAATTAAGTAGCGAGAGAGATTATTTACAATAGCGCTCGACCCTAAGAGTGGGGCCTTATAAAATATATTTGCTGTCATCGCCATACATACATTCCTGTTTCGTTGTATCACAACTCATCTGTGCCGCTATACTAGCACCTATCCCAAGACGAGGATCGAACCTGGAACCTTCGTGATGACAGTCGGCAGGTCTACCACTCGACCACGGGAGCGGTGTCCGCAATTAATCTCTCCAAATGCCTATTTAAATCCGCCACCTGTAAAGTGTTTAATCGTTTGTTTGTTAACAAACCGCGAGCTTCGCATTTTTTCAGCCGAATAAGTAGCGACTGAGATTATTTACAATAGCGCTCGACTCAAAGAGTGGGGCCTTATAAAATATATTTGCAGTCATCGCCATACATACACTCTTGTTTTGTTGTATCACAACTCATCAGTGCCGCTAGACTAGCACCTATCCCAAGACGAGGATCGAACCTAGAACCGTCGTGATGACAGTCGGAAGTTCTACCACTTGACCACGTAAACGGTGTCCACAATTAATCTCTCAAATGTCTATTTAGTAAACATCCGTCCGCCACTTGGAAAGTGCTCAAAAGTTTATTTGTCAACAAACCGCGAGCTTCGCATTTTTTGAGCCGAATTAAGTAGCGAGTGAGAGTTTTTACAATAGTGCTCGACGCAATGAGTGGGGCCTTATAAAATATATTTGTAGTCATCGCCATACATACATTCCTGTTTCGTTGTATCACAACCCATCTGTGCCGCTAGACTAGCACCTATCCCAAGACGAGGATCGAACCTAGAACCGTCGTGATGACAGTCGGCAGTTCTACCACTCGACCAGGGGAGCGGTGTCCGCAATTAATCTCTCCAAATGCCTATTTAAATCCGCCACTCGTAAAGTGTTTAAACGTTTCTTTGTTAACATTTTTTCAGCCGAATAAGTAGCGACTGAGATTATTTACAATAGCGCTCGACTCAAAGAGTGGGGCCTTATAAAATATATTTGCAGTCATCGCCATACATACACTCTTGCTTCGTTGTATCACAACTCATCAGTGCCGCTAGACTAGCACCTATCCAAAGACGAGGATCGAACCTGGAACCGTCGTGATGACAGTCGGCAGTTCTACCACTTGACCACGGAAACGGTGTCCACAATTAATCTGCCAAATGTCTATTTAAGTAAACATCCGTCCGCCACTCGTACAGTGCTCAAACGTTTATTTGTCAACAAACCGCGAGCTTCGAATTTTTTCAGCCGATTAAAGAAGCCAATGAAATTTTTTACAATAGTGCTCGACGCAATGAGTGGGGCCTTATAAAATATATTTGTAGTCATCGCCATACATAAATTCTTGTTTCGTTGTATCACAACTCATCAGTGCCGCTAGACTAGCACCTATCCCAAGACGAGGATCGAACCTGGAACCGTCGTGATCACAGTCGGCAGGTCTACCACTCGACCACGGGAGCGGTGTCCGCAATTAATCTCTCCAAATGCCTATTTAAATCCGCCACTCGTAAAGTGTTTAATCGTTTGTTTGTTCGCATTTTTTCAGCCGAATAAGTAGCGACTGAGATTATTTACAATAGCGCTCGACTCAAAGAGTGGGGCCTTATAAAATATATTTGCAGTCATCGCTATACATACATTCTTGTTTCGGTTTATCACAACTCATCAGTGCCGCTAGACTAGCACCTATCCCAAGACGAGGATCGAACCTAGAACCGTCGTGATGACAGTCGGAAGTTCTACCACTTGACCACGGAAACGGTGTCCACAATTCATCTCTCAAATGTCTATTTAAGTAAACATCTGTCTGCCACTCGGAAAGTGCTCAAAAGTTTATTTGTGAACAAACCGCGAGCTCCGCATTTTTTCAGCCAGATTAAGAAGCCAGTGAAATTTTTTACAATAGTGCTCGACGCAATGAGTGGGGCCTTATAAAATATATTTGTAGTCATCGCCATACATACACTCTTGTTTCGTTGTATCACAACTCATCAGTGCCGCTAGACTAGCACCTATCCCAAGACGAGGATCGAACCTAGAACCGTCGTGATGACAGGCGGAAGTTCTACCACTTGACCACGGAAACGGTGTCCACAATTAATCTCTCAAATGTCTATTTAAGTAAACATCTGTCTGCCACTCGGAAAGTGCTCAAAAGTTTATTTGTGAACAAACCGCGAGCTCCGCATTTTTTCAGCCGAATTAAGAAGCCAGTGATATTTTTTAAAATAGTGCTCGACGCAATGAGTGGGGCCTTATAAAATATATTTGTAGTCATCGCCATACATACACTCTTGTTTCGTTGTATCACAACTCATCAGTGCCGCTAGACTAGCACACCTATCCCAAGCAGAGGATCGAACCTGGAACCGTCGTGATGACAGTGGGCAGTTCTACCACTTGACCACGGAAATGGTGTCCACAATTAATCTGCCAAATGTCTATTTAAGTAAACATCCGTCCGCCACTCGTACAGTGCTCAAACGTTTATTTGTCAACAAACCGCGAGCTTCGCATTTTTTTAGCCGAATTAAGTAGCGAGAGAGATTATTTACAATAGCCCTCGACCCTAAGAGTGGGGCCTTATAAAATATATTTGCTGTCATCGCCATACATACATTCTTGTTTCGTTGTATCACAACTCATCAGTGCCGCTAGACTAGCACCTATCCCAAGACGAGGATCGAACCTAGAACCGTCGTGATGACAGTCAGAAGTTCTACCACTTGACCACGGGAGCGGTGTCCGCAATTATTCTCTCCAAATGCCTATTTAAATCCGCCACTCGTAAAGTGTTTAATCGTTTGTTTGTTAACAAACCGCGAGCTTCGCATTTTTTCAGCCGAATAAGTAGCGACTGAGATTATTTACAACAGCGCTCGACTCAAAGAGTGGGGCCTTATAAAATATATTTGCAGTCATCGCCATACATACATTCTTGTTTCGTTGTATCACAACTCATCAGTGCCGCTAGACTAGCGCCTATCCCAAGACGAGGATCGAACCTAGAACCATCGTGATGACAGTCGGAAGTTCTACCACTTGACCACGGAAACGGTGTCCACAATTAATCTCTCAAATGATATTTAAGTAAACATCCGTCCGCCACTCGGAAAGTGCTCAAAAGTTTATTTGTCAACAAACCGCGAGCTTCGCATTTTTTGAGCCGAATTAAGTAGCAAGTGACAGTGTTTACAATAGTGCTTGACGCAATGAGTGGGGCCTTATAAAATATATTTGTAGTCATCGCCATACATACACTCTTGTTTCGTTGTATCACAACTCATCAGTGCCGCTAGACTAGCACCTATCCCAAGACGAGGATCGAACCTAGAACCGTCGTGATGACAGGCGGAAGTTCTACCACTTGACCACGGAAACGGTGTCCACAATTAATCTCTCAAATGTCTATTTAAGTAAACATCCGTCCGCCACTCGGAAAGTGCTCAAAAGTTTATTTGTCAACAAACCGCGAGCTTCGCATTTTTTGAGTTGAATTAAGTAGCGAGTGAGAGTTTTTACAATAGTGCTCGACGCAATGAGTGGGAGCTTTTAAAATATATTTGTAGTCATCGCCATACATACATTCCTGTTTCGTTGTATCACAACTCATCTGTGCCGTTAGACTAGCACCTATCCCAAGACGAGGATCGAACCTAGTACCGTCGTGATGACAGTCGGCAGTTCTACCACTCGACCACGGGAGCGGTGTCCGCAATTAATCTCTCCAAATGCCTATTTTAATCCGCCACTCGTAAAGTGTTTAAACGTTTCTTTGTTAACATTTTTTCAGCCGAATAAGTGGCGACTGAGATTATTTATAATAGCGCTCGACTCAAAGAGTGGGGCCTTATAAAATATATTTGCAGTCATCGCCATACATACATTCTTGTTTCGTTGTATCACAACTTATCAGTGCCGCTAGACTAGCACCTATCCCAAGACGAGGATCGAACCTAGAACCGTCGCGATGACAGTCGGCAGTTCTACCACTTGACCACGGAAACGGTGTCCACAATTAATCTCTCAAATGTCTATTTAAGTAAACATCTGTCCGCCACTCGTAAGGTGCTCAAAAGTTTATTTGTGAACAAACTCCGAGCTCCGCATTTTTTCAGCCGAATTAAGAAGCCAGTGATATTTTTTACAATAGTGCTCGACGCAATGAGTGGGGCCTTATAAAATATATTTGTAGTCATCGCCATACATACATTCTTGTTTCGTTGTATCACAACTCATCAGTGCCGCTAGACTAGCACACCTATCCCAAGACGAGGATCGAACCTGGAACCGTCGTGATGACAGTCGGCAGTTCTACCACTCAACCACGGAAACGGTGTCCACAATTAATCTGCCAAATGTCTATTTAAGTAAACATCCGTCCGCCACTCGTACAGTGCTCAAACGTTTATTTTTCAACAAACCGCGAGCTTCGCATTTTTTTAGCCGAATTAAGAAGCGAGAGAGATTATTTACAATAGCGCTCGACCCTAAGAGTGGGGCCTTATAAAATATATTTGCTGTCATCGCCATACATACATTCCTGTTTCGTTGTATCACAACTCATCTGTGCCGCTAGACTAGCACCTATCCCAAGACGAGGATCGAACCTGGAACATTCGTGATGACAGTCGGCAGGTCTACCACTCGACCACGGGAGCAGTGTCCGCAATTAATCTCTCCAAATGCCTATTTAAATCCGCCACTCGTAAAGTGTTTAATCGTTTGTTTGTTAAGAAACCGCGAGCTTCGCATTTTTTCAGCCGAATAAGTAGCGACTGAGATTATTTACAATAGCGCTCGACTCAAAGAGTGGGGCCTTATAAAATATATTTGCAGTCATCGCCATACATACATTCTTGTTTCGTTGTATCACAACTCATCAGTGCCGCTAGACTAGCACCTATCCCAAGACGAGGATCGAACCTAGAACCGTCGTGATGACAGTCGGAAGTTCTACCACTTGACCACGGAAACGGTGTCCACAATTCATCTCTCAAATGTCTATTTAAGTAAACATCTGTCTGCCACTCGGAAAGTGCTCAAAAGTTTATTTGTGAACAAACCGCGAGCTCCGCATTTTTTCAGCCGAATTAAGAAGCCAGTGATATTTTTTAAAATAGTGCTCGACGCAATGAGTGGGGCCTTATAAAATATATTTGTAGTCATCGCCATACATACACTCTTGTTTCGTTGTATCACAACTCATCAGTGCCGCTAGACTAGCACCTATCCCAAGACGAGGATCGAACCTAGAACCGTCGTAATGACAGGCGGAAGTTCTACCACTTGACCACGGAAACGGTGTCCACAATTAATCTCTCAAATGTCTATTTAAGTAAGCATCCGTCCGCCACTCGGAAAGTGCTCAAAAGGTTATTTGTCAACAAACCGCGAGCTTCGCATTTTTTGAGCCGAATTAAGTAGCGAGTGAGAGTTTTTACAATAGTGCTCGACGCAATGAGTGGGGCCTTCTAAAATATATTTGTAGTCATCGCCATACATACATTCCTGTTTCGTTGTATCACAACTCATCTGTGCCGCTAGACTAGCACCTATCCCAAGACGAGGATCTAACCTAGTACCGTCGTGATGACAGTCGGCAGTTCTACCACTCGACCACGGGAGCGGTGTCCGCAATTAATCTCTCCAAATGCCTATCTAAATCCGCCACTCGTAAAGTGTTTTAACGTTTCTTTGTTAACATTTTTTCAGCCGAATAAGTGGCGACTGAGATTATTTACAATAGCGCTCGACTCAAAGAGTGGGGCCTTATAAAATATATTTGCAGTCATCGCCATACATACACTCTTGTTTCGTTGTATCACAACTCATCAGTGCCGCTAGACTAGCACCTATCTCAAGACGAGGATCGAACCTAGAACCGTCGTGATGACAGTCGGCAGTTCTACCACTTGACCACGGAAACGGTGTCCACAATTAATCTGCCAAATGTCTATTTAAGTAAACATCCGTCCGCCACTCGTACAGTGCTCAAACGTTTATTTGTCAACAAACCGCGAGCTTCGCATTTTTTGAGCCGAATTAAGTAGCGAGAGATATTATTTACAATAGAACTCGACCCTATAAGTGGGGCCTTATAAAATATATTTGCAGTCATCGCCATACATACATTCTTGTTTCGTTGTATCACAACTCATCTGTGCCGCTAGACTAGCACCTATCCCAAGACGAGGATCGAACCTAGAACCGTCGTGATGACAGTCGGAAGTTCTACCACTTGACCACGGAAACGGTGTCCACAATTAATCTCTCAAATGTCTATTTAAGTAAACATCTGTCTGCCACTCGGAAAGTGCTCAAAAGTTTATTTGTGAACAAACCGCGAGCTCCGCATTTTTTCAGCCGAATTAAGAAGCCAGTGATATTTTTTACAATAGTGCTCGACGCAATGAGTGGGGCCTTATAAAATATATTTGTAGTCATCGCCATACATACATTCTTGTTTCGTTGTATCACAACTCATCAGTGCCGCTAGACTAGCACACCTATCCCAAGCCAAGGATCGAACCTGGAACCGTCGTGATGACAGTCGGCAGTTCTACCACTTGACCACGGAAACGGTGTCCACAATTAATCTGCCAAATGTCTATTTAAGTAAACATCCGTGCGCCACCCGTACAGTGCTCAAACGTTTATTTGTCAACAAACCGCGAGCTTCGCATTTTTTTAGCCGAATTAAGTAGCGAGAGAGTCAAAGAGTGGGGCCTTATAAAATATATTTGCAGTCATCGCCATACATACATTCTTGTTTCGTTGTATCACAACTCATCTGTGCCGCTAGACTAGCACACCTATCCCAAGCCGAGGATCGAACCTGGAACCGTCGTGATGACAGTCGGCAGTTCAACCACGTGACCACGGAAACGGTGTCCACAATTAATCATCCAAATGTCTATTTAAGTAAACATCCGTCCGCCACTCGTACAGTGCTCAAAAGTTTATTTGTCAACAAACCGCGAGCTTCGCATTTTTTTAGCCGAATTAAGTAGCGAGAGAGATTATTTACAATAGCGCTCGACCCTAAGAGTGGGGCCTTATAAAGTATATTTGCTGTCATCGCCATACATACATTCCTGTTTCGTTGTATCACAACTCATCTGTGCCGCTAGACTAGCACCTATCCCAAGACGAGGATCGAACCTAGTACCGTCGTGATGACAGTCGGCAGTTCTACCACTCGACCACGGGAGCGGTGTCCGCAATTAATCTCTCCAAATGCCTATTTAAATCCGCCACTCGTAAAGTGTTTAAACGTTTCTTTGTTAACATTTTTTCAGCCGAATAAGTGGCGACTGAGATTATTTACAATAGCGCTCGACTCAAAGAGCCTTATAAAATATATTTGCAGTCATCGCCATACATACATTCTTGTTTCGTTGTATCACAACTCATCTGTGCCGCTAGACTAGCACCTATCCCAAGACGAGGATCGAACCTAGAACCGTCGTGATGACAGTCGGAAGTTCTACCACTTGACCACGGAAACGGTGTCCACAATTCATCTCTTAAATGTCTATTTAAGTAAAAATCTGTCTGCCACTCGGAAAGTGCTCAAAAGTTTATTTGTGAACAAACCGCGAGCTCCGCATTTTTTAAGCCGAATTAAGAAGCCAGTGAAATTTTTTACAATAGTGCTCGACGCAGTGAGTGGGGCCTTCTAAAATATATTTGTAGTCATCGCCATACATACACTCTTGTTTTTGGTTGTATCACAACTCATCAGTGCCGCTAGACTAGCACCTATCCCAAGACGAGGATCGAACCTAGAACCGTCGTGATGACAGGCGGAAGTTCTACCACTTAACCACGGAAACGGTGTCCACAATTAATCTCTCAAATGTCTATTTAAGTAAACATCTGTCCGCCAATCGGAAGGTGCTCAAAAGTTTATTTGTGAACAAACCCCGAGCTCCGCATTTTTTCAGCCGAATTAAGAAGCCAGTGAAATTTTTTACAATAGTGCTCGACGCAATGAGTGGGGCCTTATAAAATATATTTGTAGTCATCGCCATACATACATTCTTGTTTCGTTGTATCACAACTCATCAGTGCCGCTAGACTAGCACCTATCCCAAGACGAGGATCGAACCTGGAACCGTCGTGATGACAGTCGGCAGTTCTACCACTTGACCACGGAAACGGTGACCACAATTAATCTGCCAAATGTCTATTTAAGTAAACATCCGTCCGCCACTCGTACAGTGCTCAAACGTTTATTTGTCAACAAACCGCGAGCTTCTCATTTTTTTAGCCGAATTAAGTAGCGGGAGATATTATTTACAATAGCGCTGGACCCTATGAGTGGGGCCTTATAAAATATATTTGCAGTCATCGCCATACATACATTCCTGTTTCGTTGTATCACAACTCATCTGTGCCGCTAGACTAGCACCTATCCCAAGACGAGGATCGAACCTAGAACCTTCATGATGACAATCGGAAGTTCTACCACTTGACCATGGAAACGGTGTCCACAATTCATCTCTCAAATGTCTATTTAAGTAAACATCTGTCTGCCACTCGGAAAGTGCTCAAAAGTTTATTAGTGAACAAACCGCGAGCTCCGCATTTTTTCAGCCGAATTAAGAAGCCAGTGAAATTTTTTACAATAGTGCTCGACGCAGTGAGTGGGGCCTTCTAAAATATATTTGTAGTCATCGCCATACATACACTCTTGTTTCGTTGTATCACAACTCATCAGTGCCGCTAGACTAGCACCTATCCCAAGACTAGGATCGAACCTAGAACCGTCGTGATGACAGTCGGAAGTTCTACCAGTTGACCACGGAAACGGTGTCCACAATTAATCTCTCAAATGTCTATTTAAGTAAACATCCGTCCGCCACTCGGAAAGTGCTCAAAAGTTTATTTGTCAACAAACCGCGAGCTTCGCATTTTTTTAGCCGAATTAAGTAGCGAGAGATATTATTTACAATAGCGCTCGACCCTATGAGTGGGGCCTTATAAAATATATTTGCAGTCATCGCCATACATACATTCCTGTTTCGTTGTATCACAACTCATCTGTGCCGCTAGACTAGCACCTATCCCAAGACGAGGATCGAACCTAGAACCGTCGTGATGACAGTCGGAAGTTCTACCACTTGACCACGGAAACGGTGTCCACAATTAATCTCTCAAATGTCTATTTAAGTAAACATCTGTCTGCCACTCGGAAAGTGCTCAAAAGTTTATTTGTGAACAAACCGCGAGCTCCGCATTTTTTCAGCCGAATTAAGAAGCCAGTGATATTTTTTACAATAGTGCTCGACGCAATGAGTGGGGCCTTTATAAAATATATTTGTAGTCATCGCCATACATACATTCTTGTTTCGTTGTATCACAACTCATCAGTGCCGCTAGACTAGCACACCTATCCCAAGCCGAGGATCGAACCTGGAACCGTCGTGATGACAGTCGGCAGTTCTACCACTTGACCACGGAAACGGTGTCCACAATTAATCTGCCAAATGTCTATTTAAGTAAATATCCGTCCGCCACTCGTACAGTGCTCAAACGTTTATTTGTCAACAAACCGCGAGCTTCGCATTTTTTTAGCCGAATTAAGTAGCGAGAGAGTCAAAGAGTTGGGCCTTATAAAATATATTTGCAGTCATCGCCATACATACATTCTTGTTTCGTTGTATCACAACTCATCTGTGCCGCTAGACTAGCACACCTATCCCAAGCCGAGGATCGAACCTGGAACCGTCGTGATGACAGTCGGCAGTTCTACCACGTGACCACGGAAACGGTGTCCACAATTAATCATCCAAATGTCTATTTAAGTAAACATCCGTCCGCCACTCGTACAGTGCTCAAACGTTTATTTGTCAACAAACCGCGAGCTTCGCATTTTTTTAGCCGAATTAAGTAGCGAGAGAGATTATTTACAATAGCGCTCGACCCTAAGAGTGGGGCCTTATGAAGTATATTTGCTGTCATCGCCATACATACATTCTTGTTTCGTTGTATCACAACTCATCTGTGCCGCTAGACTAGCACCTATCCCAAGACGAGGATCGAACCTGGAACCTTCGTGATGACAGTCGGCAGGTCAACCACTCGACCACGGGAGCGGTGTCCGCAATTAATCTCTCCAAATGCCTATTTAAATCCGCCACTCGTAAAGTGTTTAAACGTTTCTTTGTTAACATTTTTTAAGCCGAATAAGTGGCGACTGAGATTATTTACAATAGCGCTCGACTCAAAGAGTGGGGCCTTATAAAATATATTTGCAGTCATCGCCATACATACACTCTTGTTTCGTTGTATCACAACTCATCAGTGCCGCTAGACTAGCACCTATCCCAAGACGAGGATCGAACCTGGAACCGTCGTGATGACAGTCGGAAGTTCTACCACTTGACCACGGAAACGGTGTCCACAATTAATCTCTCAATTGTCTAGTTAAGTAAACATCTGTCTGCCACTCGGAAAGTGCTCAAAAGTTTATTTGTGAACAAACCGCGAGCTCCGCATTTTTTCAGCCGAATTAAGTAGCGAGAGATATTATTTACAATAGCGCTCGACCCTATAAGTGGGGCCTTATAAAATATATTTGTAGTCATCGCCATACATACATTCTTGTTTCGTTGTATCACAACTCATCTGTGCCGCTAGACTAGCACCTATCCTAAGACGAGGATCGAACCTAGAACCGTCGTGATGACAGTCGGAAGTTCTACCACTTGACCACGGAAACGGTGTCCACAATTAATCTGCCAAATGTCTATTTAAGTAAACATCCGTCCGCCACTCGTACAGTGCTCAAACGTTTATTTGTCAACAAACTGCGAGCTTCGCATTTTTTTTAGCCGAATTAAGTAGCGAGAGAGTTAAAGAGTAGGGCCTTATAAAATATATTTGCAGTCATCGCCATACATACATTCTTGTTTCGTTGTATCACAACTCATCAGTGCCGCTAGACTAGCACCTATCCCAAGACGAGGATCGAACCTAGAACCGTTGTGATGACAGGCGGAAGTTCTACCAGTTGACCACGGAAACGGTGTCCACAATTAATCTCTCAAATGTCTATTTAAGTAAACATCCGTCCGCCACTCGGAAAGTGCTCAAAAGTTTATTTGTCAGCAAACCGCGAGCTTCGCATTTTTTGAGCCGAATTAAGTAGCGAGTGAGAGTTTTTACAATAGTTCTCCACGCAATGAGTGGGGCCTTATAAAATTTATTTGTAGTCATCGCCATACATACACTCTTGTTTCGTTGTATCACAACTCATCAGTGCCGCTAGACTAGCACCTATCCCAAGACGAGGATCGAACCTAGAACCGTTGTGATGACAGGCGGAAGTTCTACCAGTTGACCACGGAAACGGTGTCCACAATTAATCTCTCAAATGTCTATTTAAGTAAACATCCGTCCGCCACTCGGAAAGTGCTCAAAAGTTTATTTGTCAGCAAACCGCGAGCTTCGCATTTTTTGAGCCGAATTAAGTAGCGAGTGAGAGTTTTTACAATAGTGCTCCACGCAATGAGTGGGGCCTTATAAAATTTATTTGTAGTCATCGCCATACTTACATACATTCCTGTTTCGTTGTATCACAACTCATCAGTGCCGCTAGACTAGCACCTATCCCAAGACGAGGATCGAACCTGGAACCGTCGTGATGACAGTCGGCAGTTCTACCACTTGACCACGGAAACGGTGTCCACAATTAATCTGCCAAATGTCTATTTAAGTAAACATCCGTCCGCCACTCGTACAGTGCTCAAACGTTTATTTGTCAACAAACCGCGAGCTTCGCATTTTTCTAGCCGAATTAAGTAGCGAGAGATATTATTTACAATAGCGCTCGACCCTATGAGTGGGGCCTTATAAAATATATTTGCAGTCATCGCCATACATACATTCCTGTTTCGTTGTATCACAACTCATCAGTGCCGCTAGACTAGCACCTATCCCAAGACAAGGATCGAACCTAGAACCGTCGTGATTACAGTCGGAAGTTCTACCACTTGACCACGGAAACGGTGTCCACAATTAATCTCTCAAATGTCTATTTAAGTAAACATCTGTCTGCCACTCGGAAAGTGCTCAAAAGTTTAATTGTGAACAAACCGCGAGCTCCAAATTTTTTCAGGCGAATTAAGAAGCCAGTGAAATTTTTTACAATAGTGCTCGACGCAATGAGTGGGGCCTTATAAAATATATTTGTAGTCATCGCCATACATACATTCTTGTTTCGTTGTATCACAACTCATCAGTGCCGCTAGACTAGCACACCTATCCCAAGCCGAGGATCGAACCTGGAACCGTCGTGATGACAGTCGGCAGTTCTACCACTTGACCACGGAAACGGTGTCCACAATTAATCTGCCAAATGTCTATTTAAGTAAACATCCGTACACCACTCGGAAAGTGCTCAAAAGTTTATTTGTCAACAAACCGCGAGCTTCGCATTTTTTGAGCCGAATTAAGTAGCGAGTGAGAGTTTTTACAATAGTGCTCCACGCAATGAGTGGAGCCTTATAAAATATATTTGTAGTCATCGCCATACTTACATACATTCCTGTTTCGTTGTATCACAACTCATCAGTGCCGCTAGACTAGCACCTATCCCAAGACGAGGATCGAACCTGGAACCGTCGTGATGACAGTCGGCAGTTCTACCACTTGACCACGGAAACGGTGTCCACAATTAATCTGCCAAATGTCTATTTAAGTAAACATCCGTCCGCCACTCGTACAGTGCTCAAACGTTTATTTGTCAACAAACCGCGAGCTTCGCATTTTTTTAGCCGAATTAAGTAGCGAGAGATATTATTTACAATAGCGCTCGACCCTATGAGTGGGGCCTTATAAAATATATTTGCAGTCATCGCCATACATACATTCCTGTTTCGTTGTATCACAACTCATCTGTGCCGCTAGACTAGCACCTATCCCAAGACGAGGATCGAACCTAGAACCTTCATGATGACAGTCGGAAGTTCTACCACTTGACCACGGAAACGGTGTCCACAATTCATCTCTCAAATGTCTATTTAAGTAAACATCTGTCTGCCACTCGGAAAGTGCTCAAAAGTTTATTTGTGAACAAACCGCGAGCTCCGCATTTTTTCAGCCGAATTAAGAAGCCAGTGAAATTTTTTACAATAGTGCTCGACGCAGTGAGTGGGGCCTTCTAAAATATATTTGTAGTCATCGCCATACATACACTCTTGTTTCGTTGTATCACAACTCATCAGTGCCGCTAGACTAGCACCTATCCCAAGCCGAGGATCGAACCTAGAACCGTCGTGATGACAGTCGGCAGTTCTACCACTTGACCACGGAAACGGTGTCCACAATTAATCTGCCAAATGTCTATTTAAGTAAACATCCGTCCGCCACTCGGAAAGTGCTCAAAAGTTTATTTGTCAACAAACCGCGAGCTTCGCATTTTTTGAGCCGAATTAAGTAGCGAGTGAGAGTTTTTACAATAGTGCTCCACGGTGTCCACAATTAATCTCTCAAATGTCTATTTAAGTAAACATCTGTCTGCCACTCGGAAAGTGCTCAAAAGTTTAATTGTGAACAAACCGCGAGCTCCAAATTTTTTCAGGCGAATTAAGAAGCCAGTGAAATTTTTTACAATAGTGCTCGACGCAATGAGTGGGGCCTTATAAAATATATTTGTAGTCATCGCCATACTTACATACATTCCTGTTTCGTTGTATTACATCTGTGCCGCTAGACTAGCACCTATCCCAAGACGAGGATCGAACCTAGAACCTTCATGATGACAGTCGGAAGTTCTACCACTTGACCACGGAAACGGTGTCCACAATTCATCTCTCAAATGTCTATTTAAGTAAACATCTGTCTGCCACTCGGAAAGTGCTCAAAAGTTTATTTGTGAACAAACCGCGAGCTCCGCATTTTTTCAGCCGAATTAAGAAGCCAGTGAAATTTTTTACAATAGTGCTCGACGCAGTGAGTGGGGCCTTCTAAAATATATTTGTAGTCATCGCCATACTCTTGTTTCGTTGTATCACAACTCATCAGTGCCGCTAGACTAGCACCTATCCCAAGACGAGGATCGAACCTAGAACCGTCGTGATGACAGGCGGAAGTTCTACCAGTTGACCACGGAAACGGTGTCCACAATTAATCTCTCAAATGTCTATTTAAGTAAACATCCGTCCGATACTCGGAAAGTGCTCAAAAGTTTGTTTGTCAACAAACCGCGAGCTTCGTATTTTTTGAGCCGAATTATGTAGCGAGTGAGAGTTTTTACAATAGTGCTCCACGCAATGAGTGGGGCCTTATAAAATATATTTGTTTTGTAGTCATCGCCATACATACATACATTCTTGTTTCGTTGTATCACAACTCATCAGTGCCGCTAGACTAGCACCTATCCCAAGACGAGGATCGAACCTGGAACCGTCGTGATGACAGTTGGCAGTTCTACCACTTGACCACGGAAACGGTGTCCACAATTAATCTGCCAAATGTCTATTTAAGTAAACATCCGTCCGCCACTCGTACAGTGCTCAAACGTTTGTCAACAAACCGCGAGCTCCGCATTTTTTCAGCCGAATTAAGAAGCCAGTGATATTTTTTACAATAGTGCTCGACGCAGTGAGTGGGGCCTTCTAAAATATATTTGTAGTCATCGCCATACATACACTCATCAGTGCCGCTAGACTAGCACCTATCCCAAGACGAGGATCGAACCTGGAACCGTCGTGATGACAGTCGGCAGTTCTACCACTTGACCACGGAAACGGTGTCCACAATTAATCTCTCAAATGTCTATTTAAGTAAACATCTGTCCGCCAATCGGAAGGTGCTCAAAAGTTTATTTGTGAACAAACCGCGAGCTCCGCATTTTTTCAGCCGAAGCCAGTGAAATTTTTTACAATAGTGCTCGACGCAATGAGTGGGGCCTTATAAAATATATTTGTAGTCATCGCATTCTTCTATAGACTAGCACCTATCCCAAGACGAGGATCGAACCTAGAACCGTCGTGATGACAGGCGGAAGTTCTACCACTTGACCACGGAAACGGTGTCCACAATTAATCTCTCAAATGTCTATTTAAGTAAACATCTGTCTGCCACTCGGAAAGTGCTCAAAAGTTTATTTGTGAACAAACCGCGAGCTCCGCATTTTTTCAGCCGAATTAAGAAGCCAGTGATATTTTTTACAATAGTGCTCGACGCAATGAGTGGGGCCTTATAAAATATATTTGTAGTCATCGCCATACATACATTCTTGTTTCGTTGTATCACAACTCATCAGTGCCGCTAGACTAGCACACCTATCCCAAGCCGAGGATCGAACCTGGAACCGTCGTGATGACAGTCGGCAGTTCTACCACTTGACCACGGAAACGGTGTCCACAATTAATCTGCCAAATGTCTATTTAAGTAAACATCCGTCCGCCACTCGTACAGTGCTCAAACGTTTATTTGTCAACAAACCGCGAGCTTCGCATTTTTTTAGCCGAATTAAGTAGCGAGAGAGTCAAAGAGTTGGGCCTTATAAAATATATTTGCAGTCATCGCCATACATACATTCTTGTTTCGTTGTATCACAACTCATCTGTGCCGCTAGACTAGCACACCTATCCCAAGCCGAGGATCGAACCTGGAACCGTCGTGATGACAGTCGGCAGTTCTACCACGTGACCACGGAAACGGTGTCCACAATTAATCATCCAAATGTCTATTTAAGTAAACATCCGTCCGCCACTCGTACAGTGCTCAAACGTTTATTTGTCAACAAACCGCGAGCTTCGCATTTTTTTAGCCGAAGTAGCGAGAGAGATTATTTACAATAGCGCTCGACCCTAAGAGTGGGGCCTTATGAAGTATATTTGCTGTCATCGCCATACATACATTCTTGTTTCGTTGTATCACAACTCATCTGTGCCGCTAGACTAGCACCTATCCCAAGACGAGGATCGAACCTGGAACCTTCGTGATGACAGTCGGCAGGTCAACCACTCGACCACGGGAGCGGTGTCCGCAATTAATCTCTCCAAATGCCTATTTAAATCCGCCACTCGTAAAGTGTTTAAACGTTTCTTTGTTAACATTTTTTAAGCCGAATAAGTGGCGACTGAGATTATTTACAATAGCGCTCGACTCAAAGAGTGGGGCCTTATAAAATATATTTGCAGTCATCGCCATACATACACTCTTGTTTCGTTGTATCACAACTCATCAGTGCCGCTAGACTAGCACCTATCCCAAGACGAGGATCGAACCTGGAACCGTCGTGATGACAGTCGGAAGTTCTACCACTTGACCACGGAAACGGTGTCCACAATTAATCTCTCAATTGTCTAGTTAAGTAAACATCTGTCTGCCACTCGGAAAGTGCTCAAAAGTTTATTTGTGAACAAACCGCGAGCTCCGCATTTTTTCAGCCGAATTAAGTAGCGAGAGATATTATTTACAATAGCGCTCGACCCTATAAGTGGGGCCTTATAAAATATATTTACAGTCATCGCCATACATACATTCTTGTTTCGTTGTATCACAACTCATCTGTGCCGCTAGACTAGCACACCTATCCCAAGCCGAGGATCGAACCTGGAACCGTCGTGATGACAGTCGGCAGTTCTACCACTTGACCACGGAAACGGTGTCCACAATTAATCTCTCAAATGTCTATTTAAGTAAACATCTGTCTGCCACTCGGAAAGTGCTCAAAAGTTTGGAGCTCGCGGTTTGTTCACAATTGTGAACAAACCGCGAGCTCCAAATTTTTTCAGGCGAATTAAGAAGCCAGTGAAATTTTTTACAATAGTGCTCGACGCAATGAGTGGGGCCTTATTTGTAGTCATCGCCATACATACATTCTTGTTTCGTTGTATCACAACTCATCAGTGCCGCTAGACTAGCACACCTATCCCAAGCCGAGGATCGAACCTGGAACCGTCGTGATGACAGTCGGCAGTTCTACCACTCGACCACGGAAACGGTGTCCACAATTAATCTGCCAAATGTCTATTTAAGTAAACATCCGTCCGCCACTCGGAAAGTGCTCAAAAGTTTATTTGTCAACAAACCGCGAGCTTCGCATTTTTTGAGCCGAATTATGTAGCGAGTGAGAGTTTTTACAATAGTGCTCCACGCAATGAGTGGGGCCTTATAAAATATATTTGTAGTCATCGCCATACTTACATACATTCCTGTTTCGTTGTATCACAACTCATCAGTGCCGCTAGACTAGCACCTATCCCAAGACGAGGATCGAACCTGGAACCTTCGTGATGACAGTCGGCAGTTCTACCACTTGACCACGGAAACGGTGTCCACAATTAATCTGCCAAATGTCTATTTAAGTAAACATCCGTCCGCCACTCGTACAGTGCTCAAACGTTTATTTGTCAACAAACCGCGAGCTTCGCATTTTTTTAGCCGAATTAAGTAGCGAGAGATATTATTTACAATAGCGCTCGACCCTATGAGTGGGGCCTTATAAAATATATTTGCAGTCATCGCCATACATACATTCCTGTTTCGTTGTATCACAACTCATCAGTGCCGCTAGACTAGCACCTATCCCAAGACAAGGATCGAACCTAGAACCGTCGTGATGACAGTCGGAAGTTCTACCACTTGACCACGGAAACGGTGTCCACAATTAATCTCTCAAATGTCTATTTAAGTAAACATCTGTCTGCTACTCGGAAAGTGCTCAAAAGTTTAATTGTGAACAAACCGCGAGCTCCAAATTTTTTCAGGCGAATTAAGAAGCCAGTGAAATTTTTTACAATAGTGCTCGACGCAATGAGTGGGGCCTTATAAAATATATTTGTAGTCATCGCCATACATACATTCTTGTTTCGTTGTATCACAACTCATCAGTGCCGCTAGACTAGCACACCTATCCCAAGCCGAGGATCGAACCTAGAACCGTCGTGATGACAGTCGGCAGTTCTACCACTTGACCACGGAAGCGGTGTCCACAATTAATCTGCCAAATGTCTATTTAAGTAAACATCCGTCCGCCACTCGGAAAGTGCTCAAAAGTTTATTTGTCAACAAACCGCGAGCTTCGCATTTTTTGAGCCGAATTAAGTTGCGAGTGAGAGTTTTTACAATAGTGCTCCACGGTGTCCACAATTAATCTCTCAAATGTCTATTTAAGTAAACATCTGTCTGCCACTCGGAAAGTGCTCAAAAGTTTAATTGTGAACAAACCGCGAGCTCCAAATTTTTTCAGGCGAATTAAGAAGCCAGTGAAATTTTTTACAATAGTGCTCGACGCAATGAGTGGGGCCTTATAAAATATATTTGTAGTCATCGCCATACTTACATACATTCCTGTTTCGTTGTATCACATCTGTGCCGCTAGACTAGCACCTATCCCAAGACGAGGATCGAACCTAGAACCTTCATGATGACAGTCGGAAGTTCTACCACTTGACCACGGAAACAGTGTCCACAATTCATCTCTCAAATGTCTATTTAAGTAAACATCTGTCTGCCACTCGGAAAGTGCTCAAAAGTTTATTTGTGAACAAACCGCGAGCTCCGCATTTTTTCAGCCGAATTAAGAAGCCAGTGAAATTTTTTACAATAGTGCTCGACGCAGTGAGTGGGGCCTTCTAAAATATATTTGTAGTCATCGCCATACTCTTGTTTCGTTGTATCACAACTCATCAGTGCCGCTAGACTAGCACCTATCCCAAGACGAGGATCGAACCTGGAACCGTCGTGATGACAGGCGGAAGTTCTACCAGTTGACCACGGAAACGGTGTCCACAATTAATCTCTCAAATGTCTATTTAAGTAAACATCCGTCCGATACTCGGAAAGTGCTCAAAAGTTTGTTTGTCAACAAACCGCGAGCTTCGCATTTTTTGAGCCGAATTATGTAGCGAGTGAGAGTTTTTACAATAGTGCTCCACGCAATGAGTGGGGCCTTATAAAATATATTTGTTTTGTAGTCATCGCCATACATACATACATTCTTGTTTCGTTGTATCACAACTCATCAGTGCCGCTAGACTAGCACCTATCCCAAGACGAGGATCGAACCTGGAACCGTCGTGATGACAGTTGGCAGTTCTACCACTTGACCACGGAAACGGTGTCCACAATTAATCTGCCAAATGTCTATTTAAGTAAACATCCGTCCGCCACTCGTACAGTGCTCAAACGTTTGTCAACAAACCGCGAGCTCCGCATTTTTTCAGCCGAATTAAGAAGCCAGTGAAATTTTTTACAATAGTGCTCGACGCAGTGAGTGGGGCGTTCTAAAATATATTTGTAGTCATCGCCATACATACACTCATCAGTGCCGCTAGACTAGCACCTATCCCAAGACGAGGATCGAACCTGGAACCGTCGTGATGACAGTCGGCAGTTCTACCACTTGACCACGGAAACGGTGTCCACAATTAATCTCTCAAATGTCTATTTAAGTAAACATCTGTCCGCCAATCGGAAGGTGCTCAAAAGTTTATTTGTGAACAAACCCCGAGCTCCGCATTTTTTCAGCCGAATTAAGAAGCCAGTGAAATTTTTTACAATAGTGCTCGACGCAATGAGTGGGGCCTTATAAAATATATTTGTAGTCATCGCATTCTTCTATAGACTAGCACCTATCCCAAGACGAGGATCGAACCTAGAACCGTCGTGATGACAGGCGGAAGTTCTACCACTTGACCACGGAAACGGTGTCCACAATTAATCTCTCAAATGTCTATTTAAGTAAACATCTGTCTGCCACTCGGAAAGTGCTCAAAAGTTTATTTGTGAACAAACCGCGAGCTCCGCATTTTTTCAGCCGAATTAAGAAGCCAGTGATATTTTTTACAATAGTGCTCGACGCAATGAGTGGGGCCTTATAAAATATATTTGTAGTCATCGCCATACATACATTCTTGTTTCGTTGTATCACAACTCATCAGTGCCGCTAGACTAGCACACCTATCCCAAGCCGAGGATCGAACCTGGAACCGTCGTGATGACAGTCGTCAGTTCTACCACTTGACCACGGAAACGGTGTCCACAATTAATCTGCCAAATGTCTATTTAAGTAAACATCCGTCCGCCACTCGTACAGTGCTCAAACGTTTATTTGTCAACAAACCGCGAGCTTCGCATTTTTTTAGCCGAATTAAGTAGCGAGAGAGTCAAAGAGTTGGGCCTTATAAAATATATTTGCAGTCATCGCCATACATACATTCTTGTTTCGTTGTATCACAACTCATCTGTGCCGCTAGACTAGCACACCTATCCCAAGCCGAGGATCGAACCTGGAACCGTCGTGATGACAGTCGGCAGTTCTACCACGTGACCACGGAAACGGTGTCCACAATTAATCATCCAAATGTCTATTTAAGTAAACATCCGTCCGCCACTCGTACAGTGCTCAAACGTTTATTTGTCAACAAACCGCGAGCTTCGCATTTTTTTAGCCGAATTAAGTAGCGAGAGAGATTATTTACAATAGCGCTCGACCCTAAGAGTGGGGCCTTATGAAGTATATTTGCTGTCATCGCCATACATACATTCTTGTTTCGTTGTATCACAACTCATCTGTGCCGCTAGACTAGCACCTATCCCAAGACGAGGATCGAACCTGGAACCTTCGTGATGACAGTCGGCAGGTCAACCACTCGACCACGGGAGCGGTGTCCGCAATTAATCTCTCCAAATGCCTATTTAAATCCGCCACTCGTAAAGTGTTTAAACGTTTCTTTGTTAACATTTTTTAAGCCGAATAAGTGGCGACTGAGATTATTTACAATAGCGCTCGACTCAAAGAGTGGGGCCTTATAAAATATATTTGCAGTCATCGCCATACATACACTCTTGTTTCGTTGTATCACAACTCATCAGTGCCGCTAGACTAGCACCTATCCCAAGACGAGGATCGAACCTGGAACCGTCGTGATGACAGTCGGAAGTTCTACCACTTGACCACGGAAACGGTGTCCACAATTAATCTCTCAATTGTCTAGTTAAGTAAACATCTGTCTGCCACTCGGAAAGTGCTCAAAAGTTTATTTGTGAACAAACCGCGAGCTCCGCATTTTTTCAGCCGAATTAAGTAGCGAGAGATATTATTTACAATAGCGCTCGACCCTATAAGTGGGGCCTTATAAAATATATTTGCAGTCATCGCCATACATACATTCTTGTTTCGTTGTATCACAACTCATCTGTGCCGCTAGACTAGCACACCTATCCCAAGCCGAGGATCGAACCTGGAACCGTCGTGATGACAGTCGGCAGTTCTACCACGTGACCACGGAAACGGTGTCCACAATTAATCATCCAAATGTCTATTTAAGTAAACATCCGTCCGCCACTCGTACAGTGCTCAAACGTTTATTTGTCAACAAACCGCGAGCTTCGCATTTTTTTAGCCGAATTAAGTAGCGAGAGAGATTATTTACAATAGCGCTCGACCCTAAGAGTGGGGCCTTATGAAGTATATTTGCTGTCATCGCCATACATACATTCTTGTTTCGTTGTATCACAACTCATCTGTGCCGCTAGACTAGCACCTATCCCAAGACGAGGATCGAACCTGGAACCTTCGTGATGACAGTCGGCAGGTCAACCACTCGACCACGGGAGCGGTGTCCGCAATTAATCTCTCCAAATGCCTATTTAAATCCGCCACTCGTAAAGTGTTTAAACGTTTCTTTGTTAACATTTTTTAAGCCGAATAAGTGGCGACTGAGATTATTTACAATAGCGCTCGACTCAAAGAGTGGGGCCTTATAAAATATATTTGCAGTCATCGCCATACATACACTCTTGTTTCGTTGTATCACAACTCATCAGTGCCGCTAGACTAGCACCTATCCCAAGACGAGGATCGAACCTGGAACCGTCGTGATGACAGTCGGAAGTTCTACCACTTGACCACGGAAACGGTGTCCACAATTAATCTCTCAATTGTCTAGTTAAGTAAACATCTGTCTGCCACTCGGAAAGTGCTCAAAAGTTTATTTGTGAACAAACCGCGAGCTCCGCATTTTTTCAGCCGAATTAAGTAGCGAGAGATATTATTTACAATAGCGCTCGACCCTATAAGTGGGGCCTTATAAAATATATTTGCAGTCATCGCCATACATACATTCTTGTTTCGTTGTATCACAACTCATCTGTGCCGCTAGACTAGCACCTATCCCAAGACGAGGATCGAACCTAGAACCGTCGTGATGACAGTCGGAAGTTCTACCACTTGACCACGGAAACGGTGTCCACAATTAATCTCTCAAATGTCTATTTAAGTAAACATCTGTCTGCCACTCGGAAAGTGCTCAAAAGTTTGGAGCTCGCGGTTTGTTCACAATTGTGAACAAACCGCGAGCTCCAAATTTTTTCAGGCGAATTAAGAAGCCAGTGAAATTTTTTACAATAGTGCTCGACGCAATGAGTGGGGCCTTATTTGTAGTCATCGCCATACATACATTCTTGTTTCGTTGTATCACAACTCATCAGTGCCGCTAGACTAGCACACCTATCCCAAGCCGAGGATCGAACCTGGAACCGTCGTGATGACAGTCGGCAGTTCTACCACTCGACCACGGAAACGGTGTCCACAATTAATCTGCCAAATGTCTATTTAAGTAAACATCCGTCCGCCACTCGGAAAGTGCTCAAAAGTTTATTTGTCAACAAACCGCGAGCTTCGCATTTTTTGAGCCGAATTAAGTAGCGAGTGAGAGTTTTTACAATAGTGCTCCACGCAATGAGTGGGGCCTTATAAAATATATTTGTAGTCATCGCCATACTTACATACATTCCTGTTTCGTTGTATCACAACTCATCAGTGCCGCTAGACTAGCACCTATCCCAAGACGAGGATCGAACCTGGAACCGTCGTGATGACAGTCGGCAGTTCTACCACTTGACCACGGAAACGGTGTCCACAATTAATCTGCCAAATGTCTATTTAAGTAAACATCCGTCCGCCACTCGTACAGTGCTCAAACGTTTATTTGTCAACAAACCGCGAGCTTCGCATTTTTTTAGCCGAATTAAGTAGCGAGAGATATTATTTACAATAGCGCTTGACCCTATGAGTGGGGCCTTATAAAATATATTTGCAGTCATCGCCATACATACATTCCTGTTTCGTTGTATCACAACTCATCTGTGCCGCTAGACTAGCACCTATCCCAAGACGAGGATCGAACCTAGAACCTTCATGATGACAGTCGGAAGTTCTACCACTTGACCACGGAAACGGTGTCCACAATTCATCTCTCAAATGTCTATTTAAGTAAACATCTGTCTGCCACTCGGAAAGTGCTCAAAAGTTTATTTGTGAACAAACCGCGAGCTCCGCATTTTTTCAGCCGAATTAAGAAGCCAGTGAAATTTTTTACAATAGTGCTCGACGCAGTGAGTGGGGCCTTCTAAAATATATTTGTAGTCATCGCCATACATACACTCTTGTTTCGTTGTATCACAACTCATCAGTGCCGCTAGACTAGCACCTATCCCAAGACGAGGATCGAACCTAGAACCGTTGTGATGACAGGCGGAAGTTCTACCAGTTGACCACGGAAACGGTGTCCACAATTAATCTCTCAAATGTCTATTTAAGTAAACATCCGTCCGCCACTCGGAAAGTGCTCAAAAGTTTATTTGTCAGCAAACCGCGAGCTTCGCATTTTTTGAGCCGAATTAAGTAGCGAGTGAGAGTTTTTACAATAGTGCTCCACGCAATGAGTGGGGCCTTATAAAATATATTTGTAGTCATCGCCATACTTACATACATTCCTGTTTCGTTGTATCACAACTCATCAGTGCCGCTAGACTAGCACCTATCCCAAGACGAGGATCGAACCTGGAACCGTCGTGATGACAGTCGGCAGTTCTACCACTTGACCACGGAAACGGTGTCCACAATTAATCTGCCAAATGTCTATTTAAGTAAACATCCGTCCGCCACTCGTACAGTGCTCAAACGTTTATTTGTCAACAAACCGCGAGCTTCGCATTTTTCTAGCCGAATTAAGTAGCGAGAGATATTATTTACAATAGCGCTCGACCCTATGAGTGGGGCCTTATAAAATATATTTGCAGTCATCGCCATACATACATTCCTGTTTCGTTGTATCACAACTCATCTGTGCCGCTAGACTAGCACCTATCCCAAGATGAGGATCGAACCTAGAACCTTCATGATGACAGTCGGAAGTTCTACCACTTGACCACGGAAACGGTGTCCACAATTCATCTCTCAAATGTCTATTTAAGTAAACATCTGTCTGCCACTCGGAAAGTGCTCAAAAGTTTATTTGTGAACAAACCGCGAGCTCCGCATTTTTTCAGCCGAATTAAGTAGCGAGAGATATTATTTACAATAGCGCTCGACCCTATAAGTGGGGCCTTATAAAATATATTTGCAGTCATCGCCATACATACATTCTTGTTTCGTTGTATCACAACTCATCAGTGCCGCTAGACTAGCACCTATCCCAAGACAAGGATCGAACCTAGAACCGTCGTGATGACAGTCGGAAGTTCTACCACTTGACCACGGAAACGGTGTCCACAATTAATCTCTCAAATGTCTATTTAAGTAAACATCTGTCTGCTACTCGGAAAGTGCTCAAAAGTTTAATTGTGAACAAACCGCGAGCTCCAAATTTTTTCAGGCGAATTAAGAAGCCAGTGAAATTTTTTACAATAGTGCTCGACGCAATGAGTGGGGCCTTATAAAATATATTTGTAGTCATCGCCATACATACATTCTTGTTTCGTTGTATCACAACTCATCAGTGCCGCTAGACTAGCACACCTATCCCAAGCCGAGGATCGAACCTAGAACCGTCGTGATGACAGTCGGCAGTTCTACCACTTGACCACGGAAACGGTGTCCACAATTAATCTGCCAAATGTCTATTTAAGTAAACATCCGTCCGCCACTCGGAAAGTGCTCAAAAGTTTATTTGTCAACAAACCGCGAGCTTCGCATTATTTCAGCCGAATTAAGTAGCGAGTGAGAGTTTTTACAATAGTGCTCCACGGTGTCCACAATTAATCTCTCAAATGTCTATTTAAGTAAACATCTGTCTGCCACTCGGAAAGTCCTCAAAAGTTTAATTGTGAACAAACCGCGAGCTCCAAATTTTTTCAGGCGAATTAAGAAGCCAGTGAAATTTTTTACAATAGTGCTCGACGCAATGAGTGGGGCCTTATAAAATATATTTGTAGTCATCGCCATACTTACATACATTCCTGTTTCGTTGTATCACATCTGTGCCGCTAGACTAGCACATATCCCAAGACGAGGATCGAACCTAGAACCTTCATGATGACAGTCGGAAGTTCTACCACTTGACCACGGAAACGGTGTCCACAATTCATCTCTCAAATGTCTATTTAAGTAGACATCTGTCTGCCACTCGGAAAGTGCTCAAAAGTTTATTTGTGAACAAACCGCGAGCTCCGCATTTTTTCAGCCGAATTAAGAAGCCAGTGAAATTTTTTACAATAGTGCTCGACGCAGTGAGTGGGGCCTTCTAAAATATATTTGTAGTCATCGCCATACTCTTGTTTCGTTGTATCACAACTCATCAGTGCCGCTAGACTAGCACCTATCCCAAGACGAGGATCGAACCTAGAACCGTCGTGATGACAGGCGGAAGTTCTACCAGTTGACCACGGAAACGGTGTCCACAATTAATCTCTCAAATGTCTATTTAAGTAAACATCCGTCCGATACTCGGAAAGTGCTCAAAAGTTTGTTTGTCAACAAACCGCGAGCTTCGCATTTTTTGAGCCGAATTATGTAGCGAGTGAGAGTTTTTACAATAGTGCTCCACGCAATGAGTGGGGCCTTATAAAATATATTTGTTTTGTAGTCATCGCCATACATACATACATTCTTGTTTCGTTGTATCACAACTCATCAGTGCCGCTAGACTAGCACCTATCCCAAGACGAGGATCGAACCTGGAACCGTCGTGATGACAGTTGGCAGTTCTACCACTTGACCACGGAAACGGTGTCCACAATTAATCTGCCAAATGTCTATTTAAGTAAACATCCGTCCGCCACTCGTACAGTGCTCAAACGTTTGTCAACAAACCGCGAGCTCCGCATTTTTTCAGCCGAATTAAGAAGCCAGTGAAATTTTTTACAATAGTGCTCGACGCAGTGAGTGGGGCCTTCTAAAATATATTTGTAGTCATCGCCATACATACACTCATCAGTGCCGCTAGACTAGCACCTATCCCAAGACGAGGATCGAACCTGGAACCGTCGTGATGACAGTCGGCAGTTCTACCACTTGACCACGGAAACGGTGTCCACAATTAATCTCTCAAATGTCTATTTAAGTAAACATCTGTCCGCCAATCGGAAGGTGCTCAAAAGTTTATTTGTGAACAAACCCCGAGCTCCGCATTTTTTCAGGCGAATTAAGAAGCCAGTGAAATTTTTTACAATAGTGCTCGACGCAATGAGTGGGGCCTTATAAAATATATTTGTAGTCATCGCATTCTTCTATAGACTAGCACCTATCCCAAGACGAGGATCGAACCTAGAACCGTTGTGATGACAGGCGGAAGTTCTACCAGTTGACCACGGAAACGGTGTCCACAATTAATCTCTCAAATGTCTATTTAAGTAAACATCCGTCCGCCACTCGGAAAGTGCTCAAAAGTTTATTTGTCAGCAAACCGCGAGCTTCGCATTTTTTGAGCCGAATTAAGTAGCGAGTGAGATTTTTTTACAATAGTGCTCGACGCAATGAGTTGGGCCTTATAAAATATATTAGTATTCAATTCAGTGATTTTTCATTGTAAAACAACTCATCAGTGCCGCTAAACTAGCACCTATTCCAAGCCGAGTATCGAACCGTGAACAGTCGTGATGACAGTCGGCAGTTCTACCTATAGACCACTCGTAAAGTTCTCAAACGTTAGTGCTTCTTTTCTTTTTTAAGTGTGGAAGAAGATTTTGAAATATTAAAAGAGCTGTTTCAATTTTTCAAAATCGTTCTCCACAAAAAAGAATGATTAGAAAGGATGGGCAAAATGAAAGAACAGAAATGCTGCGATCCAATTTATTTATACCGCGATACAAACAAGGAAACGATGTTGATTTGAAACCCCTGTTTTAGCTGATTGGAAAAAAAATTCTTATTCCGAACGGAGCGTTCGCGAGAAAGTTATTGTGGCAGGGACTGCTGAAATTTGCACACGAACAACCTGGGTGTTTTAGTTACCCTCGTATGCCGTGTTGAATATTTAGAAAATCATGTAAGCCGTATGAAAATGATAGAAAGAGAAATCAATACAGTAGCTAAAAATATTAGCTTCCTAATACCTAATGCGAAACGTATTTTAGAAAGCGGTCGTGGGAAATTTAGATGACAAATATCTAAACATATCTAAATGACATATCTAAATGACCCTAGGTCATTTTGATATGTTAGGTAATGACATATGTAAATGACCTAAGGTCATTTTCATATGTTAGGTAATTTTGTTTTTCCATACACGTCACCACATTTATGGCCGATATGCAACTAAAGGATAAGGGTGTAGAGTAATCAAGAGGACTATATTTTTCCAGCGGCTGTGAGAACAGATTCGATGTACGTATTCCATTTAAGCTTAGGAGTGGAATCAAGGTTTTTAATTAGCTTGAAATATTTTCGATTAGCTTGGCAACATTACAGGTGGAAATATTTTGGGTTGACGACCTTGGTAACAAAGGGTAGAATTGGCTACAAAGTTCTTGGTTTTGTCGAGCTGACGCGGTTAACTCCATTGATAGAGAAGATTCTGTTTGCAATTTGCTGCTCAGCTACTTTGGACTTGACGGAGTCAGCAGAAAACTCTTCTTCTTTATTACTTCCTTACAATGGTTTCTTGCAGTCCTGTAAGCGGCTTTATCGTTGGAAGCACACATTTTGCAGAAACCCCATGGCTTTGCTGGAACTTTTTAGGTTTGCGCTAACAACAGGTAGTTTTTAAACATGGCACGCACAGGAAGTGTATGGAAACTATATCAGTATCGATTCTTTTGCCATCTTTATAAATTTATATGTTAAATAGGTTTTCTCAGAGGCAGTTTTGTCTGGAAGGTCATATCAGGAAAAATAAACTTCTGAGGCACTCTCACGCTGTTTTAGATTTTTGACTGTTAAGGACAACCTGGATCTTTCTCTTATTTCTCAGAAGGATTATGCGTATGATTTAATTTTTCGCTCAGACCTTACAAAAAATGAATACGTCGCCCACTGGTGGATCCGCTGGAAACATGTGCATTGATTCACAGGGCCTAGTCAATGATGTGGTTAGTGATGGTTAACGGAGTGATACGTCATATATTTGAAGCTGTGTCGCATCCTATTTGCGGTGTGCTCCGTCCGGCTTGCTAGGAGCATCTGAGGCCGGAGAATTAATGACGCACAGAATATAAAGTTAATTGAAACAACAAAAAGCAAAATACGGCAATGCCTTGTAACTTTTCATGTTTTCATTGTGAAAATTTACAATTTATTAACTTTTCTACGAATTTGTTTTTGCATAAGTTTTAGTTTCTTTATTCTCCTCGCAAACAGTACCATAAAAAACCTGCTACAAAAGAATTCGTCAAGGAAAGATGTTTTTGATTTTTTTCATAAATGATTGTTTTGGATTTTTGTCATAAATGATAAAAACTTAATTCGCAAGACTGTATAAGTCTTAGAATTTCGAAAATATAAACGGAGAAATGCGTTCATATTTTCGTCAACTGAACTTTTTCCACTTCTGAAATTTTATTCTCCTTTTTCAAATCAAACACATTTTTAAATTACGAGACAGCAAATTCAATGGTAAAGTAACAATTTTTAATGGTCACGAAAACTTCCAAATCTGATAAATTGTGCTGAAATTCACATGCGGGAAATAAATAAATTTGTCTTTATTTCAATTTTTTCTTTTTTATTATGGATGCGAATGGATTGATCCGATTTCAAGAATTTTCATATTCGCAGAAGCCATCGTTTTTCTGTCTTTCTTTTTTGTCGACGTTTAAAAAACTTCAAAAGTTTATCCTTCTAAAACTTTATTTCACCATGAAAAAGACTAAAACAGATGTGCCGACTTTTTTCTTGTAAAATTCAAAACTAAGTTGCAAAATTAAGTTGCAAAACTCCATGCAAAATAAAAGACATAAATTGCAACTGACATTTACAACAAACATAACCCAACTGACATTTACAACAAACATAACCCAAAGAAATTGGAATACGAATATTGAATATCTTTAATATACCAAATTTTCGAAACTCGTACTAATTTATTCTGCTAATCTGAGTTGTACAGATTATTCAATGAGTTTTCGACAGATCATATTGCTTCAATCGAAATTACGAAAAATTGGAGCATCAAATTACTTTCGCAATTTATGATTTAATTGAGATGAAATTTAAAATTCTTTAACAATAACACAAATTTACAAATTTAATTACAAAAATTAATGTAACAGAATCGTCACTTCAAATGTAGAGTTGTTACAAAATTCACACATACAAGAGCATCTGGATGAATTTGGTAAATAAATACGTTTAAATTTTCGTTCCAATTAGAACTAATTAAATTTCTAACTTGAACAACCATGAACAATAAGGAACAAAAAGCAAACAATAAGGAACAAAATAATTAAAGCAAACGAAAGAAGTTAAATAATGCCTTCAGATTGCCCGCACGTTTGGGAAGGGAAATTACTGGTGCTTCACCAGTAATTTTATCTTAATATTAAAAAAAAATAATTATTTAAACACATTTAAAAAATTTTTATTCAAAAAAATTATAAAAAAAAAATTCACGATTCTGTATGTTCAAAGCTATGGACCTTTGTTGCCAAATCTAATAGTTAAAACATTACTTACAAATCTAATAGTTAAAACATCACTAAACGATTAAAAGTTAATTTAACTTAATTTCTCACTACACGAATAAAAATTTTTCTTGAGTAATTTTTTTTCTTGCGTAAATTTTTTAGTATACAAAATAAAATAATTAAAAAATTTGAATAAAATATATAATAGTAACTTTTTTATAACTAAATTAACTGGACATTATAAATTTTGTTCTTTAAAAATTTACGCTTCTGATTTTATTTTCTCTACGACGCTAAACTGATCCTAGATGTGCTGTCTCGTTTAATTTTCTACTTCAGTTTGTTATCAGCCTAAAAATAGCCACCTATAGTCTTTTTTTTTTTTTTGTTAATCTAAAATTTTGAAGCCTGGGTAAAAAGATGTTGTTTAGCTAGCGTTTAAAAAAAAAATTACAATCTTGACACCAAAATTAAATGTTTTTACATTTTCTTAAACTGAACTTTTTCCGGGGATATTTAAATTTAGGCATTTTCTTATGAGCTCTTCCGGAAGGTTTTCTCAACTTTATAAAGTGGTGCACGTTTGCGTGCTCGTTGACTTGAAGGCCTAGCGCTACACGTGTTTAAACCGGGGGATGCAAACCGTATTTGGAACGTATTTGCGCCGCATTAGACTGGACAAATCCTATGTATGCCAAGTGGCTTGCGATAAACAATCAACCTAGCCAATGAAGAACTGCAAACTTGGCTCAACAATTGTTGACGACAGCCTATTCCGTAAAAAATGCGAATGCGGTTTGACAGGCAGGAAACATGAACAAAAAGAATTACGTGTCGCCAAAGAGGAAGTCAGGGGTCCGTATCCCTGTCTGAAAAAAGCCGCTGATCACCGATGCTGTGTCCCGTCATATTTGCATTTTTGCTCTGGTTTGCACGTTCTTTTACGGTGGGCGTTTGTTCCACTTAGAATTCTTTAGAGTACTTATGGCACTCACCGTAAAAAACGTGAGCCTTTTGACATCTCTGTGAAGTTTGAAGCCGGTTTCATATGATCTTGCGAGATTTAGAATTTTTTAACCGTACTCGGTGCATTTCACTGTTACTCACTGCATTAGCGAAGAAATCTCATTGAAAGTGGTTTAAGGACGATTGCAAGAAACAAAATGATTCATGTATTGTGATTTTTTGAACCTGAAAAATTTTGTTTCCTCCGTTAATATTTGCAAAGACGGGAAATTGATATTTTCATTACGAATTTAAAGAATTTAAAGACGCTGATCGAACACACAGGACGTCTTCCGATAAACTAAAACGATTTCCGTGGTAATTCAAGTTTAAAAGTGGCCTCAGTGAAAAAGTGGCGTTTTTATTCCATTCTTCAATTTAAACTAAATAAATTCCGCATACGCCTTTCGATAGTTATCTGTGAACTATCTTGCACACCGTCCCAAGAATAAATTTTATCTGCAGCAATTTAATCAATTAATTAATTAATAATTTAACAATTTAATTTTCAAGAAACTCAATAAGGGTGGTAAGATGTGTTAAAAATGGAAACAACAGATCTTGCGAGATCGACGTCGGTCACTCAGTGCGTTTGGAATGAACTTTATTATCGTTATTGAACGATCACATGTTGTTATATAGTTGTTATATAAGATTCTGCAATGAGATTCTGTAATCTCTGTCTTTTGTGCCCTGTAAACTTTATCTTTTTTAAACTTTTTCTTTTTTTTTTTAAAAAAAGAAAAAGTTTAAAAAAGACAAAATAATTTGACAAAATGCTGACAAAATAATTTTTTAATAAATTTAAAAAATGCTGACAAAATAATTTTTTCTAAAATTTGAATGTAAAGAAAATATATAATATTATTTAATAAAAATAACTTTTGCAAAACAAAAAGTACAGATATTTATTAGAAGAATACATTTTATCAAGGTAAAATTACCAACCAATTAATTTCATGACACAACTGAATGACGATCGATTTTTCTATTTTTTTTCTATTATTTTTATCTTAACTATTTTTCTGAAGAACGGAATCTTTTGTCCTTGATCATTTATAAAATCAATTAAAAAAAAATTATACCATGAAAAACTTTTATATAACAAAGTATGTAATAATAAATAAAATGCTGATCAAGGGAAAAATACAATAAGTAGAAAGTAAGAAATGCTTTACAGCATTTACAGTAATAAAATAAGAAATGAATATAATTGTATATATTGCATTAATACAGTAATAACTATAAAAATTAATAGTAGAAAAATACAGAAATAAAACGATTTTCATCGTATTAATTATATTAATTACAATTTCAGCGTTATCGGTTCGGCGAACTTTTTTATTGTTACGAACTTTTTTTTTCGTAAACAAAAACGCTGAAACGAAAACGTTTCAATAAAAGGTTACTGTATTACTTTTTATTATTGTATTAATTTTATTGTATTACAGAAAGAATGGTTCCGTTTTCGTTGTTCGGTTTGATGCCTATGATAAGTTCTTTAGGTTTTGCATCACTTTTACTGTCATGTGGTATCAGTGTCAGTTTCGATATTTCTTTTATTTAAAATTCTTTTTTTGCACTATTTTTTTAATTGCACTATTTTTTAGTTTTTAGCAACAAGACTCCACCAGCTGTAATCCCAAAAATATGCGACCCGAAAAGCTCTCGAACTAAACTAAGGCAACATGTTTTTGTTGGTAGAAAACATTTTATTTAAGATGACTGTGATGCGATTATTCTGTATTATTCTGTATTATCGCATGCACAAATGGAAAGTGATTCTTTTACAAATGCGATACATTTATACATTTACGTTATGAACACATGTTCATTTTGGAAATACTAACAAAATTGGAATCTCTCTTTTTCCCGTGGACTGAAATTTTGTATTTTCTTTGTAAAATTATTAAAGGAATTATTGAGCATTGAAGATTCGATGCGGTAAGAATGACGAAAATCATTATTTAACAGCTATAGAAAAAATAAAATCTGATGTTGATACAATAACGAAATTAAAAATTATTAAAAAGCCTTAACAATCTTAAGTTGTTTAAACAACATGATTTGGTAAATTACTTATTTATTTGACTCTTTGTTTCATTTTTGATCTAGAAAAAAGCAAATCCATCATAACAGATTGCTCTCTGATAAAAAAAAAGTAGAAAGGGAATTCCAAAATCCCAGAAGTTCAAGAATATAACTTTTTTGTATCAAGCATAGAGGTGATCTTATTGCTTATGCATCATCAAAAAAAAAATTCACTTGCAGAAAATAGTGCAACGAATTCATCGGCACGGTGGTGAGTCCTGAATCTGAGGCCGGCAACACTGGACTCGACTGAAACAGGTAGCTCTGGTTTGCTCCTTTATCTTGAGCGCCAAGTTGCGATATACTGATTTTACCGATGGGGGCGCTATGAATAGAATCTTTTGAACGAGTAGAGACAGTGCATTGAGAGAAAGAGATGGTAAATGTAATCTCTTTCTCTTGAGCCTCCATTGCATTGCAATAGAGATTTATACATTCTACGACTTAATTATATTATTATATTATTTAATTCATTTATAAAATGATTGTTTACAAGACAATAACAAATTCATACCAGGAAAACTAGTCACAGGCTACTGGAGACGTGTTATAGTTTTTATGCCGTTCGGAGAATCAAATCGATTGAAAAAAAAAAAAACTTGTATAGTAATGTCGCGATTTCGAGGCTCGCTGGATTCATCTACCTTGACGAATTACATTAATGCAGACAATATAAATTTGTGAATATTTCAATTCATATCTTAAAAACAAATCACAATAATTTTAAAAGGAAGACCATTATTATTTTTAATTGAGATGTTTATTTCGAATTAAATTTAATTTTATTTCATAAAATGAATAAATTGTTATTGTTATTTTTTTTTTTTTTTGCAATACGGTCTAACTTTTTGCGGATCGAATTTTACGTATCGAATAAATTAGTTCGGTGCATATTGACAAACCGAATTTCTCTCTCTAGGCTAGATTCGAAATTGAGTCGAATCGCTATGTCCGTTATTTCTTTGTCTTTGTTGTTAAAATTACAAATACAGATATGGGATGTCACAATTTTTCGTAAAAATCTTGTAATTAAAATCCTACTAAGTTTATTTTTACGCTAAAACGGATCTTACGTAATGTTTTTAGTAAAAATCACAGTATTCAACACCAATCATTAAAAATAAAAAAAAAAGGTCACGTTTAAATCCCTGTTGAAGTTATCTCTTCCTTCACAGAAAGAATCGTGATTTCCGTTTGTGCGACAGACTATTAATTATGATTTATCAATTTTGAACTAAATCATTGAACATGTTCGTCATCAATGAGATGACATTCGAAATCGGTCGTTATGGACATCAATTTGATTCTCCGATTTAAACAACAGAACACGGTACCTTTCGAAGCAAGATGCAACAAGCATTTTCATTTTTTATTCTATTTATTAATAGAAACAACGGACCAACGAGAATTAAAATTCTATGCCGCATTCTCAAAATCATTAGTTTACAGCTAAATAAAATTTTAACTCAGTTTCAGTTTAAAAAAAAATTAAAAAACGCTAAAAATCTTTTAGAGCAGTTTTGTATGCTCTATTATTTCGAGCCTAAAGTCTAAATCTAATTAATTGTTAAGTCTAAGGGTTTAAATTTTTAGAGTGACTGGATGCTTAAAGAATTTTAAAGAATTTAAGAATTTTAACGCATTTTCACAAAATTGGATTGGATTAGATGTTAAGAATTTTATAGAATTAAAGAATTTTAACGCATTTTCACAAAATTTTCCAGTGTGCACCTTCAACTAGTCGTCAGCATTCAAGCAATCGTTTCACTTCATTCCGTGTTTGATGAGATCGCAAATCTTAATTTCGTATCAACGAAGCATTGAGGGATACCACATTTCTCAGGCTTAGATTTTCACAATCTTCGCAGATTTCGTTGAAACGAAAAAAAAAATTTTAAGTCGGAAAATCTCGGAAGATTTTGAAACGTTGTCTGAACTGATGAACCGCACTTACTAACAACACGCGAAATATCACTGAAACGGGAATTTAAATAGTTTTTCTTTGGACCATTGGCACTTTTGAGGCTTCTTCGTCGATCAAACGATCCAATTATTTCATTTCAAAAATAGGATTCATGGTCGAAAGTGAAGTTCCAACTTTTAATAGTTTTTTTATTTTGACAAATACAGTAAAAAAAGTAAATTTTTAATAGTTTTTTTTATTTTGACAAATACAGTAAAAAAAGTAATTTCGAACTTGACTTTCGATCTTTCATCGCAAGAATGAGACGAAAATTTAAACAAATCTCTACGTCCACCTTCTGAAAGTATCAGAAAAAAAAAAAAAAAAAAATTTGCTTTTGTTTTTGATTTGACGAATTTATGTGCATGGAAAAGTGGGGAAAAATATGCGGAGGATTGGCCAGCATTTTTAAACCCCACGACATGTGCTCAGCTGCCGAGCTGATGATCATATCTGATTCAAAATCGCGACCTTACACGTGTTTGTTTTTATCTAATGATAAACGGTAAATGGGAACGGTATTGTTTTAAAAACAGAACACATCTTTTCTTACTTGAGTGTTTCTCACACTTTCTGTACTTTTCAATTTGTTATTATTTCGTAAATTTTATTAATTCTGAAAATTTCTATAAACATAAGGAAACATAAGAAACTAAAAGACATTTTCGTGTTATTTGACCTAATTATTACGTTTAGAATACTAATAATTTAATAATTATAAATATAACATAACATAATAATTATAAATATTATATTATTATTAGTATTGTAGATATTGTAGTATTATAGTTATAATACTACAATATCTACAATACTAATAATTGAATAGTTTAAATATGTATCGCAAAAACGTAAATCATGAGAAATCCGTACAGTACTTGGCTGAGTCAACGAAAAAAAAAATATAAAGTTTCAATATTTTGAATAAAATTTTCTCCGGATTCAACCAAACAAAAACTTTTTTCGCATTAAACCGAACCTTTTTATAGGGGCACTTCTAAAATCGTTGAAGACCGTTGTTAACTTGTAAGAAAAAATAATAAAACGAATTAAATGAATAAAACAAAGAACTCAAATGTTTAAACGTTTATTTTGTGTCGTGTATTGGAACGTGTACGTAAAGGCTTTCCAAATTCGAAACAGAAAGAGAGTCGCGACCAAGTCTGTTTTCGGACTGAAAAATTAGAAAGTCAGTCCGGATTATGGAGGAAGCGCATAAAGTGAGCTTTATCTGTGAGCTTTTCTCCCCAAGCGGTCGCAAGCTTGTCTGAAAAAAGGGCTGGAATCAGCTTTTCCGGTGTATCTTTTGCGCATATGCGGATTTCCTCCTATTTTAAGCGCATGCGAGCACGTCGACTCACTTGCTGTTTGGGTTGTGTGTGAATCTTAGTGCATGCACGTTTGTCGACAACACGCCTTTTTTTGTTTTATGTATTTGCTTGTCAAACTAAAAAAAAAACACTATCTAATTAGTTTCCGAATCGTTTGCTGAGTTTGAATCATATTTTTTGGGGTTTGTTTGCAAAGATTATCATTATTTTCAAAATAATGGTTATATTAAAATATTTACTACCTGATAAATAATCAAAAAAAAGATTTTCTAGAGATTTTGTGAATTTATATTAAATCTCTCACGCACGCACACAACACACAAACACGCACGCGGTCTGGTCATTTGGCGTAATACCGCAAATCTCGTAGGCCCTTTCTTACGGTATAGCGGCAGAGTTAGAAAATGGCCACGCCAATCGCTCGGACTGGCAAGCCTTTTAATTTCTGATGATCTGTCACTGCCGGGTATACGCGCCTCACAAAATACAGGGTCCTCTTGATGTCTCAGTACTCCCAAAGAACTCGCACATGGTCTCCGCCGGGTCTCTCCAGTTTTTCACTCGGATTTTTTTCTAACAAAAGTTTTGCCCTGCGATTAATTACATCAACAGCTGAAAAAACGGTCTGCCTCAAACGTTCGGGATTCTTGCATTCCAGACCAAACGTAGGCATCGGCAGTTTAATGTGCTTGTTAAGCTCCATATAGTGTAGCATCGACCGTACTTTCGACTTGTCCTCAGGGTTGAATCTTTAGTTCGGCCGCAGCGACAACATTTCCCATTGATTCGGAATCTCCCGGTCTTTGATGATGGCTCGAGCACGTTCTATAAGATTACCATGGGGGTTGTTGAAACGCTGGTTGAGTGAGAAGGCCCGAGTGGAAAAGCCCGCCACAAACGCATACGTGAGCGTCCGCTCCGACACCCCTCCACCAGGTCTGCCAGGTTGATATGCGCTTTCCTCCGGTTTTCGGGGAGCAAATTGTTCATAGGCCGTACAATGGATCCATGGCGTACTTATCGGCAGCACAGAGTTGCTGATACACACAATGCACCCCCCTGCCAGTCTCAGGGGAATCACAGTGTGTACTCTTTATACCTTGAAGGTGGCACGTCAGCTCGACCCTTTCAACACAGTCGACATACTCATACTCGAATTACGAATTACATGTTTATTTTCTGTTCTAGAAAATGTGTAAGGAAAGTTAAATTACTGCGCCCTCTGTAGATGTACAGCAACGCAAAGAAATTCAATAACCGGTTCTGCACGGAATCTAACTAGACGGACGCGAACGGTTACTCAGAATGGACATAACAACGATAAGAAAGCAACAGCAACAAGATTCCCAACGTCTTTTATGGCTGTTGCAGCTAAATTTGCATATTGCGAGAATTCATGTGACTTTGCGGCCGCCATCTTGATCTTTCTTCATTCTCGGCGACGATGAGCCGGCCCCGCGGAAGTCTTTCCTTTTCGTTCGCCCCCCAAAATTACTTTAGTTTCTAAAATTTTAACAGCAAAGAAAAGTTATCTAGACCAAGGCAATTACTTTTTCCCTATACAATTTTAATCGAATAAATAAATTCTCACTTAAAATAAATAAACTCAGTTAAATTTTAATACCTTTGATGTTGAACTATGTCCGGAAACGACTGCGAAAATTGTAACTTCATTCAATGACCTCCATTTCCTCGTTTTGGCCAATTAAGGATTGAAACCGCTTATTTTTATAAATTCCTGATTTTTGGTTGGTGAGAATTGTTTAAAGAATTTATTCACAACGATTGTTTAAAATGTTTGAAAATCTACGGATCCAGACTCGGAAGAATTATAATTCTTAAAATTTTCCGACCAAACATGGAACGGGGTGGGAATTTCATAAATTTTCGTAAATTGCGAGACAGACATCGTTCGTAGGAAAACTAAAAACTAGTTTCGTTAAAATCTCAATTTTCCTTTTTATTTTCGGACATTTGTTGCCAATTTAAGCAATTTAAGTAATAACAAGTTTAAAATGCTTTAAAACGAAAACTTCAATTGTTAAGTTATGCAATAAATACAAACTTATTGAGACCATTTTTGAAACCTCTTTAACATGAACTCGTCTTTTTGAGACAGTAAGGAGTTATGAGTTATGAACAAAAAAATTTACGACATTACTTCCTTTTTAAACAAAAAAGCAATGTTTCCAAAAACGAAACACAAAAAGCCAAGTAAAAAAATGAAACATCAAAAGCTAAGTAGAAAACGAAAACTGAGCAAATTTTTATTTTTAATGTTTTATTTTTAAGAACAGTCATAAAATGTTTTGAAAACTGGTGTACAAGCTTTCCAGATACGAGTTTTCGTAAATTGTGGCATCTTTCTTCTTTCTGGTCCTGTCGTATTTTAAAAAAGAAAAGAAAAGTGTAATACAAAAAAAAGCTCATGAAACTTCTGTGATAAATTCCATTTACATGCAGAGAGAAAAAAAAAGAGAGAGTGCCCGAAACCAGAAGAAAGACAGGAGTGAGATTTCTGTAAAGAGAGATTTCTGCTATATCTGCTGAGAGAGGAGAAGGACAAGAGCGGCCAAAAAATTAGGAGAGGAAGGAAAGATTGTCGGAAAGAAAAGAGAGAGAAACGTTTGGAGAGAAAAAGTTATCACACACGCGTAAAGAGTTACTAGTTTTTTAGTTTTTGTACTTACTAGTCTTTTAGTATGTTTGTATTGGTTGAAACACACCATTTTGTGATTCAACGTTCGTTCAGGCTTAGATTCGAAACACGAACGTGCATGCACACCCACTCAGAGTTTATGCATATCGCTGATTATAATATCGCTGATTACACGCACACAAACAAAAACAAAATCACCCCCATATTTAAACCTCATAATAACGTTGATAAGGAAGGCACATAGGGAGGAACAGACTCAAAAGTATTTTTTTTTTTAACTTTTATTTTTAATTTTTTTTTCTAACTCATTTCTAAAATGCAAAAAAAGGGAATTTTTTACTGATGACAGTAAAAAATTCCCTTTTTTTGCATTTTTTGTTTGTTTAATTAATTTTCAACAATAACTATTCTATGAATAGTTAAAAAGAATAATTATTGAAAAAAAATTTTTTAAAGCAAGCAAGCAACAAAGACCTTAGTAAAAAAATTTGAGTTCATGCTGTGATTATTATTTGATAAAAACTGAATATTTCAGGAAATTAATTTCAATATAATGTAAAAAATGTAAAAACATTTTTTATAATTTTTAGTGAAATATGAATTTTTTTATCGAGGAATGCCGACACTTTTAGGCACTAGTAGGTGGAGACAAACAAATGTGTGGTAGCAAAGGCAAATTAAATGAAATTTTCTTTTTTACTCGTGGTGAAAAACACTGATTCTTCTAGTTCTAGTGAAATAATAGAAAGCCCTTAATCGCCCTTTTTAAACCCGCGAATAAACTAGGATAGAACTCGTTCAGTTTCCGAGCGTTCGTGACGCTGCCTGTCCCATAGCTACTTTTAAAATGAGTTTTTCCTCGTTGAATCATTTGCTTTCCCTATTTATTTTAGTTAGATTATTGCTCATTTCTTCTTTCTGCCGGTAAAAATGCCCATTCCGCAAGTGCAACATTTCCGCGCTTGCATTAAGAGAAAAAATACATGATTTAAAATCATAATTCTTTATTCGTTAAAATTTATTTTTCTGATGGTGAGGAAAAATTTATTTTTCTGATGGTGAGGAAAAAAAACCCCATCGAAACATATCAGCTTCATGAAGAAATTACAAAGTTATTTGATTGATGTGTTTATTATAAGAATTTCGACAATCAAATTTAATGAGTGCGCACATATTTACTAAAATCATAAATTTGCTATTTATTTCATTAGAAATAAATAGCAAATTTATGATTTTAGTAAATATGTGCGCACTCATTAAATTTGATTGTCGAAATTCTTATGAATTTATATCTAAGATCTTCTTATGAATTTATATCTAAGAATTATAAAAAATGATGAAATGTGATGTGTTTCTAATAAAATAAACAGCCCAGAAATGTCTCAAAGGTATTATTTTAGTAAGAGGAGAGGTTTGAAATTAGCAACATATCCAAAAATTATGAAAATGAAGATGAAATGTGAGTTATTTGATTGGTGTATTCGTAATGAAGTAGACAGACCAGACAATGTATGGAAGTTATTTTAGTAAGAGGTCGCAATTATTTTCGTTACTTCATTAAAAATCGAAGTTAATGACATATCCAAGAATTTTGAAAAATTATATAATGTGAGTTACTTCTCTGGTGGGTTTTTAATAAAATAACCAGTCATACCATTTCTAAAAGTTATTATTTTAGTGATAGAAGGGGGCGATAATGTGGATTTACTCATGAAAAGTGATAGTCGAAATTAGTAACATATCATAGCCTATGTATGATTTTATTTTTTTATTTTATTTTAGTAAGAGTTGTGGCGATAATGTAAGTTAAATCATGTGACATGGTTGTTGAAATTAGTAACATATCCAAAAATTATAAAAAATGATGAAATCTGAGTTATTTGGATGATGTGTTTGTAATGAAAACCAGCCAATACAATGACAGGTGAGCGATAATGTGAGTTAAATTGTTGAAATTCAAAAATTATGGAATTTAACGAGATACGTCCACATTTATACTTACAGATTACCAGGAGTCACCCTGGATTCAATGAGATACATGCAAATGTATGCAAGCAGAATACACGGTCGCTTGGGATGTAATGAGATAGATGCAAATATATATTTGCATCTATCTCATTACAGAGTACTTGGCGTTGTCTTGGATTGAATTAGATTGATTCTTGTGTCACCCAGGATTTAATTAGATTGATTGAGATATATACCAGCAAAACACCCAGCGAGAATATATATTATATATATATACCTTGCATCGCTTGGGATTTGATGAGATAAATGTGTTGCATGTTACCCGTCCTTTCATATACACGCTATAAATGACCTACCCTAGGTAAGATACAATTATTTCATGTGTGTAATACCCGTCTTATATATTCTTCTGCTCGAAATACCAAATAAACATAAACATACAAAATTCCTATCTCAAATATATTACAAAACCAAATTCAATTTTCTCATTGTTTATCTCGAGCAACGCCGGGTATCCCCGCTAGTCTATATATATATATAAAAGCGGAAATATGTGTGTGTGTCTGTATGTCTGCTAAAAACTTTCGACAGAATAAAAATTCATTTGTTTGGTCTCGTATGAATTCTTTTGCCCGACAAATATCGAAAATTTTGCCAAAAGCGGCAATTTTCTCACCCTGAAATCAGCACTTTTCTACAAAACCGTCCTCCTATGACGAATTCGCTTCTACACATGCGCCAAATATTTGAAAAAGCGACAGTTTCGACGACGTCGTCTCAGCTTAGAGCGCGGTCTCAATATCTAAAGGTTCTGGGCTCAAATCGTGGTGTGAGAGATGTCTTTTTTTTGTTTTTTTGATTTTTTTAAATTTTAATGTTGGAGCAGGGTTATTTAAGCCATTTTTCACGTAACGTCGTTTTTCTGTTTTTTTTCACTCCGCTTATTTTAGATTTTCATTAACACCCCCACCCCCAACACACGCCCCAAAACACCTGGGCAACGCAGGGTACCAAGCGATTTTTTAAATTTAAATATTGAAACAGGCTTATTTCCGCAATCTTTCACGCGTTTCTTTTGTTTTTATTTTTCAGATTTTTTAAAGAATCTTAAAAGTTCGTTTTTCTGTTTTTTTTTTTGTTTTTACGATTTTAACAGGTTCATTTGCCTTAAGTTAGTTTTTTTTTGTGTTTTTTTTTTCGATTTGTGCTAACTTTGTTTTATATAATACTAGCGGGGCTACCCGGCGTTGCTTGGGACCGTATAAACAATGAGAAAATTGAATTAACCTGTCTTAGAATTCCCTGTCTCTTTTCGTCTTACAAAAATAAATTCTTGAAACTAAAACATTTATTCCCTGTTTACATGGTCTTTTGTATATATATATATATCAAAGTGTTGTATATGTTCTTAGAATTCCAGCGGTCTCATCTTTCGTTACTCGAAATCACTCTTATTAATTTACGTTTTAAAACACAGTTCCTGTCTAGACATCTCCCTCTCTCCCCATCTGTTCTTATGTGTGTGTGTGTGTGTGTCTCCCTCTCTATCTTCGTCTTCCTTAATCTAAAGAGTGATAAAAAAAAAAGAATATGAAGCAATGCAAAAAACATCGATCGTTAATAATTTTTTAAGCGTATTACTTTTTGTTTTACATCATATTTTTTTATGATTCAGCATGTAGCGTTTATTAAATTACGTATTTCGTTTCGATGTCTATCTCTCTGTCTGTCTCTCTCTCTGTTTGCGTTTGTGTATGTCTCTCTCTCACTTCGTCTTCTTTACTCTTTACTAAAAAAGAAAATGGCGTTTGGCTGTTTTTTTTGGTAAAAACTTCGATTGTTAATATTTTTTGTAAGCGTATTTTTTTTTTACTTCACACTTTTGGCTTGTTATTTTTCGTATAACTATCGTATCTAACTATTTCTAACGTGCTAATAACTTTGGTAACGTTGTCATAGTTTAGCTTGTGTGAGGGTTAAAAAAAATTTTACCTATAAAAACAATGTTTTTAACTTCAGACTGCCATTACAGCTTGCTGACGTCAAGATAAGGTGACATGACTCAGCGGGTGTAAAATACAAGTTGACCCAAAATAAACGGCCCTGTGGCGCCCGTATTTTTTGGGGCGGTTATAAATCGATTTAAACATATGTAATGTTCAACACTAAAATATCACTTTTTTGGCCCACCCCTGCAGAAAATCGATCAGTTGACGCACTTCTGATGGTCCTTTTGAACCAATTATTCGATATTTGTCGTCCGGAGGGTGAGGCTTTCATATGAGACCAAGTTTGTGAATTTTTTTCCGTAGGTCAAAAGTTTTTAGCAGACATACAAACATACATTTTCACTTATATATATAGATTTCATTTTTATACTAGCGAGGGGTGTTTGTAGGTGTGTGTGAAAAACACCCGAAATATGAAAAAAATAGGTGCCCGTAAAAAAACGAAGCCTTGACGCGCAGTTGAAAATAGATAAGTGTGAAAAAAAAAAAACCGCTGCGTGTTTTTGATTGACGTGACGGCGATAGGTATTCGGCAGTTAGCATTTTGTGCGGGACAGTTTTTAATGAGGTCAATAAATCGGTTTGTTTGTTAGGGGGAGCGTCTCGTCTGAACATGAAAAGTACCGAAGTCGACATTGACCAAATGTTACTTAGCTCTCTAGAGACATACCAAAAATAATTGTAACGCGTGCCGATACGGGAAATGTCGAATAATTAACGTTTGAAAGTCAATAAAATTAAATAGACAGGCGAGCTCCGTGGTTAAGTGTGAGATATTACAATTTATAGGTGATATAAAAATTTTTAAGTTGTGAAGCGAGCGA
>NC_136525.1:29944672-29949672 GCF_053919585.1 Euprymna scolopes
ATTGGGTACCAGCCGTGGAACAAGCTCTTCCACGGCTCATATCTGCTCCTGCCGCTGAAGATTGCAGAAGTCCGGTGGGGGAACGGCGTTTCCTGACCGAATGCCGAGCCACCTTTAGGGCATTGCTGAGGTCCAGGGACCTTGCACGGCCTAGGTGGAGGCTATATGAGGAATTAGTGGTGGGGACTGCAAAAGACCCGCTGGTGGAGCGGCTACATCTGTCGAGGGGGGAAGTTCTCTTGCTGTGGAATTGGGCGCCTGCCAGTAGCTACATAAATAACTCTAAGAGGTGGGTGTAGTTTGCTTGAAGCATTGTATAGTATGTAGTAATAAGTCGGTTGGTCAAGGGAGACTACTTGATGAGTTGTTCTAAGGGGGATAATCGTTACCGATATTTCTTCTCAGATGTATAACGTTGCATTTCTTTTTTTATGTATTTGTTTGCTTATTTATTTTATTTTAGTGATATTATTCTCATTCTGGGGGTATTTTATTTAATTCGTTATGTAGTGTATATATACTCATTTATGGATTCTTGTATCTTTAATTCAATTATATAATAACTATAATTATTTATTTATATATGCAATGTGTTATGACGAAGTGGTTAAAAGTTATTTCGAGAGTTTTAGTAAATTCTTTTTTTATATAATGTATTTATTTATTTGAGTTAACTTGGATTTCTGTTTTTGGTGTATTATGTCTTATTGTTATTTGCGATTAATATTGTTAGGTTTATTCGGAGAAATCAATTGGGTTATATTGGGGCATATAAACTTATAAATTTGAATGAGTCATATACATGTAGCCGTGTAGCCCACGTGTTTGCACCATCTAATTCATATATCTTAGGCTTGCTATTTAATTGTTAAACATTGTTATTGTTAATGTGTAGTAATCTTGAATAGGGATTGCTTGCTTATTATTTTGCTTGTTTATTTATTTGGGTTTATTTTAATTTAATTTTGGATTTATTTTTTTATTTTATTTTGTTTATTTATTTTTTAATTGTATTATACAATGGTGGGATAGTGTGCATTAAGTTAAGAATGAAGAGCCTAATTCATGTCGGCGATTAATCTTGGGATGTAATTTGGCAATCAGGATTGATTCTTTGATACAAAGGTTGCCAACATTGCGTTCGGTGGCTAAAATATCTACTCTGATGGATTTGTTAGTGTTGCCGCATGTGTGAAGGTGTTTGCGAACAGAAGAGGCTTGTGTTTGTATGTGCAGGTGTCTCACTGAGCTACTGACGTATGATTGGTCACATTTGGTGCACTGTATGCGATATACTGTGTATGTACGGTGGCACATGTTAGTGGTGTTCATCGGGCAGTTAGTTAGGGTGCATGGTATGTTAAGGTGGATTTCTTACAAAAGCACGTTTGTCAAAGTCAAGTAAATATCTGACGAAGAGATCTTTCTCGAAATATTATATTACACGGACATACCACCATACTGACTTTCCCAGGTGACCACTGTGCAAATATAAATATGCTGCATATATGAAATATGAATATGTACACATGTATTTATAAGTTGTATTAATAAATTTCTCACCTGCTTCAGCTTGTGTCTTTCCGTTACTTCTGCGTTGTACCACCTTCTACAATTCTATTTAAATAAATAACTCTGAATTTTCAATTACGTGGAGGCTAGTCTGGGACGCGTTGCCACTCTTTGGCAGACTAGCCAGGGATTGTAGGGATAGTGAATATTATTATCCCCCGTGCCCACGCTGCAACGATGAAGAGGAGGAGGAAATGAGAGAACACGCGTTCTTTCTTTGCAGATGGGTGCGGAGTCTCTGGGAGTATGTCGGAGAGGTAACGGCTCGCATCGACCCAGAGCGGTCGGTACCACTTGATTTGGCGTACGTAGTCGACAATGTGGACCCGCTGTTTGACAGGGAGAAACGGGCGGTGTGTCTAGCGATCCTAGCGTTAGCTCGGTTAGTGACGTGAAGGGCGATCTTTTTCCGATCAGGATCTGTTTTTTTATTTTAAGCATCAACTTGAAATAAAAATCAGATGTGATTGGAAAAGATTGCACCACATAGACTTTGATAGGAGATGGGTGCACAACATTAGTTTGTGCATCCGACGAGGAGCTAGGTTCGAGTTCGTGTTTCCATCCTAGTGGTATTGTTCCTAAGGTGCTGAGGTTTGTTTTTTCTCGGAACCTAGCCCCTTATGTTACGTAATATAAGGTTTACCTTATAAGATGGGTAGGAATAGGCTTGGTAGGTGTGTAACCACCAAGAGTGGATAGCTTATGCTTTATTAGGGCCTAGACTAGGGTAGTATGTATGTTGATCCTGTTCCCGTAGTCTTTTATTTTTTCGTTAGATTGGTACTAGGAGAGCTTCCAAAGATGCCCAGTCCACTTGTTTTATTTGGTCTCCAGCCTATTTTTGTCCATTACGCACTTTATCTTGGAAGACGCCATCCATCCCTGTTGACCCCGACCCTAAAGTTATTTTTCATACAATATCTTAGGTCCTCCACTCCCCTCTAGGGAACGACCTGCTTGCTTTCACCTCTTCCCCTGGGGGGAGAGAAGCGGAAGACAGTGGGCGTTTCACACGACAGACAGCTGTTAGGCAGGGAAGGTCCCCTTACTAACCCGCTCCCATAGGCATTTTGTTTATTTGCTATTTTTTTTTCTTTCTTTTTGGGTGTTTTCTAGTTTGCCCCCCCCCCTCCTCCTCATCATCTCACCTCCATTACAAAAAAAAAAAAAAAAAAATCCTTTGTTTTGTACATAAGTTTTGTTTCTGTAAATATTTGTGTTTTTCAATTTTTTCCAGCGTGAATGTCGGCCGCCATCCCGTAAGCTGGGGAGCTGTTATTTTAAGTAGGTCTTGGTAAGAATGTTAGGCGGTTTTGCAAATAGTGCGTGATATAAGGCAGTAGATAATGCTAAGGTCGGGGCCGAAACGACTAAATACAAGTTCGCCTTTTGCTACGTCACGGACTGCATTTAATTCTTCGCCGCCATCTTGATTACTGATCTGAACTACGCCGCCATCTTTGTTCAACACAATGTCTCAAAACTTAACAGGTTATGCGCCCAGCCACCGTCTTTTCTTTGACGGATCGGAATCTAAATTTGAATTGTGGCAGGTAAAATTTCTGGGATATCTAAGGATTCGAAAACAATACAAAGTCATACAATCTACAGCAGAGAATCCAAACGACCCTTCAGACGATCTCCCAAATTGTGATGTGTGTGCACAGGGGAAAATGACAAAAGATATAAGCCGAATGCCAGACAAAATAGCTACGAAAATTCTCTCACTTGTGCATTGTGACTTAGCAGGTCCGATCAGCCCGATGGGGAGAAACAATCTAAGGTACGTTTTGAACTTGATTGATGATTTTTTCCGGTTTAATTATGGTTTATTTTCTAAAAAAACAATTCCGACACTATCCTCGCCACTAAGAAATATTTAGCTGATGTTGCCCCGGACGGTTCAGTAAAATGTATTCACTTAGACAATGGGACTGAATTTCCTAGTAAAGACTTTGAACTTCTATTAATTAACCACCGTATTAAACACGAGAAATCAGCGCCGTACCCCCCCTTCCAAAATGGCACAGCTGAAAGGGCATGGCGAACCCTTTTTGAGATTACAAGATGCTTACTTAACGAATCGAAATTAGAGCATAGTTTATGAAAATACGCTTTAATGGCAGCAGCATATATCAGAAATAGATCGTTCAATAAGAGGCTAGGAAAAACGCTGTATGAAGCGTTTTGCGGTGTAAAACCTAAAATGAACAGAATGCATCTATTTGGTTCTGATTGTTTTGCTAGCGGTGTCAGAAATTTCGTGAAAATAGTGAATAATTCCACCCCATCTTTCCAAACTTATAACTCCTCGAAAAATGCAATTCAAGCCCTAATTTTTTTTTCAATTAAAGGAGCAAGGACCAAGGTTTCATTAAAAAAAAAGAAAGTTTTTTTTAAAAAAGGTTTTAAACTTCGGACTTTACAGGTAAATTTCTAAAAAACAGTACATTTTTTTGTTTTAAATTTGAATATATTATGTATTGACCTTTTCTCTTCAATTTGTGAGTAAATAATTATTTACTTTTCGGTGTCTAAATTAATTATTATTAGACATTTCAAAATGGGAGGCGTGAATTATTCGACCCCCTGTCTTTCCAAGCTTATAACTCCTCGAAAAATGTAATTCAAGCCCTAATTTTTTTTTTCAATTAAAGGAGCAAGGACCAAGGTTCCATTAAAAAAAAAAGAAAAAACAAATAACGTGGTTTAAAAAAAGGTTTTAAACTTCAAACTTTACAGGTAAAATTCTAAAAAAACACTTTTTTTTTTTTTTTAAATTTGAATATATTATTTATTGACCTTTTCTCTTCAATTTGTGAGTAAATTAATTATTTACTTTTCGGTGACTAAATTAATTATTTACTTTTTAATAGACACTTAAAAATGGGGGGGGGACGTGAATTAAAAAAAACGTTTGTCTAAAATATTATATTCGATTTATTGGAAAGAACATAAAATTTCACATTGACCCTGAAAATATCGTAAAAATCGAATCAATAGAAAAATTTTGATAGATTTTTAAAGTTTAAAAATTGAAAAATATTGAGTTCGGAAAATTCATTACTGTTTAAAAAAATATTTCTATTACTTTTAAAACAACTGTAATAGTTTATTTTTGAAGTATAATCCATAAAGAAAATAAATAACCCACTTTTAACAGAGAAATTACGAGATTTTTATATTGTATTCGCAGTTTCGTGTTAGGGGTATCAAAAATTCCTACAAAAATTCTGATACCGCTATTGTTTTGCATTTATAGAAAACACCAGTAAACTAAAAGGTACTTTTGTAGGTTACGATAAAAATAGTCCGGCATACTTAATCTACTTTGCAGCTCAAAATGCCATAAAAAGGGTTAGATGTGTAAAATTCAATGATTTAAAACATGTCGATCCAGTGAATGAAAAACGTGAAATATTGCC
>NC_136525.1:29961481-29971481 GCF_053919585.1 Euprymna scolopes
TATTTGATTTTCGTAGGTAAAGTATCTTTATGTGATTTTTTGGAATACGAAGTCTTTGTTCCGTGACGAGTACTTAAACATTTTTCTGTATTTTTTTGTTTTTCAAAACTAAGTCTAATTTCAAATAATGACAGAATTTTATAAGTGTTGATACGAAAAATTCAACTATTTTGGGATAAAGATAAAACAGCTTTAGTTCACATTTTTATGTAACTATATTTGTTTGATATACTTTTGAAGGAGATTAAACATTTTTTTAATAATATTTAAAAAAAAAGTAAACTTCACTACATAAATAAACTTGAAAGATTCTTTATTGTACAAAAAAGAAATGAAATTTAAAAAAGAAATGAAATTTAAAAAGAAATGAAATTTAAAAAGAAATGAACAAGTTAAAACAAGTAAAATGTTGTAAAGTAAAATGTAAATGCTACATTCATTGGTAGTCGATATCGGAAAACTAAAGATTTCTCCAAAATAACACCGAAAATATGAAAATATGAGATGAGTAACAATGAAAATTTTTATTATTAATAGAACAGAAATGTAGTGTAACATTTTGTTTAACAGTTTTAAAAGCTAACAAAATAAAAGTTTAACAAAATTTTCGACTTCCTGACCAAAAATTCACTTTTTAGATTCTTATGAGAGCTAAAAAGATAATTCAACATTGTTTGCTGTATGTTAGGCAAAAAAATCTCATTAAAATTTATTTGAAAACGGGTGCAGTTTTAACTTAAAAAATTAAAGTCGCATGTGAATTAGTAAACTATTTAATATTTTTTCAGGCAAAAAGACTCCCACATTTCCAAAACTAATTTTTTTTTTTTTTTTTTATCTTTCTGAAAATAAAATACAACAATCACTTTTGGACCAGTTTTATGAATACCGCGGCAATTTCTTTTTTGGAACAGAAAATAACCGGCCTTCGTAATAGTAATGTATGTCCATGACGGTAGGAGTTCGCCCATGACGGTAGCAAGTCACGTAACTTAATGGAGAGACCTATTTATGAAAGCCACGACAGAAACATTTATCGACCTTTCACTGAGATTATTAATCTTGTATCCACAAGGTGAAAAATATTAAAATTGCGTAATGAAATCGAAACCGTTATGGAATATTTCCCGTGAAAGACGTGTATATTTGAACACATGAAGAAAAAGTATTAGACATTGTCACTTTAAAACGGACAAAAGTTAGAGTCGTTAATAGCTTTATGCAAACTAAATTGTGATGACGGGTCTTAACACTAATTACGCACTATACGAATATATATATTTAGTTCGCTGCAAAGATCCATATAAAATAACAAGAAAAAGTAGAACAAACTAAGCAAAATATAATATAGATGCTTCCCATCCAAACAAAAATGGATATGAAATCTAATCACAAAAAATCATGTCTTATCGATGAAGATTACCCTTTTTATAGAATGTCTGATAGACCGAGAAAGAAGTATCAGAAACCTATTAATCGAGTCAAAACTATAATTAACTGTAATAACACTGAAAACGATTGTTCGCCAACGACTAGACATCCACAAATCCAAGAAATTCTCTTTACAGTTTCATAACTTACTGTGTAAGGGTAAATTCATTCGCGAAACAGGCAGATTAATATGCATAGTATAAAAGTAATTATGAAATTTACGTTAACGAAAGAAATAAACAGACACACGAGAAGTAGTTACACATTTTTTTAATATAAAGAACAATCGAAAATGTCAAAGCTAAAGAGAAGTTTTATTAATGTACAAAAAATTAAGGCATGGCAAATGTACGACATTTGTTATATTTTCCACAAAAGATGTTTTTTGTTTTTGCATTTGTCAAAGGAGAAAGATTCATAATCTTTAGCCGAGAAACTGATCCGTTTCCTTGTCTTAGATTAATCAGTATGGCTAGACGTAGCGAGTGTATTCACAGTGAGATTCGAGACTAAGGTCTCATATCGAATTGCGATTAGCAGTGAAATACCGTATGCGAAACCGTTAGGCCATCACTTTTGTATTTTCATAAACTGGTATATGTATTTAGACATTCTTCTTGTTTATATATTTTAATTGTATTTTCAAAATTTTAAAAAAGCAATAAGTAAAAAACAAAAGATTTTTGAACAACAAAATTAGGCACAAGGCCCTACAAGAAATTGGGGAGGAAAAGGGTTCAGGGTCTTTGTGACTAAAGTGATTAAAAAGTAATAAATGTAGACTTTGGAGTCTTACTCTTGACTGGCAACATTTACCAAAATACCTCATTCACTCTATGGATCTTAAACTAACTAATAAATCCCCAGCGTTTAAGAATCTAAACCATATTTACAATTAATAAACAGTTGTCTGTGTGTTTGTGTATGCATTTTTTTTTTTTTAAATATTAATTTTGTGCGTGTGTGTGTGCATGTGTGAAAAAATAAAGTTCAATTTCATTGGTAAATAAAAAAGTTTTTAAATTAGGAAAAGGATTGCTTGTGGAGAGGGGAAAACTAATTAAAAGTGTTCATATGAAAAACAAAAAATAAATCCTACTGGGTTTTTAGTGAGACCCCCCTGTACTAATCTAGGTGACTAGACTCCCCCCACTGTTTTCCAGGGAACCGAAAACAAGCAGGGCGATCCCTAATTGGGGATTGGGGAAAATATCTTAATGGCAGTGGGAGAAAACAAAGCAACGGGTGGAGGGGGGGTTGGAAGGTGACCTCTGAGTAGGGGAGTGATCGGGGATGTTGAAAAAGCAAGGATGTGGCACAAAGGGGATGGGCAGACTCAGAGGTTCTCTAGTACCAAAAAATAAAACCAGGAACAGGATCTCATTTATACCACCAGTCAAGAGTCTTCTCAAGTTTTTCTTAGCTAGAACCTAAGCGGGATGGGTTCCGAAGGCCCCAGCACCGCCCGTGCCATGCTTAAGGAGGGAACACGTATTGAAACTTGGCTCCTCGACGGATGCACAAACTAGTGCTCTGCACCCACCTCTTGTCAAATTCCACTCTAGGCAACCTCCTCCAATCGCATCTGATCTTTACTTTAAGCAGATGTTTAAAGTAAACGATCAGATCCCGATCCGGAACAGATGTCCCTTCGCGGACCAACTTGAGGCGCGTGATCCAAATCACCATGCGCGCTACTGCCAGGATCGCCAGGATAACCATTCTTTCCTCCCTGGGGAACGGCGGCTCCATGTTGTACACAAAAAAACCTTTCGTCGAGATCGAGCGGACATTCGGCATTGATGCGAGCCGTTACCCTCTCGACGTACTCCGATAAGGGCTGGATCCGGCTGCAACTAAAAAACGTGTGCCCGATCGTTTCGGGCTCACGTTCGTCACAGCGAGGACAGAAGCCGCTTGTATTTTTTTTATACCGGCAGAGTTCGTCGAGAAGGAGCAGCGCGTTACGGACCAGTCGCCAGGTGAGGGAAAATTCCGAGTTGTTCAGAATCTCCCGTCCCGGCGCCCAACTCCAATGAGAACGGACAACCTCCATCGACCATCCCATCCGCCTACAAAGTGGATCCTTCGCGGTCTCCTCCACTAGCTCCCGATATAGTTTCTTTCTTGGCTGATCGAGGACACTGGTCCCCGGCAAAGCTCTAAGAGCGGTCCGGCATTCGGAGAAGAACTTAGACTCCCCCCCCCCCCTCGGCCTACGACGACCTTCTACCGAGGGGTTGGGTTTGAGATTGGGAAACGAGTTCTCAACCACAGGGACCCAAGGAGCGTCTTCTTCAAGCGAACGACCCAGGAAAGCCAATCTCTCGGCATTTCTATGACACAAGAGACTGGGCTGACCCAGGCCTCCCTTGCTCAGCCTCTGGACACAGACCTCTCTGCAGACATAATGCTTACCATCGTTCCACAATAATGAATCGAGGCGCCCTTGCAAGCGGGTTAGTCGTTCTGCAGGGAGAGGAAGTACAGACAATCGGTAAAGGATGAGCGGAAAGACGTATGTAGCACACGCCTCCGCCCGACCCTTCAAGGACAATTTCCTTCCAATCCAAGTCTTCACTGACGATTTGACCTTGACATATACTTCCGACCAATTCTTTTCCAGCTGAAGTCCCGGTCCAAACCAGACACCGAGAATACGGACCAGTCCATCGGTCCAGCTGAAAATACCTGGAAGCGAGTTTACCCCGGTCCAGGCCCCCAACCGCAGGCCGACAGACTTGCTGCGGTTGAACATGGCCCCTGTGACTTCTTCGTATCGAGCGAGCGCCTTGACCACCGCTTGAACGTCCGTGTGGCAAGACACGAACACGGTGACGTCATCAGCGAACGCGGAAACCCTGGCTCGTGTGCCTCCAGGGAGGGCTATTCCGCGCAGGACTGGTCTAGCCGCCTTGTCCCTTAACTTGCGAAGGAGGGGTTTCAACGCCAGGACGTACAACAGAGGCGACAGCGAACAACTCTGACGCACCGACTGAGAGACAGCGAATGACTCCGACAGCTTACCGTTGATCTGCACCACTACCGTCGGCCTATCATACAGGACAAAGATCCACTTGCGGAAGTGCAGATTAAATCCGGCGGCCTCTAGCACAGCTCCCAGGAACCGATGGTCGACCCTATCGAATGCCTTGGATGCCTAAACTGATCAGCACCGCTTCGGCGTCGTCTTCTGTCCCGTCTATGATCGAGCGTATCAAATGCAAATTTGATTGAATCGATCTCCCCTTCACAGCATGAGTCTGGTCCGGTTCGATCAAGTGAGTGATGACAACCTGTAAACGATTCGCAAGAATCTTTGCCAAAATCTTTAACTCTGTGTTTAGCAGAGTCAAGGGCCTAAAGTCGTCAAAAATTTCCACCCCACCATGCCGTTGACCTTTCCTCAGCAATGTGATCACTCCCTTGGTCACCTGTCCAGGGATGGAACCCTGAGCAAACCAATGGTTGAACATATCCTTCAGAATAGGGACCAACATGGGCGACAGCCTCAAGTAGAACTCGTAGGGTAAACTATCAAGCCCCGGGGATTTGTTGTAGCCGACCTGCTTCAACGCAGTAATGACCTCATGTTCAGTAACAAGACCATCACAGCTAGCCGCCCGAGCCGCCATGAAGCGGGGCGAGTCAGCCAAATAGCTGCCAAACTCCTCGACCCTGAGTCCGGGTAGTTGGGTGAAGCGCTCCGATAGATGGTCCCGAAACCCCTCGCAGATCTCCCGAGTAGAAACTAGGGCGTGTCCTTCCAGGTTATGTACTTTACGAATGTACCCGTCCGAACCGCGCCTTAAAGCAGCCTTACGCTCAACAGCGTCAACATTCACAGCCTCGTTGGAAATTTTCATTAATCTAGCCCTAACTACTTGACCTTCATACCGAGGTCTTGTTTAGCTAGTGCTACCTCTAGGGGATCCCCCCTCTCCACCGCCCGGGTCAGCTTATCCTCTAAGCGCTTCTTTGCCTTAGCCTTATCTAACGCGAGGCGTTGGCTGTATTGGACAGAGAAGCGCCTAATTTTGGCCTTAAGACTAACTCACCACTTACTCCCTGTAACCGCCCCCACTAAAGCCAGCTGAATTAATTCTGTAACCTTCAACCGGTAGTCCTCCAACTCCAACAGGGTGCTGTTGAACTTCCAGTATCCGGCTAGTTTAGGCCTAGCACTTAAGTTCAAACGGGCCATAACGAGTTTATGGTCCGAGTGTCCTAACAAGTGGAACGTGGGGCATGATAGAAAGTCTACGTCGCCTCTGCTAACTAACATCCGATCCAAGTAAGTACTCGGATGGGAAGGCGTTCCAGGATGCCACGTCCACATCTCCCGCCCCGGATGATCCAGACGGAATCTGTCAACGAGATCGCACGAGGCCATCAGGTCGAACAGAGTGCTGTCACACCGCACCAACCTACTAGCCCCCCCCCCCCCCGACCTTATCTATTTTGGGATCAAGGATTGCATTCCAATCACCCATTAAAACTAACCGCTCCGGATCCACTAAGAAGCCCCCCAACCGTCGAAAAAAAGATGCCCTCTCTACAGCAGAATTGGGAGCATAAACAGCGATAATACGAAAAACACTACTATTAACGACAACATCAAAAACAACTAGCTGCCTGTCCTCGCCTGCGTGAACAACATTCACCGACGCTGACAGGGTGCGACTTACGAGCAAGGAGATTCCACGACTATAAGTATTGCCATATGCGGAGTAAACATTGTAATCGTTCACCAGCACCTGACAATCCTCGTCACAAATAAAGTGGGTCTCCTGGATAGCGGCAATATCTACCTTAAGGGACACCAAGTCTCTCACAACGCGCGAGGCCTTGCTTCGACACCTGATGCCCCTCACATCCAATGTAGCCAAGTTCACTTACCTTATTCAGTGTCACAGACGGGTCTGAAATCCTTGGCAGTGAGGACGTGGCAGGCCTGGCCGAGGCTGCCGGTAAGTAAATCTGCTGAGGGTACTCCGTCCTTGGCCACACCTCCCACGTCCAGGGGGAAGGTTAGTTTAAGTGCCCTGTAGAATGAGGGGTGTATGTACACAGGGACTCTGCCCTCGCATTTGAAAAAGAAATTGTTCGATGAAGGATGGTCCCTGTCCACCAGCTGCTGGCCCGGGATCGCATCCTTCGCTGCTTTGATCATGGCCCAGAGGCCTTGTGTTCTGGCATCCTTGTTGATCCTCACAAAGGTGGTCAACATCGGAGCGTCTTTAAACTTAGTTGGGTCCGCCATGCTGTCACCGTCCATGTAGGCGAGACCCCTCAACTTGTTATACCGGACCTTTTGCTGTCCTTTGAGGTCCGGTATTGTTTGGTGCGGGTCCAGTTCGCAAATTCTACCTCCTGGCAGGAAAGGTAGTTTTTTGGTCCGTTCCGTGCGAACCGCCATTGTTCGGGGAGGGGGGCTTTTAGGTTGGGGGAGAGGGGAGGGGGTGGAGTGGGGGTAGTTGTAACAGTTCCTTCCTGGCGTGGTTTATCACAGGGTGGGGGTGGTGAAGGGTTTCTGGGGGCTTTGGGGAGATCTGGGGAGGGGGATGGTTGCTCGGACTGCTGAGGTAGTGGGGTGACAGGGGGCTCAACTAGCGGGACTGTTGCCGTGTCTTTCTCAGTAGGGGTAGGGGGGTCGGCGCGTGTCTTCCTGCTCTTCCTCCTTCTGGCCCTCCTGATTTCTGTGGCGCTCAGTTTGGCTGGAGCTGCCGTTGCCTCCTCTTCCTCAGACACTACCTCCTCCTCAGACTCTTGTAATTTCCTCTTGTTTGAGGAGGGGGGTGCCTGTCTCCATGGCCTCTTGTTTTTCGGGTTGGTCTCTGGTCACCATCTGTGGGGATGACTGTTGGGGGGTCTTCCCTTTTTTGGTGACCGTCACCCAGCCCGTTAGTGCTTCTGGGAGGCTTGTGGTCGGAGTGGGAGCGAAGGCTTTGACTGGTGCCGTTTCTTTTCCGGCTGTCTTCGGCGGGTTTCTGGTCTTCTTGGGGCAGTCTTTAGCCATGTGCCCCTGTTGTTGGCATTGCCAGCAGTGGGGCTTTCTCCCTTCCACTATTAGGGAGAGGGTCCAGTCCCCGAACCTCAGCGTCGCCGGGATTCCAAAGAAACCGGCCTTGTCCAGGACCATCTAGATCTTGTAGTCCCCGGTCATTATGTTCTTTTGACCGCGGACTGGAGTTACCTCCTCGACGTCCCCGTACTGGCTGAGGATGGCTCCCAGTTGGTTTGCTTCCATGTAGCAGGGGACGTTCAAGGCGGAGACGATTGCCCTTCTTCTGTTCAGGTACACCGGCTGCAGCTTGATGTTCCTGCACTGGTGTACGGTCCTGGACAGTTTGTCGGCGGCTTCTGGAATATTATTAATACGATAATGTTAATATTATTAATATTAATATGATAATGTTAATATTATTAATATTAATAATATGATAATGTTAATATTATTATCAAGCTGAGACACCGGTTCTCGTTAGATCACCGAAGTTAAGCAACGTTGAATTTGGTCAGCACTAAATGGGTGATCATTTGAGAATTGCAGGTGGTTTATGTGCTCCCAGCTTATTTCGGACTTTCCTTGCTACTGGGTCAAAGCAGTGCCAATTCAGGAAGGTGTGGTTGGAATTGCGAAACCCTTGCCTCACATGTGCAGTTACCCTTACAGGAGGGTCCATTATCTCTTGAGACTGAACGGATGCATCGATTATTACGACTACTAGCAATAATGTGACCTGAGGGACGATTGCATTGTGACGAATGAAAATATACTACACTTCTCCTCGACCCCCGCAAAAGTAGATAAAACTTGAGGATTCTCCTCCCTTAAAACGAAATACCTGAAAATATAATCTCCTGACAGGAGAACAGGTACATTACACTCCCACAAAAAGAATTCTTGCAGTGATTCTCCCCTACAAAAAGGGGTAAGTAATGCTTAGAATAATTGTTTAGTTTAGTTGTTTTTCTTTATAGCATATCAACCATTTTCGAGTGATTTAATGCCAAATCTAGTAATTTGAGGGGAAAATCCTATGCTTCTAGTTGTTTATGTTGCTTTATGAGGGAAGAAAGAACGCATATCTATGTGACAACACAATCTCGAACAATGCCATCAATCGACACGACACGGACAACACCGTCGAATTGACAAAACACGATCCCGAACGTAATCTTTTACTGCTCGAATGACTCATCGGCTTTTTTTTTTTATAGCCATTGGTGAAATTCAATCGTCGGTGTGGGTAGGGTGGATGTAGCTCATTAGTAGACTTGATTTGCAATCGAAAGGTCTCAGGTCCGCTTTACGCTGCAGGTAGGCTCGACTCATACACTGGCACATAATCCTTGTGCGCTTCCGCGCATGCTCGACGAATTCCTCCCTGATCAAGATCACACGAATGACAATTTTGGGCAGGCCGTTTTATCCTGGTACTCTGCCTTAATGGTACAGACTCAGGAACTTTCTCAGTGGTGCCATCGTGTGTCGCATCATTAAATTCTTCCTGCTCTGGATCCTTCAGGGCATCACTTTCTCAGGAGCTTTCTTCATCTGGTTGTTCGTACAGCAGTAACGCTTGGTCACCTTATGAGGTAGTTTCACCACTGAATACGCAATTATGTTGGCATGCTGGGCGCACATCTTTTATGTGGCGTGGTGTTCCATCAACCGAGATCAAGTGTTGGCTATTTATTTTTGTCACTGTTTCTGTGCCGAACTGCGTCGTACATCTTCCTCGCAGATTCTTCACCCAAACCGTATCTCCTTCCTTGTACAGATTAGCAACTGTAGTATCAGGCATCATTAATACCCTTGACACGGAGCCTATAAGTGTACTGGCATATTCGCAGGACCGTCTTTGGGCGTGACACTGTGCCAGTACACTGCCTCTGAAATCGTGCACCTTGCTCTTGCCGCAATGCGCTTTATTGTGTGAGGAGATCTCTAGATTATTCCGTTTCCAGAGGGTACATGGGCGCATCAAAATCGAATGTCTTTTCCAGGAAGGTATAAAGTTTTTTTTTTTGCTTTCTTTTTTTTTGGGGGGGGGGGGGAGAAGGGCTTCTTTCGGTGTCCATGGGTGTGCAAGATGCGGATGAAGACTTCGCGGGGAGGATGCAGAAAGGGTATTGAATGGGGTTGCTGACGTAGAGGGAACAGGGGAAGATTGAGAGGAGGATTTTTTGATAGGACTGAGTGGAATTAGGTTTGGAAGTTTATGAGGGATAGATGAAACAGCAGGAGGCATTTTTGCAGGGTAGCGGGGTTTAACTTTTGTGGGAACTTTGTGATAGGGTTGAGCGTCAGTTTGGGATTTGGTTTTGATGAAGGGGTAGGGGGTTGTTGGGAGAATTAGGAATCATTCTTTTAGCATCGAGTCTTTAAATTTACAATTTCCACATATTTATCTCTTCCTGGATCCTTCTCTAACATTGCTTCCTCTCTTACTTGTTCCAAAGACTCCAAGGGTTTTCTTTCCTCTGACAATTTGCCAAGGTTTTTTGGTTGGATGTTCTTCTTGAAGGGGACGGAGATCTTTAGGGGCAAGATTGTTGCCCC
>NC_136525.1:29983981-29996481 GCF_053919585.1 Euprymna scolopes
AAATACAGTAAAATAGTCCCAAAAATAGAATGTTTTTATTAGCCCTAAAAGAGACTCTGGGAGACACCCAAGAGTTATTGCAAAGTATAGACAAACAAAATTATATAGAAATCAGTTAGTTACAACTTTTCAGAAAGTTTTTAAAAGATCCAAGGTATCCATTTTTTTTAATAAGCACAAAAGTGTCAATTTTATCCATTTTAACCCGAAAGGCACCCGGGGGGGGGGGGGAAACAGGAGTTTTTCCCGGAAAATTCGTCCTGTTAATTTTTTTTTTTAACTTATATTTAAGGTTTATGCAAAATTTAAAAAATTCTAAGGTGTAGGAATTGAGAAATGTGCAGACAGGTGAAGGGACAAGGGTGAATTTACAGATCCACCATCCTTTTGTCGGGGGGGGGGGAGGTATTTTCATGTTTTAGCGGTTGAGACAAATGACTGAATGGTTTTAGAAAATTTTTAATTTAAGATTCTATTAAAAATAGAAAAAAGTTTTATATTATTCTGCATTTCATAAGATAAAATTTAGGCTTTTATCTTTCTGGAAAGAAATGCTCAAGAATAATGGATTTTTATAGATTTTAATTAAAACAACTTTTTTCACTTTTTTATTTATGTAACATTATGTATATTTGAAGTAGGCACAACTTCAAACGTGTCACATAATTCTTGCTTCTGCTTTTTTTTTTATTTATCTATTTTTTTTTGCGTATTGATATTTATATTAAAACACCCTTTTCCTATTTATTTAAAAAGAAAATGCAACTTTGTTATATATGAGTTGTGGAATAGCATTGATCTGCAAAAGATCTAGATAATTTTTATATTCTTTTAAACATTCATCATTTATATATTAATATGATAGCGTATATATATATATATATACACACATATACTAGCAAAAGTACCCGTCGTTGACTGGGTTCAAAAACAGCCTACAGAAAATGGACTCTGATTTATGAAAGTATGATAGGTTATGAAAAGGAAGGGCTGTAAATAGATAGCTTCGAATTTGGAGGCATCAAAATCAAAGCAAAATATGAAAGTAAAAATAAAATAGATAAACCCTATAATTTATTATACCATGGCTGTTCACACGGAAACACTTATCACAATATTCTGTGGATCTATATCAAAACCTTAAACTTTGTGACATATTTCCATTCTATGGAGGTCAGGCGCGTACGAACACCTCATAATTTTATATCATATTTCTTCAAACTGAAACATAATTATCAAAGTATACTTACGCAGATAGATATGAAAAAGTCTTTATTAAAGTTTGTGCCTATTTCCGTTCTATAGAGGTCAGGCGCGAATGCAGACCCCGCAATTTTATTATACCATCCCTATTTAAGTTAAAACATACTTATCAAAGTATTATGTACATCTACACCAAAAACATTGTAAACGTTTTTTTTTTTTGTTTTTTTTTTTAATTTAAAATTTTTTTTTATTTCCATACTTTGTGGACCAGGCGCGAACGCAGACCCCACAATTTTAATGAACCACCGTTCTGCCAGATCAAACATACCCATTCCTGTGTCTCGATACATCTTCTATCATTATATGTAATCAGTTTTTTAAAATAGTCAGCCATATAGGAGCCTATTCGTGACCAGACACACACACGCATTCAGCTTATATATATATATATATATATATATTCGTAAGTTTGGGATTCGGTTTCGATTCCATTTGATGAACCCAAGTCATATAGATATACTTTTTATTCGAAATCGCAAGTTTATAATATATAAAAATCGACAGAATATTCACTCATTCATATATACAAAATCTGCAAGAATTAAAATATCATATTTAAGCATATTTTACGACCTGGCTATGTCGGACTTCCCTACTAGCTTAATAATTTTGCCGTTATAACAAAATAGCTACAATATCAGAACGCTTCCATTTACACTGAACATCTACAGAATGCCAACAGCAATATGTTGTATCGGAATCAATTGCTTGTGGGATTTCCACAGGTCCCGCTTGTTATTCCCTATTAGTTTTTTTCGGTTTTCTTATGGGATGATCATCTTTAACCATTACGTGTAATCATGCAGATATTCTACATGATTTATACTTGCGTAATAATTGGTTAAAAATGTTATAGTAAATCCAAAGTCTGACAGATCTTGCTTGCTAGAACCTCAGACGTGACATCATTTTTACGAAGGTCACGGATTAATTATTTTGGAAAGAGTTTTTATTCTTCACGTTCTTTATTAAAATATTTATCCAGTGTTTGGTTTGATTGTTTTGTAAAAGAAAATTGTTTTTTTTTTTTGCTTTGCAAAACATGATTGAGTTTTGCAAAAAGAAATATCAATGTTTGCACATTTAAGTCTGGAAAACAATATCTTTAGACAGCCTGACCTGGTAGCGTCAGATGGTACAGTAGTTCTTCCATAGTCATGATACCATTACACCATCTTCAACAAAAGGAATGTAAGAAGATCTTGAACGAACAAACATATAACACTGACCCTCCAGAGGAGGACATAATACCTGAGAGAGTGATATTATAACAGAACCGATACTACACCACTTAACCCCAAAAGAGGGTCATCCCTGGTAGTAAATTATCCTAAAAAGAACAGATTGTCCTGTCTCTCCACATGCATGAGATGATTTCTGACACCACTAAACGGAGAAGTTATTCCTGGGAGAATTATCTCATAACAAAACAGATTGTACTTCATTAAAAGACTTATTCAGTCAACAATTCTTAGCGATAAAAACGGAATTTTTATGATTCCTTCACCTTTTTTCTGAGATCAAAGTGTAGTAGTTTACTCAGCGTCTCAGCAACATTAGATGTTTGAAAAAAAAAAAAAAAAAGGAAAATGTTGTGACATATCCAGTTGTGTTAACGAGTAAAATACGAGCATTCTTGTACACCTCTGAGGAAAACATTACAAGTGGCGAGAAGAAGCGCAAAAGAAAATAGCAAGACAGGCTTTCAGAAAGACTTTTCCACTAACAATCACGTGACTTGATAACGTCACAGATAAAGTTCTATGATCTGTATTGATTAGGAAGGACAGTTAATTTCTGTTTGAATTCGCAAAGAAATTGCCTAGGAAGATAATTTTACTGGTTTTCACTGTCTATTTTAGCGACAAAACAATGTTGTTTAACACTTGTTTGGTTGTAAGATCTGCCATATCTTGCATTTTGTTAAGTAAAAAAATAAAGTTAAAAATTACAGATACATATAAAAGGAAGGAGAGGTCACTATACAACTTGAAATTTATTGAAACCGGGTTTTTATAAAAATCGCTTGGTACAAGACATGAAGCCACTTGATGTAAGAAGCTAACAAAAACGAAAGATGATTATCGCAAAGACAGGAGATGGCTATTGACCTTAGTTTTGAAGAGACCATTGTTAAAAATAGGTGTAAACAGTCAACAGGAAGAGAGTTTCACAAGTCTGCTGCTCTTGAAAAGAAGTTACTGGAATTGCAAGTTGTATTAAGATAATAACTGATGGAGACCACTAGACCAACTAGTCAAATGAGCCGGAGCAAAAAAAAAAAAAAAAAAAAAAAATCAGAGAATAGATCAGACAATTCTGAAAAACACATGCCATAATAGTATTTATAAAAAAGACCGAGACTAGCAACATCACGTCTATGAAAGAAAGATTGCAGAGAAAGAGGGTGGGGTCAATTAAATTGCAGATACGTTTCTGCACCTTATCAAGAATCCACAAACCTGACAATACTCCATATATGGTCTGATAGTAGATTTGTTGAGATAGAGAATAGCCTCAGATGTAAAGTGTTTAGAGCGATAAAGAGAACCTACTTTATGACAAGAAGAACGAGCAATAGATCTAATATGTACCTCAAGGAAAATTTGATGTGAAAAATAAAGTTTCAGATTCGATGTTTCCTCAATAGCAGAGCCATCCATGAGAATTTCATGAAGAAAAGGGACACACCTACGTTTGAGAAACAGTCTTAACAGTTTTAAACGAAACAAACCATTTCGTATTCGAATCTACAATTGAATCAAAGTTAATTTCGAGATTAGATGTATATTTCAGCTGATCCAAGGGAGATCAGCGAGAAACAGTAGATTAGAGAGTTACCATTAGTTTAAATATTGATTTTATAAATATTCTCTGGAAGATCCTATATATAAAAAAAAAAAAAACGGAGTTAGGCTTAGAATAGTCTCGAGGAACACACGCATCGATAGAAAAAAAAGAATGAAGAGACACGATCCAAAGTTATTCATAATCTTCGATCAGAAAGAAAAGATCCAATGATGTCAAGAACTTTAGCCATCAATACTATAAAGCTGAAGTTTATGTACTAGACCTGAATGTCACACTGTCGAATGCCTTTGAAATGTACAATACAATGGTCCTGCTCTTTCATGAATTATTCATAAACCGACAGATCTGCTCAGTTACAACAAAAGATCAGTAGTTGAACGAAAACCACAAAGTGATACTGAACATCACTGAAGAGGCCTAGATTTTCCAAAAAAATCAAGCTTTCAAAAACTTTGCTAATAACAGAAATACTAATAAGACGATGATCAGACGATCCTCGGCATTTTTAAAGATATAATAGAAGACTCTTTCCAACAAAAAGGGAAATAATTCTGATAAACAGAGACCAAATAATTTTATGAGAGAAGTTCGGGGGAACAACGCTTGAGAACGACAGCAAGACTTTGTCAAGATCAGAAACAAAGCAAACATGGATGGATAATTATAAAATCAGAGACTTAACTTCACTAGAATTTTCAGCAAAATAAATGATATCAGGCTTATCCTTATATAAAATAACCAGAGGACCATTAATAGGAGAAATAGTAAACTTGACATTATTAACCACACAATAGTGTGGTTAATAATGTCAAGTTTACTATTTCTAATTTACTATTTACTAAATTCTTATAAAAAACATCACGAGAGCTAACCTTTTGAGACGTGATGACAAAAGCAGAAATATATGAAAACCAGAGAGGAGAATGGGATTTGGATTGAAACATACGATTAGGAATTAAGATGTTAATTCCAACAAGAATTAGTAACTTTTTCAGCAGCAACACTCATTGCCAAACATAGGAGCCCATGGAACATCACAGAAGCTGCAAAGCCTATTCCAATCAGCCTCCAGTAGTTAAAGTTTTCCTATGGAAAGGACGGTTGATTGAAGACTTATAAGAAAAAATCTTAACATGAACATAACCATAAGAACCAATGCTGATGCAGTTCTCTATATAAGAGCCAGGTACGTCCAAGGATGGAGTACTGTTGCCACATTTGGGCAAGAGCTGATAGAAAGGACTTATCCTGCCTTGATGGAGTTCAAAATAGACTTCGTAACCTCGTAGGGGATTAATTTATTTTTATTTCGGACTATTAGTCTACTCTTTATTAGTCGTTGTTTTTTGATCTTTTTATTCGTTCACAACGTTTAATAATAATTAATATATAATGCTCATCTCAAAAAAATGAATTCCAATTAAGGAATAATATATATATATATACCAATCGGTACGGACCCGACTATGGAAGATCTGATAATAAATAAACGTGGATTTATAAGATCAAAGAATCCAACCTTGATCGCCCTTCGGGGCCCGTGGCGCAGTTGATAGAGACGTTGAATCTCTACGGTTCCAGATGAGCATTGTCTGAAGATAGCGGTTTCAATCCCACCCAAAGCGTGCCAGAGGTTAATTGGTCAAAATGTGGTGAGACGACAACAACTACGGATGGCAGTGATGGCTGAGAATGCAGTTAGGAGATTCGAAGTTCCTATCCGTCGCGGTTACCACCTGACGAAGGCCAGAGGAAGTTGGCCGAAACGTTGTGAACCAATAAAAAGATAAAAAAAACAACGACTAATAAAGATGAGACTAATAGTCCGAAATAAAAATAAATTAATATATAATGCTCATCTAAAAAAAATGAATTCCAATTAAGGAATAATATATATATATATACTCGTAGGGGATGTCTTTTTCTCTCCCCTGCAACCTCGTTCTCACAGAAGAGATGTTGCGAGTTTGCTTTATCGCTATTTTCATGGCAAGTGCTCGACTGAGCTCAAATCTATACCCCCCCCTCGCCAAACTTTCACAAGAAACACCCGTCTATCAAAAAACACTATCAATTTCCCCCACTCTTTATCTGTGCCTAAACCTAAACAGATTCCATGAGCAAAGCTTCTTTCTTAGAACTGCACCTATGGAATTGTCTTCCGTTTTCCTGCTTTCCAGCTGACTACAATATGGTTGTCTTCAAGTCTAACGTAAACAAGTTTTGATGAGCCGTTCCATATGTTAACAAATTTACCGAATTTCCATTACTAACGATTACTATATTGTCCAATTGTCTACTGTACACTCTTTAACCCTTATCCTCGAGTGGCCTTTTGGTCGATAAGTGGTGATGCATATGTAAAAAAAACAAAAAAAAACAAAACAAAAACAAAACAAAACAAAAAAACAAACTCCAGAAAATTCAAAAATATATTAGGAAATGATTCGAACCATATGTACATTTCTTGGCAGTTCTTTTTCTCACTTCTAACGATGCATGAGGGCGATCTAATATCGCCAGACATTTATAAAGACAAGAACAATTTATCCACCAGATGCTTGGTTAGATTCGAGGTCGATAGACATATGGCTTTAGAGGTCATAGTTTTTGAAACGGATTGTAATTGCAGCCGGTTCTTTACCATCATCCTCATCATCTCTGCAACGATGGTATCGAAAATCACGGTCTAGTTGTAAAAGCGAAACGAAAAAAAAAAAAAAAAAAAAAAGTTACTCCTTTCCAGAGTTGTAATTATTGACTTGAATCACATGAAGCAAAAAATTTGTGGACATCAAAGGCCGGAGAGCAACTATCGCCATCAACCGTCATTCCGAAGCAAAGTAGAACACACACACACACACACACACACTATATTGACAAGTTGTCAAAACAAAAATATACAAAGGGCAGCGTGGAAAACTCCATTTAAAATGTTAAATGTTCAACAATGGCCAGGTCTTTTACAACAATCTTTTAGACGGAGCCAATAGCCATTGTGTTAGCAATAACGATAAAATATCAGACATCCGCTGGAGATTAATAAAAACAAAAAATGTGGGGAACATCTTTTTGGATATTCTGTGCATCAAGTAAACAGTGGAAAGACCTTTCAAAAGAAATAATTGCTTTCTATATGCTCTAATAATGTTTAATGTTGGCTTTAGATCGTTTATAACTTGAGTAACTTAAAGATGAAAATTCACGAAAACTTACAGCCAATCTGTTGCCAAAGTTGTTGAGAAAATGGATCATGCGACAGAAAAAAATGGATCATGCGACAGAAAAAATGGATCATGCGACAGAAAAAATGGATCATGCGACAGAAAAATGGATCATGCTACAGAAAAATGGATCATGCTACAGAAAAATGGATCATGCTACAGAAAAATGGATCATGCTACAGAAAAATGGATCATGCTACAGAAAAATGGATCATGCTACAGAAAAATGGATCATGCTACAGAAAAATGGATCATGCTACAGAAAAAATGGATCATGCGACAGAAAAAATGGATCATGCGACAGAAAAAATGGATCATGCGACAGAAAAAATGGATCATGCGACAGAAAAAATGGATCATGCGACAGAAAAAATGGATCATGCGACAGAAAAAATGGATCATGCGACAGAAAAATGGATCATGCGACAAAAAAAATGGATCATGCGACAAAAAAAATGGATCATGCGACAGAAAAAATGGATCATGCGACAGAAAAAATGGATCATGCTACAGAAAAAATGGATCATGCTACAGAAAAAATGGATCATGCGACAGAAAAAATGGATCATGCTACAGAAAAATGGATCATGCTACAGAAAAATGGATCATGCTACAGAAAAAATGGATCATGCTACAGAAAAAATGGATCATGCGACAGAAAAAATTGATCATGCGACAGAAAAATTGATCATGCGACAGAAAAATGGATCATGCGACAGAAAAAATTGATCATGCGACAGAAAAAATGGATCATGCTACAGAAAAAATGGATCATGCTACAGAAAAAATGGATCATGCGACAGAAAAAATGGATCATGCTACAGAAAAATGGATCATGCTACAGAAAAATGGATCATGCTACAGAAAAATGGATCATGCTACAGAAAAATGGATCATGCTACAGAAAAAATGGATCATGCTACAGAAAAAATGGATCATGCGACAGAAAAAATGGATCATGCTACAGAAAAAATGGATCATGCGACAGAAAAAATGGATCATGCGGCAGAAAAAATGGATCATGCGACAGAAAAATGGATCATGCTACAGATACAGAAAGTGCTTGATCTATACAAACGCCAGATATGCTTTAAGATGGAGTACTTCAGTCAATCTGAGGAGATGCCGCACAGAACATTCTTACCTTATCAAAGTACAAAATCGACTTCATAAGTTAGTGAGGATTTATTTCATACATAGCCTCTCACAGAAGAGACTTTATCATTTCATGAAATGTGCTTGATAAAGTTTCAACCCGAGTGTACCTCATTTTAGGACATTTGACAAACTCTTCAACAAATCAAAAAATCCTTTCCTGAGAGTGATTATCAAACGGAATTTCGAAACTTTCTCTCCATGCACTTATATATGTAATACATTACCGCAGGAATGCTTCCCTACAAACATGGTAGGCACCAAAACCACTTAAATTCTTTTCATAAACTTATGCATAGTTTGTATATTCATCATTCAATTGATTATCTTAGCTTAGCTTCGAGTAGTGAACATTTAATTTCATAAACAGGTAAACAGGATTATTTTCTTTCTCGGAGTACATATGCAAAGGACAAATCTATATCTCTACGCTTAAAAAACTTGAACTTTAAATCTGATATATAAGCTAGCAACAGCTGCGTTTTTATTGCCTCTCATTATTAAAACCAAAGGAATATAGAGATAAAATTGCAAAACAAAAAAGCTTTGAAGCGAATTGTAAACCTGTTAAAAATGTTTTGCCCTCAATTGAATTTATAAATAGAAAATAATGAAAGCCTGTCATGTCTGTTCGAGCAATGCTTTTATACATTCGCGCCTAATTACCGAATAATTAATATGCAAGGATTTTCTTGTATACGAAATAAAAACGTATCGTTTCATTAAAAATACACGCAGGGTAAAAAAAAAATCTGGAATTATGTATGAAAATGAAAAAGATACTTTGCAACACAGTGAATGTTGTTTTTAGGTATAGACTCGATGGGACAAACTCCCAATAAGCAGTTTCTTTCATGTAACTATAGACGAAAGAATATTACTTCCGAATTTTAGCACGTACGATAAAAACCCAAACACTTTTCTGATATTTTTCGTCTATAGACAACATGTTCGCACGTCACACTCGAGCTTTTTGGGGGATGAAAGGCGCTCAGCAATTAACACACATAACGAGATGGGAATTTAGGTCAAAATAGCACCAGAAAAAAATAACTCAAAAAGTGTAACGGACTGTTCTTGCTTTGTGTCATATTTCCCCATTTATCCACTTGTGCCATTTAAAAAAAAAAAAATACACAGAAACTACTATACATAGCGGTGACCGGAAAACAGCCATCCAAACATAGGCCCATCACAATAGTTGACAAACTGACTAAAGTTCAAAATAATTACTTTTATTTTTATAATTATTAATGAACATTTTTCGACAAATTTTGAAATTTCTTTCAATACCTTGAAACTAGTGCAGTTTCTAAAAGAACGTTTTCTTTTAGCTTTGCTTTTCAAGTTTATTTAATAAATAAAATTTAAAAATAAAAGCAAAGTAAAAATTAAAAAAAAAAAATTAAACGGGGATCAGATTCACTTATAAACTTAGCTTCAGAGTAATAATCCTATGGTTCCGAACTGGATCTCGTTTTAAGGATGTTTTAAAAACATTTTTAAGTGAGAAGTTATAGTCAGTAATTCTTTATTTTTTCACACAATTAGCTTGTAATGGCCACAAAGAACTTAACGGTCCTAAGCAATATATTGTATAGTTAATGTCCTGATGAAACTAGGGTATTAAATAAGTTAGTGTTGAAAGTTATAATCTCCCGTCTTCTTACTAAACATAAGTTTGGTGGTAATGCAAAAAATGGTGCTTAGTAAAATATAGCACAGGTGAAAATGGCACAAAGAAAATTCAGTAACGGAAAATAAGGATCGTGCGGGAAGGTCTAGCTAGTTTCCCCTCTATAGTTTTAAATAGGAAGCAAAGTCAGCATTTCAAGAAAATTAAACTTTTCAAGTTACTTCACTTTTAGTTTTAACATTTCTATATTTTAAAGTATTTTAATTTTGTAATCAAATAAAATAATTTTTAAAAAGTATTTTTTTGATAGAGGCTAGGTTCTTAGTTTTATTTTAGAATATTTGCTCGTTAAAATCAGCAAATAACTATACTAAACGTAATAGAATTTAATTTTCTATGTACCTGTATGCTTTTAACATGCTGAAATCATTTAATTTTTTGTCTTTATGACACATGAGGAATATAATAGTTGGTCGCTCAACTGTTGGGGGCTTCCTGAAAAATGGTAAAAACGGACTACCACTAACCCATTTTCTTACAACTTTTAAGAATTGAATTCTTCCCAGCTAAGCAACAGACAACTATTTGCTTTTTTTAGCCTGTGTTAAAGACCAAATACATTAAATACTATTTTGAAATAAAACTTACAGTTTCAGTAGTTTAAAAGTATACAAGTCGGTAGATAATTAAATTCTGCGTTTAATATAATAATTTTGTTCAATTTTTCCGACTTAATTATTCTGAAGAGAGTAAATACTTGTTTAAAAATACGGCGTGTACGTTTAGTGGCGAGAACTTTAGAAAAACTGAACTTGTTTACTTTCAAACAGAATTAAAAGATACTTCTTTAATCGGGGAGGAGACGTAGGTCCTATTTAAAACTCGGTGAGAAAACTACCACCACACACTTAGAAAGGTCAATTTTGTTAGCTTCAAAACAGTAAATACGTATTTTAAAATATTGATTTTCAAATATTAGGGAGGGGAGTTAACCCATATCCTAACCTGCCTTCTGAACGATCCTAATTTTCCGTTACTGGCTTCATTTGCAAGGAAATTATTCCTTGTGGCATTTTGTACCAAGCACGACCTTTTTCACCTGTTGAAAAGTTGATATTTTTGTGTTTCTTTTTAAACAAAAATCAATCAACTGTCAAAGCAGGACAGACAAACCCGCGGACCAACAGACAAAGCTTCTCACAGAAATATGATGATACGTGAAAAATAAAAACGAAGGAAAATTAATCAAGATGTGCCCATTCTTTAGATGTGCCCATTATATCCGTGCGCATTATGATGAAACTACGATTTAATTTCAGTGTAACAGATAAACATGCTATTTAAAACGTAATCATATTGATAGGAGAAAATGCAATTTTTAACTTAAGCGTGACACGTCATCGAACATATTAGTTTAAACTCAAATGTGACTGATGGACCGGAAATAATCTTTCAAAGAGTCCCCTATCATCTATATTGCAATAAAAAACGTAATGCGTATGAGACTTTTATTGCAAATTCTTCAGAATCGACTTGGGCACCATAAACGAAACTCCAGTTTGGAGATGGCTGCCTTGCAATTGTCCTTATTGCTTTATATTAAGACAATAAAGATTGAAAAGAGTTTTATGGGGGAATAAATTGAAATTCCCTCGCGAAAAAAAGACGCAAGCAAAAGAAACCAAAAATAGTTCATTGGGAGATTATAAAATGTTTTCCTTTTGGACCCCACCCCCCAAGCTCATCTATGAATATCAGGCAAGTAACACAGATATGTATAGATTTCCTCCCGGAAACTAAATACATTATAACATTAGATTAGATCAAGCGTAGCAAAAATTTACAATAAAATTTACTTGCGTTTCATCGAGAATATGCAAATGGAATGGGGCCAGTTTTCTGATAAATGGTGAGAGACGTGCTAGAAGTTGAGAAAGTTGTCAGTGACGAATTCTAGCTGGACATTTGCATACTGTATTTGGTTTATTTTGTTTTGCTGTTTACCAGCCCATTTAACGCAAAACAGCGAAAAAATGGCATAAATAATCCCTCGTTTCGGTTAAGAACATGGCGCGTTTCACCCAGAAGAAATCATAGAACGAAAATGAACGTAAAAATTCCATTTTTTCAACTATAAAACGAAATAAAGCGAAAAAATAACATAAATAACCCCTCGATTCGGTTAAGTCCATGATGCGTTTCACCAGTAGAAAGCATAGAACGAAAAAGAACGTTAAAATTCCATCCCAGTTTTTTAAGCTACTACGAAGTAAAGAAAACCCAAACCGGTGTTTCTTCATAACTGTCCCTTGTGAACGACCCGCAATGGTGTTAAGTGGTGGAAGGAGAAGGAGAAATTTATTAGAAAAGATTTTACCACTTTCATTGATTTTAACCGATTTTGGCAG
>NC_136525.1:30003981-30006481 GCF_053919585.1 Euprymna scolopes
AGTTGACGTGTCGAATGTGAACGATGAGTTGGACGTAATGTAAAAATGTACCGAATTTAAAAGGGAACGAAATTCAAATTTCCGTTCCATTTTTACAACAACCGTAAAGCAGAGCATTCTATGCAAATTTTACCTAATTTACTGTATTAATGCTATTTTTTTAAGCAAGAAAAAAAAAAGGGAAATATCCAGATACGCTACTACAGAACACCGACCACTCTAATTTGTCTTTTTTATAGGTAATTGAGGTCGCTGACAACGAATCTGATAGTCAAACTTGGGGCAAATTTACCGTTTGCACGGTACTTACCCCTGAACCCACAAACTTCTTTCCACCATTTTGTATATATATATATATATATATATATATATTATATTTATATATATTTATATATATATATATATTTATTTATATATATTTATTTGTATATATTTATTTATATATATATATATATATTTATATATATATATACATATTATGATGTCAACGTCTTTCCAGACGAGTGCCACTCTCTCAGACCCTGAAAGTTCATGAACTCGAAAAAGACAGTCCAGCTAGCGAATTCACATGCTCAAGCAGACACGACACTAAAACGGTCATTGTTATACATACATATATGTTCACGAACGCACACATACATATGTACACATATCACACACAGATATACATTTGTACATACACAATACGCACATATACATATACACACATGCAAACATAAACAAGACCGTTATTGGTATACATACATATAAATATATACTTGTATACATACATGTCTATAAGCATACGCTCATATATACCCATATGCATACACAACACATAATAAACAAGTCTACATATGCATACCCATATGGATACATACTCATATACATACAAATACATATACACATGCACATATATATATATATATACATACTTACCTACATATACATACACATGTATATATATGCATTCATACACATACATGCACACATACATATAAATACATACAGGCAATATAAATACATGCATACAAACATAAATGTATATATTCACGCACAAACATATACACATATACATACATATACTCATAGATATAAATACATATAAACTCACATGTACATATATAAATATCACACACATACATATATAAATATACATGCATAAATACATAATGATGGCAGATTAATTGTTACATGCACATACATACATATTAAATTCCACAGCCAAACAACGTCGCAGCCTACAAGAGCCATGACAGTCAAAGAACCGGAGGTCCAATAAATATATATATGCATGCACATGTACACATATACATGCACACATGTGCATGTATACGCGCACACACACATGTTTGTATATATATATGTATATATATATATGTATACGTACACATACACGCACATACACATGCACATACAATGGTCATGACGATAGTGATGATGTTACAATTCAATTAATACACACGATAATAAACATGAAAACAAATGCATAGATGCAAAATGTAAAACATAGCAGTCATGAATCTCGATGTTTTTGTTGTTTTTTTTTTTTAAATTTAAACGCTTTTCTCTCATATATACACATACATACATACATACATATACATATATATATATATATATATATGTATATATATATATATATATATATATATATATGCATACATATGATGATTGCAACGTCTTGTCAGACGAAAGCCACTCCCTCAGTCACTAAAAGTCCATGTGCCCAAATATGACTTTTTAGCCCTGCCAGCGACTTGCACACCCTCAAGCAGACATGACACTGAAAACGCTCACTGATTTGTATGAGACTAACAGCAGCGGAACCTGTATTATTGTGGGCTTTCATGTGATTAACAAAACCTGCTTTCGACAACAGAGCCCGATCACACACCTTACAGATCCAGAGATCTCCATGGTTGGGCGGCAAGGTTTGGCATTTCCTACATGCTCTCTTAAGCTTCTCTCGGTCTATTTTGGTTGCTTCATAGTGTTCTGCACCTCTGTATATCAGTGTCCTCCACTGCTTGCGATCATACGCTAGTGACTCCCAACTGTCAACAGGAATATGAAAGCTCACCAGACGTTTTTTGGGCTTGTGCTGGGGATTTTTCCTAGAAAGAGCCCACCATAGAACAATTGTTTTGGGAGACGATAGTCTTCAAACCGGATGAGATGACCCGCCCAACGCAACTGGTTCTTAATAACAATGGTAGCAATACTGGTTGTTTTAGCCTTTTTTAAGACATATGTATCAGGGACAAAGCTATACCACTTTAAACCAAGAATGTGTCTAATGCAATGCTGATGGAACCTCTCAAGCAATTCTATGTGTCCGGTACAAGGTCCAAGTTTCAGATGCGTAGTGTAGGGATGGTACTACACATGCTTGATATACTGAAATTTTAGTTGTCAGAGTCAGATCACCGTCAGACCAGACTATCTTGTAGCCTTCCAAAGCATGAGATGTCTTGCTGATTCTCCGTCTTATTTCCGCATTAAGAGTGCCATCATTTGA
>NC_136525.1:30021481-30023981 GCF_053919585.1 Euprymna scolopes
GAGACTGTCATTCGTAGAAGAGTTTGTGCAACTTTACAAAAGGATGTACGTAGGAGTCAGACAAAAACAAAATCCAACAGATCAGTACTAAAACGCCTGGACTTTTTCTTTTTTAGAAATAAAATGTTTGTTTGTAAGACACTTCTGCTGTAGATAATGACAACTTTCATCAGTTTACAAATAAGTGGACGTAGGAATCAGACAAAAACTGAACGCTTGGACTTTTTTTTTTATAAATAAAATGTTTGTTTACAAGACACACTTCTGCTGTAGACAATGATGATGGCAAACTATATATATATATATATATATATATATATGCATGCACACAGGATTTCTTATCTATTTAATGTTTTATAAGCAGTACTGTGGTGTTTTTTTCCCTTCCTGAGTGTTTTAAATGGGGAGGTTATCTGCCCTTTGTTCGTATTGTAGTCGCCCCCATATTTTTGGGACGTATTATTTTTAATTAATTTTTATGTATTTAAATATTTATTTAAATATTTTCTACGCGTATAAAATAAAGTTATCTATACACACGACATTCATAAGCGATACTGTGGTGGTTATGCATATATATAACTTGAGTTCGTTCAGCTATTATCGAAACTGAAACAAAAACTTGAAAATATTTGGTTAAATTATTAAAAAAAATAATGCTAGGTCATAACAAACGATAGTCAGTCGAATTAAAAAGAAAATGTAAAACTGACACAAAATAACACATGCTTTCGTATTTCTATAATTTCTCGTCCTAAAATTTTTTTAATTAATATTTCTTCTAGCACCAACCATTTTAGAATTTTCTTACACAAATTACTTTTTCGAACACTTTGGAGAAAAATGTTTTAACGGAATTTCTATTCGATAATATTATATTTTTAAATTGTTTAGAAAATTGTCTGCACGTGGACATGAAATTTTTATATATGTCCAAAATTTGTAGTTTGTATCAGAAAAGCAAAAAGTTTTGTTATAAGATATGGTATTGTGTAAAAACGTATTTTAATCCCACAAAAACACTATTTTCATTTAGAAAGACATTTCTTGCATCGTATAAACATGGTTAAACATGTGCATTTTGATAAAACTTAAAAATTAAGTAAAAGAATTATCTGAAATAAAACAGTAAAATATAAAAAATTCAATTAAAATTAAATCTAAAATTACGTTTTTATGCAAATTTTGTTGCACTTCAAACTAAATTTATCATGTAGCAATTAATGATGTGTAATTTTCAATTAAGTTTTTGTAAAATGCAACAAAATGCATATGAAATACATCTAAGGTAATTTTTAGATTTATTTTTTATTACATTTTTATTTTTTCTTAAATTTTATGAAAGCACACTATACAAATTAAGTTACAAAATTTAAATCGAAATCTATCAATTTTCATATTTTTTATGAACCATGTTTGTACTTTGTAAAGAATGCTTTTCCATCTTGTATCCATTTTAAAAGATACTTTACTTATATTTTAAAAATTTTAAAATGAATATACTTTGCATGCATGAATAAAGTTGAAATCATTTTTGTTTCAATATTTTATGTATGTGATATGTAAAGTTATTTGTAATAAAAATTATTCAAAACTGATTTGAAACAAGTAAAAAATAAAAAGCATACGCAATTATATCTACTCTTGTCCTTCCCTCTCTTGTTTGTGTCTATTTTCATACTCTCTCCCTCTCAGCTCTCGTATATATTCTATCTAGGGTATTAAACACTGTCCAATTCAACAGAAAAGTAAAATTAAAATATACCATGTACCAAATGTAGTATTGAGTACATTTACCACATTTCAACTGATTTACTGCATTATTGCACGTACCTGTTACATATAGAGAATTGAGCATTATTTTATATAGCAGATACTATATACCGAGTGTTCTACTATATTAATCATTTATTGCTCTAGAATTTGTTTTAGATTATTGCCCTGGGCCATAAATAACAAAACAATATTAAAAAGTATGCTTAACATATTTACGTTAAAACTTATTTCTTTATCTCTCATTGTCCTGGAATTGGTTTTAAAACCAAGTTTATCTACGATTTTCTAGCAATATATAAATAAAAAAAACAAAAGAATTTCATGAGTAAGCGGTGAAAAAATAAAACTAGGCTTTCGGAGACTTAAAGTTTTTATCCTCCTCTAGAGAGAGAAAACAGACCTCCAAAACGCTACTGCAAGCACTAATTAAAATTAAGGAGGCATCCAGTGTACTACTAAAATTATTTATAAATAATTTTTCTTATTTAAAAATAAAACTACACAATGATTTTACGTGATTTTTGTTTGTTCTGTTACGAATAATTTTTTGTATTTCTTACACTAAAAGAAAATAAGGTACTTGTATAAAATTGCAACTTATATTGCCTTTGCTAACGGTAATGTGCTGTACGCTACTTTAATTCTTAAGAATTTCTTTTAAATAAGTTATTTTTCTATTTACATGGATAAACTTTTGTTTTAACTTATCTTGCCTGTGACACAT
>NC_136525.1:30033981-30036481 GCF_053919585.1 Euprymna scolopes
AGCTCGATAACACCAAATAGGAAATAGAGCTTATAATATGAGCAAACAGTTAATGAAATATGTTAAAAAACACTTTGAAATGAGTTAAAAACATATTTAATCTGAAAAAGAAACACTAGATAAATGGATAGTCCTTAATCCGCGGAGTTTCGAAGAAATACTCTCCTTCTCATCAGAGGGTAGAAATTAGCAAAATGCGGGATCGGATTTTGCATATAAAATTATTTGATTAAGCAACAAATATGTCAAAGATCTTACTTGAAAACAAAAAAAGTAAAGCAGAGGGAATATAGTGAAGAAAAAGGTGATTACACATGAATGGATAGTCTGGTGGAAAATAAAAAATCCAGTGATGGTAAAATCCAAATGTAAAACTTCAAGAAAGTTAAAAGAATTTCCATTTGTACAAGTAAAATTCAAGGAAATCCCGTAATTGGAAGAAGATGGTCCCTAATAATCCAAAGGCAGAAATCCAAGGAATAATTCACAAAAATGTGGGCAAGGAAAAAATAATATTAATAAAAGAAAAATAAGATGTGCTTTTCACTCTACTTCCGAGACATAACTATAAATAAAAAAATAAAAGATCTGGGAAGAGAAAGGAGAGAAAAAAAAATGATAAAGTTAAATATAAAATATAAAATAAAGGGAAAATTCAAACTGACCCAGACAGGAAATGTTAAAGGCGCGAAATATATACATATACATACATATACGCATGCATACATACATACATATGCTGATCGTCACATCTTGACAGAACAAGTCCATCTCTCCATTGCTTTATTGTTGATTACTCATTCACTTTCATGTATTTTTGAAATATGTTTTTATTTGTTTTTTTTTATATACACATATACACACATACATATATATATATATATACACACACACACACACACACATATATATACACTTATACAAACATACATATATACATGTTGAGATGTGATCAAGATGCATCAATTCCTATTTTCCGTGAGACGAAGGTGGCTCTTCATCCCACCCCTGCTCTTACACAGTCTGTTGCAAAGGTCACACATATGTTGAGATTGAGGGATGCTAACTGGTGCTGCTTTACTGTGGGCGCTCATATGACACTTCAGGCCTCTACTCGATTTACAGACCACAGAGCAAACAGAACATCTATGCCCTGCAATGTTTTCCCTATCAAAGAAAGATTGATTTCTATGTGAACACTTGTGGCTAGCTAGGACAGCTCCGGATTAATTCATCTTACCACATAAATCACAGGTTCTGCATGAAATCCTCCAACAGATCTGATATATCTGACAGATGTTTCTTCTGGATATCACACTTCATTTTTGCATGCTCATATTTTTTCTTCTCAAAACTATCACAGCCACTTTTTACGATCATTGGGAACACTTTCCCAACTGAACACGTCAATACCAAGAGCTTTAAGATTATCTTTGATGTTATCCTTAAAGCGTTTCCTCGGTTTATGTTGTGGACGCTTTCCTTGTGTAATTTTACCATAGAACAGGCGCTTTGGCAATCTATCCTTGTCAGATGTCCAGCCCACCTCATCTGGTTGCATATAATCAACTTCTCGATACAAGGTACATCAGCCCGCATGAGAACATCCATATCAGATATAAAAGTGCTCCACCTGATGCCCAGAATGTGTCTCAGGAATTTCTGGTGCACTCTTTCCATGACTTTTATGTGTCTACCATAAGTTGTCCAGGCCTCAGAAGCATAAAGCAGGGATGATAAGCCACCAAAAGCCTTAGTGGCAGGCTGTATCCTATAGTTGACCTCAGCATCCAGGGTTCTATCTCTGGCGAGAGTACTACCCAAATACACAGATGTGTTAACCACAGCAAGTTTCTGGTTGTTGACAAAAATATTTGGTTCCACATACAAACTACCGGGTGGAGGTGTGAACATGACGTTAGTCTTCTTAAGACTAATAGTAAGCCCAAAAGATACACAGGTCCCCGAAACAAGATCCATGATACCCTGCATGTCCCTATCACCATGGGCCACGAGATCGGCGTCATCCGCATAAAGCAATTCATGAACCAAGTGCTGAAAGGTCATTGTAGAAGTATGAAAACGACGAAGATCAAAGACCCTACCTGTGATTTTGAAATGCAAATAAACACAGAACATTCCCTAAAGGCATACGATAACATAGTTGCAAAATAAATTGAAAAAAAGTGTAGGTACTAGGATATCATCACCAAAAGCCTTAATGACACGCCATAGTAGGTCCTGGGCCCCTTTCCCTTGTACAGTGATATAACAATTGCATCAACCCAATCCTGATGGACGGGAACACCCCTCCAGACATCAGTGATAAGATGAAGAATTTCATGAACAAGTTTATCATCCCATGTAAGAGGACTTATCATCCCATGTAAGAGGGATTCTCGATCTCCATGAGAGGCAGACAACATCTTATGGTGCAACTCATTTTTAGCACTTAAGAGTTGAGTAATTTCAAAATCATTATCATCAAACCAATCTAGAT
>NC_136525.1:30068886-30083810 GCF_053919585.1 Euprymna scolopes
GGTAAAGTTTTTATTTATTCTTTGAGTTTGTTGTCCGAAAAGCACATATCACGTATAGAGCAAACATTTCAAAAACAATAAAAAGAAATACTTTCTTTATAATGTAAGGGAGACAATTTTATTAGCGAGTTCGCCCTTCAAAAAAATTATCTTTTTCCTTTTTCTTGTTAATTTATTTTTTTAATAAATCTTTTTCATTAAATCTTTTTCTTTTGTTTTAATTTTATTACATGTGGGTGCTGGTAAACCCCTAGAACATACGAGCTATCATCAGCACACACATGTAATAGTATAAATAAGGGGGCCGAAAAGTCCCAGGACACTACAATTGTATTTTTAATAAAACACACAGAAAACATATATTCACTTTTCGGCCAGTGTCCTGGGACTTTTCGGCCACCCTGTATGAATATATATACATAAATATATATACATACACATATACACACACACACACACATATATATATACATATATATACACACATATATATACATATATATACACACATATATATACATATATATACACACATATATATACACATATATACACACATATACATATATATACACACATATATATACATATATATACACACATATATATACATATATATACACACATATATATACATTTATATACACACATATATATACATTTATATACACATATACACATTTATATACACATATACATATATATACACACATATACATATATATACACACATATACATATATATACACATATACATATATATACACATATACACATATATACACACATATATACACACATATACATATATATACACATATATATATATATACACACATATATATACATAAATATATATGCATATAAATATACATATATATATATACATAAATATATATGCATATAAATATACATATATATATATACATAAATATATATGCATATAAATATACATAAATATATATGCATATAAATATACATAAATATATATGCATATAAATATACATAAATATATATGCATATAAATATACATAAATATATATGCATATAAATATACATAAATATATATGCATATAAATATACATAAATATATATGCATATAAATATACATAAATATATATGCATATAAATATACATAAATATATATGCATATAAATATACATAAATATATATGCATATAAATATACATATATATATCCATAAATATATACATAAATATATACATATATACATATATAAATATATACATATATAAATATATACATATATAAATATATACATATATAAATATATACATATATAAATATATACATATATAAATATATACATATATAAATATATAAATATATACATATATAAATATATAAATATATACATATATAAATATACACATATATAAATATACACATATATACATATACACATATATACATATACACATATACACATATATACACATACATATATACATATATAAATATATACATATATAAATATATACATATATAAATATATACATATATAAATATATACATATATAAATATATACATATATAAATATATACATATATAAATATATACATATATAAATATATACATATATAAATATATACATATATAAATATATACATATATAAATATATACATATATAAATATATACATATATAAATATATACATATATAAATATATACATATATAAATATATACATATATAAATATATACATATATAAATATATACATATATAAATATATACATATATAAATATATACATATATAAATATATACATATATAAATATATACATATATAAATATATACATATATAAATATATACATATATAAATATATACAGTGATGATCATATTTATTGGCACGGTAAAATAAAAGTTAAATTTTGTCTAATAAATTCTAAAAAAGGGATTAAATTAAAGAAAATAACAAAGTATATTATGTATTTTTAACTGGCCTTTCCGATGCAGCAATCGGATTTTAGAAAAAATAAATAACAAAGGAACAACAAACATAATTGCAAAAAACCCTTGTTCAAAATTATTGGCACGGCTTTGTTTTTCTTTTAGTATCAGTATAATATCAATTAATTTCCGGTTTACTTGCTTTCTGAACTTTTTTATAGCCATATTATGCTTGTTTAACGCTAATTCAGTGAATAATTTTTTTCAGATAATTTTTAGATAGCGATTTATTTAAACTATTATAAGTGACTAAATTATAATTTTCAATCGCCATGGTTAAAACTAAGGAACACAGCGAAGACGTCAGGAAGCTTGTAGCATGCCATACCAATGGGGATGGCTATGATAAGATTTCAAAGAAGCTAAACCTTCCCAAATCCACTGTTAGAGCCATAATAAAAAAAGTTCAAATCGCAAGGCCACGTTATGAGTTTAGAGGGTAGAGGGAGAAAAAGGATTCTTTCCCCCAAGAGATGAACGGAAAATTGTTCGACAAGTAAAACAAAACCCAAGGATCTCTGTTGGGGAGATTGTTGATGAACAGAGCACCTCTGGAGTGAATGTATCTCGACATACAGTTGGTAGAGTTTTGAAGAGAGCTGGTTTAAAAGCATGTCGTCCGAGAAAGACTCCCTTATTGAAGCCTATGCACCTGAAAGCAAGGCTAGCCTTTGCAAAACGTCATATTGATAAAGATGTTGCATTCTGGAAACGTGTTCTATGGACTGACGAAACGAAAATAGAGTTATTTGGCCATAATAAAGTGTCTTATATTTACAGAAAATCTGGCGAAGCTTTCCTGCCTAAGAACACCATACCCACAGTGAAGCACGGTGGAGGCAGATTGATGTTTTGGGGATCCTTTTCTGCCTCTGGACCAGGGCGACTTGTTAAGGTCATAGGTAGCATAAAAAAGGAAGATTATGTTAAAATATTGGATGAAAACCTGAAAGACTCTGCTAAAGAGCTCTCACTTGGTCGTCGTTGGTGGTTCATGCAAGATAATGACCCAAAGCATTCGGCTAAACTGACTAAGAAATGGCTTGAGGACAATCATATTAATGTTTTGGAGTGGCCATCACAAAGCCCAGACCTTAATCTAATTGAAAATTTATGGAGAACATTAAAATTGAGGGTAATGCAAAGGAAGCCTAAAAATCTTATTCAATTGGAGGATTATTGTCAGGAAGAGTGGGCTAAAATTACTACTGAAGAGTGCAACAACTTGGTTGTAAACTATGAAAAGCGACTGAGGAAGGTAATCAAGGCCAAAGGCTATACAATTGATTATTAAATAAATCGTGCCAATAATTTTGAACAAGGGTTTTTTGCAATTATGTTTGTTGTTCCTTTGTTATTTATTTTTTCTAAAATCCGATTGCTGTATCGGAAAGGCCAGTTAAAAATACATAATATACTTTGTTATTTTCTTTAATTTAATCCCTTTTTTAGAATTTATTAGACAAAATTTAACTTTTATTTTACCGTGCCAATAAATATATAAATATACATATGTATATAAATACACATATGTATATAAACACACATATGTATATAAACACACATATGTATATAAACACACATATGTATATAAACACACATATGTATATAAACACACATATGTATATAAACACACATATGTATATAAACACACATATGTATATAAACACACATATGTATATAAACACACATATGTATATAAACATACATATGTATATAAACATACATATGTATATAAACATACATATGTATATAAATATACATATGTATATAAATATACATATGTATATAAATATACATATGTATATAAATATACATATGTATATAAATATACATATGTATATAAATATACATATGTATATAAATATACATATGTATATAAATATACATATGTATATAAATATACATATGTATATAAATATACATATGTATATAAATATACAAACATGTATAAATATACATATGTATATAAATATACAAACATGTATAAATATACATATGTATATAAATATACAAACATGTATAAATATACATATGTATATAAATATACAAACATGTATAAATATACATATGTATATAAATATACAAACATGTATAAATATACATATGTATATAAATATACAAACATGTACAAATATACATATGTATATAAATATACAAACATGTACAAATATACATATGTATATAAATATACAAACATGTATAAATATACATATGTATATAAATATACAAACATGTATAAATATACAAACATGTATAAATATACATCTGTATATAAATATACAAACATATATAAATATACAAACATATATAAATATACAAACATATATAAATATACAAACATGTATAAATATATTATGTATTTAAATATACAAACATATATAAATATATTATGTATTTAAATATACAAACATATATAAATATATTATGTATTTAAATATACAAACATATATAAATATACATATGTATATAAATATACAAACATATATAAATATACATATGTATATAAATATACAAACATATATAAATATACATATGTATATAAATATACAAACATATATAAATATACATATGTATATAAATATACAAACATATATAAATATACATATGTATATAAATATACAAACATAAATATACATATGTATATAAATATACAAACATAAATATACATATGTATATAAATATACAAACATAAATATACATATGTATATAAATATACAAACATATATAAATATACATATGTATATAAATATACAAACATATATAAATATACAAACATATATAAATATACAAACATATATAAATATACAAACATATATAAATATACAAACATATATAAATATACAAACATACATAAATATACAAACATACATAAATATATATATATATATATATATGATGATTGCAATGTCTTGTCAGACAAGTGCCACTCCCTCTGGTACTGAAAATCCATGAGCCGAAAATAACTTTAGTCCTGCCGCCAAAATTCACACGCACAAGCAGATATGACACGGCCCATGATCACTGGTGTATATAAATATATATACATGCACGCATGCACACATATATATATATACGTGCATACTCATATAAATACCCACATAACCCACATATATGCATACATACATACACATTACATATATCCATACATAGACATACTTATACATGCATAAACATACACATGATGGTCGTTGGCATACATATATATAAACACAAATATACATATCTATACATACACACATACATATCTGGAAAGATACACATATACATACACCATGAATAATACACATACATAATGCATACATACAGATATACATACATATATACGCACACATATACCCATACGTACATATATGCATATACTTACCTACATATACATACACGTACATAAGTATGCACTCATACACATATACATACACGCTCATACATACACATAAATATGTATACACACATGCTTACATACATTCATATACACACCCCTATATACATACATGCATGATGATGATTGCAATACATACATACATACATACATACATACATAAACATACACCTATACATAGATACATATAATGATGGCAGATCAATTATTACATGCTTCCAGCATTTCAGACCTACACGGCTCACAACTTTTCCATAGCAATAGGACCATTTTTTATAGACAAATGCCTGAGGGAGTATCTATACCTGATCGTATTACAGAGTTTTAGCTTTGTATGATAGCTAAATCTCTCTCTGTTCAAAATGTTGACATCCAGTAACAAGCAAGAGCAAGATAGCCAGCAACAATTCAAACTGCAGACCAGCTTAATGCGGGTACTGGTCTCCCGCTTTATGTTTTTTTAACTCAGTGATTTGCTTCTCCTAGAGAGGTTGCCTTCACCACGGCGTATGGGAGCCCCCTCCACCCCGCCTACACATGGAAATAAACACATGCGTACATACAAATGTACGCCAACATACGTATGCTTATGCATACACATTCAAACAATCACGTAGAGGCACACATACGCATATACACACATGCACACACATACGTACACACTCATATACATACAAAATACACATGACTAAATAGTCCAAAAGTCATAAATAGTAAGTGATCAGCACATAATTTTCCAAACAAATCAACATACGAACCGACGAGAAAACAGTCCAACTGGAAACGATTTAAAGACGTTTGGATTTTTTTAATATTTTTTTAAAATAATGTTTGTGTTAGACTAATTCTTCTGTAGATCATGACAATAATATAAACAAACTCGCACATAATTTTCCAAACAATCGACGAGAAAACAGTCCAATTGAAAACGATTTAAAGACGCTTCTACATACATACATATATATACACATACATGATGATTGCAACGTCTTGTCAGACGAGTGCCGCTCCCTCATTTAAAATCCATGAGCCCAAATGCCTGAGGAAGTATCTATACAAAAAGAGAAGTGCTTTCCGACTTCCTGGAAGACCTCATCAGTTTGCCCTGTATTTAAGAATTCAGGTGATAAGTCATCTCCCTCTCAGTACAGACCAATAAGTCTCCTGTGTGTTATGAGTAAGTTGCTGGAATCCATATTAAATAGAGAAATAGTCAACCCCCTCAGCAGGAATAAACTTCTTAGTGACACACAATATGGTTTCCGCTCTGCAAGATCTACCGGAGATGTGCTGACGGTTATATCCCACAGGATTAGTGAATCTCTTGACAAAGGCTTCCTTTCTAGGGCAATTGCTCTTGACATATCAAAGGCCTTCGACAAGGTATGCCATAAGGGTCTACTTCACAAGATTTCCAGCTACGGTATAACTGGAAATGTTTTCTCAATCATTAAATCATTTCTCTCTGATAGGCTCATAAGAGTAGTGGTAGATGGACAAAAATCGGAGGCCTGCAATATAAATGCTGGAGTCCCTCAGGGGTCAATCCTGGGCCCAACTCTCTTCCTGATCTACATCAATGACCTCCCTAAACACATACTTAAATCATTCTTTGACATCTATGCCGATGACACGACCATCTACGGCAACACATCAAAGGCTGTAAATGACGAAGTTCTCTCTGATTCTCTCTCCTCTGATCTCGAGCGTGTGGTTCAGTGAGGGAAGATGTGGCTGGTTACCTTTAATGCATCCAAAACCAAACTTCTATCCTTACATCATCAACGCTCTGATCCCCAGCTGGCATCAATTGTGATGGATGGCTCTCGTCTGGGTGAGGCCCCGTGTTTTGACAAGCTTCTGGGTTTGACCTTTACTCCTGATCTGAAATGGAACACGTACATCAAATCTGTTGCCAAGGTCGCTGGAAAGATGGTGGGATCCTTCTACCGCTCCAGAAGATATCTCACTACTGATGCAATTCTCTATCTATATAAAAGCCAAATACATCCAAGGATGGAATACTGCTGCCATATCTGGGCAGGAGCTGCTAAAAACAGCCTATCCTGCCTTGACAGAGTACAAAATAGACTTTGTGGCTTAGTGGGGGATGCCCTTTTCTCTACCCTGCAACCTCTCTCCCACAGAAGAGACGTTGCGAGCCTATCCTTGTTTTATCGTTATTTCCATGGCAGGTGCTCGTCTGAACTCCAATCTCTAGTCCCCCCTCGCCAATCTTTCACGGAAAACACCCGTCTAGCTGAATCCACTGTGAAAAATTTCCCCCACTCTATATCTGTGCCTAAATCAAAACGCGCATTCCATGAACAAAGCTTCTTTCTTAGAACTGCACGCCTGTGGAACTGTTCCGTCTGCCTGCTTCCCTCCGGACTACAACTTGGATGTCTTCAAGTCCAACACGAACAAATTCCTAATGAACCGCCCCCTTAATTAAACACTTCATCAAATCTCCACACTAACGTAATGTACTTGCAATAACCCTTATCCCTGAGTTGCTTCCGGGCCTTGATAAGTGGTGATCACTGTGTAAAAAAAAAAAAAAGATGATGTTACAGAGTCTTAGCTTTGTACGACAGCTAAGTCTCTCTCTCTCGGTTCAAAATCTTGAGATCCAGCAACAAGCAAGAGCAAGATAGCCAGCAACAAATTAAACTGCAGACCAGCTTAATGCTGGTACTGGTCTCCCGCTTTGTTTTTTTTTTAAATCAGAGATTTGCTTCTCCTAGAAAGGTTCCCTTCACCACGGCTTACGGGAGCCCTCTCCACCCCAATACACATATACACAAATATACACTGTGCTAGTTGGCCGTTGACCCAGAACAACAGTTCATTCGCCCTTTGGAAGGTCTTGTTTTTAATCCTTCAGAGAGACTAGCCGCCCTCCTCACCAAACAAGTCTGGTGGGGGAACCAGTTTAGTCGCCGGTGACCAGACTATGAGGCAGGTAGTACTGGGTTACATGGTACCAGTAGCATATGACATGACCTGACAAAATACATACACATTATATATATATATATATATATACACACACATGCATCTTCTATAATACAAAGCTGAATGTCTGTGTGTATGTGTGTGTGTTTGTCTGGTCACGAATAGGCTGCTATATGGTTGACTATTTAAAAAAAAAGAAAACTGATTATATATAATGATAGATGTATCGAGACACAGGAATGAGTATGTTTGATCTGGCAGAACAGTGGTTTATTAAAATTGTGGGGTCTGCGTTCACGCCTGGTCCACAAAGTATGGAAATAACAAATTTAAAAATTATAAAAACAAGACAAAAAACGTTTACAAGTGCTTCTGGTATAAGTATGTTTTAACTTAAGTAGAGATGGTATAATAAAATTGTGGGGTCTGCATCTGCGCCTGGCCTCCATAGAATGGAAATAGGCACAAACTTTAATAAAGACTTTTCATATCTATCTGTGTCAGTATACTTTGATAATTATGTTTCTGTTTGAAGAAATATGGTATAATAAAATTATGGAGTGTTCGTTCGCACCTGACCTCCATAGAATGGAAATATGTCACAAAGTTTAACAAGGTTTTTTAATATAGATCCACAGAATATTGTGATAAGTGTTTCAGTGTGAACAGGTATGGTATAATAAATTATGTGGTTTATCTATTTTATTTTTACATCATATATTTTGCTTTGGTTTTGATACCCCCAAATTCAACCCAAATTTACAACCCTTCCTTTTCATAACCTATCATACTTTCAAAAATCCATTTTCTGTAGGCTGTTTTTGAACCCAGTCAACGACGGGTACTTTTGCTAGTATATATATATATATATATATTTACGTACCTATTTAAACGCTTCTCTCAAAAAACAAAAAAAAAAACAAAAAAAAAAAACCACCGAGATTCATGACTGCTTTGTTTTACGTAATGCATGCGTCGGATTTGTTTATATTTTTATTATCGTGTGTATTCATTGAATTGTAAACATCATCACTGTCGTCATGATCATTGCGGAATTATACCGTTTTTAAACGCTTCTCTCAAAGAAAAAAAAAAAAAAAAATTAATGACTGCTCCGTTTTACATGTTGCATGTGTTGGATTTGTCTTATCCGGGGTAGAGAGGGCTCCAGAAAGCCATGGTCAAGTCAACCTCTCTTGGAGAAGTAAATCTCTGATTTAAAAAAAAAAAACAAGGTGGGAGACCAGTACCCACATTAAGCTGGTCTACAGTTTGATTTGTTGCTGGCTATCTTGCTCTTGCTTGATATCAACATTTTGAACCGAGACAGAGACTAGCTGTCGTACAAAGCTAAATTTCTGGAATAACATCTTTGTACAGAAAAAAAAAAAGAAAAGAAGTCCCATTGGCGATGGCTGTCCATATAAACAGGAACAGAAGATGATATGCTAAACGACACGCACTCCAGCTCTGTTGCTGGAATGTGAGAACACTTATTGACAATGGTAAAAGACTAGAACGGAAGACTGCAATTTTGACTAAGGAATTGCAAAGATACAATATAGACATTGCTGCACTCTCTGAGACACGTTTCGCAGGTGAGGATCAACTGGTGGAGCACGAGTCGGGCTACACGATCTTCTGGTCTGGTAGAGCTGAAAAGGAGAGGCGTGAGGATGGTGTTGGTTTTGCAGTTAAGAACTCCTTAATTGACAAGATCGAATAGCCAGTAGCCATAAATGACCGTGCAATGACATTGAGAATGCCCCTTGCTGCTGGTCGTTATATGAATGTTCTTTCTGTCTATGCGCCGACTCTTACTTCGCCTGAAGACGATATCACTTCCTTTTATCATATGCTTACATCTGTTATCACCGGTTTGCCAAGTGCTGAGAGTTTGGTGGTGACTTCAATGCACGGGTTGGATCAGACAATGTCTCCATTGGGTCCATATGGCATAGGTAGAGTCAATTCAAATGGTATGCTGCTTCTCCATCTCTGCAGTGAACTAAATCTTGTTATCACCAACACTTTTTCCACACCAGAAAAACAAGGAGACCTGGTTCCATCCCCAATTTAAGCATGGCCATTTGCTTGATTACATACTGTGTAGATGTGGTGATCTTGGAAATTTTTGCAGAGTTAGAGTAATGCGTAGTGCTGACTGTGGTACTGATCATTTAATGGTCAGAGCTAAACTGCGAATTACAGTTTGCAAATGAAGCCGTTTCAATTGTGTCAAAGTGCCAAAACGTATTGATGTTTCCAATTTGAAGGATCAAGTCGTATGAAGTTCCTTGAAATCTGCTTTCAACCAGGCGGATTTCTCAGATTGTGATTGGGAGACAGTAACAGATACAATATCCCAAAAAGGTGTTGAAGCTCTTGGATTGAAGGTTCCCAGACATTGGTTTGTTGACAATTCCAATCAAATTAACCTTCAAATTGATAGAAAGTGGAAAGCTTATTCGAAACTTCTTAACTCTTCACCTCTGAACAAGCCAGCTTTCGCTGCCCACTTCTCTTCTGTGCGGAGTGAGGTTCAGTGTTGTGTGCGCCAAATAAAAAACAAATGGTGGTCTGACCTCTCCAGGGAGATACAGACTGCCTGCGATCATTGAGATGTCAAGACATTTTACACTTTGCTTCATCAGGCTTATGGTCCGAAATCCTCTTCAACTACACCACTCCTGGCGAAGGACGGGAAAACCTTGCTGAAAACCTCAGATGAAATTATGCATCGATGGTATAAACACTTTCATGATCTTTTTCATAACCCATCCAATGTTGATGTTGCTGCAGTAGAAAGTATCCCTCAATGTTCCTTTTGTCCGGAACTTTATGTTGAACCGACGGAAACAGTTGACTGCATAAAACAGATCAACTCGAACAAAGCCCCTGGGTTGGATGGCATCCCTGTTGAGCTGCTGATACATGGTGGTGTCAATGTACATTGTGTGGTCCACTCTTTGATACAGTCAGGCCAAGTTGGTTGGCCAAGATTGGGTAGATGCCATCTTGGTTATGTTGTACAAAGGAAAAGAGTACAAGGTCTGATTGTGGAAATTATCGAGGTATCTCGCTGCTGAGTGCGGTTGGAAATGTATTTGCACGGCTCTTGCTAAACCGATTGGAAAAGTATGTATGTCCTGATATCCTTCTGGAATCCTAGTCTGGGTTTAGAGGTGGGCGAGGAACTGTAGATATGGTGTTTTCTGCTAGACAGCTCTTGAACAGCGTATGCGTCTTTGCCAGGTGTTTGTGGACTTAACCAAGGCGTTTGACACAGTCAACCGTGAGGCTCTCTGGAAAGTGCTGGAAAAATTTGTAAAAGCAGGTGTACAGCCAAGTTCAAGCAACTTCATCGTAGTATAAAAGGTCGCGTCAACTTCAATGGTCGGCTATCGGAAGAATTCCCCATTGATAATGGTGGTAAGCAGGGTGATATAGCTGCACCAACCTTGTTTTCGCGCTATCTGACTGCTGTGCTCTGGTATGGTTTCCACGATTGCGACATGGGTGTTTATATTAGATTCTGAACGACTGGAAAGTTGTTCAACCTAAGATTCCAAGCCAAAACATTTGTTAGGGAACTGTTGTATGTTGATGATGCTGACCTGGTAACACACTCCCCAGTAGATATGCAACTAGTGATGGATCTCTTTACAAATGCATCTTTAAAGATTACAAATGCTTGTACCTGCTTCGGACTGACAGTTAGCATTAAGAAAACTAAAGTCATGTACATTCCAGCTCCTGATCTGTATGTGGAACCTGATATCTTTGTTTGTGGAAAGCGCCTTGAAGTCGTAAAAAGTTTTGTCTACCTCGGGAGCACCTTATCAAATTACGGCACTCTTGATGCGGAAATAACTAACTGACAACTAAAATTTCAGTATATCAAGAATGTGTAGTACCATCCCTACTCTACGCATCTGAAACTTGGACCTTGTACCGGTCACATATAGAATTGTTTGAGAGGTTCCATCAGCACTGCCTTAGACATATTCTTGGTTGGCAGGGGCGCAAAACACTTTGAAGCAGCCAAAATAGACCGATCGATGCTTAAGAGAGCATGTAGGAAATGGCAAACTTTGCCACCCAACCATGGAGATCTTTGGATCTGTAAGGTGTGTGATCGGGCTATGTTGTCTAAGGCAGGTTTTGTTAAGCGCACGATAACAGGTTCTGCTGCTGTTAGTTTCATCCAAACCAGTGAACGTTTTCAGTGTCATGTCTGCTTGAGGATGTGCAAGTCGCTGGCAGGGCTAAAAAATCATCTTCGGGCACATGGACTTTCGGTGACAGAGAGTGACTCTCGTCTGACAAGACGTTGCAATCATATGCGTATATATATATATATATATATAAGAGCAAATAGTTAAGACATGTTAAAAAGCATTTTGAAAAAGAGTTAAAAAGCATTTTGAAAAAGAGTTAAAAACATTTAATCTGAAAAGGAAACAGTTGATAGTCCTTAATCCGCGGAGTTTCGAAGTAGTATTTTCCTTCTTATCAGAGGGTAGGAATTAGCAAAATGCGGGATCGGATTTTGCATACAAAAGTATTTGATGAAACTGCAAGTAAGTCAAAGATCTTACTTGATAACAAACAGTGAAGCAGAAGGGATATGGTGAAGAAAAAGGTGAAAGGTAAATTATCCAATAACGGTAAAATCCAATATATATATATATATATATATATATATATATACACACACACACACACACATACTTGTATGTAATGTACTGAGTTCGTATAATCTAGTAAATTTTCGTATACCAATAAGTTTTAAGCCAAAAAGAGAGGACTTAAAAAGTAAGGCACAAAATTATCATATTTCATAATTGAGCATAACGCCATAATGTTTGAAATTGCCGTTCTGGCATGGAAACAATTGTAACGTAAAATGCAGTAAAATATATATATATATATATATATATATATATATAGTAGGACAACAAGAGTATGAAATGAAGACACAAAACTATATTGGTAGATATAGAATGAATCATTTATTTAATGGAATACAGGCAAAATTTGGGGGATAAAAGGGACACTTTATGCTAGGACATTTCGAAGCCTAATGCTTCTCATCAGAAGAGTAGAGAAGGTGCTAGGTAGCATGGGGAAGATGCAGCATCTAGCGTAAGGTTCATTAGAGACGAAAGAGATTAAGAGGAATTAAGATATATATATATATATATATATATATATATATATATATATATATAATAGGACAACAAGAGTATGAAATGAAGAAAACAAAACTGTATATTGGTAGATATAGAATGGATCATTTATTGAATAATGGAATACAGGCCAAATTTTGGGGATAGAATCCATATCCCCTATCCTTTTAATCAAAGCGCTCATCTTAGCTAAAAATAACTTTGACCTTTCCGACTCAGAAATTTGTCTAATCATACTAGCAAGAAAGACAAATACAATTTGATAATAAATTGTGGACTAGAAAAGATACCCCTAATCAATTCGACATAGTGATGGGCGCGTCAGACTCCGCATAAGTAAAGGATCTACCTATTAAATGAGCTTAAACACAGATTCAATAATAGCGACCTGCAAGGAGGCCTGTATAGGGAAGACGCCCTATTAATAACTGGGGTTAGGCCCAGAATGTACAATAGGACCATAATAAAACTAAATGAATTTTTTAAAAGTTTCGGCCTTAGTATAACATTAGAGGACGAAAAAAGCACCTCAAACTTCTTGGATGTAACATTAAACCTAAAGGAAGAAACATACTACCCCTACCATGAACCAAATTTGTCGCTACACTATTTCCGTAATTTTTTCAATCACCCCAGATCCGTCATTAAGGCAATCCCTTCCTCGGTGTCGAAAAGAATCTCTAATCTCTCCGCAAACCATAAAATTTTCAATAACAGCTCCACCTTTTATAACAACGCACTAGCAAACTCTGGATACAAAGATGCAATTAAGTATGATACGAATAATGCTAAAAAAATATCTAGCCCCTTAGGCATAGTGACCCACCACATGATTAAACGCAAGTCTAGGCAAAATAATAAGGCAAGATCGAATTATAAGTATCATATGCCAAATACTCTTAACAATGAAAAACTTATACAAGTTGAACAACCCCCCCCCCAAAAAAAAAAAACCGGACCAGAAGAAAGTCCAATATTTGGTTCAACCCCCCATATAATAATAACGTCCAAACTAATATCCCAAAAGAATTCTTTAAATTAGTAGAAGATTCTTTCAAGCATCCTGACATATAAGGCAGGATACTAAATAAAAACTATTAAATTATCCTTCTCAACTATGCCTAATGTAGCATAAACTATTATAAGCACTAATAAAATAGAATCAGCGCAGAAAATAATTAATTGCAACCCTAGTCTAGCCCAACCAAACTGCAATTGTAACGACCCAAATATATGGCCTCTGGAGAAATACTGTGTACACTCAGACGTCATATATTCATGTACAGAACTCCCGCCTAAGACGACAACTAATAACCTGACAGCTCAAACCTATAGTACGAGTTACAGAGAGAATCCACATAACCCAATAAGCAATAGTACACAATCTGAACAACTGACCACACAGCAGATAGGTATAAG
>NC_136525.1:30083910-30088910 GCF_053919585.1 Euprymna scolopes
GAAACGAAAATACAATTTGATTTGGACCTTAACACATCGTGCCTTCATGATTTTTTCACAATCTAAATTAGATGAAGAACTAAAAATGATTACTAATACTTTGTCCAATAATGTGTACCCTCTGATGTGATTAACTGTCATAAAAAGAAAATTTTTCCCCAACCAAAATCGAAGATGGCAACTAAATATCCAATTTACATCCGTTTACCTTAATTAGGGATAGTGAGTGAAAAATTCGCCAAACAGATTATCTCAGCTGTAGAATATTGCTATTTTGCCTCTAATGTACGTGTGGGGGTTTGTGATAAAACCATTATTGCCATCCTCTCGAAAGGATATTCTGCCCCCCCCATCATATGAATAATGTTATTTATCAATTTAAATGTAGTTACAGTGTCAACTACGTGGGCAGAACAACCCTCAAGTTAGATGGTTGCGTCCAACAACAGGTACCTAGTAAAATCCGGAATGGAATCTACCAACGAACGGACATCTTGAGCAATACGTATAGTTCAACCATAACGGACCATTTGCTTAAAAACCCGTGACCCGCGATGTGCAATGAATTTCAGCAGTGAATCATTTTCTATCCTGAGTCACGCTCACTCGTTATTTCATTTGAAGGTCGTGGAGACTACACGTCCGGTTAAGGAGAACTCTCTGTAAGCAGAGGAATTGTCTTCTAGGTTTGAAAGTAATTTGTCTCTAAGTCGTTTTCCTCCCCATATCATAACGATAGATTTATTTTAGTCGTTCCTCTCATTTTTTTTCTCTCTCTTCCCCCTGATAATTTGATTTTAGTCGCTCCCCACTTAAATTCGTTTCCCTGTAGCAAACGAGAAAAAAAAAAAAACCCTCGATTTGGCCTTTGAAAAGAGGGCGAAACCTGGTTGGCCTACTCTACTCCATTATTAATCCTTTTTGTTTCCTCATTAAATGTTTTCTCTCAGTCCTTTTTACCGTGGATAAAAAAAACAAAAAAACTCAGTCTTCCTTTTTCATAGCTATAATAAAGTTTTGTACCCCCAAAAATAATGAAATATACATATATACACATGATGATTGCAACCTCTTGTCAGACGAGTGCCACTCCCTCATACATGAGCCCATATGCCTAAGAGAGTATCTATACAAAGATGTTACAGAGTCTTAGCTTTGTACAACAGCTAAGTCTCTCTCTCGGTTCAAAATGTTGAGATCCAACAACAAGTAAGAGCAAGATAGCCAGCAACAAATTAAACTGCAGACCAGCTTAATGCTGGTACTGGTCTCCCGCTTTATGTTTTTTTAAATCAGAGATTTGCTTCTCCTAGAAAGGTTGCCTTCACCATGGCTTACGGGAGCCCTCTCCACCCAAAATACATGATGATTGCAACGTCTTGTCAGATGAGAGCCACTCCCTCAGTCACTGAAAGTCCGTGTGCTCGAAGAGGACTTTTCAGCCCTGCGAGCGACTTGCACATCCTCAAGCAGACATGACACTGAAAACGTTCACTGGTTTGGATGAAACTAACAGCAGCGGAACCTGTGTTATCGTTGGCTTTCATGTGATTAACAAAACCTGCCTTCGACAACAGAGCCCGATCACACACCTTACAGATCCAGAGATCTCCATGGTTGGGCGGCAAGGTTTGGCATTTCTTACATGCTCTCTTAAGCTTTGCTCGGTTTATTTTGTGAAACAAAAATGTAGTAGGCAAAAAAAAAAATAAATGTTCTGTCAGCAACAGTACAACTTCAAAATAGTCAATATCGCCCACCTCCAGAAGAGAGGGAATTCCTGTCCGTGATAACCGTGGTAAAAGAAGACACACTCCAATCGCCAGAAACACCCACACACACAATTTGCAGGACACTGCCGACTCGTCTCTAGCCTCTTGCTTTTATAGTGGCCGGGAATTATCCATTTGCATAATCACATGAGAAAGAAACGTGATTTTCCGAGAGTTGCATGGGGTAAACGCTAATAAAACCCCCCGGACGCCATCTTGGAATTCTCTTTTCCCCCCAACCGGTAACACAACAGACGTACCCGAGGTAAGCTCTTTTTCCCCTCATTTTAGTTATTGCTACTTCTGCTACATTTTGGCTGCTTTAAAGTCCCTAACGTTTGATCGCAAGCAGTGGAGGACACTGATATATAGATATCAGTGTCCTCCACTGCTTGCGATCAAACGTTAGGGACTCCCAACTGTCAACATGAATATGAAAGCTCACCAGACTCCTTGATGCTATCACGAAAGCGTTATTTGGCTTGTGCTGGGGATTTTTCCAAAAAAGAGCTCACCATAGAACAACTGTTTTGGGAGTCTGTAGTTTTCAAGCCTGATGAGATGACTCACCCAACGCATCTGGTTCTTAATAACAATGGTATCAATACTGGTTGTTTTGGCCTTTTTTAAGACATATGTATCAGGGACAAAGCTATACCACTTTAAACCAAGAATGTGTCTAAGGCAGTGCTGATGGAACCTCTCGAGCAATTCTGTATGTGACCGGTACAAGGTCCAAGTTTCAGATGTGTAGAGTAGGGATGGTATTACACATGCTTGATATACTGAAATTTTAGTTGTCAGAGTTAGATTATCGTCAGACCAGACTATCTTGTAACCTTCCAAAAGCATCGGATGCCTTGCTGATTCTGTCTTATTTCCGCATGAAGAGTGCCATCATTTGATAAGGCACTCCCAAGGTAGACAAAATTTTTTACGACTTCAAGGCGCTTTCCACAGACGAAGATATCAGGTTCCTCATACAGATCAGGAGCTGGAATGTACATGACTTTAGTTTTCTTAATGCTAACTGTCAGTCCGAAGCAGGTACAAGCATTTAAAGAGATCCATCACTAGTTGCATATCTACTGGGGAGTGTGTTACCAGGTCAGCATCATCAGCATACAACAGTTCCCTAACAAGTCCATCACTAACAAGTGTTTTGGCTTAGAATCTTCTTAGGTTAAACAACTTTCCATGTCGCAATCGTAGAAACCATACCAAAGCACAGCAGTCAGAGCGAAAACAATCTTGGTGCAGCTATATCACCCTGCTTACCACCATTATCAATGAGGAATTCTTCCGATAGCCGACCATTGAAGTTGACGCGACCTTTCATACTACAATGAAGTTGCTTGAACTTGGCTGTACACCTGCTTTTACAAATTTTTCCAGCACTTTCCAGAGAGCCTCACGGTTGACCGTGTCAAACGCCTTGGTTAAGTCCACAAACACCTGGAAAAGAGGCATACACTGTTCAATACATTTTTCCAAGAGCTGTCTAGCAGAAAACACCATATTTTTCCAATCGGTTTAGCTAGAGCCGTGCAAATACCTTTCCAACCGCACTCAGCAGCGAGATACCTCGATAATTTCCACAATCAGACCTTGTATCCTTTCCTTTGTACAACATAACCAAGATGGCATCTACCCAATCTTGGCCAACCAACTTGGCCTGACTGTATCAAAGAGTGGACCACACAATGTACATTGACACCACCATGTATCAGCAGCTCAACAGGGATACCATCCAACCCAGGGGCTTTGTTCGAGTTTATCTGTTTTATGCAGTCAACTGTTTCCACAAGAGTCGGTTCAACATCAAGTTCCAGACAAAAGGAATATTAAGGTATACTTTCTACTGCAGCAACATCAACATTGGATGGGTTATGAAAAAGATCATGAAAGTGTTCATGCCATTAATGCATAATTTCATCTGAGGTTTTCAGCAAGGTTTTCTCATCCTTCGCCAGGAGTGGTGTAGTTGAAGAGGATTTCGGACCATAAGCCTGATGAAGCAAAGTGTAAAATGTTTTGATATCTCTATGATCGTAGGCAGTCTGTATCTCCCTGGAGAGGTCAGACCACCATTTGTTTTTTATTTGGCGCACACAACACTGAACCTCACTCTGCACAGAAGAGAAGTGGGCAGTGAAAGCTGGCTTGTTCAGAGGTGAAGAGTTAAGAAGTTTCGAATAAGCTTTCCGCTTTCTATCAATTTGAAGGTTAATTTGATTGGAATTATCAACAAACCAATGTCTGGGAACCTTCAATCCAAGAGCTTCAACACCTTTTGGGGATATTGTATCTGTTACTGTCTCCCAATCACAATCCGAGAAATCCGCCTGGTTGAAAGCAGATTTCAAGGAACTTCATACGACTTGATCCTTCAAATTGGAAACATCAATACGTTTAGGCACTTTGACACCATTGAAACGGCTTTTTTTACCAACTGTAATTCTCAGTTTAGCTCTGACTATTGAATGATCAGTACCACAGTCAGCACCACGCATTACTCTAACTTTGCAAACATTTCCAAGATCACCACGTCTACACAGTATGTAATCAAGCAAATGGCTATGTTTAGATTGGGGAAGGAACCAGGTCTCCTTGTTTTTCTGGTGTGGAAAAAGTGTTGGTGATAACAAGATTTAGTTCACTGCAGAGATGGAGAAGCAGCATACCATTTGAATTGACTCTACCTATGCCATATGGACCCAATGGAGACCAAGTTTCATTGTCTTATCCAACCAGTGCATTGAAGTCACCAAGAACCACCAAACTCTCAGCACTTGGCAAACCGGTGATAACAGATGTAAGCATATGATAAAAGGAAGTGATATCGTCTTCAGACGAAGTAAGAGTCGGCGCATAGACAGAAAGTACATTCATAAACGACCAGCAGCAAGGAGCATTCTCTATGTCATTGCACGAGCATTTATGCCTACTATCTGTTCGATCTTGTCAATTAAGGAGTTCTTAACTGCAAAACCAACACCATCCTCACGCCTCCTTTTCAGCTCTACCAGACCAGAAGATCGTGTAGCCTGACCCACGCTCACCCAGTTTATCCTCACCTGCGAAAGTGTCTCAGAGAGTGCAGCAATGTCTATATTGTATCTTTGCAATTCCTTTGCCCAAATTGCAGTCTTCCGTTCTAGTCTTTTATCATTGTCAATAAGTGTTCTCACATTCCAGAAACAGAGCTGGAGTGGGTGTTGTTTAGCA
>NC_136525.1:30098910-30131410 GCF_053919585.1 Euprymna scolopes
AGTACGAGGTCCATGTTTCAGAGGCATCGAGCAGAGATGGCAAAACAGATGTTTGATATACTGACATTTTAGTTGTCAGAGTGTAACCTTCCAAAAGCGTCCGATGCCTTGCTGATTCTGTCTTATGTCCACATCAAGAGTGACATCAAGTGATCACGTACTACCAAGGTAAACAAATTTTTTTACGACTTCAAGGCGCTTTCCATATTCAGGAGTGGGAGCGTACATCAACTTAGTTTTCTTAATGCTGTCAGTCCGAAGCAGGTACAAACATCCGTGAAGAGATCCATCACTAATTGCATATCTACTGGGGAACGTATCACTAGGTCATATCAGCATACAACAGCTCCTAACAAGTCCATCACTAACAAGTGTTTTGGCTTGGAATCTTAAGTTGAACCCTTTTCCAATTCTTTGGTATCTAATATAAACACTCGTATCACAATCACAGAAACCATACCGGAGCAGAGCAGTCAGAGCAAAAACGATGTTGGGGCAGCTATATCATCCTGCTTCACTTCAATATCAATGAGGAATTCTTCAAATAGCCGACTATTGAAGTCGACGCAACCCTTCCTATGTCATCATAGTTGCTCAAATTTTTTCATAAAAGCAGGTATACAGCCAGATTTTCCCACCATTTTCCAGAGAACCTCACGGTTGACTGTGTCAAACGCTTTGGTTAAGTCCACAAACACCTGGCAAAGACGCATACGCTGTTCAATACATTTTTCCAAGAGCTGTCTAGCAGAAAACACCACATCTACAGTTCCTCGCCCACCTCTAAAACCAGACTGGGATTCCGGAAGGATATCAGGGCATACATACTTTTTCAATCGGTTTAGCAAGAGCCGTGCAAATACATTTTCAACCGCACTCAGCAGTGAGATACCTCGATAATTTTCACAATGAAACCTTGCACCCTTTCCTTTGTACAACATAACCAGGATAGCATCTACCCAATCTTGGCCAACCGGGTCACCCTGCCATACTGACAGTATCAAAGAGTGGACCACACAATGTACATTGACGCCATGTATCAGCAGCTCAACAGGAATGCCATCCAGCCCAGGGGTTTTGTTCGAGTTTATCTGTTTTATGCAGTCAACCGTTTCCATGAGAGTCGGTTCAACATCAAGTTCTGGATGAAAGGAACACTGAGGGATACTTTTTATTGCAGCAACAACATTGGATAGGTGGTGAAAAAGATCACGAAAGTGTTCATGCCATCTATGCATAATTTCATCTGAGGTTTTCAGCAAGGTTTCCCTATCCTTCGTCAGGCGTGGTGTACTTGAAGAGGGTTTCGGACCATAGGCCTGACAAAGCAAAGTGTAAAATGTCCTAACATCTCTAAGATCGTAGTCTGTATCTTCCTTGACAGGTTAGACCACCATTTTTTTTTTGTTTGCCACACATAACCCTGTATAGAAGAGAAGTGAGCAGCAAGAGCTGGCCTGTTCAGAGGGGTAGAGTGTGGGGAAAATAGAGAAGGCTTACCACAAAAATGTGCTCGGGTCAATCTGTTGTGCAGGCTGAGAAGGAAAAACGAAAAGATTCAAAATGGCGACTGTGGTCTTTTAATGTCCACGGTGTCGAACAGTTCTCGAAAAATCGCATCTCACATGATTTTGAGGTGTGCCCGGGCACCATAAAAGCAGGCTGCTGGGGTGTGGGGGGCGTTCAACCTGTATATAGTGATCATCGTTGCGCCACTTGTCGGATTTCTTGATACAACCGGTGTAGAGTGAATTTTGTTGTGCGACTCGTCAGGCTTATCTGATTGAGAAGTTTCAAATGAAATTTCCGCTTTCTATTAATTTGGAGAATCTCGATACCTGGAACCTTCAATCCAAGAGCTTCAACACCTTTTTGGTATATTGTATCTCTTACTGTCTCCCAATCAGAGGAATACACCTAGTTGAAAGCAGATTTCAAGGAACTTCATACGACTGGATCTTTTACTTTGGAGACATCAATATGCTTCGGTACTTTGACTCCATTTAAACGGCTTGTCTTGCAAATTGTAATTTTGAGTTTAGCTCTGACCATTAAATGATCAGTACCACAGTCAGCACCACGCATTACTCTAACTTTGCAAAAATTTCCAAGATCACGTCTACACAGTATGTAATCAAGCAAATGGCCATGTTTAGACTGGGAATGTTTTTTTCTGGTAATAAAATGTACTAGTGGATAATAAGATTTAGTTCACTGCAGAGATGGAAGAGAAGCATACCATTTGAATTGACTGCCAATGCTATATGGATCCTGCAGAGACAAAGTCTCATCGTCTGATCCAACCTGTGCATTAATGTCACCAAGAACCAACAAACTCTTAGCACTTGGCAAACCGATGATAACAGATCTAATTCAAGACGATAATTGCCGATTATGGTTTAACACCAGAGGATGTTTACAACACTGATGAAAGTGGCGTAAATTGGAAGTGCTTACCTACAAAAACATTAGCCGGATCCGCGGAGCAGAGAATAAAAGGATTCAAATTAAATTAAGAAAAACTAACAGTGATGGTATGCACTAATGCTTCTGGAACTCAAACTTAAGCTTCTTATCATCGGCAAATGAAAGTGTCCCCGAGCATTGAAAGGAGTTTCGCCCTTGCCAGTATCCTATTATTCTTCACGAAATGGATGGATGAATCAACAGTTGTTTAAAAAATGGTTTTTGCAAGAATTTGTGCCAGTTGTCCAGAAGCGTTTTCTTGAATTAGGTAAACCTGATTCAAAGTGCTTACTTCTGGTGGACAATTGTAGAGCACATCCTCCCGAGTCAGAACTAGTGTCATCTTGCGGGAATATTTTTGTGTGCTACTTACCACCTAATGTGACTTCTCTTATCCAACCTATGGATCAAGGGATTATTTGGAACTTAAAATGTTTCTACAGAAATGATTTCATGATGAATATGATAAATAGTACCGTGAGTATAAGCGATTTTCAGCGCCATTTAACTATCAAAGATGCCATATTTTCTCTCGCAAGTGCAAAGAATGAAGTTTGAGCAAGCATATTAACAAAAGCATGGGGTAAATTATGCCCAGCACCAAAGGCTTCTGAACTGAAAGAATCGGAGAATACATCTGGTCTAGAAAAAATTCTTGAAACCACACGGTTACCGACCAGCCACGTTGTTCTTAAATCACTTAATATAAATGATGTTGAAATGTGGGCGCAACAAGATGAGGAAACTACTGATCAATATCCTGAAGGCAGTAATGGTGATGAAAATAGCGACAGCTCCCATTCTCTTGACCCTAATGTAATAACCAAGAACACTCTGATGAAGCAATATCATGGGATGATGCAGAAAAGTCTATGGAGACGGTTATAAAATTTCTAGAAAAAGTTCTTACTTTAGTGACAACTATGTTTTGCAAGCAATGTCACTCCAAAGAAATATAATCATAAAGAAGCTACAGAACCAAGAAATTGTAGATTTTCGTAATCGCTTACGGAATACAATGGCAGCGCCCGAGAGCTCAATCGATGAAAATAGAAACTGCAATGAGACTCATTCAATGGAGAAATAAATTTTTATTTATTTATTTATTTTTATTTTTTTTTTACATAAATGTATGATTTCTGTAGATGATAACTTAGGTAATAAATACCTAACAAGTAAGAGTAGATTTAATTTATTTTCAATGCTTTTGTTCCTGGTAATAATATTTAACAATTCTTACTTGCAATATATCGAAGACTCAACTTAATATATATTGAAGTATCATATAGCAATGAATTTCATTTACTATTTCTTAAAAAATTAAAGTTAACTGCAGCACGAAACTTGAACAGCATCCTCTAATTTGAACGAAGCGGATGTTCAAATTATAGGAGTTATAATATATATATACACGCACATATATATATATATATTATATATATAAAGGATAAACAACCACAGAATTCGCGCATAAGCCTGAGGAGTCCTAGAGTGAATGAAACACCGAATATTCAGTGTAGCTTAATCGCTATATATATATATATATATATATATATATATATAAAGCTGAACGTCTGTGTGTATGTCTCTGATCACCAATAGGCTCCTATATGTTTGACTATTATAGAAAACTGATCACATATAATGATAGAAGATGTATGGAGACACAGGAATGGGTATGTTTGATCTGGCATAATGATAATTCATTAAAATTGTGGGGTCTGCCTACACGCCTGGTCCACAAAGTATGTAAATAAAAGATTTTAAAACAACGTTTACAAGTGTTTTTGATATAGATGTACATAATACTTTGATAAGTATGTTTTAACTTAAATAGGTATGGTTTAATAAAATTGTGGGGTCTGCGTTCGCGCCTGGCCTCCATAGAATGGAAATAGGCACAAACTTTAATAAAGACTTTTCATATCTATCTGCGTAAGTATACTTTGATAATTATGTCTCAGTTTGAAGAAATATGGTATAATAAAATTATGGTGTATTCGTTCACGCCTGACCTCCATAGAATGGAAATATGTCAAAGTTTAACAAGGTTTTTTAATATAGATCCACAGAATATTGTGATAAGTGTTTCAGTGTGAACAGGTATGGTATAATAAATTATTGGGTTTATCTATTTTATTTTTACTTTCATCATATTTTGCTTTGATTTTGATACCCCCAAATTCGAAGCTATCTCTTTACACCCCTTCCTTTTTATAACCTATCATACTTTCATAAATCAGAGTCCATTTTCTGCAGGCTGTTTTGCAGAAATTTAAGTGAGATTAAATTTCCTCGCCCCAAACAATAATAATAAAAAAAAAGAATGAGAATACAACGAACGACACCTCCTGATTTAAATGAACCGCATTTATTTTTTAAACAACAACAACAATAATAGGGTAATTACACAAAGGTAAAAAAAATGAACAGAAAAAGTTGTTTTCTTTGTGAAACGGTGACCGAGATAATTAAAGGTTTTTTATGTAAAGAAGAAAACTTCTTTTTCCGCTTACTTAGCGGAGAGATATAGAAGGGTAAAAAGAGTCCATCAGGGTAACAAGTCCATCTCCACGTGGAAGAATTAATTGTTGTGCGTACGCGTGTTTAACGTCCAAACGCGGACGGGTCGACATACATTAATGTCGACCCGTCCGTGTTAAACACGCGTACACACAACAATTATTCTTACGCCATACTCAAAAGGTCGAGCGACTCGTTTGGGCGCAAAAATGCTCTTTATAGATCCAGACAGCATTAGATTCTGCTGATGTTTTGGAAAGTAATTTTCTCATTGGCTGGTTGTATCACGTGATGGTGCTTCCAACTACGTCTGCCAAAAATGTTATTTTTACTTTTGGTATTTTGAGCAAAGTGTGTTGGCGTATTTGAATTTGTGCCGTTGCTGAGAGATTGTTTTTATTCTCAAAATGCGCCGGGAAAAATTACAATGGCTCGTGTGTGTGTGTGTGTGTACACATCATAAAAAACCGTATCCATTACATATTCCCCAAATACTTGTCTTTGTTTATTTTAACTTTATAACACATTTTTGCATACATAAAAAAGTTATTTAACTTGTATAACAAAATAACAGTTCTTTTTCTGTACCTTACCATGTAAACGGTATTAAAAAAAGAAATAATATAAACAGAACGTTTTCTTTAAATAAACCATTATTTATTTTAAACACTATATACAAAATTTTGTTTATAATATAAACAATATAAATAGAACAGATTATAATTCGAAACAATGTAAACTTTTTTTTTTAAGTTTTAATTTTAGACAACAGAAACATTTTTAATTTTTGAAAGAAATATTGTTCAGATATTTTTCAATAATATATATAAGAAAAGAAAATTGTGGGCAATTAGTCAAAAACAAGTTAATTAGGTTTGTGACCTATTTGCGTTTAAATTAAAGAGAAACGTTTAACATTTATTATAAGTATTTAATTACACAAATATTTTTCAATATGTATATATACATAAAGGCAACTTACCATTGTATTTTGCTTTGTCATATATTTGCGTTTAAAAATAAAAAAAAAACATTTAATATTAGTTATTACTCGTGCGAGTGCTCAAATGAAAAATTTAGCGACCCCTATAAAAAAAAATAGCATTAAGTACCCTTTCGAGCTCAAAAAATTACTCACAGTAGGCAGGCTCAAACGAGTAACGCCAAGAGAAAAAGGAGGTGAAGAAAAAGAAAACACTTTAGTCGCCTTGGCCACGGTGAACTTTGCGACCCAAATAAAATAAGTACAAAAATTTAGCACAGCCACGATAATGACAACGCTATCCACGTGTATTTGCTTCCATATTCTCTTGCTCACTGTTCTGTAAAACCACACAGTTCGTGCTTAATGCTGGTTTGTTTATGCAGAAAAAAGTGCAAGAGACAATAATATAGTAAACGAAGTATTAAGTAGAAAATAAAGGAAAAAAAAACGATTGGTTTGTTTTAGGTTAAAATGATTGCAGACTGTAGACAGAGCGGCCATGTTTGGTAAGATCTAGCGTATTCATTTATTTATGATGTGTATTCCCGAATAAGCGATTTTTCAAACTCACAGCCAATGAGAATTTCCAGAACTGAACGAGCAAGAAATTTATGTAACGGGAAACGGAAAAGTAATGGTTTGTGTATGAGTTTATGAGCCAGTTACGAAGGTAGACAGGGTGGTATATGTATGTGTCTATTAGTACCCGGTGTTGACTAGTGACGGTATGAAGGTTCTAAAGGAGGTAGTTACTACTTTTCCTCTTAATCTAATGGTATTGGCGATCGTGAGGTTTCTCCTAGGAGGTAATTTAAGATTTTATTATAACAAATGTGTATAAAATGACGTTCTCAAGTTACATAAGATAGTTTATAACAGTTTACACATAATAAATTTGTGACATCTGTTATTGCAAACCTGTAATTTGGTCCCCAGGGGAATTTATGCAATCAAAAGATTGAATATATATATATATATATATATATATATATATATATATATATATATATATATATATATATATATAATGCCCAGTAAGACACCAACTACTTGAAAAGGCAATGGATTTTTTATTTTTTTTTTTAGTTCTGGAAGATATTAGAAATCTCATATTAGCATATTTCAAATGTACATATGAGATTTTCTAATAAATATTCAACAAACTGGCAAAAGTTGAATATTGGAATTATAATGGGATGTGTCCTTTCTCTCCTCTACCGTTTGTGCATTTAATGGAAATGTTATTGTGTAGTGGCAAAAATAACACCAATAAGAAAAGGACCCCAACTATGAAGGCATTCATGAATGACCTAACAGTCACAGAATCCAAATCACACATAAAATGATTACCCGATGTTTAAATTGAAATTAAAGCCATCAACATGTCGCAGTTTATAATGAAAAGGAACCTGCAGAAAAACATTGTCGAAACAAAATCCCCACAATCCGTGAAAAGAGCGTCAAAAGCGTCGCTTCTATTTTCTACCCTGACTGATCGACACTGTTGGCAGGACCTACACAAAATGCAAAAAGATGGATTATGCTCAATTGATAAGTGTTAACTCCTAAACAAAGGAAAAATGTGGCGCATTTACTTTGGATTAAATTATGGCCAATGCAGATTTATGAAATATCACTTGAGGTAACGGAACGCCTGATCAGCAAGTTTATGAAAAAAAAAATGATTGGGGGCTGCCTAATTCCCTAACAAATGTGGCACTAAACAGTTCAAAGTTAAAATCTCCAAAGATGCAAGAAATAGACGGTGCCGTGGCATGCAGAACAGCAGGTCTAGTGCTATACCAAAAAAACTAGTGGTTCAAAGAACCCCCTGTAAAGCAGAGGAAAATGGTTTCAGAAGAAATCTATAATAGCTGTACATCAAAGTAAATAAGGTGCATGGATGCAAGGTTACGATCAGGATTCGGTTCTAGGGTTCGGGAAGGAAGGAGTCACTCGCACGACAACAGCACGTTTCTGCCGTCTTTTCCAATCGACCACACCTGGCCTCTCACCACCAGTGTAACACTGCACAATCTGGACGTCAGCAATACGAAATTCTTTTCAAGAGATGTTCATGACTCTTCTTTCTGTGACCCTTGCAGGCAATTTTTCCCAGCTTTTATATCCTCCTAAAAAAAAAAAAAAAAAAAAAAAAAAAAAAAAAAAAAAAAAAAAAAAAAAGCTTCTTCCATCATGCCCCGTCTTCCCAAAGTGCCCTTCGGGTATATAAATGAGCTAGCCATCTTTTCCTTCTTTCCCAAAGAGCAATGCAGATACGCCCGGTAAGTCATATATTACTTATTTTATTTATTTTTTTTGTTTCTAACCATAACCTAGCCTTGAACGGTACCATTTTTTCCCTTTCGCATATACCCCACACGCCCCCCCTGATCTTTGAGATCAATAAGACTTCATAATCCTTTATCCAAGAAGGCATCCTCCTCTCACGTTGAGGCCTCTGGGGGACAACTTCTTGGGGGGTTGACGTTTTTGGGTTCGCTACAGACGTTCTCATCCAGTTGTAATGAACCACAATGTGGGGCTAAGTCGAATTGAGGTGCATCGTTAGCTTCTTGGTGGATCTTGACTTCACTACCATCACTTCACACTGGTAGGGTCACACGATGCAGGTCTAGAATATACAGGGGAACGCCATTCACCATCACGTTCTTCGACTGCGTGCCCATTACGACCCCCCCCCCCCAGTGAGTGATACATTTTGCATTGGGGGGGGGCTTCACCAATACCTCCTCACCCACTTTAATGGTAGCCGTTTTGTTGCACGGATGCCACCACTTATATGCGAAGATGGCTCTATGAGGCACAATGGTCTCATCTTGTCTGGTTTTCAGTGAGATGTACCAAAACACCGCCTCCATGGGTGAAATGGAGCTTTTTTCCGCAGCAGCCTTGATGGTGCGATGATTCCTCTCCACTATCCCATTGCCACTCAGCCGATACGCTGCGCTAAAAATTGCCTTACTCCCCACTTATCACACAACTCTTTAAAGGCTTCTGATTGGAAAGTGGGGCCATTATCCATTAACAGTTTCTCAACCCTCTTTCCAAAAATATTTCTTTGATGACCCCTCCGATCGCCCATGCTGCTTCTGCCTGATATCTCTCCAGATGGCAAACTTCCCCGGTCGATAAATACTGCTTATGGCGATAATAGGTCACATCAATGGCCAATCACTTCCAGTCCTTTGCAATGTGTAACTCTCCTGCTCTGTGTCTGGACGGGCCGGGGTCTATCGATTGCCACTTCTGACAGTGCTCTCACAGAAGAGATGTTGCGAGTTTGTCTCTGATGTATCGTTATTTGCATGGAAAGTGTTTGACTGAGCTTCAATCTATGGTCCCCCTTCGCCAAACTTTCACAAGAAACACTCGTCTAGCTGTAAACACTATAAATAATTCCCCCCCCCTATCTGTGCCTAAACCTAAACGTAGATTCCATGAACAAAGCTTCTTTCTTAGAACTGCACGCCTGTGGAATTGTCTTCCGTTTTCCTGCTTTCCGGCTGACTACAATATGGTTGTGTTCAAGTCTAACGTAAATAAGTTCTTGATGAGCCGTTCCATAGAAGTTATCAAATTTACCAAATTTTCATTACTAATGATTACTATATTGTCCAATTTCTACTGTATACTCTTTAACCCTTATCCTTGAGTGGCCTCTTGGCCTTGATAATGTGGTGATGCCTATGTAAAAAAAAAAAAAAAAAAAAAAAAAAAACCCTACCTCCCTGACCTCATCGATGGTTTCCGGGTAAACCTCTTTGACAGGAATAACGTCCGTTCACTACCAAAGTGGTGCATTTCATGTAACTAACTTCCTCCCCTGCACAGACCTCCTTTATCCATGTCATCGAATCCGCGTTGTTCTTTTCCAATGGGACCAGCACAACAGATACCCTCAACTGGAATTCCGCTATCAAATCTGCGATTGCTCAGAGCCTGCGCTTGATCAACATTTCTGCAGCACCTCTGGTCCTAATTTATCACCAGTCACTGCTGACCTTATCCAATAAGCTACCATTGCTGAATCGGATTTGATTTCAATTATTTTCAATCCCCACTTCAAGGACAGATTTCATAGCAGCCTCCAGTTCGGCTACATTGCATCTTCCACAGTTACACCTCCCATCTCTAATAAGATACCCAATGCCAGGCTGCTGGCATCACACCAAATCACCCCGACGTCTCTGCCACTGACATACCATTCCCCTTTCACTGGGTCTTCTTTAGTCACTCTTGCGATGATTTCTTCTAGCATATTCGTGAACTCCTTTGTCACGCAGCCCTTCCAGCTATCAGTGCCCGTTTGTCATTTAATAAAGCTGCATGCTATTCTGAGTCAGCCGGCGATTGGATAGTGTTCCACCAGTCTCCCACAGACCGAGAAGAGTTATCGTTTTGTCAGGTCAGACGAGAGAATGCAATACCTGAAGTCGGAACTAAAGAGAAGGCTTCCTTTTCCATCTCGGCATAGTTTCAACCCCAAACGTTGCTCCTCCATCCAGGGACTCTGCTAGTTTTGCAGTCAACCCATACCTCTCACTGGCCTCTCACTTTCTCTGCTGTCACCTCTGCTTCCTCCATGAGAATGTCGTCAATGTACGAACTAGTAGCCTTGTCCACTGTACAGTCTTTACTCAGCACTGTCTTCAGCACGGCAGTCATAATTTTGCGGGCTGAGCTCAGCCCAAAGCCTAACCTCGTCAGGCAATACATCTTCCCCTTGTACCGGACCAATTGATGTTGCCAGAGTTTTTCATCTACATGGATCTGGAGATAAGCCGACTTCAGGTTGACAATCTTAGTGGCCCACTCCATCCTCCATTTCCTCATGACCTCTTCGCATATGGCAATCCTTTTACAGTGTGGCAGGCTACGTATCTGTTTAATTCTCTGAAATCCAGTACCGGTCTAACTTTGTTCTTTGTGGGTTGAACAACCACCAATGATGGTAGCACTCCTTTTTCTTCCCCTGTCCACGGTTTCAGAATTCCCCCCTCTATCCACCTCTTCCTCAAAGCCTTTTCTTATTTCTCCTCAGTGTTTTCTTGTAGCAGCTTACTTTGTTTCGTAGTTCCTGAGGCCTGGAGATCCATTTCCATTCCACCATCCACTTCTCGCCATCGAACCTCACTAGGAAATCCTCGTCCTCGATGCAGCAAGCCTCCGGTATTTTGGGTTCTGAGGTTTCTATCACCTTCCACTCCTGCCATCCCTAATGTGCTGAGGCATCCATTTCAACATAGAAGGGGGAACCACTGGCGCAATGGCTCCCCTTCACTCATTTCCCTGGTCCCGTGAAGCGACGCAATAGTGGTTAATATGCTCCACTCGTCCACATCGGTAGCAGGTGACCCCTGGTCTCAGCTCTTTGCAGTCCTTGAGCAGGTGAGGACCCTGGCACTGAAAGCACTTGATGGCAAGTCTCCGCTCCTGTCACCTCGCGGGGCCTCATATGCATATTTCCACTCACAGCTGCAGTCACGATTGGGCCCTTGACATTCTTGACTAGGACTCTGGCGTGGACCAAGAGATCGTCCACTTCCATAGTATTGATCTCGGTGATTCTCTGCATGTTCGGAGATTTCTTCTGCGAAGCCGTTCACTAGGTATAACTTTACCATCATCTCCAGGCTCCTCTGCACGTAACCAGCCAATCCTGCCAGTCTCTTGATCTCTGCAGCAAAGACGTCAGACCACCTCAAACTTGCAAGCTTGCCGAGTGCTTCAAATGGACTCTCAGCGAAAGCCAATTTCAGTCTTTGCTCCACTGAGGCAAGGTCTGCCTCATCTTCATCGCGCATCTGCTGGTAAATTGTGAGGGCTTCCCTCTAAGTATAGCAGCAACAGGGTGACCACGTCTTTGATTTTTTGCAACCTGCCACCATCTTTAATTTTTCCAGCCATTTAATTAGGTCACCCTTCCCAGTGAAGGGTTTCAACATCTCCAGTCAGCCATGTTAACCTGCTTGACATGCCGAAATAGCTTGTAAGGTTATGATCAGGATTCGGTTTTGGAGTTTGGGAAGGAGCGAGTCACGCACATGTTTCTGCCCTCTTTTCCAATCGACCACACCTGGCCTCTTGCCACCAATGTAACGCCGCACAATCTGAATGTTAGCAACATAAAATACCTTTTCAAGAAAAGATGTTCGCGACTTCTTTCCATGTCCCTTGCAAGGAATTTTTCCCGGCTTTTATATCCTATCAAGAGAAAAAGAAATAGCTTCTTCCATCATGCCCTGCCTTCCCAAGATGCCCTTCGGGTATATAAATGAGCTAGCCACCCTTTCCTTCTTTCCCAAAGAACGATGCAGTCGTGTATTACTTATTTTGTTTTTAACCACAACCTAGCCTTAAACGGTACCTTTTTTCCCTTTCGCATATACCCTACAATGGACTAAGAGAGTGTATAAAAACACAACCCCCCCCAGGGAAATTACATGGTGCAACCTCAAATACATGGAGCCTAAAAATTAAGCTTTCTCATAAAAGCAGCCTGCGATATCTTACCAATACCAGTTACCCTTCATACCTGGGGGTTAACTACATCCGATCGATGCAAAGCATGTGGGAAAACTGCTAATCTCAAACAATTCCTTGAGAAGCTGGAAATATAATGAAGTATTGAAGATTGTTGCGAAAACTGAAGATATGTTGTGTGACGACCAATAATTGTGTGACGACCAAGAATTGTGTGACGGCCAATAATTGTGTGACGGCCAATAAAACTCAAAATATTACCAGTAGAGCAATTCATTTTGTTAAAGGAAATAATTCCAAATGTTTATGTAAAAATAGGCAGACATGGTCATCGTTTCATGGCTGCACAAACTGGCGCATTGCATTAGACTTTAAACGCTGATGGATCAGCATTCGGATATAGTCATTTGGTTCGTTAATTTGAAAAAGTTTTTCTAAAATTAACGGTGCAAGGAAATTTTTGACTGTGTACATAAGGGCAAGTTGGAAATATAGGCGTGTCTACGCAAAGAATGCATCAGAAATGGCTGGAACACAATGGCCTTTCCTATCAGGCTTTTTTTTTGTTTAACGGCATATCAACCCTTTGTGGGTTATTTAATGCCGAATCCAGTAATTTTGGGAATAGTATTCGATGTTGTATCCCGTTATTTTATATAGGATTTTTATTCTTCAAGCTTCTTGTATTTTCAATCGTTAGTTTGTAGCTTTTGATTTGGTTGTTTTATAGTGGATTTTGTCATTTTTGTTCTCTGCCTTGCAGAATATGATTGGGCTTCGCAATGGGAGGGGAACAAGGGTTACAGTATTATTAAGTCATGTATTATGAATGTAGTTGTATTGTTGATAGTATTTTATATTCAAATTGTCCTCATTTTAAAGGAAGGTTTCTTGGAGATAAATAACCAAAAGATTAAATTTGGTTTGCAACAATAAAATTTCATTGTAATTTGCCTTCAATCCACGGCAATTCCATTGGATTTTCTTGTAATTCATGAGGATTTTTTTTGGTTTGAGGAGCGACTTCAGTTTCCATGTCTTCTAATTTCGTAAATCTATTTGTAGTAGTAGTAGTGGCTTCTGTTCGAGGTAATTTCTTTATATTGGTAGATGTATATTTTTTTGTTTGTTTTTCAAGGGTGTTTTTTTTTTTCACCACGGGGAAGACATATTGGTGACCTGTGTGGTCTTTTAACCGATTTTGTTTTTCCTTAGTTTCATCTTTTTCAGCATCTGCACGACATACTGGTGATTTTTGTGGTCTTTCTTTTGATCGACTTTGTTTTCATAAATGTTCTGATTTTGGTTGAGAATTTGTTTTATTGATAACATTAGTTGAGGATTTAATGGGACGATTAGTTTTTGATGATGTTTGGTTTGATTTCATTTATAAATTTGGGCCAGTCGTTTGGTCCCAATTGTAACAATTTGTTTACTAGTATTTCGTATTTGGAGTCTTGGTTAGTGATGTTGGATGATATACAACTTGAGGTGACTTGAGAGTACGTCTTTTCCTTCATGTATCCATCTACTATTTCGAGGAAGATGTTTTTGGTATGTTTTATTGACACCACTTCCTTTTTTCTTCCAGATTCTGCATGCTCTAGCATAAGCAGGATGGTTTACTGCACAATTTGCAGTCACTGACAGTGTGGTCTGGATCTCTCTGGCCACATCTGTCGACATGTAAGGAACCAGAGCGTCTGTGTGATGGAGCAAAAGTTCTCGGCCTGCACGTGCGTAATAGCAAGGAGGGACTTTGCTGGAGAAGAGGAAGTCACATTCCCAAGGTCCCATCAAACATCACTCGATGAACAGTGTTTTCGCTTTGTGGAAAGATGGTAGGCCATTTCCCTGTGTGCAGTTGGCTCAGGGTGGCCGTGGCAGCCATAAAGAGACGTGCAACAGCCGTGTCGTCGGGATGGGACAATGCAGTACACGATGTCACCCTAATGAGCATGTTGACAGAGACTGTGTCCAGAGTGAGCAGTGATGACCCCGTTCAGGGAAAGTTGTGCGTCAGCGGGAATGAGTTCACGGTCTGGGTGGATGCTAGTTCACTGGCCCTTGGAGTTGCCCTTGCAGTTAATGATTCCATTAGTGAAGATGCCTGTTGGCTTCGGCCAGAGAATGATTCGAGGCACATAAACCTGGCCGAACTTGATGCCACATTGAAGGGCGTTAACGTGGCGCTTCAATGGCATGCCAAGGTTCTACATATGACTGACTCGGCATGCACTCATCGGTGGATAACCGATGCATTAAGTGGAAGAGCACGGCTGATGACACGAACATCGAGTGAGATGTTAATTTGAAGACGGCTTGCCACCTTGATCGACACCATCACGGAGTACAACCTGACCGTGGACGTAGTGTTGATCAGGTCTGCGCTCAAAAGAGCAGATGCTTTGACAAGAGTCCCTCAACGATGGCTTCTGCCTGGTGCTCGGAGAGATGCTGATAATCTGCAAAACACATGTGCAGCAGTTGTGTGTAATGTGGATGCAGCGCGCATCATCGACAGTGTGGACATCCTGGCATCAAGCGGACACTGTACTTTGTCAAGCTGATTGATCCAGGAGTAGGAAAAAAAGATATCCGAAGAGTGGTGGAAAGTTGCGAGGCCTGCCAATCCATCGACCCAGCTCCAGCACGATGGAAGAAAGGGGAGTTAGGAGTGAGTGGTAAGTGGCAGAGAGTGGGCATGGACATCACACACTACGGTGGCAACCACTTCCTTACCCTCATCGATTGTGGGCCTACACGTTTCGCAGTCTGGAGACTCCTCGGGCGCTAGGACTCTTGCAACATTATTCGCCAGCTGTCATCCGTGTTCTGTGAAAGAGGTGCACCCGATGAATTGCTGATGGACAACGACCCAGCCTTTTGCAGCCATCAGATGAGGCAGTTCTTACAAGAATGGGGTGTGCGGCTGCGGCTTAGATGCGCTTATGTGCCTTCTGGCAATGGTATAGATGAGAGAAGCCATCGCAGCATCAAAACAATTGCAGCCAGGAAGCAGTGCACCATCGCAGAAGCTGTGTACTGGTATAATCTCATGCCAAAGGATGGCGTCTCTCCAGGAACGGCGCCTGCAAACGCAATCTATCAGTACCGTGTCCGAGAAAAAGGAATCCACCCCGATAGAACGGAATCGATATGCCAAAGGGGATGCTGTCTGGGTGAAGCCGCCAGGAAACCGATGTACTGACAAGTATAAACGAGGCACAGTGCCCGATGTGGTGAGTCAGCAGTGTGTCCAGGTTGATGGCGTAACCCGTCACGTTAGGGACCTAAGGCCGGCGACACATGTACCACCTCCAGTGGACGATGAGAGTGATTCTGACTCAGAGACGAGTGGGCCATCGCTTTGGTTTGACCCATCCCTATCAAGCAGTGACTCTGATATCAGTAACCTCCACGGAGATGAAGCCTTCCCCGACCATCAGGCAGTGGATGAGAGCGCACGCGAAGACGAAAGCAGCACTGTCCCCCTTCGTAGAAGCACCCGACGGCAGCAATCACCACTCCCCTGTCGTCTCTGATCATGAGATCAGGGGGGGGAGTGTCGAGAAAGTGGCTTACCGTTAAAGAGGCTACGTGTTTGTGCCTGCAGAGCACAAACTAAGAATCAAGATGGCGCCCGCATGCGCTTATGTGGAAAAAAGTCTTGTGGAATCTCGGAGAATCTCGTACCCTGATTCCATAAATAACGAGGAAAGAAAAGCGGGAAGTGAGACGATTTTGAGTCATGGAAACGAACGGACGTGTGTAAGAGAAGAGGTAGAAGAAAAGAGTGGTGAACGAAACAAACAACGACTTGGTTGAAAGTAGAGTTGTAACGAACACAAAAACAGTAAGAATGACTGTGCAAAAGCACTAAAAACAATGCCAGTGTTCATGATGCCACGAAATTTGGTCGTCCTAGAGGTACTAAGTGATAGTGTATAAAAGAAAAAAAAAAAAAAAAAAAAAAATGAAAAAAGAAAAACAATGCTATCAAGATCTGCAGCCTCAGGAAGATTTGAAATGGCTCCTCAAACCTAACAACAGTGTAATCACAAGATTATACTGTTGCTGGGTTTTCTACAATCAAGAACAGATTGAAGGAATTTAAGTTGTGGGGCTGTGTTCCAGAATGCAAGCCAAGGATTTCTGTAAAGAACAAAAGGCGTCGTCTGGAATTCTGTCAGATGAAATAAAGATCATAACTTTTTTTCTTTTTTTTTTTACCTAGACATCAAGGCCAAGAGGCCACTCGAGGATAAGGTTAAAAAGTGTACAATAGAAATTGGACAATATAGTAATCGTTAGTAATGGAAATTCAGTAAATTTGTTAACTTATATGGAACGGCTCATCAAAAACTTGTTTATGTTAGACTTGAAGACAACCATATTGTAGTCAGCTGGAAAGCAGGAAAATGGAAGACAATTCCATAGGTGTGCAGTTCTAAGAAAGAAGCTTTGCTCATGGAATCTACGTTTAGGTTTAGGCACAGATAAAGAGTGGGGGAAATTATTGATGTTTTCTGATAGACGGATGTTTCTTATGAAAGTTTGGTGAAGGGGGGACCATAGATTGGAGCTCAGCTGAGCACTTGCCATGAAAATTACGATAAAACAGAGACAACCTCGCGATATCTCTTCTGTGAGAAAGAGGTTGCAGGGAAGAGAAAAGGACATTCCCTATGAGACTACGAAGTCTATATTGAACTATCAAGGCAGGATAAGTCCTTTCTGCCCAAATGTGGCAACAGTACTCTATCCTTGGACGCACTTGGCTCTTATATAGATGAAGAATTGCATCAGCAGCGAGATATCTACTGGATCGATAGAAAGATCCCACCATTTTTCCAGCGGTCTTGGCAACAGATTTAATGTATGTGTTCCATTTAAGATCAGGAGTAAAGGTCAAGCCCAGAAGCTTGTCAAAACATAAGGCCTCCCCAAGACGAGAGTCATTCATTTCAATTGATGCCAGGTGGGGATCAGACAGAGCGTTGATGATGTAAAGAGAAAAGCTTGGTTTTAGATGCATTAACAAGTCACCTCTTTCCCCATTGTACCACATGCTCAAGATCAGAGGAGAGAGATCAGAGAGAACTTGATCGTTTACGGTCTTAGATGTGCTACCATAGATAGCAGTGTCATCAACATAAATATCTACGAATGATGTAAGGATGTAGATCAGGAAGAGAGTTGGACCCAAAATGGCCGCCTGAGGGACTCCAGCATTAATACTTTGAGTTTCTGATTTCTGCTCATCAACCACTACTCTTATGAGCCTATAAGAGAGAAATGATTTAATAATTGAGAAAACATTTCTAGCTGGAGATCTTGTGAAGTAAACCTTTATGTCATACCCTATCAAAGGCTTTGATATGTCGAGAGCAATTGCTCTAGAAAGGGAGCCTCTGTCGAGAGATTCGCTAATCCTATGCTGCTGTAGATCTAGCAGATCGGAAACCATACTGAGTGTCACTAAGGTTATTTTTGCTGAGATGGTTGATTACTTCTCTAGTTAACAGATTTCAGCAACTTACTCATGACGCACAGGAGACTTATTGGCCTGTACTGAGAGGGAGATGAGCGATCCCTGAATTCTTAAATACAGGGCATACTGATGAGATTTTCCAGAGTGATAGGAAGCAATTCTCCTTCAGATAACGTTTAAACAGTTTTGTAAGGATGGGCGCTAGTTCTGGTTGAAGTCTTGAGTACTATAATTGGAATACCGTCAGGGCCGGTTGCTTTACTGGAATCAAGGTTTTCGATTAGCTTGGCAACATCGCGTACAGATATATGTATATCACATAGCGTGTTTTCTGATACATGATGATGCTGATGCTGATGATAAGGCCACTAATCTCCATTGGAGGTTAGTGGCCTTGGTCGCAAAGGGTAGAATTAGCTGCAAAGTTCTTGGCAAAGAGTTTGGCTTTGTCTGAGGCTGACGAGATTATCTCACGTCCATTTATGATAGTTGGGATAGAACACACGCTTCTGTTCAGGATTCTGTTTGCTATTTGCCAAAACTGGTGGCTGCTCAGCTACTTTGGACTTTATGGACTGAGCATACAACTCAGTTGCGTTCTTTATTACTTTTTTTACAGTGGTTGCTGGCAGTCCTGAAAGCGGCTTTAGTGCCAGTACATCTATTACGTTGGAAGCAATGGAAAAAGTGATTTCTGTGCGCAATGGCAGCAGCACATTCTGGAGAGAACCATGGCTGGCTGTTAGGTTTTTGCTGGAATTTTTCGAGGGTATGAAACGGTCTATAGCTACAATTAACCATTTCGTTAGATCTGATACTATCGAGGACATCCTTTTTAAACATGAAATGCAGAGGTAGATCTGATATAAATGTCCGGAAGCTATCCCAGTCAGCCATAGATATCGATATACAGTACGGTGGAGGGGTATGTCTGAAGACTTATCACATTTTTATGTTAACTGATACAATAGAGTGGTTGGAAGATCCAAGTGGAGACAGAACGGAAACTGAACACAGTTCAGAGCAAGTTGTGATGAAAAGGTCTTGCAGGCTGTCAAATTGCAGAAGGTTTTGCGACTACATATTAACTAGTTTATGGTGTTCCGGTTGCATTTGTGTTGCAGTAATATTCTAAGGTTACATTCAAATAATTTTCCATTGTGAGGAGTTTCTTTTCGATTTGAAAAGATTTTTAAAAATTAACAGGAACATTAAAATAATTCTATTAAAAGTAATAACTGAACAGGCAAAACTATAGAGGAATAAAAGGCGAATCAAATAAGTTACAGGTTGTAAAAGCTATATTCATTTTAGTTTAAATAGGCGGTTTTAAGAAAAAAAAAATAAATAAGTGCGGCTTTTCTTTTGGGCGGCACTGTATATATACACAGGCGGCAAAAAGAAAGTCCGCAGTACTAATTTTTCAAAAAAAACTGCAAATTTAAGCTAAATTTACTGTAACCGTTACAACAAACTATACCTCATTTGATTCGCCTTTTATTCTTCTATAATTTTACCTGTTCATATTTGACTTTTAATAATAATATTCTAGTGTTCACGCCAATTAAAAAAAATAACTTCAAGTTGAGGAGGCAAAAAGAAAGTCCGCACAATGGAAAATTAGTATTTAAACGTAACTTTAGCACATTAATGCAACACAAATACAAAAGGAACACAATGAACTAATATTTAGTAGCAATAGCCGTTCTGCAATTTGACAGCCTGCAATCTTTTGGGAATTCCCCGAATTAAACTGCAGCAATACTCCAATGAAAGGGCATCCAACTTTTGTTTTAAATTTTTGTCCAAAGTTTTTCCAAATGTTATTGCCTAGCTATTGCTTGATGTAATGCCATACGTTTTCGATAGGATTGAGGTCTAGAGATTGTGCAGGTCAATCCAAACACGGAATATCATGTTCTTCCAGGAACCTCTTGACATTGCCAGCTGTGGGAATGGGAGCATTATCCTGCATGACGATGAGGTTATCCAAATTCCGACCAAAATAGGGTAGAAAATGCTCAGTCAACATTAATGTACTTGGTCGAATTAATTCGACGTTGCAAGCGAACTATAGGCTCTGGACCATTGGTACCAATAATGCCCCATACCAAAACTGAACGTCCACCACCTTACAGCGTTGAAACTGAGCACCTAGGATTAAATTATTTGTCTTTCCTCTGACGGACGTACTGCCTACCATCACTGCCTAGCCTATTGAACTTGCTTTCGTCGCTAAAAAGCACTTGACCAATATGAAGAGTCATGATCTTCATTGCATCTGCTCTTTACAGAAATCATTGGCTTGCATCTTGAAACATATCCACGCAAATTAAATTCCTTTAATCTGTTCTTGACAGAAAGAGCACTTTTTAACAAGATTGCACTGCTGAGTGGGGATCCATTTCAAATCTGTTTCTTAGGCTGCGAATCTCGATAACATTGTCTTCCCTGTTAGAGGTAACACTAGTACGACCAGATTTAGGGGCACTGCCGGTATTTTGGTCCTTTTGCACAGTCTTTCGTACCATTCAATCTGCGGTCGATTTCTCGATTGGATAAATCAGAAAGGTAAAGATTAACGAACTCCTGATGATCACTAAGAGAAAGTCGTGGCATATGGACTAAATGTTACGTTGTATAACCTGGAATAACAATTACGATTAGAGATGCTTTGTTGCCTGTATGGGATATTTTAAACTGATTTAGGGGCGATAATTTAAGCTGGTTTTAAGCGAATTTGTTGCTGCGGACTTTCTTTTTGCCTCTTCAATTTGAAGTTATTTTTTTTAAATTGACATGAACACTATTTCAATTAAAAGTCAAATGTGAACAGGTAAAATTATAGAGGAATAAAATGCGAATCAAATAAGGTTTAGGTTGTTTAAACAGTTACATTAAATTTAGGTTAAATTTGCAGTTCTTGATAAAATCACAAGTGCGGACTTTCTTTTTGCCGGCACTATATATCACACATTCTTTTTGAAATTTGGAATCTGGTAAAAAATTTTCTGATAACCCCAAAGTCTCTGATCATTGCGATACGCGATTAATCTTCGACACGGTAGTTGAGAACTACTATACCGATTGTAAACAAGGCAATTCAAGTGTATCCGACCGTGAGTACTTTTACTCGCTCTGCGACCTCTTCTTAGTGTCGGTAGTTCTAGCTCAATACGCTCTCATAAACGGACACCTACAGATGTCACTCCCATTCTTATAATTTATCTGAAAATCAATTATCTTGAGTTCAACTGGCACATGCAAACAAAAACAACTCAACAAAACAGCTTTCTTTTGCTGTTTGTTTAGCTTTTTTCACAACACTTTGACGAATGTGTAGGTTACAACCAACTATCCCACACCATTCTAAACGGTAACATTGATCAAGTTACTCAATAGCAGAAAAATGTAATTTTTACAACTGTGTCGGATTCATTCAACAATTTCTTTCGGATGAATAAGAAAAGGTATGAAAGGCTAGAAAAGCGATTATCTTGCAAAAGCGACTAAAAACCTACGATTTAGTAAAATAGTATCGTTTCCTCATCTTCATTCGGAAATTTTCGAACCTTCTTCAGAGATTAGCAACTACGCAAATGACAAAACTGTCTATGATTGCACTTTGAAGAACTTCACTTTTTATTTAATCTGACACAATGAAGAAAAAAGTGATTTTATCCAAAAAGCTAAAATCTTTTTTCCAACTAAGATTCGCGTTTTTGTTTTGATACACTTGAAATTAATGACCCCCCTCCACTGCTACTAGGATCGAATTAATACTTCGTTCAATCGGTTGCTATTAAAAAAACATGGTTTATTTTATAGCCTCAGAAAGTACCTGGCTTCCGAGGTGAACTTCTCATATAGAATTGTCAAACATGCTTGAAGAGGTTTCCAGCAACTGAATCTTTCAATAACCGCTGCAAATCTTTGCATTATTGCAGTAGCGGCTTACAAATAATTTCTCGTTGTCAACGGCTGTTGTATATTTTAGAACATGTGTGGCAATAAGCCTTTCCAAGGCTTCAGTATTTCATCAGTCCTGCTATTTAAGGTCTGGTTAGTGCTCTCTCTACATGGCCTTTTCACCCTCTTCACGACCGTGATATACGATTCCAGATTTTTTTTGTGGATTATTAATATTAGCAAAACAATATTCTTTTTCCAGTCACATTTTTGTTAACCTAAGATAAGAATGGTATCATGACAAACGAACACTTTCAAGGAGCACAGCTTGAAAGAATGATCTCATGAGACCAAAATAGATTATGCGTTCACTTTTTTTTTTTTTTTTTTTTTTTACATGGAGTTCACCACTTATCAAGGCCCAATGCCCACTCAGGGATAAGGGTTATTGTGTGTACCGGAATCAAAGGGATAGTGTAGCAATAGTATTGGAGAATTGGTAAGGTGTCATTACTTAGAGGGGGGCGGTTCATCAGGAATTTGTGTTGGAACTGAAGACATTCAGGTTGAAGTCGGGAGGGAAACAGGCAAGCAGAACAGAGTTCCACAAGCGTGCAGTTCTAAGGAAGCTTTGTTCATGGTATCTACGTTTTGATTTAGACACAGATAGGGAGTGGGGAAAATTATTGACGGTGGTTTCAGCTAGTCGGGTGTTTTTTGAGAAAGATTGGCGAGGAGGGACCAGAGAATGGAGCTCAGACGAGCACCTGCCATGGAAATAACGATAGAACACTGACAGGCTCGCTACGTCTCTTCTGTGGGAAAGAGGTTGCAGGATAGAGAAAAGGGCATCCCCCACCAAGCCACGGAGTCTATTTTGTACTCCGGCTGTTTTTTGTAGCCCCCGCCCAGATGTGGCAGCAGTACTCTATCTTTGGACGTACTTGGCTCTTATATAGATAGAGAATTGCATCAGTAGTGAGATGTCTTCTGGAGCGGTAGAAGGATCCCACCATTTTCCCAGCGACCATGGCCACAGACTTGATGTATGTGTTCCATTTAAGATCAGGTGTAAAGGTCAAACCCAGGAGCTTATCAAATCCTGGGGCCTCCCTTAGACGAGAGCCATCCATTTCAATTGATGCCAGATGGGGGATCAGAGCGTTTATGATGTAGAGATAGGAGCTTGGTCTTAGATGCATTAAAAGGTAACCAGCCACCTCTTTCCCCACTGTACCACGCGCTCAAGATCAGAGGAGAGAGAATCAGAGAACATCATTTATGGCCTTTGATGTGTTGCCATAGATGGTCGTGTCATCAGCATAGATGTCAACGAAAGATTTTAGTATGTGTTTTGGGAGATCATTGATGTAGATCAGGAAGAGAGTTGGGCCCAGTATCGACCCCTGATTTCTGCCCATCAACCACTACTCTTCTGAGCCTATCAGATAAAAATGATTTAATGATAGAGAAAACATTTCCAGTTATACCGTAGCTGGAAATCTTGTGTAGTAGGCCTTTATACCAAACCTTATCGAAGGCCTTTGATATGTCGAGAGCAATTGCCATAGAAATGAAGCCTTTGTCGAGAGATTCTCCTATGAGATATAACCGTTAGCACATCTGCTGTAGATCTAGCAGAGTGGAAACCATATTGCGTGTCGCTAAGGTTATTTCTGCTGAGGTGGTTGACTACTTCTATTTATTGTGGATTCCAGCAACTTACTCATGACACACAGGAGACTTATTGGTCTGTACTGAGAGGGGGCTGATTTATCACCTGAATTCTTAAATACAGGGCATACTGATGAGGTTTTCCAGGGTGTGTGAAAGCACTTCTCCTTAAGGCAACGATTAAAAAGTTCGGAAAGTATGGGGGCAAGTTCTGGTTGTAATTTTTTTAACACTATAATTGGAATACCGTCGGGACCAGTTGCTTTACTGGAGTCAAGATTCTTGATTAGCTTGGCGACCTCACGCACAGATATTTGTATGTTGCATAGCGTGTTGTCTGTTATAGGAGGGAATATGGGGAGTTGATGGCCTTTGTCACACAGGGTACCGCAAAGTTTTTGGCGAATAGTTTGGCCTTGTTGGATGCTGTCGAGATGACCTCTGGTCCATTGATAATGGTTGGGATAGAGCGCACGTTTCTGTTCAAGATCCTATTTGCTATTTGCCAGAACTGGTGGGAACCAAGCCGCTGCTCAGCTACTTTGGACTTAACGGATTGCGCATATAATTCTCTTGCATTTTTTATTACTCTTTTACAATGGTTACTGGCGGCCCTGAAAGCAGCTTTAGTTTCAGTGCATCTATTACGTTGGTAGCTATGGAAAAAGTGATTTCTGTGTGCGATGGCAGCAATACGTTTCGGGGGAGAACCATGGCTGGCTGTTAGGTTTTTGTTGGAATTTTTTGGATGGTATGAATTGGCCTATGCCTACAAGTAACCATTCGGTCAGATCTGATACTATAGAGGACACATCCTTTTTAAGCATGGAATGGAGAGGGAGATCAGATATGAATGTACGGAAGCTATCCCAGTCCGCCATAGAGTATCGGTATACAGTATGGTGGAGAGGTACGTCTGTAGATTTATTATATTTCATTTTTATCTTAATTGATACGATGCAGTGGTCGGAGGATCCCAGAGGAGATAGAACGGAACATGAGCATAGCTCAAGGGAAGTGGATAGAAAAAGGTCTAGGAGGCTTGCGAACTGACCGGTACTATCGGGCACACGGGTGGGCTCGCGGACAATCTGAGTGAGGTCATAGGCAATGGCAAAATCATGACAGAACCTCCCCTCATCAGTCTTATTTTAGTGGGTCAGCCATTCCACATTATAGACATTGAAGTCACCGCAAATGTGAATGTTAGCCGAGGGATGAGCAGACAGGATGTGGTCAATTTTTTCTGATATACTCTTAAAGACAGTAACTCCACTGTTGTGGGGGCAATAGAGGGCAAATATAAATGTGGTGGTGTAAGCAAGTGCAACGCGGAAGCACATAAGGTAGATTAGGGTCTTCCCTGGAGAAGCCATCTTTAATGTAGGCACATCTTTAATGTAGGCACATATTCCATGCCCGTGGCGATCTTGGGAGTCAGATTTAGATGTTAGGTTAGAGTATCCTTTAATTATGAACTCATCTAGGGAGGTGGTCGGCCCTATTCCAGTTTCGCTTAGAAAGAATATGTCAGGTTTCGTCTCCTGTAATTGGGTTTCAACCTCTGGAAGGTTAGAACGTAGACCCCTGATGTTGGAGAAGGAGATATGGTAGTAGGGGTCTACGTAGGAGGATGGGGTTCTAGGTTTATTCGTGTTTTCTTTGAGATATTTCATGTTGAGAGTTTTGGGGTTTGTGGAACAGGTCAGCATACTTGGTTATAGCAGAACAGAGAGGGAAAGTAAGAGAGGAAAGACAGGAAATTTTTTTTTTGTAGCACATAAGGTAAAGCTGTAACAATTACCCTCTAGTATGGCATCGAGAGGCCCCACCAGAGACTACTGCACGGTCCAGAATCCGTTCACCAAATGGCAATACAGCAGCCCTAGTACTTTGCACCTGCTGATAGGACAGCCTCCTTAGTGGTTATTCCAAGGTTCGGGTCCCTAACTATCAGGCGGTTAACGTCAGCCCAGATGAAAACGTTTACCTCCACCACCCTTACTAGTGACATGGCTGCAAGGATAGACATAGAAACAGAAAATTTCCGACATCTCAGATTGCTGTTCACGAAGTACTACCAACCTGGGAAGTAGCTTTAAGCTTCACCCTTTGTCAGAAACATCATTCATTAGAAATGAGGACTGAGGGACAAAAAAGGAGAAGCAAGAGTTACTGGAGCTGCCGATAACACATCCACTGCATTATCTACTCTCCATTTAAAAAAAAAAAAAAAAAAAAAAAAAACGGTAAGAGGGCCTTATTTATATCTACTTAGTAAAGTCTTTGCCAATTCCCAGTTTAGAATAGAATTTGACGATAGTCTCCCTTCCATATTAATCCGTGTAAGGATTTTTTTTTTTTTTTTTGCTTTTGGTTCCTTGTGATAGAACCTTCGCGATTAAACTTATAATTACGTTTCAATAATGCAACTTCTGAGATCAGCTTATGTTTTTAGATTGGGGGCACCTTATTTAAAGGCTGGTTTAGGATAATACTAGACGTATTTAGCAAAAAAAAAAAAAAAAGTTTAAAACACGAGTAATAAGACATGATAGGTAATGTTAAGGTGTTTCAATTTTTAGTAAGACTGCAATAAGAGAACAAAGATAAATAAATTATATATAATACACAAAAATTGGCAAAATTAAGACAGGATACATTTCAACAGTTATGGATAAAGTTTTTAACTTAGCTATGAAGGCACCGACTCTTTCTTCCGAGGTCATCTCGAAAACTGACTAGTAGCTAGCACGCTTGGGGTGTTCTGGTACTTAAGAGATGTGGTGGGTGTGGGGGTTAAATGCTTTTAACTTTTTTTTTTTTTTGCTTTTGGTTCCTTGTGATAGAACCTTCGAGATTGAACTTATAATTACGTTTCAATAATGCAACTTCTGAGATCAGCTTATGTTTTTAGATTGGGGGCACCTTATTTAAAGGCTGGTTTAGGATAATACCAGACGTATTTAGCAAAAAAGTTTAAAACACGAGTAATAAGACATGATAGGTAATGTTCACTTCTGAATTCACCATCGAAGTATAGCATAATGAATAGAATAGTTTCGGTTTCAGACAAATATAAAAAAATAGCCAATTAATAGCATAAGTGGTCGAAGTAGCAATATATAGTTGTGGCAAAAATCACGTCTTTTACGCAGGTGAGAGTCCATGTTGTTCGCATAGAGATCAATATTTGCCTTATGCTCAATTTCTCAGTAGAGAGTTGTTTGTTTAAGTTGGAAGATAAAAGATAACGACCAGAAAGAAGAAAAATTTTAAATGACCGTCAGTTTAATTGGGCTTTCCAGGTGTTACAAGTACAATCGATAAGCTTTCGATATTAATAACATTCACAGAGAACTAATTATTGATAGACACATGCTTTTCAATCCACATCCAAGAGCGAGAAGGATTCGAGAAACAATGATTCGTTGGGTCACTCATTTAACTTCAGTTAATTTTTTTTATCGTAAGTTCTCTATAAAGATGATATAAAGTAAAGATGCCTATTATTTTGCTATCTAATTTAAATATGCATATTTCAGCTGTTTATGGTATATATGAAAGTACCATGTGTAAATTAGCTCTCACTCTTTCTCTAATGAAAGAGAGAGAGAGAGAGAGATTAAAACTATTAGAGTTACTGAATGAATAGAAATGCATAAATAATCATTACGTGCCTCTTGTATAAAGATTTCAAACAATTCAATAGGAAAACTAGGAAATATTTTAGTATTTCGTGTTATGAAAATGTTTTTTTGGGGAAAAACATGATTAATTATTAAAAAAAAAATTTAAAAAATAATTCTCAATTGCTTCATACGCCGCTTGAGATACTTGGACCATTAAAATATTTCAATGTTGCGACAGGATGTAAAACCTTTCAATGTATTCATGAAAATACATTTGTTATTTCCATACAATTTAAAATTATTTCGATTGTTCGGACTATTGTTTTCATCTTCGATGTTATTCTAAAAACGTTTCGGCTGATGTTAATCCTATCCTTCATATGCGACTTGCCGAACTTGAGAATCTGTACGCTATTTCCTGCATCAGGAATCATCCATGCTGTTAACTTTCTTTTTATTTTCGCGGCTCTCCATATTCTTCACTTTAGTGCTGTTTAAGCGATAACCAGTCTGTATTTGTGTTACAAAACTTGATAACCTTCCATGCAATCTACAACTAATCCTGTCACCCGTACTCGTGATTTGTGCATGGTCATTAGATTCCTAATTGTTTCATCCGGGTATGTACATCTTCTGTTCATGGACAATACAAGGTATCTTACTAAGGATACTACCTTGGTTTCTGGCAGAAACTTTCTGCCATATAATTTGGTTTAAAAATATAAATAAAAATAAATAGTTCCTTAAGTATTCTTTCTAACTTGACTTTTATCTTTATCGATGTCTGCTTCCAGAATGCCCCGGTATTTATAGGCGACAAGTTGGGGGTTCGTGGCTGAAGACTAGATAATGTGTAGAAATTTTATTTTCCACCTTCTGTCTTTTCTTCTCTCCCTCCCCTTCTTTACCCCCTTTTTCTTGGTGTATCTTGTACTGCTACTACTTGTTATATCACGTTTTGAATGCGTGCCTTTTGATTGATAAAAGGAGATGTGTGCGCCATTTTGTTGACAGTTTTGAATACGAGAAAGTCGGCTCGCAAGTCACGAGAAAAGAAGTTAAAAATCGCATGTTTGAACAGTGGTTTGGTTTATTTTTCTTCAATCGGGATTCGTAAAAGACGACACAGAATTAGTCAGAAAAGACTTTAAAAAATCAGTTGTAAACGAAATTACAACGACCTCTTCACCGAGGAAATAATTTTAAGGCTTAGAATTGGTCTTGTAAAAAAAAAAAAAAAAAAAAAAAAAAAAAAAAAAATACTATACGAGTGAGGCGTTAGAACTCACGTCAAAAGGAACCAAGAAATCTTCTATTGAAATACATTACACCACAGAAGATTTGGATTATTTTCTTGGATTACAGAACCAAGAGGATTCAAATTTTCTCGAATGAGAACATTTAAGTTAATGGCGCAAGGGAGGTAATTTACATACTCTTAAAAAGATTAAGTGTTGACATGTTTTATTTAAGTTCTTTGACACGCAGTAAGTCCTGACTACACCTATATTCTTACCCCTACTATCCCATACAATATTGTTAATGGAGTTCTTTGAGAAGCGCCAGAGGGACTAATTTGGCAGACACTGTTATTGGTGAACAAAACTGACTATAACTTTCTTTCCATTATTTAAAAAAACAAATTGTTTATCGTAGTATTCTTTCGGTTTTTTCCTTCTTGTTGTGCAATGGGATAACCTTCATTGGATGTCATGATAAAATTCCCATTAGATGAAGTCCTGGAACGAAAATTCTTGAAGCCGACACCAAATGTTCTCCTTGATCTCAATTGAGTAATTCTATGATTTTCATTGCTTATTATCCCTCTTAAATGCAACATTTTCCATTAAAAATTCCATTCACATTTTTTGCCTAAAAATTTGACTAATGTTTATAGATCCTTTATGTACAAGTACTTTCAAATCCGTCATATACATTAGTTGGTTTAGTTCTTCATTTCGGTATGCAATTTCTTTTATTTTTGCATTTCTTTAAGTCTTGAATGCCACTGTGCTGCAATAAGTGTTACGATGATAATCTCAGTGGAAAATGTTTTATCGTTGCCAAGTGTAGTCTTCTAGATTTCAATCCCAGTGTCCAAGTTAAGTTTGATATTCTGCATATTTACCAGCATTTAATTATCATGGTTGACATATCGCACGCTTTTCTGTATTATATCCACGTAACAGTTATGTTATTTTTCATTTGACTTTAATTATCATGGTTGACATATCGCACGCAGTTATGTTATTTTTCATTTGACTTCCTTCAGAACCTTTGATCGTTGTGTAGTAGGTCACTCGTCTTTCTCATACTTTCTATTCTTCGGCTACTTGTGAGCATCTATTGCAATAGTGATAGATCTGTCGCTGTTAAGGAAGAGTTAGCATAATTTCATGCCAATTTTTCACACAAGTCATTATAAGCGATTGATCACTGGAAATAAACCGTGATATACGCTGGAGTGGGAGTCACAAGTTTCAATTTCAAACACTGACTTTTACAATAACCATTATAAATCATTTTTCTTTACCTCAACAGCTGTTATTAATTTATCGCCGGCATTAGCTTTCTCAGGCATTTGAGTGACAATAAGCCTACACAGTTTCAGTATTCTCTGTACCCTTATTTGTAGACTTGTTTAGACCGTTCTCTTTATTATTAATACTAGCATAAATACCCAACGTTGCCTGGGTGCAGATGAAGTTCGGTTTGGACAGAGCTGCTATACTAATGATATTGAGCAACCCCCCAGAAAGAAAAACGAAATAAGTAGGTGAATACATAGTTTTGAGCCTGTCTACCTACCTAAAACGCGAAAGAGGGAAAATGGGGCAAACGCTTTTGCCCATCATACAATCACGACTTCATCGTCGAAAATAACATTTTTCAACTTTCTATTTGCCACTCGTGCATGACTTGTAAAAATGGCGTCGCGAAAAGTGACTCCCTCCTTGCAAGAAATGGTTCAATTGACCACGACAGACAACCTTCTTTTTCTAATTTTCACACCATGCGTCCGAGGGATCACTTTTTCAGATGGTACCGGTTTGGACCCGGTCCGAAAGGTTTTAGCGGACATACAAACACACAAGCAAACCGACGTGAGATTTATATAATAGATTACACACTATCACAAAGGAGGAGAAAATACTTGGAGATAATGCTTACATGACGATAGAACAGATACCACACTATCATTCCCAGTCAATCATTACAAAGGATAGTAATAGCATAGTTTCGGCTTCAGACAAACCTAAATCGCCATTAGTGAAAAAAAAAAAAGACAAAAATTATGCTGCGCTAGTATTTGCACTAATATTCTACAAAATAAAATTAGGCGAAGAATTACATTTTTCATTAAACAAATCGTCATACGATCTTTCCATATAAAGAATCATTTCTGAGGACCCCCCCCAAAAAAAAATCGTTGACTTTTCATTTAAAATTTGTTTGACCTATTTTCTGTCCCATTTCCCCCTCAACACTTGGAACGGTTTCGTTCGTCACGATAGAATTAAAATAAACATTTTTATACAAATTATACATTGGGCTTTCTCTTTATAATTATTGTAAGCACTTTAAACATTTTGTTAGGAGGCGAGCTAAAAACAAAAACATGGGATACCGGATCTAGTAAACCAATAATTAAATTTATTCAAATTTCGGACTGGAAACAAGAATGAAAATCGCATCTCGAAAATATTTAATTTTTAAGAATACACGTTATTTTACAGCTCATGTATTAAACATATTCCGAAATACTTTTTGTACTGACGATGAATATAGTATGGTTTAATAACATTAGGATTGAGAATTGGGAAAGACAAACAACGTACATTACACAAAGTACGTTTAGTTCTTACTCTAAGATTACCGGGCGACCTGGAGTCTTTATTTTGTAATAGACCTAAAAGAGATGCGACAGTGACGAATACTGTGTCACCTTTCAAATCCAATCAAATGGAAACAAACGGTTATCAGAAAATGGCGAACCACCAGAATTTGTTTCCGATATTATGTTACGTAAATAAATCGTAGGCGTTAGAGGCTGGACCGTAATCTTTACGGGAGCTAAACTGAAAATTAACCTCACAGGCGAGTTTTTGTTTAGTTTATATACAAAATGCAGGAGTTTTATTGGAAGCATTGCCTGCCCACCTTACTAATAAAGGGTACATATATTCATAATATAGTGTGTAGATTGGATGCTAGATAAATTCCTGTTTGAAATCTTAAGTCGACAATTTCAATAATCCAGTTTATCGAACGAGGTTATAATTCAAACGATTGACGGAATAAATTTTAATAGCGTTTATATTGTTTCCGATTATAAATCGGCTTATAAGGATTTTGGATGATATAATTCGCCTACATAGATTTCCACTTAACTGTAAATTTTCATTCAAGCTTTATGCGCGTGATTTAGTAAAGGGGAACCAGAGAGCGAGAGCGGGCGAGCGAAAGAGAGGTAGAAGAAAGGGGAACCAGAGAGAGAGAGAGAGAGAGAGACGAAAGGGGAACCAGAGAGAGAGAGAGAGAGACGAAAGGGGAACCAGAGAGAGAGAGAGAGAGAGACGAAAGGGGAACCAGAGAGAGAGAGAGAGAGAGACGAAAGGGGAACCAGAGAGAGAGAGAGAGAGAGAGACGAAAGGGGAACCAGAGAGAGAGAGAGAGAGAGAGAGACGAAAGGGGAACCAGAGAGAGAGAGAGAGAGAGAGAGACGAAAGGGGAACCAGAGAGAGAGAGAGAGAGAGAGAGACGAAAGGGGAACCAGAGAGAGAGAGACGAAAGGGGAACCAGAGAGAGAGAGACGAAAGGGGAACCAGAGAGAGAGAGACGAAAGGGGAACCAGAGAGAGAGAGACGAAAGGGGAACCAGAGAGAGAGAGACGAAAGGGGAACCAGAGAGAGAGAGACGAAAGGGGAACCAGAGAGAGAGAGACGAAAGGGGAACCAGAGAGAGAGAGACGAAAGGGGAACCAGAGAGAGAGAGACGAAAGGGGAACCAGAGAGAGAGAGACGAAAAGGGAACCAGAGAGAGAGAGACGAAAGGGGAACCAGAGAGAGAGAGACGAAAGGGGAACCAGAGAGAGAGAGAGACGAAAGGGGAACCAGAGAGAGAGAGAGACGAAAGGGGAACCAGAGAGAGAGAGACGAAAGGGGAACCAGAGAGAGAGAGAGACGAAAGGGGAACCAGAGAGAGAGAGAGACGAAAGGGGAACCAGAGAGAGAGAGAGACGAAAGGGGAACCAGAGAGAGAGAGAGACGAAAGGGGAACCAGAGAGAGAGAGAGACGAAAGGGGAACCA
>NC_136525.1:30138910-30141410 GCF_053919585.1 Euprymna scolopes
TACATGTATATATACACATACATGTATATATACACATACATGTATATATACACATACATGTATATATACACATACATGTATATATACACATGTATGTGTATATATACATGTATGTGTATATATACATGTATGTGTATATATACATGTATGTGTATATATACATGTATGTGTATATATACATGTATGTGTATATATACATGTATGTGTATATATACATGTATGTGTATATATACATGTATATATACACATACATGTATATATACACATACATGTATATATACACATACATGTATATATACATACATGTATATATACATACATGTATACACATACATGTATATATACATACATATATACACATACATATATACACATACATGTATATATACACATACATGTATATATACATATATACACATACATGTATATATACATATATATATACACATACATATATACACATACATATATACACATACATGTATATATACATACATATATACACATACATGTATATATACATACATATATACACATACATATATACACATACATATATATACATACATATATATACATACATATATACACATACATATATACACATACATATATACACATACATATATACACATACATATATACACATACATATATACACATACATATATACACATACATATATACACATACATATATACACATACATATATACACATACATATATATACATACATATATATACATACATATATATACATACATATATATACATACATATATATACATACATATATACACATACATATATACACATACATATATACACATACATATATACACATACATATATATACATACATATATACACATACATATATACACATACATATATACACATATATATATACACACATATACACACATATATGTATATAAGTAATAATTTTTTCCCCTTCCGAAGCAATCGTTCGGCCATATAACGATGTCTCCCCTAGATTTGGATAACAAGTGCGTGAAAAAAATGAGCCCGAAAAATGACAGTCCTGCCAGCGAATTCACATGCTCAAGCAGACATGACACTAAAGACGGTCATTGTTATGCATATATATACATGCACACACATATGTACACACATCACACACACACACATGCGTACATACACAATACGCACACACATATATACATACACACACATGCAAACATAAACAAGACGGTCATTGGTATACATACATATAAATATATACATACATACATGTCTAAGCATACGCTCATATATATCCATATACACACACAATGCAAAATACACAAACATACATACCCACACTCATACATCGACATATACATACATACACTTACCTACATATACATACACATCCATATATATGCATTCGTACAAACATACATGCACACATACATTCATACAAACATTTATAAATCTATATACACAAACATAAACTCACATACACATACATCAATATGCATACACATACATCAATATGCATACACATACATCAATATGCATACACATACATCAATATGCATACACATATACATCAATTTGCATACACATATACATCAATTTGCATACACATATACATCAATTTGCATACACATATACATACATACATATAATGATGGCAGATTAATTGTTACATGCATCACGCAGTACAGGCGTACACACGTCAGTTTTTTTTTTCTTTTTTATAATAGACAAATACCTGAGGGAGTATCTATACAAAGATGATGTTACAGAGTTTTAGCTTTGTACGACAGCTAAATCTCTCTCTCGCTCCAAAATGTTGACATCCAGCAACAATCAAGAGCAAGATAGCCAGCAACAAATCAAACTGCAGACCAACTTAATGCGGGTACTAGTCTCCCGCTTTGTTTTTTTTTTTTTTTTTTTTTTTTTTTAAAGTTTGGTTAAGAAAAACACTTTTGGAATAGTAACTGACAATGATATAAAAAAATTCACATTTTTTCACAAATAAACTCAGCGACGGATAGTAAAAATGTAAACAGTCCAACCGACATATATTAAAGACGATTTTTTTTGAGGCAAACACACACACACACACACACACACACACACACACACACACAATATATCTATTATATAAAGCTGAATGTCTGTGTGTGTATCTGGTCACGAATAGGCTCCTATATGGTGTATTATTTAAAAAAAACAAAACAAAAAAAAAACTGATTGCATATAATGATACATGTATCGAGACACAGGAATGAGTATGTTTGATCTGGCCTAACGGTGGTTCATTAAATTGTGGGCTCTGAGTTCGCGCCTTGTCCATAAAGTATAGAAATAAAAAAAAATTAAAAAACGTTTAAAAGCGTTTTCGATATAAATATACATAATATTTGGATAAGCAGGTTTCAACTTAAATAGGGATGGTATAATAAAATTGTGGGGTCCGCATTCGCGCCTGACCTCTATAGAACGGATATAGGCACAAACTTTATTAAAGACTTTTCATATCTA
>NC_136525.1:30143910-30161410 GCF_053919585.1 Euprymna scolopes
ACACATATATACACACACACATACCATATATACACACATATACACACATACCATATATATACACACACATATATACACACACACCATATATATACACACACATATATACACACACACCATATATACACACACACCATATATATACACACACATATATACACACACCATATATATACACACATATATACACACAGACACACATATATATACACACATCATATATATACACACATATATACACACACATCATATATATACACGCACACATACCATATATACACACACACACCATATATTTACACACATATATACACACACACACCATATATATACACACATATATATACACACACACCATATATATACACATATATATACACACACACACCATATATATACACATATATATACACACACACACCATATATATACACACATATATACACACACCATATATATACACACACACCATATAAACACATACACACACCATATATATATAAACACATATATACACACACATATATACGCACACACATACCATATACACACACATATATACACACACCATATATATACACACACATATATACACACACACCATATATATACATATATACACACACATCATATATATACATCATATATATACACACACATCATATATATACATCATATATATACACACACATCATATATATATACACACACACACATCATATATATACACACACACATCATATATATATACACACACACACATCATATATATACACACACACATCATATATATATATATATATATATATATATATATATATACATACACACACAGTTCTGGTCATGCGTTTACGCATAATATGGGATTTTTAATCAAACAAATGGTTGAAACCATTGCCAAAATGGAAAATATGATGGAAAATTTAAATCTTCATTCGAAACCTTTACCCTGATCTAATAATTATTTAAAAAAAAAAAAAAAAAAAAAAAAACAAACATTTTCACCTGGTCAAAATGATAAGACCACTTTAATAAAATCGACTTGTTTTGAAAAAATGAATACGAAAAGCTTTCTATGTTACTTAAAGCAACTTGTTAGTGGATAAAAAAACATCTTACTAAATTATAAATGGCAAAAGGGAAACCATTATCAGAGTTTGAGAGAGGAAGGATCTTTGAGCTTAATTAGATCCATTGCAAACGAAGTGAATCGTAGAAAAAGGGTCATCACAATTTTTTTTTTTTAAGAAATCCAGATCAATATGGGCACAAAACGAGTCCAGGTCGCCCCCCCCCAAAAAAAATAACCCCATCACTGGATCGCCATATCACAAGTTAAAAAGAAACTCCAGTATGAGCTCAAGTCGATTGAAAAGCCAAACAGCAGAAGAATGTAGTCCTAAAACCTTCAGAAGGCATCTGAAAATGAAGGGTTTCAATCATTTAAAGCGACTGCAGAAACCATGTCTCCTTGAACAGCACAAAGCTAACTGACTTAAATATGCCGCTAAATACCAAACTTGGGATGAAGAGAAGTGGGAAAATGTAATTTTCTTTGATGAGACAAAGGTTAATCTAGATGGTCCAGATGGATTTCAACACTATTGGCAAGATAAAAATTTGCCCAAAGAGACTTTTTCAACTCTGCATAGTGGAGGAGGATCTTTAATGATCTGGGGGGTGCTTTCTCATCAGCTGGGACCCTAAAGTTGCAAGTAGTGAAAGGCCGACAAACATCATTGAATTACATTTCAATGCTTAAAAATGCTTCTATCATGACTGAAGGTCCACATCTGTGTGGAAGAAATTGGATTTTCCAGCAAGACAACGCTGCGATACACAGTTCTCGACAAGCACGAGAATACTTTTCTTCAAATAATATAGAATTGGTAGATCATCCAGCATGTTCTCCGGACCTCAATCCCATTGAAAATCTTTGGGGATGGATGGCAAAAGAAGTGTTCAAGGATGGAACCCAGTATGATTCGCAAAAGGAATTTTCTGATTCAGTTTTCAGTAAATGGGAAAAAATTCCTTCACAACTGATAAAAAACTTAGTCGCCAGCATGCCGAAGTGAATTTTTGAAGTAATTCGTAATTATGGAGGCTATACTAAATACCGAGACTATTTTTAGTAATTTATAATTGCCTTTTGTTAGATTAATTATCAGTGGTCTTATTTTGACCAGGTAAAAATGTTTTTTCTTTAAACAAAAATTAGATCAGGGTTAAGGTTTCGAATGTAGCAGATTTCATTTTTTCCATTTTGGTAATAGTTTCAACCATTTGTTTGATTAAAAATTCGATATTATGCGTAAACGCTTACTTTCTTAAGTGGTCATATGATTTTGAACATATATTACATACATTGAGTATTCATTTATACTTAAAATCTGAAAAGGTCACTTCTGCCCACCTCTGGTAAGATTTGCCGGGATAACTGGCGGGCAGAAACCAACTATGTAATGAAATAAAATGATTAAAACTATTTTTTTTTTTACTTTAAAAGTAATTATTAATGTGGTTGTGCAGTATTTTTCTTGACAAAAATATTTATTTTTAAACTTTGTTGAAGCTTTTAAACCAAGTGCATTTTAAAGGTTCCCTAACTAATTCCTGCAATTTCAATTTTGTTTTTTTTACGAAAGTAAAAAAATTTACATCGTATTTTGAGGTTATGACTTAAGGTTTTAGTTAAAAAATATTGATCATTAGTTTTAGCAATGGAAAATTAAGTTTTAATAGTACAAGAATCGTTTTTTGGAATCGGAAAATAGGTTTAAATTTCTCCTATTCTGATACCCCAAAATGTTCTAATTTTTCCAATTAATCATCCCAACACACATGTGCGTGAGTCTGAACTTTGACGACGATAATATAAACCAGACAATCGAACATTCCATTTTCTGATTAAAGGAATCAGAATTTCCCAACCTGTGCTTGTCATGAGTTTTGGAATATCGAAACAATTCTTATTCGACATTCATTGGTGTAGTTTCGCTTATACCGCATATTAATCACTTCACCGTTTTTAAATCCATTCCGTCATTTAATTCATTTATTGAATGCACTGGTTAGTCCCTATTTACGTGGTGGATCCTCGCAACTTATTCACAAGGTCGTCATTTAAGTGTCGAAAGTCAAGTTGGAAGAAAAAGAAAAAAAGGTACCCGATTGAAACGATTTAAAATTGTTTCAGTCTTGAAAAAGTTTTTGACAGGACGAAATAAATATCAAGAAATTTTACTTCTAGCGAAATTGTTTTGTCGTTTGAACGACATTCCAAGCATGGTTTTGGAATTTGAACAAAAATTGAATTGATATTGTATGTCCCCTTAAGGGAACTCAATGTTGAAACAGAAAACCTATTTTACGAGATTGATGCAGCCCTATAACCAATCAATCAGACGACACCTGAACAACTCACATGTCCGTCTTGTAATTTAAGATTTTAATGCGATATTTTGACATTTCGCATCGATTGATTTCTCTTCCGTGTTTGATCGTCATCCGAGGAGAATGTCAAGCACCGACAAAACGGAAGGTCAAGAAGGGTGAAATATTTATATCGATTTCTCTTCAAAGTCGACCCACAAGGACGTCATATCCGGGACCTTTTAAAATGCATCAGTTGAAAGGAAGGCGTGTGGACGTGTATGCATGAGGAGGTGTATGAGTGGGGGTGATCATCGTGCAATTATGCGGCTAATCACAGCTTCCTTTAAATGCAAATGTGAGGCTGTTTCCGTCGATACTTCAGTTTAAAATAGCATTTTTGTTGGTTAAAATAGCATTTTTGTTGGTTACCGTTTAAAGATCCTTGTTGAGAGGTAAAAAAAAGAATCAAGATCTAGCCCTCCCCCCACCACACCAAAAAAAAAAAAAAAAGCATTGGTTTGAAACAAATATGAAGTATAATAGAAGAATGTATATTTTATTGATCAAAGACAGAAACAATGAAGTGCAGTATTAAAATATACGTTTTTGTCAAAGCATGAAAATAGCATTTTAGTCGCTAAATTAATGGGCGTTCAGATTGTATAGTTTAGTTGTTTTACGGCATATCAATCTTTTGAGTTATTTAATGCCAAATACAGTATAATCGTTTTATATCTTAAAATATTTATTGATGGTGTTTAAGTTGGTTGTTTTGTAAAGGAAAATGTTATGTTTTTGCAAAACATGAGAAATGAGAAAAGCAATGGTGCATTTTTGTCAGAAAACCATTACCTCCAGACAGCCCGATCTGGTAGCACCTACGGATTCGGATACACTATTGCTTATGGACGATGTAAGGATGCTCCTCGATCCCAATGAACTGACCCCGTTGTGTTATTGAAACAAAACGAGTGTTCAAATATCTAAAGTAGTTCATGATATGACAGTTGCAAAGATGGCAACCTCTTTCCTTGCCTTTAAAGTTGGAACAATAAAGGAAATAAATTACGCCATATTTTTTTTTTACATTTTTTTTTTTTTTTTTTAAATAATTGTAGCAATACACATGTACGGAAAATCTGGTCATTTTCACATCATACTAAGAAAAAGCAGAATTGGTTTCTTCCATCACGGAAGATGTAAACTTACAAAGGAAAAATCCATTTTGACTGACATTTTTTTTTGTGAGGAGTTTCGGTGTGTCCAACGTTCAAGGGAACGTCAGACGATGTAGTTAATTGCTCGATTTTAAAAGTTGACACCAATTGAATTACATAAATATTTGATACATTAAATGGACCATTGGACGGATGTTAACATGTTTCCATTCAAAAAAGCATAACATTTCATGGCAACATTGGAATTCAGTTTTAAAGTAGACAATAACTTTGGCATTCAATCTGTACTTAGCGATAGTAATTGGAAAAGAAGCGTCACAGACCGACAGACAAAGCCTATTTTAAAAAATAGTTGGACGAATTTAAGCTGCATCAATCGAATCTGCGTATGTAGCTAGAGTGTGAAAGTTTGAACAGGACACTACTTGTATTCTACTTTCCATGATAATTCAAAAGATAATGACCGAACTAACGTTCCATACAGTCGTCGCCTCAAACAAACTACTTTTACCACAGATAGCTACACAAATGACGTGAAAATTAGGTAGAAAAGATTTTTTCTTGACCAAGCAAATCCTTCACTTATATTGAGCCCAAAAGACGTATCGTTAGTAAGCCCTGAGCTCGACAATCCCAATCAGCTTTACTGCATCTCGCATTTAAAGCACAGTCACACTTCTTGCCGTTTGTATTGCACAAGCAATTTACCTTGACTATCAAGGTCAAAATCCAGCGTTAACTCCACAAATAGCAATTCTTCCCTCCTTTCACACAACGCTCATCGAATGCAAGGACTAAAGTACAAAATAAGAAAATACATTTCGTTTAGACTTAAAAAAAATCCACACTGGAAGATTGCTACAATGGAAATAATACTGAACTTCAAACTGAATAAATCCAAAGAACATGACTATTTAAAACCCCTTTTACTGAACTATTACGAGATTTTCTATATATTACAATTATGTAACCGCTCCACGTGTGTGTATGCGTGTGTGCACGCTTTTCACCCATATGCGACTGATTAGTTTTTTTAGTTTTTTTTTATTTGTTTACGAGAGCACCCTTCGATGAGATTGACCGTGGTATAGAATAAGCTGGCTTAGGATGCTCAAGTCAAGGAACGGACTTGCATCCCAATTGACAATATAATGGAGATGTTGACCTTCAGTGTAGAAACTACATACATCGTTATGGAATCCAATATATATCAGCAGAAAGGTCTGGCAATAGGATAACTATTGTCTGCAGTACTATATGTATATATGGAATTTTTAAAGGAAATGGCATTAGGATCAACACCACTAAAGCCAATATTATTGCAATATGTGGAGGACATACTCTAGCCCCACCAAGATGTTCAAACATATGAACTATCCATTGATCTATATAGTTCATGATGGAAGGATACATAAATTAGCGTTCTCAGATGTGCTGATAGCTCGTATTGGTCAGGGGTTTATATCATCTATTTATCGAAAGCCAAATTTCACTGTACAGTATCTAAAATTCAACTTCTAACCATCCATTAATTATATAAATTTCACCTGTCTGTATGTCTGCCTAAAATCTTTCGACAGGCGTCGGGTTTTCACGAGATCGGTTTCGTTTTGAAGCTCGACCCTTCGGACGAAAAATTGGCTAAAAACATTAATTCCTCCAACATCAATTGGGAACTGAGAGAGAGAGAGAGAGACAGACAGAGAGGTTGTTTTTTCGTCAACGTTTTCGAAAGTCATCCCCTCTTTTCTATTGACCAGGTTTGGCGATGGATGCAACATATTTCCTCCTATTACACAGGGCACGCTAGGTAACATACAAATATCTGTGCAGGAGCTCGCCAAGCTAATCAAGAACCTTGATTCCAATAAAGCAACTGGCCTTGACGGCATCCCAATTATAGTGTTAAAAAAGCTTCAACCAGAACTTTCTCCCATACTTACGAAACTGAGCGTTGCCTTGGGGGGGGTGCTTGCCGACTCCCTGGGGAACCTCATCAGTGTGCCCTGTGTTTGGGAGTTCGGGTGATGAGTCACATCCCTCTCGGTACAGACCAATAAGTCTGTGTGTCATGAGTAGGTTGCTGGAATCCATGTTGGATGGAGAAATGGTGGACCACCTCAGCAGAAACAATCTTCTTAGCGACACACAGTATGGTTTCCGTTCTGCAGGGTCTGCCGCAGATGTGCTAACGGTTATCTCTCACAGGATTAGTGAATCTCTTGACAAAGGCTTCCTTTCTGGGGTGGTTGCTCTTGACATATCAAAGGCCTTCGACAAGGTATGGCATAAGGGCCTACTTCACAAGATTTCCAGCTACAGTATAACTGGAAATGTTTTCTCAATAATTAAATCATTTCTCTCCGATAGGCTCATGGGGGTAGTGGTCGATGGACAGGGATCAGAGGCCTGCGATGTTAATGCCGGAGTCCCTCGGAGGGGTCAATCCTGGGTCCAACTCTCTTCCTGATCTGCATCAGTGATCTCCCTGGGCACATGCTTGGATCATTCGTTGACATCTATGCTGTGGATGACAGGGTTCTCTCTGATTCTCTCTCCTGGTTTCCAGCACGTGGTTCAGTGGGAGAAGATGTGGTTGGTTACCTTTGATGCATCTAAAACCAGACTCCTATCTTTGCATCATCAACGCTCTGATCCCATCTGGCATCGGTTGAGGTGGATCGCTCTCATCTGGGAGAAGCCCCGTGTTTTGACAGGCTTCTGGGTTTGTGCTTTGCTCCTAGTTTGAAGTGGAGCACGTGCATCGGGTCTGTTGCCGGGGGTCGCTGGAGGGATGGTGGGGTCCTTCTGCCGCTCCAGAAGGTGTCTCACTACTGATTCAATTCTCTATCTATATAAAAGCCAAGTACGTCCAAGGATGGAATACTGCTGCCATATCTGGGCAGGAGCTGCTAAAAACAGCCTATCCTGCCTTGACAGAGTACAAAATAGACTTCGTGGCTTAGAAGAGACGTTGCGAGCCTATCCTTGTTTTATCGGTATTTCCATGGCAGGTGCTCGTCTGAACTCCAATCTTTCACGAAAAACACCAGTCTAGCTGAATCCACTGAAAAATTTCCCCCACTCTTTATCTGTGCCTAAATCAAAATGTAAATACCATGAACAAAGCTTCTTTCTTAGAACTGAACGCCTGTGGAACTATTCCGTCTGCCTACTTCCCACCCAACTACAACTTGGATGTCTTTAAGTCCAACATTAACAAATTCCTAATGAACTGCCCTCTTAAGTAAACATTTCATTAAATCTCCACACTAACGTACTATACTTGCAATAACCCTTATCCCTGAGTTGTTTCCGGGCCTTGATAAGTGGTGACCACTAAAAAAAAAAAAAAAAAAAAAAACAGCAAAGACGTCAAGTTTTTTTTTCACGTCCTTTTCCTCCTTCACAGTACGGGTCCAAGCCTGTCACTTTTTGCTCAATATACCTCCAAACACTGGGGCAACGCCGCCACTCACGCTAGTAAAGAAAGGAATCATGTTGCCTACAACATTGAGCAAAAACAATGTAGTAGTAGCAATGTATATCAAGAGGTGATGAACAGTTTAAGAGAAACCCTCCACTGAAATAACTATCCAGAGAGCATAACATCAGCTCGAAGAAATCTGGACCAGACACCAAATGACACTCACGACAAACTCACTACAGTTGGTATACCATAAATGAAGGGTTTGTCGAAAAATTTCAAAGAATGTAATTCATATAACATCAGGACAATATTCATAAATGATTCGACTCTGAAAACAACTTGTGAGAGTCGAGTCACCTACAGAAAAAAAAATGATTAAGAACTATGCGAATGAGATCTAGTTATGCGGCTAGCATAACTAGATGAAGAATATTCAAAATTTGTGCATCATTTAAAATTGATCAGATGAAAGATACAATCGAAGTATATGAAATTTGTCTGATATGCAAATTTTCAAAAATTCTCAGTTCTTAAGACGTAATTAAATTCCGAACATAATTTTCCTGCAAATAACATTGCAATGGGTAGAAACTAAAAACACTTAAAAGCTCAAAACAATACCATAAAAAATAAATATAATTAGATCTAATTTCTTCATAACTTATATTTGGTATTAAAAAAAAAAAAAAAAAAAAAAAAAAAAACTAAATTAAAATGACAAATGAATCTGGAGAGAAGGCATAATCCCGTTTGACACACTGGTTCCCATCAGATCATCAAGGTTAAGCAATGTTGAGCTTGGCCAGTACTAAAATGGGTGACCATTTGGGAATTCCAGGTGTTGTATGTACTTCAGTCGTCCTGGATTGTCACAGGACTCGAGCAGTACCGATCAGAAAAGGGTTAGGGTTAAAGATTGTGCAACACTTGCCCAACAAGTACACATGCAACAACCCTTACAGGGGGTATCGATGGTCTTTTGAGATTGAACAGATGTTTTAATTCTATAAAATGACATTGTACTATTTAAAAAAAAAAAAAGAAAGGTTTTAAAACTGGTCAAAATCGCGTCTCCCTCATTCTTTATAGGTTGTCATGATTATATTAATATTCGTAGTTCTTTAGTTTTCCAAACGTTTCAGTTGATGAAACCGACCTTTGCCAGTTGCATCTTTCGAAACTGAACCACATGAACAATTGGTGCAACGGATAATGGTGCTGAGTACAATTAGTTATAAGTGTTCTGCTGTTTGAATGTGACATTCTCAATACAGGTGATCATAACTTTGAACAAAATATCTGATCCTTTTAGTCAATCAGGGCAATGCATTTTTGTGTGTACTTATTCAGAGAATGTCTTTTTGTGGACGTTGCATCGACATATTCCGGTAGCTTACGTAAGCCGCCAGAATATGGCGATGCAGCAGATATTAAATTTGAAGAAAAAAGTTTATTTGAATATAAAAAAAAAAAAAAAAAAAAAAATTTAATTTTAGTAAAATCAGAATGAGGAATCTAACATACTTCAATCGTCGAGAAAAGTGATCTCAGTTTGCCAGGAATAGAAATTGGAAGCAGTAAGATTTCGATCATGTGCAAAACACCGTGACAGATTTGAGTGGAAAAAAAAAGTGATGACCTAGAACCAAATATTAACTTTGTTAAAAGAAAGTTATAATAAAACTGTCTATATATTGACTAGCATGGGTGCCCGGCGTTGCTCGGGAGTTTAGGTGTGTGTTGAGAAAAATAAGAGTGGTATTAGGAAGGCAGGCTCGAACCAGTACCACGAAGGAGGAAAAGAATATGAAAAACGTGACGTCTTTGCTGTTACAACTACCGCCAAACCGGAAATGAAGTAGGTTTAAATTAAAGCTAGACAATCGAAAAGAGGGATGACTTTCGAAAATATCGGTGAAAAAAAAAAAAAAAACTCCCTGTAGAAAAGTGCCCAGTGAAGTGAAGAAATTAATGTTTTTAGTCAATTTTTCGGTATTTATCTGAAGGGTCGAGCTTCAAAACTATACTGATCTTGTGAAAATCCGTCGCCTCTGTCGAAAGTTTTAGGCAGACATGCAAACATACATAGATTTATATATTGGTAGCTCAAATTTTCGACCCAAACCGATTAAAAGGCTTGAATACCCTTTATGTAAAATTTCAAATGTTTGGACCAGAAATTGTCTTGTTATTTGGTAGAGACCGCAAAGGTCAATTTTTTTTTTTTTTTTTTTTTTAAACTTTGGCCCCTAATTATGACCCCTTAACATTTGTTTTGGGCTCAAATCAAGTTATTAAGTTAGATCCTTGTCCAACTATAACTAAAATTTCAAGTGTTTAAAAACGCATTGAAGCACAAAAACTAGGAACTCGTGACTTCTGGAAAATCTACAAAAGTGTAGTAAATAATGGGCAATCAACAATTCCCCCACTAACCAACAATCACGAGGTTGTTTGCTCAGCAACCGAAAAGGCTAACATGCTTGCCAGTCGGTTTGCCTCAAACTCCACACTGGATCCTCTAAACCACCCCCTACCTCAATTTCCTATGCGGACAGACGCCACACTAGACGATCTGGAAATCACCCCTGCTCAGGTGCATGCTATCATAAAAAAACCTTGAAACTTCAAAAGCATGTGGACCCGACCTCATCCCAGCTGTGCTATTAAAAAAAGTGCTCAGCCGAAGTAGCTCCAGTTCTCTCCAAACTCTACAACAAATGTCTTAATGAATCTTGCTTTCCGGGCTGTTGGAAAACTGCTTCTCTGGTACCAGTATTCAAGAATTCTGGCGAAAGAACTGACCCATTAAATTATCGCCCTATTAGCCTCCTCCCACTTTTTGCCAAAATATTTGAGACCTTAATTAACCATGCTTTAGTTCAGCACCTTACAGATGCTAAACTTCTGACCGACCAACAATATGGATTTAGACAAGCCCGTTCCATGGCAGACATCCTCACTGTAATCTCTGAACGCATATACCATTCACTAGACAAAGCGGGAGAGGGCAGAGCGGTAGCTCTAGATATATCTAAGGCTTTTGACAGGGTATGGCATGAGGGTCTCCTCAGGAAGATTAGATCATACGGTATCACTGGTAGAATACTTAACATAATTAAATCCTTCTTAGATAAGAGAAAAATCCAGGTTGTCCTCGACGGTCGTACATCTAAACAATATGATATAAATGCGGGAGTGCCCAAGGGATCTATTCTTGGACCTCTACTGTTCCTGATATTCATAAATGACCTCCCCGACAAAATTGCCTCGGAGATGGGTATATATGCTGATGACACCACACTATAGCAGGCATGACAGGAAAACAAATGAACATATATCTAAAGTAATGGCAGAAACACTAGAGGAAGACCTCCAATCAGTAGTGGAATGGGGACAAAAATGGATGGTCACGTTCAATGCCGCCAAGACTAAACTGGTTTCATTCAATAATTACAAGAAACCTTCTCTACCACCTATAGCAATGGCCAACGACTATCTGAGAGTACGTCTTTCAAGCTCCTTGGCCTAACGTTCAAGGGAAACATGAGTTGGAACAATTACATCGAGGGCATTGCCAGGGCCGCTGCGAGGAAAGTGGGCTCTCTCTATCATGCTAGAAAACTTCTAACACCCGAAAGTATCCTGTACCTCTATAAGGCCACCATTCGCCCATGTATGGAGTATTGCTGTCATATTTGGGCTGGTGCATCGGCTAGTCTCTCGCTCCTTGACAGGGTTCAAAAGAGAGTCGCAAATCTGATAGGCCCTAAACTGGCATCTAAGCTTCAGCCTCTGTCCCATCGTCGAAACGTTGCATCCCTCTGCCTGTTCTACAAGTATTTTAATGGTGAATGCTCTGATTAACTGCAAGCACTTGTGCCCCCATGACGTGAACACCCTCGACAAGCTGCAAAATCCCACCCCCACACTGTAGAGATCCCTAGATGTAAAAGATCTTTCTACTCCAGTAGTTTCTTCCCCAGAACTGCTAGACTTCGGAATTCCATTCCAGGTCACTGATTCCCCAACTGTACTGACATGCATAAGTTCAAGTGCAACGTGAACCAACATCTTGCTGCCCAAATCCCTACATAATACCCCAGTAGATGTTTCCCCTGATAGTAGCCCCCTACACCAAAGTGGCAATGTGCCTTGTTTGGGGTGAAAATGTAATAAAAAAAAAATAAAAATAAAAAAGTTTAGACCCAAAATTGGCGGAAGAGTTTGGTAGAGTTCTCAAAGGTCAAATCTGTGAACTTTGACCCTTTAACAGCCAAATTTCTGCCCGAAAACTGATTACAAAGATTTTCCCAAATATCAGTACCCTGTATATCAAATTTCGAGTCTATAGACTGAAAGTTGACAGAATTATTGCGTAGGGAAATGTACGCAGACTGACAAACGCTTTCACAGTGATATGCAACTAGCTGACCGAAACATACTTGTGCATGTGTAACATGAATTATTGATGCATAAATTTTTTAAATCAGGTCGCCATTGTCTCAGTCTCCTTATGTTATCGAATCTAGTACATGTAAAACACAATCACAAAGTTGTGACCCTGAAACATAAAATGTCATTTGGATTTCGTTACATAAACCACAACATTGAATTCATGCAGTTCGATCTGATAACATTAGAAACATTTATGAAAATAAGATTTGCATATTTACAGATGGGCCAAATAACTTATAGCTTTCCCCATTTTTCAGTCTACAAGCATTAGTAACTGGTAGGAACATACGGATATGCACGTGTATTTTCTGAAAAATAAGTGACTGATCAGCACTAAACATAACATTTTTCTACCTAAGTGAAATCTTCCATTGAAGCGAATATTGATATGTCAGTTGCAATGTTATTTAGTTTTATGTGCGTGTGCACACACTTTTACGAGGTTTATACAAGAATGCTCAATACCGAAGTAGGGCAAGATATGCTTTGTATCTGTTTTACACAAGCGTTTATGTTACACATTAACCAGTATATTTTTTTACATAGGCCTCTTTAAGCGATACTGTTTATACAAACGTAGAGTCTGTAATAAAAATTGGAAGAAATTCAAACATATCAACCCAGTCAAATGATATTTGAAAATAAGTTATCGTAATTTAAATACATGGAAAAGAAAAAAGGAGTGAGGAATAAAAGATATAAAAATATAAACAGAAAAAATAGAAATAAGAAATAAAATTTTAAAATTTAAAGTTATACACTGATAAACAAATATACAAACAAAAAAAAAGGGACAAATTCTGCAATAAAAAAAAATAAAACAAAAAAACAACCACATGTTTTTATTGTACAATGTATCTCTTTAGTGTTATAATCGGTTCATAATCATTCGGACAAGTTTCAACTGTATCTTATTAAAAGATATTCCAAAATGGCTAATCTTCAGACACAAAATACAAATACATAAAAAGCACACAATTATTTACAAGCAACGAAACTCACCTCTCCATCTCCCATTTTGTGCCATACATACATAGTGATTGCAACGTCTTGTCAGACGAGTGCCTCTCAGTCACTGAAAGTCCATGTCTAGAGATAACTTTTCAGTCCTTCCAGCAAGTTGTACACCCTCAAGCAGACATTACACTGAAGACTCATTCGCACACGCACACACACACACACACACACACACAACCCGATCAAACTCAGCATTCTTTGGCACAGCAGACATAAGTGCCACTTGCAACACATGCTGGACGGTCAACCGCCTACATTTTGCATGTATGCCCACAGTTGACACAAGCTAGTTCTGGCAACATATGAGCGTCAATAAAACAACCCTAACTACATGATTCCTGCATCTTTCCAGATGTTCACCCAATCTCATCATCCATGTCATCTCAGAATGACTGCATTCCTGCCACAAATTTACACATCCTGAAGCAGATGTGACATACAAATTTCCACCGAGTTGACTTCCTCTGGAGGTTGAAGGTTATTCCTATGAACAATCACATGTCTCCTCAAACCAGCAGTAGACTTGCAAACTTTGCCGCATGTTAAACAGATCGTTTAGTTCAGACTAATAGGTGCAAAGTTGACCTGAACAAGAGTTTTGTGCAACTTAAGGTGGTTGACGTAGCCGGCTTTTGACAAAAGCACTCGCTCACATGTGTCGCATTTCCAACTCATCGTGTCATGGTTAAGATTAAACCTTTGCGAAGCTCTCGCTTCAGATCTGTGGGTTTACTTTTTCTCTAAAGCATCAACTTTCATGTTGACACTTCGGCCTTTGCAGAGTAAGTTCTTTCCATGTGTCAATGTCGATTTGTAAGACTTTCAAATTATTCTTTGTAGAGTCCCTGAACCTCTTTCTAGGCTTGTGTTGAGGGCGCTTGCCATTTTCTAAATCCCTATAAAATATTTGCTTTGGCAGCCTACAATCTGTCATTCGGACAAGGTGACGCACCCAACGCATGTGAGATCTGATTATAAGGGTCTCAACACTAGAGCAACATGCTCTCACAAGGACCTCAGTATCCAGTACTTATGCTTGTCACTTGACGTTTAAGATAGGTCTCAAGCATTTTTGGTGAAATCTAAACTAAATGGTCTTTGATGCAATGCCCATGTCTGATAAATACAACAGTGTGGTTAGCACACAGGTCTTGTAAACGTGGATCCTTGTCTTGCCTGTGATGCCACGATCAGACCACTTCTCAAACCTTCTAAAAACTAAAGAGGCCTTCTAAATTCGTCTGCAGATTTCAGTGTCGAGAGAGCCATCCCTCGACAGAACTACCAAGGTAGACAAACGAATCAACTACTAGTCTAGCACCACAGACCATGATGCTCAGCTCCACGTATGACTGGCCCGGTGCAAGAGTGAAAATCATTTTTATTTCAGACTGATCCTCAGACCAAAGGCAGCGCAGGAGTCAGCAAAGCTATCTATTATATGCTGCATATCAGTCTCAGTGTGCGACAAAAAACAACATCGTCTGCATACAGTAACTCCTTGGCCAAGACATGATGCAGCTTGGTTCTGGCATGAAACCTAACATTAAAAATGCGACCTGTGGTTCGAAACCAAGATGACATCCTTATCGTAATCCCACAACGCATGAGCAAGCAAAGCAGCAAAATATATAGAGAATAGAGTAAGGGCAGGAATATCAATCAATTGGGATTTCATCAAGCAGTTTTCTATTAAAGGAGACTCGTGCTTTCATGTCCCTGTGCAGTTCCTTGAATATTCTAACTCAGATCAACCAGAGAGCATCCCTGTTGATGGTATCAAATGCTTTGGTCAGATCCACAAAAACTTGGCACAGCGGTATCTGTTGCTCAATGCATTTCTCCTGGGCTCGCCAGGCTGAAAGTCATATCCATAGTCCCTTTGCCCAACGTAAAGCCACTTTATGACTCTGGAATAGCATCAATACAAACATTCTCTTGCAGTCCATTTAAAAGAAGTTGTGTAAGAACTTTCCTAGCAGCATCCAAAAGCACGATTCCACAGTATTGGTCAAACATTCTTCTGTCCCTTTCCTTTAAACAGGGTCACCAAGACACCATCAATCCAATCCCGTGAAACGGGAGCACTTACCCAAGGCTTTTATTAGCAATATTCACACTTCTGATCTTAAGTTCCACCGGAACACCATCCAAAACAGGTGCCTTACTACTGCTAACTTGTGCAATAGTCAACTGCATCTCATCCAGACTAGGCGAACTATCCATACTGAATAGGACATCACATTGTGGTAGGCTATCAATTGCATCAGCATCCACTGCTGAGGGATTGTGAAACACATCAGTAAAATGCTCTTGCTATCTTTTCAAAATATTTCCTGAGTCCTAACATCTTACCACATCAGGGGAGATATTGCAGAGGTAGGAGGACCAAATACTTGGCGCAGGAGTCCATAAAATTCCTTCAAATTCTTCATATGAAATGCCTTTTGGATCTGCTGTTATATTCATCCGCCATTGGATTTTTTTTTAATTTTTCTTAGCTCACGTTGCTATGTGGCTTTGACCTTTTTATACTGTCGCAAATTAGTTGTATGATCAGAATGATCTTCAGGAAGTAAAGATTCATAAATTGCCTGTTTATTCATCAGCAATTGATGAATTTCAAGATTGTCATCGAAGCAGTACCTGTTCTTATTCCTCTTGAAGACAAGAACTTCAGCACCAGCAGAATAAACCAGAGTCTTGAAATTCACCCATGTACCATCAAATGCAAGGTTATCGAGCTTTTTCACCATACCGTTTGGACTTCAAGCAACTTTAACTGGGTGACATCAATACAGCTAGGCACCTTAATGCCACTATGACGAACTTTCTTACGAATTCGTAAATTAAATTTTTCTTTCACCAACTCGTGAGGTGTCACATTCAGCACTGCACATGACACCAACAGTATATGCATCTCGAAGGTCGCGTTTAAATTACGATAAAGTCACACACAGATTGCAGATAAGTTATTACATGCTTCCAACCTGTCAGGCCATACACGCGTCACAACTGTTCCATCACCACAGGACATTTTTGTCTGAAGGAGTATTTGTACATAGATTATTACAAAATTTTAGTTTTGTACGACAGCTAAGCCCGTTTCGGTTCAAAATGTTGAGAACAAGCAAGAGCAAGATAGCCAGCAATACTGGTCTTAAACCTGTGGGTCATGCATGCCACAGATGACAGGGCCTAAGGTTTTCTAGAGGCTTCTGTCAGGATTACCTAAGGCAGTGGGGATCCAGTTATATGGAGCCGGACACACGCTGTTCAGAACCTCAGCGAATAAATAAATACACACCCAACACATGATGCATAAAACAAGTGGTCATGAGCGGGGCTATGGCAAGAATATTCTTTTCATTATTTTGACTCAAGTATATGTCAGTTAATATCTTATGTTTTTAGATAGAATGATGTGGTTCTCAATTGATTAACTGTGTTGGATATATACTCGAGAATCCAAACAATATTCTATTGTCATAGCCTTAGCAATGGGTTGTGGTGTGTGTACAAATCCCAAACCTAAGGAGTGTCCAAAACAGAACTTCCAGCGATCATGACGACGGGCTCAATTAAATTAATTTGCTTTTATCTAGTCATGTTCCAATCAATTTAAATAAATACAAATTAAAACAATACATGGCCGACAGAAACAATAAGTGTAATTGACAGACCTCGGTCGCCATATTCTGTTAAAAAGCTCATATAGAAAAACTGTTTAAAGGATGCCAGATCTTTGATGGTGAACACAAATAAAAAACAATACATATCCAACAGAAACGATACGTGTAGTGGTTACGATCTTCTGTAATATATATATAATATAATATATATATAAAATATATATAATATATATATAATATAATATATATATATAAAATATATATAATATATATATAATATAATATATATATATAAAATATATATAATATATATATAATATAATATATATATATAAAATATATATAATATATATATAATATAATATATATATATAAAATATATATAATATATATATAATATAATATAT
>NC_136525.1:30166410-30173910 GCF_053919585.1 Euprymna scolopes
CATTTTTGGAGATGTACATTTAATATCGAAAAAGAATAGAGGGAGGGAGCGAAAAGCTGTAAAGGTAGATGTTCTTATATGGAATCACGGGATATGAATAGGTTTTTGAAATGGAAGTAAAGTCAATAGAAAGAGTAGGAGAATTGCAAAGCCGTACCAAATAAAGTATAAATCATAAAAGAAATAGACGAAAAAATATGAAACAAAAACAGATAAGAATGAAATATAAAATTATAGATAAAGCACCATAAAAATAAGAGAAAAAGTTTTACACTGAAAAAATACAAACCCCATAACCTACCATGCCAAATCCCTTAACCAGATTACATACCAATTATATCAACTGTGTAGTGATGGAAGAATTCCAAAATTGTTCGACTCCGATACAATTACCGATCTTGTTCTAAATTCTCAATTTCGATACACGTACCAATTCCAATTCATTATTTTTTCGTTACAATAACAAATATTCGAATCTTATTCTTATCGACAGGATTGGTCGAAATTTAAATATAATTTCATTAATTCAAACCTCTAAATGTTTCCCTGTGTCTTATCCACAATTTCGATAATCTTATTACGAGATTTTCATCTATTTTTTTCACTTGTGCCCAAAGTGAACAAATGCAAAACATTTCAGAAAAAGTCGATAACACCGGGAGTGTCAAGAGGGCGCCGACAAAATTGTAAAAACAAGATTTTGAATCTTTAAATATTATCCTGTGAACTCCCACTGAGGCGATATATGGACGTTAGAAAACCTTTTAGTGCCTATTGGCTAAAGGAACAAGTGAACTATAGAATGTTTACGTTGTTTACAATAATAATTGACGATAATAAATTAGACTCAGAGCCAATGCTAAATCTAAGAACTTAATTTCTAACTTGCGGTTCTGTGGTCATTAGTCTTGTTGAATGAAATGAAGTCTACCTTTTAGGTAATTACGATGGTACACTGAAAAAATATAATTTCGAATTTAGAGTGTAGGATCAGTTTCGTATATAATTTAAAGTAAAAGCGTGTCTATTTTAAGATGATTGTAAATTTATACGGTTGTTTAAATTATTTTAAAACAACCCTAAGTTCGACTGGTAAGTTCATAAAACGAGATGGAGTTCACTTTACTGAATATAAGATTCATTCATCTTAGTCCGACCAAGTTTGGTCAAAGCAAGAAATGTAATTGCTTTGTTGGCCAATTCGTTGTTTGTGCTGATCCACCTTTACAATCACCAGTTCCAAAAATTGTTGCTTGCAATCAACGAGACAATTTAGTGAAAGATTCCACAGACGAAAGTTTTGTCTTCATTTTACATCCAATTCTGCTTAGAGTTGCCTCAATCTTCAATTTGTACTCATCGGAACATACATCTAGCAATGCGCACATGCGACAGTTCATTTCACACTGATTTCTGCTTTGAAAATGTGTTCGGGTCAATGTCTAAATATGGTTATCAACCAAGACTATTGCAAAATTAAATATTCAAGTCATACAAAGAAAGTTTGTAAGCATAAATTTGCCTGCGAATTTTAACAGATGTATGACCTACTTTTTAATTCTCATTTTGGAACACTTACTGTTAAGTCAGTGTTATTAAACGGATCGATATTGCTTTGATATTTCACGGGTGTGATTTCAATAAATAGTGGTTTAAAGGTTTACTTAATGTCAATACTGATGTGTTTTACACATGTTTGCATTTGTTTTATAAACTGATTATCAAGTTTAGACACTATTTCGTGGATACTTTGAAATGGCAATGCATTTAGACAAGCTAAAGAATATGCTTTATGTAGCAATCAGAGCCTTATGAAGAACCTGCTCTATCTTTGTGCCAGGAAAGATTGTGCGACTCTGCAAACTAAACCTGGCTGGCAACATCGATGATGAAATTTGTTTGCAGATCGACAAGACGAATGTTTTTTAAAAGACGAGAGAAAAGACGCTTATTTATGCGATTTCTTCGGAGACCAATAGCTACAATACACGTGCACTACCTGATCGTTACAATTGTGCACGTTGGCGAACTTTAAACACCTTAAACTACCCATAGTCACAGATACACGTAGACTACGCGGGACCATTTGATGGATAGTACTATTTCATAGTGGACAGCTTCTCTAAGTTGCCTGAAGTTTTTAAGTGTAAAATCCCAACTACGGACTTCACTATAAAAACTCAGAGTTAATCGCAAGGGGTCGGAGGGGCCGACTGTTTAATGTCAGATAACGGCACTTAGTTTACATCCGGGGACTTTAAAGAAGACTTCCAAATGGACGACATTACAACTTCGACTTACCATCCTAGGACAAACGGACAGACTGAAAGATTTGTGGACACCTTGCAGAGGGCTCTGAAGAAGGTAAAAGACACCATCAGAAAAAGTGTTGCAACAATTTCTCCAGGTGTGCCGTATAACGGCTAACGACAATACACCATCCCAGATGTCTCCGGCGGAAGTGATGTTCGCGACAAAATTACGGCCAGTGTTTGATAAACTTACCAAAACAGGTAAAACACGCAAAGACAACAGTTTCCAATAAGAATTAGGCGCCGGGGGGAAAATACCCTTCCAGATGCAAAGGTAATACTTTCTGGGAGCAGGTAACAATCAAGAACAGAATCGGCCGTATAGTGTATGGTGGAAGGACCACATTCCACAAATAGGAAACACTTTAACCAGATACGCAAACTCACTTCGAACGTCATTCCAGAAAAAAACAAAAAACAAAACACACTTGGAGGTCAACCTGATAAAGAAAATCTATATTTCGGGGAAATAAATCTTCGGAGGGAGGGGTGTTCTGGGGGTAGTTAACACCCCTATATCTATGATAGTATGGATTCGTCTGACACTATGTAAGCCAGACATTTCTGCCGTCGAGCAGAGAGCACACGTAGTTTAACCGCTCACAGTGAACACCAGGATTTTCATTGTAATATAGTGACCCACTCAGCAGCGCCACAACAGGTTCTTTTCTGGGAGTAATGACGAGTGATAGTCGTCGTAGTAATCGTAATATAACCAATTTTTTTCCAGGGTAAAATATTACATTTCCAAATGAATTTCCACATGGTTTTGCTTTTGGGTAATTTTCAGCAAAATCTAATGATCGGAAAAGAATCTCTGCACCGAAAAGTGTTATTTTTGGGGATTTGGGACTAAAGACAAACGACAACCATTTTTACTACTTTTCACACCCCCTCCGGGCAGCAACCAGAATTTTCTCCAGTGTCAAATATTACGTTTTCAGATGTATATCATGCGGTGTTGCTTTTGGGTAATTTTTTAAAATCTAATGGTGGATGTCCCCCAAAGATTTTGGGCGATTTTGACCCCTTTTTCACCCACTGAAGGCGCAACCAAAATTTTTATAAAAATGTAATGGGTAGTTATTGAGAAGTTTGGAACGAACGGACAAGGCTGAATTTTAAGGTCCAAATCCGACTAAGTCGGTGGGCCAATAATATGTAGAAGTAATAGACAGTAATAGTTATAAAGAATAAAATTGTACATAAAGGTTGAAGGCTCCTAAAATACATACTAGAATTGCTCGCAAAGATCAATGGTGGCTATTTAGTAAAATTCAGTTATGAATTACACTCTTCTGGGGGTTGAAGACTAAAAAGTGTGATTGCGAATTACTTATTTCTATTCAGTCACGACGAAACGGGGCCATGCTACGGCTGGAAGTTAGAGTTTCGTTAGAAATTCGGTGCAGATTTCAGAGGCTGAAAATAAAACTCCAGAGCTTGATGAAGATCGGCGGCTAAATTGACCCAAACGCTGTGAAAATGATACTCAGTTCAATGAATCCAAATAATCAGTCCTTATCTAGAAAAAAAAAAATTCTGAAACAAATTGTATAGGAGACAATGAAAGTTTCTACGTCAGCTTAATTGCTATTTAGGTCAGTTTTTAAAAGATTTTTCTCCTTTTCACGCAGACTTGCATCGTTCTCAGCGGGTATATTTTATCTTAACGATTGAATAGTTAAGAACAGTAGAGACGTAAATTGTGATATCGGATTGGTAAAGCGTGAATGACAAACATCGTAAAACAGCACAAGTGAACAAAGAACAATAGCCTCTCGAGTGACTCAAAAGGTTCAAGCAAAACGCATGGTTGAAAAACGTCAAGCTCAATGGCCAGAAAATCCAATCGAAAATCTACACCTGCTGCATTTTGTTGTTTCTTTTATTCAGATTAAAAACCTCCAGATGGGTGACGTTTAAGATAACTCTAGCAGAGTTGTGAATACTGGAGCGATTTCTATACATATATTTAATTGAGAATTTTCATTAGCTTATACCCACTCCTCAAGCTGTAATGATACAGGATTGGGTATGTCAATTTTCAGGTGTGCTAAGTTCTACTTTATAGCCAATATGAAGAAAAAAAAAAGGTAAAATTTCGTATAAAAGTAGCTTACTTATGTATGAGAGTAAGTAACTAAGACAAATGAAGATACATGGTTTTATTGAAAAAACAAAAAAAGCAAAAAAGCTTTTTTTTCATCGTTTTGAACACATGTTGAATATACTTCAAAGTTTTTGCACATTAAAAGTTTAAAATAAAGTGAAATCACTTAAATAAAAATATGTAATGATTTATTATTTATTTTTATTAGCTTTATTTCTTTAAATTTATAAAACACGTACTTACATGATATTTGAACCCCGGTATTAAAATCTTAGTAATATGTAGTCTGCCTATTATTGTGTCACGTTTTTATTTGCGTACGAACAGACAAATGTCAAAACGTAACTTTAGTACAACCAGCAGAAAAATCGGACATTGTCCCGGATTGAATAAAGGAGGAACCCGATGTCATTCCCCCCCCCTTGTTCATAACACCATACGTTTTTATTCATATGGACTATTTTATAAGGGGGGCACAACTCCATGTATAACATCGATAGGCGAATGCGCAAAAGTTACTTTAAACTTTTTAAACGAAAGCCGATTTGTTATAGAAGTACAACTCCCCTACGAACATAATTATTTCCAAACTTGTATAAACTTTTAAGTTAAAGAAAAAATGTTGCACTCTTTAAGAATTTTTTATCAATACATTGGAAATCTATGGCCAAAGTTTCATAAATATTCCCAATAGCTTTGGAATCCATGGGTAAATCGGCATTAAAATCATTGTCATTTTCATCGAAAAGGAAACGAACAGCTCATTTATGGCTATATTTCAAATTGCACGAAACTCAGGATTTTCTTACGTAGTCAAAAAAGCGTTACTAATATGATCAACAAAATAAAGAGAGGCAGAAGAACCAAACTAAAAGTGAAATTAAAAGAGTGCTGTTACGAGAGAGAGAGAGAGAGTAGTTACACACAAACAGGCCCCTCTACACAAATTCTGGATGTCATGTCATCGATTTCCCCAAACAACATTATGCAATATAGATAATATATTAACTACAATAAGATTTATACAAACACACACACACAGACTTAAGTATATTATAAATACTGAAAAGTTAATATTTATAAAAGTAATCTCAACCAGATGTAAAAGCTCGATCAAACCAAATAGGTTTGAGAGCTTATAATAAGAACAAGTAGTTAAGATATTATCATGGTATGATGTTCTTATGGTGACTGGCGAAGGATTTATACGCTGATGGATGTATAGTATGAATGTGGTATTGTGGTGAAAGTAGAGTGACAGTAGGAACTAGTTAGGTTAGATTAGTTAGCATTAGACAGAAGACTGTCCTTCCCCCTCCCCCATGTTCGGCCTTGTGCCAAATTTTTCTGAAAATATTTGTATTTTTTAAAAGTAAATATATACCCCATTACACATCCAAAATATTGCAACACACACACACACACACACACACACACACACACACACACACACACACACACACACACTTGACTGGGTTTAAAAACAGCCTGCAGAAAAGGACTGATTTCTTAAAGTATGATAGGTTATGAAAAGGAAGAGTTTTAAATTTGGGTTGAATTTGGGGTTATCAAAACCAAAGCAAAATATGATGAAAGTAAAATTAAATAGATAAACCCCATAATTTATTATACCATACCTGTTCACACTGAAAGACTAATCACAATATTCTGTGGATCTATATTAAAAAACCTTCTTAAACTTTGTGACATATTTCCATTCTATGGAGGTCAGGTGCGAACAGACACCCCATAATTTTATTATACCATAAATCTTCAAACTGAAACATGATTATGAAAGTATACTTATGCAGGTAGATATGAAAAGTTTTTATTAATGTTTGTGCCTATTTCCATTCAATGGAGGCCAGGCGCGAACGCAGACCCAACAATTTTATTATACCATCCCTTTTTAAGTTAAAACATACTTATCAGAGTATTCTTATGTACATCTATATCAGAAACACTTGTCAACGTTTATTTTAAATTTTTAAATATATTATTTCCATACTTTGTGGACCAGGCATGAACGCAGACCCCACAATTTTAATGAACCACTGTTCTGCCAGATCCAACATTCCTGTGTCTCGATACATCTATCATTATGTGATCAGTTTTTTTAAAATAGTCAACCATATAGGAGCCAATTCGTGACACAAACATTCAACTTTATATTATAGACTAGCATTTAAGCCCGGCGTTGCCCGGGTGTTTGGATGTGTATGTTGAGAAAAAAAATAAAAATAAAGAAAGTGGTAGTAGGAAGGCAGGCTTGAACCCGTACCGCAAAGGAGGAAAAGAACGGGGTAAAACCTAATGTTTATGTTGTTACGACCACCGCCAAACCGGAAGTGACATTTTTTAAAATTAAGGCTAGACAATCTAGAGAGGATAACTTTAAAAAATATCGACGAAAAAAGTTACCCCCCCCCCCTAGAAAAGTGCCTAGTTGAAGAGGAAGATATGTTTTTAGCCAATTTTTGGATTTTTGTCGTATGAAAGGTCGAAAATTAAAACGATACTGATCTTGGTAAAATCCGTCGCCTCCATTGAAAGTTTAAGGCAGCCATGCAAACAGACATACATGCATACATTCATATATTCGTAAATAAAAATTTTCGACCCAAACTGATGAAAAAGCTTGCCCTATCTCTGAATACGCTTTATGTAAAATTTCAAATATTTAGACCAGAAACTGTCGGAGTAATTTGGAAGAGACCGCAGAGGTCCATTTTTTTAAAAACTTTGACCCCTATTATGACCCCAGAAAATTACTTGTTTGTGCTCAAATCAAGTTATTAAGTTAGATCATGTCCAAGGAACGTATATCTAAAATTTCAAGTGCGTAGACCCAAAATTGTCGGAGGAGTTTGGTAGAGTTCTCAAAAGTCAAATCGTTTAACTTTGACCCCTTAATTGCCAAATTTCTGGCCAAAAACGTATCACATCGATTTTCCCAAATCTCAGTACCGTGTGTATAAAATTTCGAGTCTGTAGACTAAAAATTGACAGAGTTATTGCGTAGGGATATGTACAGACACGTTCACACACACGCACATATATATATATACACATACA
>NC_136525.1:30179463-30201963 GCF_053919585.1 Euprymna scolopes
AAGGAGGAGGGGGGGGCAGGGACGAGGAGGTGGTGGTTAATGAGTGTGTTGAGTGGTGTGTGAGTGTATATATGAGTGTGTTGAGTGTGTGTGTGGTGGTTGTGGTGTGTGTGTTGAGTGTGTTGAGTGTGTGTGGGTGTGTGTGTGTGTGTGTGTATATAGTGTGTGTGTGTTGGTGTGTTGAGTGTGTGTGTGTGTATATGTGTGTGAGTGTGTGTGTATATATATATATATATACACACATCTATATAATCTATATATATATACACACACACATCTATATAATCTATATATATATATACACACACACATCTATATAATCTATATATATATATACACACACATCTATATAATCTATATATATATATACACACACATCTATATAATCTATATATATATACACACACATCTATATAATCTATATATATATACACACACACATCTATATAATCTATATATATATACACACACATCTATATAATCTATATATATATACACACACACCTATATAATCTATATATATATATACACACACATCTATATAATCTATATATATATACACACATATATAATCTATATACATATACACACTCTATATAATCTATATATATACACACACATCTATATAATCTATATATATATATAATATATACACATCTATATAATCTATATATATATAACACACATCTATATAATCTATATATATATATACACACATCTTCTATATAATCTATATATATATACACACATCATCTATATAATCTATATATATATACACACACATCATCTATATAATCTATATATATATATACACACATCATCTATATAATCTATATATATATATACACACATCATCTATATAATCTATATATATATACACACATCATCTATATAATCTATATATATATATACACACATCATCTATATAATCTATATATATACACACATCATCTATATAATCTATATATATATATATACACACATCATCTATATAATCTATATATATATATATACACACATCATCTATATAATCTATATATATATATATATACACACATCATCTATATAATCTATATATATATACACACACACACATCATCTATATAATCTATATATATATACCACACACATCATCTATATAATCTATATATATATATACACACACACATCATCTATATAATCTATATATATATATACACACACACCATCATCTATATAATCTATATATATATATATACACACACACACATCATCTATATAATCTATATATATATACACACACATCATCTATATAATCTATATATATATACACACACATCATCTATATAATCTATATATATATACACACACATCATCTATATAATCTATATATATATACACACACATCATCTATATAATCTATATATATATACACACACATCATCTATATAATCTATATATATATACACACACATCATCTATATAATCTATATATATATACACACACATCATCTATATAATCTATATATATACACACACATCATCTATATAATTTATATATATACACACACATCATCTATATAATTTATATATATACACACACATCATCTATATAATCTATATATACACACACATCATCTATATATCTATATATATATATATATACACACACACATCTATATAATCTATATATATACACACACACATCATCTATATATATATATATATATATATATATATATATATACATACACACACATCATCTATATAATCTATCTATAGATCATCTATAGAATCTATCGATAGGTCATCTATATTATGTATCGATAGGTCATCTATATAATCTATCGATAGATCATCTATATAATCTATCGATAGATCATCTATATAAATCTATCTATAATCTATATATATATATAATCTAATCTATATCCATCTATATATATCTATATAGCATATTTTCATTTAAACAAACTGTTTATATAGCACAGTATGTTTAATTATTGTTTTTAGTTTTTGTATGATCTGATAAATTGTTGAATATAAGATCGGTATGGGTCTTGGTTACATGTTTTAGCGAGTACTTTCGACTGAATTCTCCCAGTCGTCAAAAGGCTTTGTATGTTTGCCTAGTTTATACTGCGTGGCAATTTAGTTTTTTTTCATGCGTACGGCTAACAAATACCTATGTGAATATGGGGAGGGTGCCACGTGTTAGACATATGGATATTTAAGATTGGAAATATTTAAAATGCCTGTGTTTTAGTTTATTACGAGCATATTAAGGTGACTAGATTCGTAATTACTTTATTTTGTAGGATTTTATTTACAAAAGCTAAACTTTTATATTTCACATTAGAATCGTTATGAAGTTTGGATTGTCAAACTAGGAAAGGAGAGCTTTCCGCTAATCGACATAGGCTAAATGTGCGTCTATATCCGTGTGATTAAATTAAAAAAAAATTATGGATGCCTATATTTATGGTGTAAAACAAGGGTTCCCCAATAGAGACGTAAGAGAACTGGATTAAAAGGTCAGCCAATGATAGAAGTCAAGAAATACGAGAAATGAGACCGAATACGATTTCCTGAAGTCACCAATTCGGCTTCCTAACAGGACGTCACCGATATCCATCTATTAATATTTTTTAAATTCACGTGAGGATAATCAGTTAAAAAAATTTGAATTCTTTCAATTATATTTTTTTGCAACAAAGCTAAATACACGATGTTGGTCTTCAATTCGATAAAATTGTTGAATTCGTTATTTTATTTATTTTTTTTTGTTAATATAATCGAACGGATGAACCATTTTACGATACGTTACTCTGCATCCACCGAATAATTCTAAGAATTCGTAATAAAATGGAATTACAATTAATTTCATTCATTTAAGGTAAAATCAGTTCCGGTTTAATGCGGAAATTAAATTAGCTGGGCATTGTTCAATTAAAAATACACTAAAAATTGTCGCAAAAACGTTGGAAAAGTGAAAATTAAATGAAGTGAATCAAGACAAGAAAAAAAAAAAAAATTGAACGTTGGAAGTGAGAAAAAAAAAACATAGGAAACCTAACGAGACAAAGAATAAACGGGAATATATTAAATAAAAGTGCTACTAGTAAGATTATAATATTTGTCTATGTCGCGCCAATCCTACCCGGTAAATGATCTTCAAGAGAAGGTAACATTGATGTTCTTGTAAGAAGCAAAGAAAGAGAGAGAGAGAGAGAGGGGGGGGGGAACCAACGCCCGAGAATTAGGGATAGTGTACTAATTGTCTTAAAGACAATTAAAATATCAATATATGAAAGAAAAGAAAACAATCGATGCATGCCTCCCAACCCCCGTGAGTGCACGAGTTATAATAAATAAAACAAATAAAGTTTAACACTTGCTTTCCCCATTTAACTCCAAAAGTCCCCAGGAGAAGTCAAATCCTGGGGAAATTGAACAAACGGTGCTGTTTTAGGCTTTAACGTATGTAAATTTGAGTTCTGAATCATGCAAAAAAAAAAAAAAAAAAAAAAAAAAAAAAAAAAAAAAAAAAAAAAAAAAAAAAGTCCAAGGTCTTAATATATTTAAATTAGAATTCAGCACCAGCAAAACTGGATAAATATGGTTAAATAGTCCTAAAAATGGAGTGTTTTTATTAGCCCTAAAAGAGCCCCTGGGGCACATCCAATAGTTATCGCGAAGTATAGACGAGCAAAATTATATAAACATTAGTTACAACTTCTCAGAAAGTTTTATAAAAATCCAAGGCATCAATTTTTTTAAAACGCAAAATTGTCGAAAGGCATCCCTAGAAGGGCAACCGGAGTTTTCCCGGAGAATCGGTTCTGTTACTTTTTTTTTTTTTTTTTTTTTCTTTTGAAATTTTGCAAAAGAAAAAAAAAAAAAAAAAACACGAATCATGCAAAAAAAAAAAAAAAAAAAATCCAAGGCGTAATTGAGAACAGTGCGGTCACAGGTCCACCCTCCCTTTGTCGGTCGGAGGGGGGGGTGGAATTTGAATAAACGAACTAAGTGTAATCTATATTATACATAAAGGTAGGTATGACTAATTATTCTTTTCATGCCAAAACTGGATTTTCCCATGAACTGACACAATTACATTAAAGTATTAGCTATAGCCAATAATGAAATTATAGCCAATAATGAAATTATAGCCAATAATGAAAGCAATTTTATTTAAATAAAATGTTCGGTAAAGACCAGAATTCGTAAAGAAATTGAAAATACATTTATAGCAAACATGTTAAGATTTTTGGTTAGAAAAATTTGGTAATTTTACAGCATTTGAACACAGCGTTTTGTTTTTTATCTCTGAGAAGATAAAGGAGGTGGAGTTCGACTCAATTCTGCAGAATTTGCTAAAATTTAATTTTAATGAAAGCACTATACGTCAACCGAAGATAACGATCGGTGTGATGGCTTAATTTCATTAACCGTAAATAATTAAGCTACAACTAACCCTTAGTCATAGTAACAAACATGCACTTACGTTTTGGTCATCATTTTCGGCGGTTAGAAAGGTGTCAACAAAAGAACTAAAATATTGCGGTTTCCGCGCGTTAAAAGTATACGGGTCGGTAAAGAATTTAAGGTACTTTAGAATTTGAACCGAACTGTTTAATAAGCATAGCAATTCTGAATTTGCTGTGATTAAAACATTTTGGTTCACGTCATTTGGTTTCCGTTACTATTGTCACAAATGTGTTGAGAAAACATGTTTGACGTTTTTGTTTCGCACATTAACCCAGCCATAAAGAGATCTGCTGGTAATTGAATTGTCAATAGAATCGATTGTAAGTCTAAAAGGCGAATAACCCGGAGAAATCGATAAAATAATAGAAGTCGATTAAATAAAAAAGTTCTTAAACTTAAATCCCGTAAATGCAAACATTTTTTTTTCAGTTTGGTATTTTTTGTTACGAGTTAATTTAAAAAAAAAAAAAAGAAAGTTATTTGCAATACTTGTTGGTTTTGAATTAAATCGATATAGATCATGGAGTAGGCTTCTATTAGTTTAAGAAAATATAAAAATGTCGATATTCATTTGATGATTCTGTCTAAAAAAATATTGGAAATAATCATTGCAGTAAAATAAGGCATGAAAAAGTTAAATAACTTACCAAAACGAAAAAAAAAAAAAAAAAAAGTAAAATAATAATAAAAAAAAAAAAAAAAAAAAAAACAACATTCTACCAATCTGCTTAAGCTTTTTTTTTTGGTGCTAATGCACTTACTGATTCGCGCTATATTTTTAAAATCGTATTTCCAAGTTTTTTATTTTTTTTATTTTTTTATTCAATTGTAAGGTACAGAATAAGTACAAAACGCCCTCCCCATGTTAAGAATGGCTTTTCAAATAACGTTATGATTTCAGCGCGGATCAATAAGTGCAGGAGTACCAGCTTTTTAATTTTAGAAAATTAAGCGCTTTTAGATCGTGATACATTTAGAAGGCTTTTAATGTAGGAATTTCAAGATGGTTCCCTTTATTTACTTGTTTAACAAGTGAAAAATCGAAAATTAAAAACATGACTAATAACCGTCGATAATCAACCGAAAAATTTAATATTTTATGGATTCAACGAAACCGTGTTAAAATGTTCCTTTAACCATCTTTTAAGGCAGAAATTTACGACAAAGATCTGGCAAAAATGGCGACCATAACAGAAACTGGCTTTCTAAATACAAGTGACGATATAAAACCGAAAAAGTTTTAAAGTTAAGCTACACAGATCGCTAGAATAGTACATTTTATTGCTTGTAAATTTACAATTTTTGCCAAACGCTATTTCTTCACCTTTCGTATTCTTATTGATTACATCGCAGTATCGTAGAAATCGCATTTTGTTTGTACGTCAACCACAAGTTTAACGAAATTTCTGTTTGGTAATCAGTTTTTAAGGATGTAGACGCAACGCAAAAAATTAAGAGGCAATGTATCGGAATTTAAGAGGATTGATTATTCGTATTTGGATCTTTTTCACGGCGTTTCGGTTGATTGAACCGTCGATGTTCTTCCAGAGGTTGAATATTCAATCTTCAGTACATGCGACACTCAAAACTTAGGATTTCTACCCAGTCATGACTGAACAAGAGCATATAAATTCTGAATTAAAAAAGGTTCCGTTAGAAATTCCGTGCAGATTTCGAGTTCGATAAGATGCACCTGAAAAAGGTAAGCGGTTACGTCGACTGAAAAGTTGTGAAAATAACACTCAAGATGAGAAGTCCTAAGGATCCAAATAAATTCTGTACAAAATACGAATTTTACGCATCCATCTTGAAATGGTTAACATTTTTAATTTCTGTTTAAAACACAAATACTGCCCACTCTTTTTGCCGTTTATTAGGCATAGAAATCAGAAGAAATTGGTTAATGATGTAAACACTATTCCGAAACATCGAAGCCAAATAAAAATGTTAATTGACATTTCTTGCTCCGTAAAGAAAAGACAGAAATAAAAAAAATATATCTTACCGTGTTGTTGAGTAGAAACGATTTAAATAAATTGCTTCGGTGGCTTTAGTTCTTCAAATCTATATTTGAAACAAACGAAATGGTAATTTATTGTCACTCGATGTATAGGGCAGAAATAAAACATATTCACTTTGGTTCGTAAACCCTATTCAAATTTATTTTGACTAAAAAAGTAGTTCCTTGGACGATTACAAGATATGGGGAAGGGTTGACAGGAATAAATAGAAGAGGGCGAATGTTCGTCATTATAATGATAAACCTTTTTTGCATTTTTTAATGTAAGTTTTTACATATTCTGTAGCCATAAAACAAAACCATAATAATTTCTTATTATTCGACTAACGCTGTTGATGAATCTGTTAACATTAAATCTCTTTCTTATATGTACTTTTCTTGATTTCGAAAAGTTACCTCAATGAAAGTTTGTAAATATTTCAAGAAATGATTAAAGACTATCTTTCTTTAAAACTTTGATAGAAATAAAATCACGGACCTAGAGTAAACATCTTATGCATAATAATCTGTGAAAAGAAAATCACAGACAATGTATGCATACATAATTACCATCTGGGTCGTTTGTTTTAAGCCATTGCAATACCTGCTATTTATTATACGAATAATCGGGAAAGCAATTATTTTTTTATTGCATTAGAGGGATTTGTTATATTGAATTTAGTTCTGCATATTGTGGCTAATTACAGAGTTTAGTTTACTTGTATTAGAGTTGCTTTTGCAGTATTCTTCTTTTTCTGTATATCCTAGATTTGTATATTAACATCGGCATTTTAGAATTTCATAGGCATTTTCTTTCAATCGGACCCACAACCATAACTTCAGCAAGATGTTTGGTTCTGATTATCCTAATCCGCAGGTATCGATTTTGCGATATATCTGTCATTTCTGCGGTCCAAAATAGCATCGACAATGAACATCTTTTCATCTGAAACGGTCCTGATAATAGAGGATTTTTCTATGGTGGCAGTTTTTTAATTTATTTTTATTCATAATTGTCCACAATTGCTTTGCTATTTATTTTTGTAAGATTTTAACTTCAAATCATATTTTATTGCATTTCAATGGTATTGTTGCCTCAAGTTCAATTACCATGTTCTCATGGATTTAGTTGAATTATTTCCAAGTTTAGATTTGAAAGCTTAATAAAAGTTTTGTTCCGTATTTTGTTGACTTCGTGATAGTTAAAAAAATAAAATAGCATTAGGCAGCTTGACTCCGCGACGAAAAATAGTTCGTTTTAAGAAGCAGAAATTTATGTACGAACGAAAACATGGAATCCTATCCTATAATAATTGAAACCAGGTATTGCAGTTAATACAAAAAATAAAAATCAAATAAATGATAAATACGCAACAGATGAAACGAAACTTCTGTTGTGCATTTATCATTTTTTTGTATTAACTGCATTACCTGGTTTCAATTATTTCACATATCACCGTAAAAAAATAAAACCTAAATATAAAATCAAGAAACAAAAAACAAATGAGGGGGTTTCGTTTCATTTTGATATTTAAAAAAACAAATAAAAAGAAAAATATAACTGTATCAATTCGATGACATTAATTTAAAAGACAAGTATTCCTCCAGTTGGACACGAACATGCGACCACTAGGTTATAAGGCGGGACCGCTACCAACTGCCCTACGAAATCTGAATTGAAATAAACTATTGATTTTATTCTGTTTAAACTAAGCAATGATGCGTTCTCGTCTTCTCTATCTCTGCCGATACGATGATTTAATCTCCCTCTGTCTCTCCGTTCGTTTCAAAGTTTTATTAAGAAGCAGAAATTTATTTACGAACAAAAACATGGAATCTTATCATAAGAAAATGAAATGAAACTTCTTTCGTGTATTTATCATTTATTATTATTATTATTATTATTATTATTATTATTATTATTTTGTATTAACTGCAATACTTTTTTTGTATTAGCTGCAATACTTGATTTCAATTTGTTCACATACTAGCATTACAGCCCGGCATTTCCCGGGGGTTTGGAGGTGTATGTTGAGCAAAAAAAAGTGGTAGTAGGAAGGAAGAAAAGAACGGAAAAAAATCCTGACGTCTTTGCTGTTACGACCACCGCCAAACCGGAAGTGACGTAGGTTTAAATAAAGGTCAGACAATCAAAAGGACAGAATGACTTTAAAAAATATCGGCGAAAAAAGCGACCCCCCCCCGTAGAAAAGTGTCCAGTGGAATGTGAAGACATTACTATTTTTAGCCAATTTTTAGATATTTGTCGTCTGAAATGTCGAACTTCAAAACGATACTGATCTTGGTAAAACCTGCCGCCTCTGTCGAAAGTTTTAGGCAGACATGCAAACATACATACACACATTTATATATTGATAACTAAACATTTTCGACCCAAACCGATTAAAAAGTTTGCCCTATCTCTGAATACCTTTTATGTAAAATTGCAAATGTTTAGACCGGAAATTGTCTGAGTAATTTGGTAGAGACCGCAGAGGTCAATTTTTTTTTTAAATGACCCCTTAACATTTATTATTTTGGGCTCAAATCAAGTATATCAAAATTCGAGTCTGTAGACTAAAAATTGACAGAGTTATTGCGTAGGGAAATGCACACAGACACACAGACACACAGACAGACACAAAGACACACAGACACGTTCACGTTTATAGATATACTAGCATTTCAGCTCGGCGTTGCCCGGGTGTTTGGAGGTGCATGCTGAGCAACAAACAAACAAACAAACAAACAAAAAACAAAAAAACAAAGGGGTTAAGTTTTTAACTTTGACCCCTATTATGACCGCTTAAAATTTATTGTTTTGTGCTCAAATCAAGTTATTAAATTAGATACATGTCCAAGGAACATATATCTAAAATTTAAAGTGTTTAGACCCAAAAATATCGGAGGAGTTTGGTAGAGTTCTCAAAGGTCAAAAGCGAAATTTCTGGCGGAAAACCTATCACATCTATTTTCCATAATCTCAGTACCCTGTATATCAAATTTCGAGTCTGTAGACTTAAAATTGACAGAGTTATTGTGTAGGGAAATGTACACATACAGACAGATACACAGACACGCAGACAGACAGACAGACAGACAGACACGTTCACTTTTATAGATATACTAGCATTTCTGCCCGGCGTTGTCCGGGTGTTTGGAGGTGTATGCTGAGCAAAAAAAAAAAAAACGGTAATTTTTTAAAACTTTGACCCCTATTATAACCCCTTAACATTTATTGTTTTGGGCTCAAATCAAGTTATTAAGTTAGATCCATGTCCAAGGAACCTATATCTAAAATTTCCAGTGTTTAGACCCAAAATTGTCGGAGGAGTTTGGTAGAGTTCTCAAAGGTCAAATCGTTGAACTTTGACCCCTCAACCGTGAAATTTCCGGCCGAAAACGGATCACAAAGATTTTCCAAAATCTCATTACCCTGTATATACATTTCGAGACTGTAGACTTAAAATTGACAGAGTTATTGCGTAGGGAAATGTACTCTGTCTATCTCTGCCCATACGAGAATTTAATCTCCTCTCTCTCTCTCTCTCTCTCTCTCTCTCTCTCTCTCTCTGCCGATGCGATAAAGATCAGAAATGTAAAGAAACTGAGTCCGTGTTTAGTAAAAAAAAAACAAACAAACAAAAAAACAAAAAACAAAAATGGAAAAAATTTATAAAATGGAAAATATGTAAATGTAAATAATCACAGAAAAAAAAGGAAAGAACAAAGCAACCTAGGAATTGCGATAGTTGGCTATGATGTCAACGTAGTGTTATTTAAGTAAAAGGAAATGAAATCATTTCAATAATCCCTGAATATTGGAATGGGTAGTGTAAGCCAATCAAAATGTGAGGATCAAGTACGGGAAGACGTTAGTATTTTTACCATGGCAGAAGGGAAGGTGAATGCTATGTGTAATAGGGAATAGATAAATTACGTAGGAAGGCGTCTAAGAATAAGTCCTCCTCTGTGAGTATAAATACGCGGTGTAAGAGGGTAACGATTGTCGAATAGGGGGTAAAATCGGAACTATTTCCTCTGTAGGTTATGACGATGATGATGATAGCGCTCATAGGATTAAATCTAATATTACGAATTAATGTGTTTAAAATGTCGTTCTTTAGTTAATAAGCTAATAGTGTAACTATGATAAATTTGTATGCGCTATCTGTTGTTGTTGTTGTGGGTCCAGAGAGGAACAACTGCACCTCTTTTATTATATATAGGGATTATTATTATTATTATTATTATTATTATTATTATTATTATTATTGGTTTTACATTATTAAAAGAATGCATATGGTTTGATAATCTTACTTTAATTAATGTAAATGTTGCGCCAATATAAGTATGAGATTTGAAATGCGCCTGAGACCTATTGCTATAGTGGGAAGCTCTCTTAGGAGTGAAGTGGCTGTTCGTGTTAGATTTTTTTTTTTTTTAAAGGGTGTCACCACTTATCAAGGCCCAGAGACCACTCGAGGATAAGGGTTAATAGGTATACATTAGTCATTGTGATTTTAGCATAGTAAACAGTGGGAATTTTGAAACTTGGATTACTTAGGGGGACGATTCAATTAGAACTTGTTCACATTGGACTTTTTCTTTTTTTTTTCATAGGAAACAACTCATTATCAAGGCCAAGAGGCCACTCAAGGATAAGGGTTAAAGAGTGTACAGTAGAAATTGGTCAATATAATAATCATTAGTAATGAAAATTTGTTAAATTTGATAACTTATATGGAACGGCTCATCAAGAACTTATTTACGTTAGACTTGAAGACAACCATATTGTAGTCAGCCGGAAAGCAGGAAAACGGAAGACAATTCCACAGGCGTGCAGTTCTAAGAAAGAAGCTTTGTTCATGGAATCTACGTTTAGGTTTAGGCACAGATAAAGAGTGGGGGGAATTATTGATAGTGTTTACAGCTAGACGAGTGTTTCTTGTGAAAGTTTGGCGAGGGGGGACCATAGATTGAAGCTCATTCGAACACTTTCCATGAAAATAACGATACATCAGAGACAAACTCGCAACATCTCTTCTGTGAGATAGAAGTTGCAAGGAAGAGAAAAGGACATCTCCTACGAGGCTACGAAGTCTATTTTGAACTCTATCAAGGCAGGCCAAGTCCTTTCTAGCAGCTCCTGCCCAGATGTGGCAACAGTATTCCATCCTTGGACGTACCTGGCTCTTATATAGATAGAGAATTGCATCAGCAGTGAGATATCTACTGGATCGATAGAAAGATCCCACCATTTTTCCAGCGGCCTTGGCAACAGATTTGATGTACGTGTTCCATTTAAGATCAGGAGTAATGGTCAAGCCCAGAAGCTTGTCAAAACTTGAGGCCTCCTGAAGACGAGAGCCATTCATTTCAATTGATGCCAGATGTGGATCAGAATGTTGATGATGTAAAGAGAGAAGCTTGGTTTTAGATGCATTAAAAGTAACCAGCCACTCCTTTCCCCATTGTACTACATGCTCAAGATCAGAGGAGAGAGAATTGGAGAGAACTTGGTCGTTTACTGTCTTAGATGTGCTACCATAAATGGTAGTGTCGTCAGCATAAATGTCTACAAATGATGTAAGGATGTGATTTGGAAGATCATTAATGTAGATCAGGAAAAGAGTTGGGCCCAGGATGGACCCCTGAGGGACACCGGCATTAATACTGTGGGCTTCTGATTTTTGCCCATCAACTACTACTCTTATGAACCTATCAGAAAGAAATGATTTAATAATTGAGAAGACATTTCCAGCTAGCTAGAGATCTTATGAAGTAAACCTTTATGTCATACCCTATCAAAGGCCTTAGATATGTCAAGAGCAATTGCCCTAGAAAGGTTGCCTCCGTCGAGAGATTTGCTAATCCTATGAGATATAACTGTAAGCACATCTGCTGTAGATCTAGCAGAACGGAAACCATATTGAGTGTCACTAAGAAGGTTATTTTTGTTGAGATGGTTGATTACTTCTGTATTTAACACAGATTCCAGCAACTTACTCATGACGCACAGGAGACTTATTGGCCTGTACTGAGAGGGGGATGAGCGATCACCTGAATTCTTAAATACAGGGCATACAGATGAAATTTTCCAGGGAGATGGGAAACTATTCTCCTTAAGACAACGTTTAAATAGTTTTGTAAGTATGGGCGCTAGTTCAGGTTGAAGTTTTTTGAGTACTATAATTGGAATACCGTCAGGGCCAGTTGCTTTACTGGAATCAAGGTTTTTGATTAGCTTGGCAACATCACGTACAGATATACGTATATCACATAGTGTGTTTTCAGATACAGGAGGAAATATTGGGGGTTGGCGGCCTTGATCGCAAAAGGTAGAATTAGCTGCAAAATTCTTGACAAAGAGTTTGGCTTTGTCTGATGCTGACGAGATTACCTCAGGTCCATTGATGATAGTTGGAATGGAGCGCACACTTCTGTTCAGAATTCTGCTTGCTATTTGCCAAAACTGGTGGGAACCAAGCCGCTGCTCAGCTACTTTGGACTTCACAGATTGAGCATACAACCATCTTGCGCTCTTTATTACTTTCTTACAATGGTTGCTGGCAGTCCTGAAAACGGTTTTAGTTTCCATACATCTATTAAGTTGGAAACAGTGGAAAAAGTGATTTCTGTGCGCAATGGCAGCAGCACATTCTGGAGACAACCATGGCTGGCTGTTAGGTTTTTGCTGAAACTTTTTCGAGGGTATGAAACGATCAATACCTACAATTAACCATTCTGTCAGGTCTAATACTATAGAGGACACATCCTTTTTAAATATGGAATGCAGAGGTAGATCAGTTATAAATGTACGGAAGCTATCACAGTCAGCCTTAGTGTATCGATATACTGTACGATGGAGAGGTACGTCTGGGGACTTATTACATTTCATTTTTATCTTAATTGATACAACAGAGTGGTCGGAAGATCCAAGAGGCGACAGAACAGAAACTGGACATAGTTCAGGGCAAGTTGTGAGAAAAAGGTCTAGTAGGCTCGCATACTGGCCGTCATTGTCGGGCACACGGGTGGGTTCCTGAACAATCTGAGTGAGGTCATAGGCAATGGAGAAATCATGACAGAACCTCCCCTCATCATCGGTCTTGTTTGAGTGGGTCAACCATTCGACGTTGTGAACATTGAAATCTCCACATACGTGAATGTTAGCTGAAGGATAAGCAGATAGGACTTGGTCAATTTTCTCAGATATGCTTTTAAATATAGTAACTCCGCTGTTGTGGGGGCGATAGAGAGTAAATAAAAATGCCGTAGTGTGAGCTAAAGCAACCCGGAAGCACATATAGGGTAAGTTAGGATCTTCCCTGGAGATGTCCCTACCACATGGAAAGCTATCTTTAATATAGGCACATATTCCATGCCCATGGCGATCTTGGGGGTCAGATTTAGAGGTTAAGTTAGAGTAACCCTTAATGCGAACTCTTCTTCTGTCCAATGCCAGTTTCACTTAAAAATAAAAGGTCTGGTTTAGTCTCCTGTAATTGGGTTTCAACCTCTGGAAGGTTAGAACGTAGACCCTTGATGTTGGAGAAGGAGACATGGTAGTAGGGGTCTACGTTGGAAGTTGGAGAACCGGGTTTAATCGTGTATTTTTTCTTGAAACTTGTCATGATGAAATTTTGAAATTTGTGGACTAGGTCGTCAGATTTACTTAGAGCAGGACAGAGAGGGGAAATTAATAGAGAAAAAGAAACGAAGAATTTTTTTTTTTATTTGTAGCTAATGATAAGGTAAAGCCGTAACAATTACCCACTAGTATGGCATCGAGAGGCCCCACCAGAAGCTACTGCATGGTCCAGAATCCATTCACCAAATGGCAATACAGCAGCCCCAGTACTTTGCACCTGCTGATAGGACAGCCTCCTTAGTGGTTAATCCAAGGTTCGGGTCCCTGACTATCAGGCGGATAACGTCAGCCCAGACAAAACGTTTACCTCCAGCACCCTTACTAGTGACATGGCTACAATGATAGACATAGAAACAGAAAATTTCCGCCATCTCAGCCAACTGTTCGCACAAAATACTGCCAACCTAGAAAACAGCTTTTTCTTCTCCCTTTGTCAGAAAAATCACTCATTAAAAAATGAGGACTGAGGGACAAATAAGAAGAAGCGAGAGTAACAGGAGCTGCCGATAACGCATCTACAATGCGTTTTCTACTCTCCATTAAAAAAACAAAAAAAAACAAAAAAAAACTATTAAGTATTGTACGTAATAAAAGTCCAACGGACGTGTTTAAGGGAAAGTATGGTGATAGATTCCCCTCACACGAACTAAAAATGAGTACAATTCGTAATCTATTTTTGCAATCAACTCGGTAGATAAATAAACATTTATGTACGAGAAAAAAAAAAAAGCTAACATTTAATAAAACAGAAATACACAAATTTAAATACTGAAATAAAATGGAGTTATTAATATTTTAAATCTAAAATAAAAAGCATGATTAAAATTGAAATCACTTCTCAACAAAAACAATTCCGTCTCCAAATTGCAAACTGTAGTGAATAAAATTGAGTTAGTAGCGTTCAAAACATTTTTTTTTAAATTAACCGTTAAAAGAAAGCGTGATTTTATTCTGAACTTAAGCTAGTCACGTTTTAAGAAGCTTACGATGTAAAAGAAAAGGCAGATGGGGGGGGGGGTTCCGAAAGTAAGTTGGTGACGTTATAAGTAATTTCGAGATAAGATGGAAGCCGGTATTGGACGAGAATAAAAGCTAGCATTTAATAAAACAGAAATACACACATTTAAATACTGAAATAAAATGGAGTTATTAATATTTTAAATCTAAAATAAAAAGCATGATTAAAATTGAAATCACTTATTAGATTGATTTTGATTGATGTTTTCTACAGTGCTATCGTCTGAACATACATAGTTGTCGGATGGATGTCATGGAGATCATCATTATTAAGGCTATTGGGTGGATTACTATTATTGTTAGTTGGATAATTTTGTTGATATCGTGTGGTTAAATAGTTAATATCATGAGTGTTATGATAATTAGAAATTATCTCATACGGGTGGGAATCCAGAGGAGTATTATTTGCTAGTTATTCGATTACTGTGCAGGAATACATAACATCTTTATGGGTGCAATCATTTTTATTGGGCAATTATGCTTATTTTGGCAGTTACAATTTGTTTTATGAGGTAAGTGGACTGGAGTTGTTTGAGCGGTTTTAATTTACTTATTATTCAATGTAATAATTGTCTGTTCCAAGCTAGGCATGGTTGAATAAGATATTTTAATCGAATTTTTATTTAGTAAAGTGCTTTATCTATATGAATATTTGAAATATGTATTCACGATCTTAAAGAATTCTTTAGTTAGTTTTAACACTAGAGCTAAAGTGGGGATTAAACAGAAAGCATTTCTTTCGCCTAATTCGGTTACTTTTTTTTACTGATTCTGAAAAATTTAGAGTATGTTGTTTTGAATGGGGATTATTTTATTGCATTAGAGGATGTATTATATTGGATTCAGTTCGAGTCATATTGTGGGGAATTATAGATTTTAATTTAATTAGACTTGTTATTGCAGTATTCTATTTTTTCTGCATATCATGGATTTCTTAAGGCATCGTTATAGAAAGCAGACACATGTTTTTTTTATCAGCTGAAAAGACCTAGAATTATTCTAGCGACCGACGATTTAATAAGTGAATTTGAACAATTCGAATGTTTGTACAAATACAGTAGTGCCAGATTAGATTTGTGGTACGATTCGGAGTTTAAATTAAGGGAAAAAGTAAAAAGTTAGATTTTCTTTGAGTCAATTGCTATGGAAAAGTCGAAGGTTTTGGAGACATTGTGAAGTCTTTTTGATAGTGTGATCGTATTTCCTTTACCTAGCCTTAGTGAATATTAGTGCATCATCTCTATAAAGCCCCCTGTATATATTTAAATTCAATCTTAAGTCCTTTCAATAGATATAGTCTCACTAGATCAGTCAGTTGGCAGTCTGAGGCTCCAATAATTATTTCAAAATTGTTAGGGGTATCCTTTCTTACACACACCGATAAAGTCACTTTCAAATATATATATATATATATATACATATATATATATATATATATATATATATATATATATATATATATATACACGAAGGATGCTTGGCGCTGCCCGGTCGTAAAATACGATAAATATTATATTTTAATTAATGCCAGTTTCGTATTTATTATCATAAAGTCATTTCTTTATCGATTATTATAATGTACCCAATAGATAGTAATGATTTCAAAAGCGAAAAAAAAAAAAGGACTTGGCCGCCATTAGTTAGAATTCAAACCAAACATACAGCTTTTTAAGCCTTGTCAATTAGCGTATGACCTATATCCATATATATAAAAAGCGACAAAAATGTTGTTTAACTTATAACGGTTAATTAGTACGTGCACAGAAAGAAATATGGATTATCGATTTACTCCAGGCCAAAGTCAGTGATATGTTTTAATTTTGACCCCTTAGCAGCTATTTTGCCTGCTAATTACCAAATCGAAATTGTTCTACAGACTCAAATAGGTTATATATCAAGTTTCACGTCCGCAGAGCAAAAATTTACGCACACACAAGCAAAGTCAATTATATATATATATATATATATATATATATATATTTAGTGCAAAATTTTGTTGAAAATTCAAAGACTCACGTTTTCTTTTTTATAGCCTTATATAAAGCTGAACGTCTGTGTGTGTGTCTGGTCACGGATAGGCTCCTGTACAGTTGACTATTTAAAAAAACTGATCACATATAATGATAGAAAATGTATCGAGACACAGGAATGGGTATGTTTGATCTGGCATAATGATGATTCATAAAAATTGTGGAGTCTGCGTACGCTCCTGGTCCACAAAGTATGGAAAAAAAACGTTTACAAGTGTTTTGGATATAGATGTACATAATAATGCTTTGATAAGAATGTTTTAACTTTAATAGAGATGGTATAATACAATTGTGGGGTCTGTGTGCGCGCCTGGCTTCCATAGAATGGGAATAGGCACACACTTTAATAAAGACTTTTCATATCTATCTGCGTAAGTATACTTTGATAATTATGTTTCAGTTTGAAGAAATATGGTATACTAAAATTATGGGGTGTTCGTTCGCGCCTGACCTCCATAGAATGGAAATATATCACAAAGTTTAACAAGTTTTTTTTTAATATAGATCCCCAGAACATTGTGATAAGTGTTTCAGTGTGAACAGGTATGGCATAATAAATTATGGGGTTTATCTATTTTATTTTTACTTTCATCATATTTTGCTTTGGTTTTGATACCCCCAAATTCGAAGCTATCTCTTTGCAACCCTTCCTTTTCATAACCTATCATATTTTCATAAATCAGAGTCCATTTTCTGTAGACTGTTCTTGAACCCAGTTAACGACGGGTACTTTTTCTTGTGTGTGTGTGTGTGTGTGTGTGTGTATATATATATATATATATATATATATATATATATATATATATATATATATATGAGCAAACAGTTAATAAAATATGTTAAAAAACACTTTGAAATGAGTTAAAAACATATTTAATCTGAAAAGGAAACACTAGATAAATGGATAGTCCTTAATCCGCGGAGTTTCGAAGAAATACTTTCCTTCTCATCAGAGGGTAGGAATTAGTAAAATGCGGGATCGGATTTTGCATGCAGAAGTATTTGATGAGTCAAAGATCTTACTTGAAAACAAAAAAAGTGAAGCCGAGGGAATATGGTGAAGAAAAAGGTTAACGTTGGACGTGTGATTTATTCGTATCGAAAATGTCATATGCAAAGTATATATGATATATCGGCTTATTTGTAACATTCCAAAAATCAGATAAATAGATCAAATAATGGAATTCGTACTGGATTCACTCCTAAACTAATTAACCGATCATTATGAATTTTAATTATGTTTATATGTTCATATATTTTTATGTCCTGGATTCATTCCTCAACTAATTAACCGATCATTATGAATTTTAATTATGTTTATATGATTATATATTTGTACATGTTGGATCCAGTCCTAAACTAATTAACCGATTATTATGAATTTTAATTGTGTGTATATGTTTATATATTTTTATGTATTGGATTCACTCCTAAATTAATTAACCGATCATTATGAATGATTAGTATGCGTATATATTTATATATTTTAATGTATTGAATTCACTCAAACTAATTAACCGATCATTATGAATTTTAATTATATGTATATGTCTATATATTTCTATGTATCGGATTCACTCTTAAACTAATTAACAGATCATTATGAGTTTTAATTATGTTTATATGATTATATATTTTAATGTATTGGATTAACTCCTAAACTAATGAACCGATTATTATGAATTTTAATTTTGTGTGTATTTTTATATATTTTATGTATTAGGTTCACTCATAAACTAATGAACCGATCATTATGAATTTTAATTATGTGTATATGTTTATATATTTCTGTGTATTGGATTCACTTCAAAACTAATTAACCGATAATTATGAATTTTAATTATGTGTATATGTGTTTTTATTACATTTTCACCCCAAACAAGGCACATTGCCACTGTATGTAGGGGCTACTATCAAGGATATAAGCATCAGGGGTACTATGTAGGGAGTTGGGCAGCAAGATGTCGGTTCACGTTACACTTGAACTTCTGCATGTCACTACAGTTGGGGAAGCAGGCACCTGGAAGGGAATTACAATGTCTAGCGATTCTGGGGAAGGAACTACTGGAGTAGAAGGCTCTCTTATATCTAGGGATCCCTACTGTGAAGGGGTAGGATTTAGCTGCTTGTTAGGTTGGTCAGGGTATTTACGTCGAGGGGGTACAAGTGCTTGCCGTTCGCAGAGCATTCACCATGAAAGTACTTGTAGAATAGGCAGAGGGATGCAACATTTCGTCGATGGGACAGAGGCTGAAGCTTAAATAACAGTTCAGGACCTATCAGGTTGGCGATTCTCTTTTGAACCTTGCTTAGGAGCGAGAGGCTAGTGGCAGATGCACCAGCCCAAATATGACAACAATACTCCATACATGGGCGAATGGTGGCCTTATAGAGGTACAGGATACTTTCGGGCGTTAGTAGCTTTCTTGCACGGTAGAGAATGCCTACCTTCTTCGCAGTAGCCCTGGCAATACTCTCAATGTTTCAATCCATGTTTCCTGTGAACGTTAGGCCGATGAACCTAAAAGATGTACTTTCAGATAAAGAGTCATTGGCCATTGCTATTAGCAGTAGAGAAGGTTTCTTGTAATTATTGAATGAAGCAAGTTTAGTATTGGCAGCACTGAATGTGACCATCCATTTTTGTCCCCATTCCTCCAAGCCGTGTCAGAGTCCTTATGGCAGAGTGGGAGGCATGTTAAAGTAGTTAGAGAGGATGGAGGAGTGTAGGTTAGTTTCACTTAGTGCTAAGATATCCGGGGTGTTTGTAAGGAGAAATGCTTCAACATGATTTAAATTAGTTCTAAGCCAATGGATGTTCGTAAATGCAAGCCTCAAGGGAGGAGGCAGGTTGGTTTTGTTTGAGTTTTGGCCTGGTTTTAGCGTAATCTTTTTTTATTGTACTGTCATTTTTTTAAGAGTTTCAGTTTGGGTTAGGGGTGCTGAACGGCCAGAATACCAGGCATGCAACACAAGCAGGCAATCAGTTGACCTTCCATCTACTAGGATTGTGGCCTCAGAATAGCCCACCGGCAATGAGTGCAGGGTCCCTTTCCATGTGCAACATGGCACTACAAACATCCCGATATGATACAACTGTTGATGGAGCAGCCGCTGTAAGCACTACCAAAGAGTTAGGGCACCTGTACTACCAGTCGAGAACAGCAGCCAGGAACTGTCTATCCGGTACCCTCAACCCATCAGACGATGATCAACCCAATCTACTTGTACTGGCATTACGGCATTCAAGCACTCCCAAGTGGCCAATTCATGGGATGGGATGTGTCAGGAGTGGGGAAAATGGCATTCATTGCCTTAGCCAGGAAACGAGATCGACCACTGAGTGTTTCTGTCGAATCCCTGTGATTCGACCTCTATGCCTGGCTAATAGGCAAAGAAGAAGTATGGAATAGACAGAGCCTATCTTCTTCTGAAGCAGTTTAGCTTTGCAGACCGATAATTTGGAAGACTGGAGAGGCCTTCCTCCCCTTAGATTTAGCTTCAGAGTTTTCTTTCTCCCAGACAGATCATCTGGGAAGGTCTACGGGTCCATCAGCATGTTTTTGCCCCGCACCTGGGTCCTAATCCAGGTAGTACTGCGACCCCGCATGGGTAGTTAATATTACTGGGTTAGTTAATAAAAGTTATATATCTACTGAAAAATTACAATGCTATTTCATTGTTTGTTATTGGAGGAGGGGGTGAGTAAGAGATCATGCAATGGAAGCAGCTATATTTGCAACAGGTTTGTTGGAATCATTATGGTTTAATATTTTTTCCTTTAAATTTATAATTTTTTTTCCTTTTCTTATTTTTATGTTGGCTTAGGAATAGGATAAGGCATTACAGAATGGCTTGATATTACGAATTAACTATAACATTTGTTGTACAAGCTCAGGATATTTTTAGATCGCAGGAGGGTTAAGATGTATATTCAATGTAGATACAAGTAACGTCATTTTTGATATGAAGTACAATACAGTACAGGTATAATTGGAAGTAAATTATAAGCTATATGTTTATATATTTCTGGATTCACTCCAAAACTCATTAACCGATCATTATGAATTTTAATTATGTGTATATGTTTATATATTTCTATGTATTGGATTTACTCCTAAACTAATTAACCGATCATTGTGAATGATTAGTATGCGTATATGATTATATATTTTTATGTATTGGATTTACTCTTATACTAATTAACTGATCATTATAAATTTAATGTATCCTATATGTTTGTATATTCGTATAGATGTCATATTCCAAAAATCACATACAATGATCACTTACTTTTTAATGTATTTATGTGTACAAGAAATTTTATCAAAATAATAAGGTACTTGCGTAGTATAATACGCATATGAAAAAAAAAACAAAGAATATATAACCTGTGGACATACATAAAAGTTATTAAAACCGAAAATCGCGTTTAATATTTGAGTAATATGACTCACATATGAGAAATAAGGTGCTTCTTCACTATAGCACCCCAAAAAAACTCTTACCCCTGGCGTACAGAAAATTTAGCACAACAGAAAATTACATAAACATATCGAGTTCTTTCATTGTTTAAATGAGAAAAAAGGTACTTGTACAGTATCCTGCCCGAGAAATAAGGTACTGGTTCAGTATAAAAAACAAAGGAAAATTTACCTGTAACGTACATAAAAGTAATCCAAAGCGAAAATTATGTAATATATTCAAGTAGTATGACATTTATATAAGAAATAAGGTGCTTCTTTGATATAGCGCTCTAATATAAAAATAAATAAACTCTCACCTATGAGACACGGAAAAGTTCGCACAACAGAAAACTATGCAAAATGATTGAGTAGTTTCATCTGTATATATATAGTAATTTATAAAATATATATGGCGATTAAGCTACACTGAATATTCTGCGTTTCATCCAACTATAGGATTCGTCAGGCTTATGCGCGAATTCTGTCGTTGCTTCTTGTTTTTATATATGTTGAGGATTTCTAGTCGGCCAATCAGCTTTCTAGTATCCACCGCGCCCCTTCCTACCAGCCAATGGGCATGCATTTTATCAAACAAAGGATCTGTTTTAGAACTAGGTTAGTGGGTTTAGGTGGTCGTTCTTTTTTTTTTTTTTTTTTATACATATAAATATACCTATGTGCACACAACAATGCACATACATATACATATATATATATATATATACATACATATACATATATGTATGTGATCGTTTATGTATATTCATGTTTATTTAATTTATTTATTTGTTTTTTTCCTATTGTTATTGTTAGTTTTAAAGCTATTTTGTATCGCTATCCTAGAGTAAGTTTTATTTTGTGAAC
>NC_136525.1:30206963-30279463 GCF_053919585.1 Euprymna scolopes
AAGTGCCGTTACATGTAATGCCATAACCAACAAATTCTTAGCTCGGCTATAATAATTTGCTCTATCTTTCTTTTCTATCAAGAGAAGAATAGCATTCATTGTAACTCAGCGGAATAAGGATTTCTTGAAAATTATTTTTGGATGATTCTGTCGAACAATAAATCTTGATTTATTTTCCTTATATATATATATATATATATATATATATATATATATATATATATATATATATATATATATATATATATATATATATATATATATATATATATATTAACGTTTAACAATTTCATTTCTATTCCATTATACATATTGAAATCAATTGCATCTCATTTTTGCCGTTTGAATTAAACGCTTTTACGTTGCAACATAAAAAAAAATATTTAAAAAACACAATCTTCTTCCACAAACGGCTAAAATGATTCACGTGAACTTTTTCGAACATGATTGCTAGGAGTGAACGCTGTCCACGCTACAAATCTCCAGTTCTTTCAACGGGGTTCTTTTTCTTTTTCATTTCGATACTTTTTTGTGGCCAAGAGCTGAGGTCCGCTTGAAATATAAAAAATAACAATAAAAATATTAAATACAAAAAATAACATCGTTTTTCATGCTTCAAAAAACCCTCATAACCTTTAAATCACTATCCTAGAAGCATACGTGAACTGTTAACATTATGAATTTCGGACCTACTTTGGACGGCCCACAACTCCACGCTAGAAGAAAACTGGAAAATATGTATATTAAACAAACACAAGTAAAATATGATATAATTTTTTAAAGCAAATGTAATCATGTGGATATTATTTCCAAAGGGCTTACTATTAAGAACATCTTCCAATTCGAAAACAACAACTTAAATAAACAGAAAGCGCAAGATGTCTACTACAGAGCTTCTGTACAGCTACGTAATTTGGCAATCGATAATGCACAAGACAACGCTCTCTTTTTCAAACCCAAGAAAATATATATAATTTTCTCCGTCAATCCATTCCAAGTAAAACAAAACAACAAATTTCTCAATTCATGAACCACATATATCAAAATTACGTGCACTTTTATGTAATAAAAAAACACAAACTAAACAATCTTATAAACAAATACCCAATCCTTAAAAACATACCCAACTTACGAAACCTCATCAAACAAAAATATTCACCTTACTCACAAATAAAACAATCTAACCTCAACACATCAACAATCCATCTATCGTCAACCTCTCTCAGTATACTTTCACCAATGATGAAAAATCCCCACTGGCAAAAGGACTCTCTTTCTGCCCCACACAACACCTTTACCCAGTCAACATATGTTTCGACATGGAACATTACCTACGCAGCATCAGATTAAAAGAATATTTCAAAAACTCCAACAACGACACACCCACCAACAACCCGCTTCCAGATACTAAGCAATTCGAAAAACCCAACCACTCTATTATATGGACTCCACCCAGTGGACGAAATCTGGACATTGATTAATATGCTAAAACAGCTAGAATACATCTAGATGAATTTCTTCACAATAAAAAACATCTCAACAAAAACCAAAACCTTTCTCTTCAAGAACGACGAGCTATTCACACCCTAAAAATAACTATGATATCACAATCAAATCAGCAGACAAAGGAGGAGCCATAACCATAATGGACACCGTTAAATATATTGAGGAAGCGGAAACCCAACTCAAAGACACGAATTTTTACAACACACTCCTGGAAGACCCAACATTCATCTATAAAATAGAACTCATGAATCTTATCAAAAATCTTACTCCTTGTATCTCCAAGATAATTACTTCCCTCATTCCCACAAATTAAAAATCTTACTCCTTGTATCTCCAAGATAATTACTTCCCTCATTCCCACAAATTAAAAATCTTACTCCTTGTATCTCCAAGATAATTACTTCCCTCATTCCCACAAATTAAAAATCTTACTCCTTGTATCTCCAAGATAATTACTTCCCTCATTCCCACAAATTAAAAATCTTACTCCTTGTATCTCCAAGATAATTACTTCCCTCATTCCCACAAATTAAAAATCTTACTCCTTGTATCTCCAAGATAATTACTTCCCTCATTCCCACAAATTAAAAATCTTACTCCTTGTATCTCCAAGATAATTACTTCCCTCATTCCCACAAATCCTAAAGCAGCTAACTTTTACACTACTCCTAAACTACACAAACTTCACAAATTCATAACAAACACAGACACTATCACCGCTACACCTCAAACTTTGGCCCCCAGCCCTGACAACATTTATGAACTAGTGAAATCCCTTAACATCTCACCCCCTGGTAGACCCATAATAGCAGGTGTTGGCACCCTAACAGAATATATCTCTGGATATATAGATAAAATTCTAACCCCCTTATTACCCAACATCCCTAGCTATATTAAGGACACCACACATTTCTTCAACACTATTGGACCAATCGACAATCTTTCACAAGAAATTATTTTAGTCACATTAGATGTATCAGCTCTATACACTAACATACCTCATGACGAGGGAGTAGAAGCCTGTAGAACATTCCTCCTTCACAATAATTTCCCCAACGACAAAATAGAAGATATTTGTAAGCGTATATACTTCATCCTCACACATAACAATTTTAAATCTAACAATCAAAATTATCTTCAAATAAAAGGAATCGCCATGGGCACTAAAATGGCCGCTAGCTATACCAACATTTTTATGCATATGCTAGAAACCAAACTCCTTGAAAACTTCCCCCCTCAAACATTCCCATTATTGCCGATACATTGATGATATTTTTTTCATATGGCCACATGGACTAACTAACCTAAAGAATTTCCACGAATACATCAATAATTCACATAACAATATAAAATTTACCATGGAACACTCATACAACTCCATCCCATTCTTGGACGTCACTATCATATCCCATAACAATAGACTATCTACGTCCCTCTATATTAAACCCACTGACAATCAGACATTCCTCAATTTCTATAGCAACCATCCATTAAACCTAAAAAAAAAACTATCATTTACATTACGAATAAAACGCATCTGCTCCGACCCCCTAGACTACATACACCATATCACAAAGCTTACACAAAAATTCATCAATAATCAATATTCAATTAAGTATATTAAACAAGCCATAAAAAACTAATAAAACTGACAGATCTTGTCTTCTCCAGTACAAACAAAAAACATTAACAAACGCATACCAATGGTTTTCAACCATGGCCAATACATGCATAAAATTACAACGCACCTAAAAATAATTTACAACAACCTAAAAAATAACCCCACTATTAAGTCTATATTTCACCTTCCACCAATTAATGCGATCAAACAACCACCCAATCTCTCAGCCATACTCACCTGCAAATGCATACAGGACACACAACAAAATGACAATTATAGATGCTATAAACTGTGATGCCTTATATGCATACACCTAAATACCACACTACTATTCAATATACCTGAATGTAACACTCACATAAAACCGCCACATCTAACATGTGACAGTTCTAATGTGATATATTACATATACTGCTCCATTTGCAACAATGGATTATCATTGGCGAAACTCTGACGCGTTTTCGAATCCGCCTAAACGACAATCAGACAAAAATCCCCCACCCCACTCGCAAACCACTTCAATTTACCTGGACACACTATAGACAATATTAGATGCCTCCTAATAGACTCAAATGTCCCATCAACAATAATACGAAAACAAAAAGAAATACAATAGATCATCCGATGTAGTACTTACCAACAAAACAAACGCAATGTGTTTGTGCCTTGTGTAGGCATGCGCGACAACAAAACTTTGGTTTTTATAAGCGGAAGTCTCGAGGTTGTCAGGAATCTCCGGGCGCATGTGCAAGAGGAGGGATTGAGAGAGTGGTATAAAAGGCAGGTCGAGTGAGAAGGTTGTTGTTGTTGTCATTGGACGTTACAGTGACGTGTGCATTAGCAGTTGATTAAGAAGTTGTTTTTTTGTGTCAAGTCGTGCACCTCGGTGAAGGTGAAAGTCATATAAGTCGTGCACCTCGCTGAAGGTGAAGGTCATATAAGTCGTGCACCTCAGTGAAGGTGAAGGTCATAAGCTATTTTGGCGATTTCGTTTTGTCTCTTTTCCTGGACAACTATGGCTGGGGCAAAGTTTGATTTAAAACTGATACCCAAATTCGACGGATCCACTTCTGTTGTTGACTGGGTCGAAAGGGTTGAGCTGACCTGCAACTTCTGTGAAGTAAAGGGGGTGCATACCGTGATTCCCCTGAGATTGGCTGGAGGCGCCCTGAGTGTGTATCAGCAACTTAGTGCCGTGGAGAAGGCTGATGTTACCTCTATAAAAAATGCTTTATACAAGGCCTGCACAGCTTACGAAACATTTACCTCTAGGAATCTCATGCCAGGAGAAACCGTGGACGTCTTCTTCGTGTAGCTGAAGAAACTTGCAGTTCTATTTGGCAATGGAGTGTCAGAGCAGATACTGGCATATGCGTTTGTGGCCGGCCTTCCCACCCATGTTAAGCAACTGTTGAGGGCTTCCACCAGCATATCTGTAACGCCCATGGAACATTTGTTGGAACGCGCTTGAGCCATTATCAGAGATGAGGAGGACCTGAGGGAACCGGTTGTAATGATGGCAGCCAAGACTAATGCTGAAAAGAGTCCCACGATCAATGGGAGATGTTTCTGCTGCGGCCAGCGAGGCCATTTCACAAGAAGTTGTACTAACTAGGGGCGGGGGCGCCCGCACTGTTTCCAATGTGGTAGTTATGGACATTTATCCCAAAATTGTGTGGGAAATGCATCAGGGGGTAGGACGTCAGTGCCGCCCTGTTCCCCGGACAAGATTTAATTGAGGTGCAACCGACAATAAATGTGTACATGGACCAAGTGCCTTGTTCAGCTCTTCTGACTCTGGGTGCTCACACACCATCATGAGTGCCAAGTTGTGTCGAAACTGGACAAAGCAGAACATCAAAGTAACCACAATAGGTGGCAATACGCAAGCTTGCTGTGGAGCCGGAACTGTTAAAGTCTATACAGACTCTGGTGTGGCCGTAGACATTAATGTGCTGGTGATGCGAGGGCATTTGCTGGGATTCGATGTACTGTTAGGATATAATGCTATTAAGGCACTGGAGGGAGTGGTTATCGGAAGAGATGGGACTGTGCGGTTTTTGGAAACCCCAGTGTGTGCTGCAGTTCACATTGATCGGCCTGATTTTAAGGTGGACTACGACCCTCACCAAAAAGCATGGCCTGCATCGTGGAAGTGGACAGAAGGAAGGGCGCCAACCGAACTCAAGAATAGCATTGCAGAGTACTCGATACCCGACAAGGCCCGTAATGAATACGAGAAGGAACTTGAGGCATGGATCCAGGATGGATGGCTGATCCCCTACCCCAACAAGCTGGGACCACCCAAGAGTCTGATTCCCTTAATGGCGGTAGTCCAGCATAACAAATCAAAAGTTCGTCTGGTGCTGGACCATCGTGAACTCAATAGATACATTGAGACGTACACTGCCGATGCTGACGTGTGTGCCAGCAAGCTGAGAGAATGGCGCCAGAAGGGCTCCAATGTGTCTATAGTAGACTTGTAGAAGGCTTATTTGTAGGTGCGAGTGGATGAGACATTGTGGCTGTTCCAGACAGTGTGGTTCCGGGGTCAGAGATACTGCCTTACTCGACTTGGCTTTGGGCTGAATGCGGCAGCGCAAATCATGAAGACCATTGTAAATGCAGTGTTGTCCCAGGAAAAGATTACTGAGGATGCAACATCGGCCTATATTGACGATGTGTACGTCAATGAAGATATACAATCTGCGTCGCACGTCAGAGAAAAGTTAGCTCAATTCGGGTTGGAGTGCAAGGATCCCAAACGTCTGAGGGATGGAGCACGGGTATTAGAATTGGACGTCTGCGGGAAAGACGGTACCTTACAATGGAGGCGTGGCAGTGAGATTCCAAACATCCCTGATGTTATTACATGGCGAACTATTTTTTCCTTGTGTGGGAAACTTATTGGTCACTTACCAGTGTGTGGCTGGCTCCGAGCAGCTGTGGGCATCATCAAAAGCAGGGCAAGTTTAGTAACTACAGGTTGGGATGATGTATCTGATGATGCTCTTCTAACCCTGATGACGATGGAAACTCTAGAGAGAGTTGACAAGGAGGACCCTGCCCGTGGAGAATGGTGTGTCGATGGGGACACTGTGAATGTGTGGGTTGACGTTAGTTCTTTGGCATTGGGAGTGTTATTGGAGCAACGTGGAAACGTAATTGAAGACGTGTGCTGGCTGCGACCCGTGAACGATGCTCAACACATCAACCTGGTGGAACTGGATGCTGTTGTGAAGGGTTTAAATCTGGCATTGCAATGGCAGTCAAAGAAGTTGCACTTGTACACGGATTCTCTCTGCGTCTACCACTGGGTGTCCGACACTCTTTCGGGACGAACGAGAGTCCACACTAAGGCAGCCAGTAAGATGTTAATCCGGCGGAGGCTAAACACCCTGAAGAGTCTGGTATCGGAGTATGACCTGTCGGTGAGTGTAACGCTCATGGCATCACACTGTAATCGTGCAGACCAACTAACCCGTGTGCCTCACAAATGGTATGAAGCTGTGAAGACAGGCGTGGAGTTCGCTGCTCGATCTTGCGCAGTTGGCGCGATTAGCTCATGCCAAATACAAAGAATTCATGTGCAGAGTGGACATCCAGGTATCAAAAGAACTCTGTATTTTGCGAGGCATGTGGACCCGGTAGTGACAAGGGCAGATGTCAGGCAGATCATCAAGCACTGTGAGACATGCCAGTCTATCGATCCTGCACCTGAGCAATGGCAGAAGGGGCGATTGGAGGTTGAGCATGTGTGGCAACGAGTAGCAATGGATATTACCCATTCAGTGGTAAGCCCTTTCTAACCCTTATCGACTGTGGACCCACTCGTTTTGTGGTGTGGCGGCAAATGACCAGGCAGGACTCAGCGAATGTTGTCTGCCAATTGTCATCAATCTTTTCTGAGCGAGGTGCGCCGGAAGAAATATTGACGGACAACGATGCTGCTTTTTGTAACCACCAAGTTCAGCAGTTGTTGAATGGGTGGGGTGTCCGACTATGACAGCGATGTGCTCATGTGCCATCAGGGAATGGCATTGCTGAGAGGCGCCATCGCAGCATCAAGAGAATTGCTGCCAGAAAGCAATGCACCATTACGGAGGCCATGTATTGGTATAACATCACACCAAAGGATGGAAAAACACTAACAACAGCACCGGCCAATGCTATACACAAATACCGTGTTAGGATAAAGGGCATTGACACTGTCCAGCCAATCGACGAGGAAAGTCATGACAAATACAAGGTAAGGGATCCAGTTTGGGTTAGACCTCCTGGAAACCAGTGCACCACCAAGTTCAAGCGAGGATGAATATCTGGAGTATTCAGCCAGCAGTCGGTCCTTATTGATGGAACCCCACGCCATGTGCGCGATCTTTGCCCAGCTAGTGAAGTACATCCCACAACTACAGAAAGCGATGAATCATCAGATGATGAGCTGCTGATGAGTGAGGTCACCGAGCAAGAGAGTGGTAGTTGTAGTTCGTCTGATCAGGCAGGATCAGAACCAGAACCAGAACCACACCCAGAACCAGAACCAGAACCTGAATCCGAGATTGTAAATACCACCCTTCGCAGAAGCCAGCGAACTAAGAGGCCACTCCTGGAGTGCACTCTATGTGATCATCAGATCAGGGGGGAGTGTAGTACTTATCAACAAAACCAATGCCCACGTGTTTGTGCCTTGTGTAGGCATGCGCGACAACAAAACTTTGGTTTTTATAAGTGGAAGTCTCGAGGTTGTCAGGAATCTCCAGGCGCATGCGGAAGAGGAGGGATTGAGAGAGTGGCAGGTCGAGTGAGAAGTTTGTTGTTGTTGTCATTAAAAAATAATTAAGTGACACAATCACCTACTCATACATATATACTTATATGTATGTATTAACCTGTTCTTGTTCTATATTGATTTCAATGTGTATATTACATCTTTTCGTTTTATAGCTTACACATGCATTATTCTCTTGTTATTCTTATTATTACTTTATTTATCTCCATTATTATCTTTATTATTATTACTGTTATTATTATTATTATTATTTTCGGTATACCTAACCTTCCATCTGCACCATTTTCCTATATATATCTATGTTTACATCGTTAACTTCATATCCCTACTAATTCACTCACTTATACATGTCTTTAAATAGTAATTGATATTTGTGTTTGATTATATAAGTATGTGCATATGCGCCTGTGTACGTGTTTATATGGGGATGTGTATACATATATCTGTACGTATATAGTTTTATATTTTTTATATATATGTGTATGTACGTCCATGATTATGTTGATGTGCATATCTTTGTGCTGCTTTACATGCTCTTGTATTTTGTTTTATGCTTAAATATTTGTATATGTATATATGTGTATTTATGTGTATGTGTATTTGTATATTCTCTGTCTGTCTGTCTGTCTCTCTCTCTCTCTCTCTCTCTCTCTCTCTCTATATATATATATATATTCATGTGTATGTGCTTATGTGCATATATGGTATGTGTGTACATATGCGCATATGGGTATGTGTGCATGCATGTATGTATGCATATGGGTGCATGTATGCATGCCTGGACCTGTACATGTCATTGTATGCATATACATGTGTATAGATATATATGCGTGTATGTGTGTGCATGCGTGCATTTCTGTTTATGCATATTATTATTTATATATGCATTATATGTATGGGGGTGCATATATTATATACATATGGTCGTTGAATATGACTGTGTATTGGCATGTATGCGTATATATGGGTGCGTTTATATTGTGCATGCATATATATATATATATATATATATATATATATATATATATATATATATATAACTACTTCATTTACTCACATAAAATTAATATACGAAAGTATAGATTTATGCGTAAACTTTAAGTATTTACTTCAAAAGTGCTCAATACGTAGGTAGAGCTAGTTAGTAATTTATAAAATATATATGCCGATTAAGCTACACTGAATATTCGGCGTTTCATCCACTATAGGATTCGTCAGGCTTATGCCCGAATTCTGTGGTTGTTTCTCGTTTTTATATATGTTGAGGATTTTAGTTAGCCAATCAACTTTCTAGTATCCACCGCACCCCTTCCTATCAGCCAATGGGCATGCATTTTATCGAACAAAGGATCTATTTTAGAACTAGGTTAGTGGTTTAAGGCAGACGATTTTCCTCATTTCTGCTCTTTTTTTTATATATATAAAAATATACATATGTGTACACACATACATGCACACATACATACATACATACATATATATATGTGTGTGTGGTCGTTTATGTATATTCATGTTTATTCAATTTATTTATTTGTTTGTTTTCTATTGTTTTTGTTAGTTTTAAAGCTATTTTGTATCAATATCCTAGAGTAAGTTTTATTTTGTGAACACAATTGTTTGCTATTTCTCGTCTACAGTTTAATAGATTTTGGGGTTCTTTAAAGTACAGGATAGCAAATTTTTCATGGAGGCATAATTTACATGGGTCGTCTAAATGTCTGCATGTGGTAGCTTGTCTTATTCTTTTCCATTCGACTACCGGCGAATGTTCGCTTTCTTTGAGTTCCCAGTATTTATTCGCTAGTGTTGTTTTTATACGGTGTTTTTTTTTTATTTTTGAATGTACTTTTCTGGTCATAGTACCATTGGCTGATAGGAAGGGGCGCGATGGATACTAGAAAGCTGATTGGCTAACTAAAATCCTCAACATATATAAAAATGAGAAACAACCACAGAATTCGCGCATAAGTCAGACGGATTCCTATAGTGGATGAAACACCGAATATTCAGTGTAGCTTAATCGCCATCTGTATTTTATATATATATATATATATATATATATATATATATATATATATATATATATATATATATATATTTGTACTCTTATGCATATGTTTTTTATGTAAAAGCTACTATTGGTCTATAGTTTGAATATAAATATTATTATTATTATTATTATTATTATTATTATTAATATTTTATAAATATTGTCTTTATTATCAATACACACATAGTGACTTTGGAGCCAAAAGCACATACATTTAAGTACCTGCTCTGATATTTTCCTCGGTCTATGTATGAGACTTCCTTCGGGACTGAGACAATTTTCCTCCAGGACCGAGACTATTTGTATTCCCATTTAATTATTAACTAATATTAATTTTATTGATTTTATTATTATTATTATTATTATTACTATTATTATTATTATTATTATTATTATTATTATTATTATTATTATTCAATTATTTATTTATCTATGTTCTTCCCATCTTTATTGAGGGAGAGACGGAATTTACTCACCATTAAAAAAGCCGACATTGTCTCTAACTCTGCCCTCTTCAGTAGTTTTTTTATTATTATTATTATTATTATTATTATTATTATTATTATTATTATTATTATTATTATATGGAAAAATGCGCGCATAAAAAGTAATATTCTTAAGATTTTATTAAACCTGGAAAAGTAAAGGACAAGAAATTCAACCTGGAAAAGTAAAGAACAAGATATTCTAGTAAAGTAAAAAATAAGAATTTTTTAGACTTAAAATATTGCAGCTAAAAATAAAATTTTAATATTTATATATATTTTATTTATTATTTGCATATGTTGTTTATTGTTGAGTTAGAAAGGGTGTCAGTCGCTGGATTTAACTTATTTCCCCCTATTATTTGCCTATATTTATGTAGTGAAAATTGTTTGAATAAAATTAATTCATTAGTTAGTTAGTATATGGAATTAAGAATTTTATAATTTACATAAAAATGAATTAAATGATCCTAATTATGATATAATAAAATTATTAATTTTTATGTAAATTATAAAATTATTAATTCCATCTACTAACTAACTAACTAATGAATTCATAACTAATAATTACATTATTTTTACCGTTTAACAATTTCATTTCTATTCCATTATATTGAAATCAATTGCATCTCATTTTTGCCGTTTGAATTAAACGCTTTTACGTTGCAACATCAAAAAATATTAAAAAAACACCATCTTCTTCCACAAACGGCTAAAATGAGTCACGTTAACTTTTTCGAACATGATTGCTAGGAGTGAACGCTGTCCACGCTACAAATCTCCAGTTCTTTCAACGTTTTTTTTTTTTCCTTTTTCATTTCGATACTTTTTTGTGACCAAGAGCGGAGGTCCGATTGAAATATAAAAAATAACAATAAAAATATTAAATACAAAAAGTAACATCGTTTTTCATGCTTCAAAATCCCTCATAACCTTTAAATCACTATATATATATATATATATATATATATATATATATATATATATAAGTGGACGTGTCTGTGTGTCTGTCAGTGTGTGTACATTTCCCTACGCAATAACTTTGTCAATTTCTAGTCTGCAGACTCGAAATTTGATATACAGGGTACTGATATTTTAGAAAATCGTTGTAATCCGTTTCCGGCCAGAAATGTGGCTGTTAGGGGGTCAAAATTCAACGATTTGACCTTTGAGAACTCTACCAAACTCCTCCGACAATTTTGGGTACAAACACTTGAAATTTTAGATATAGGTTCCTTGGACATGGATCTAACTTGACAACTCGATTTGAGCCTAAAACTACAAATTTTAAGTAGTGAGGATCAAATTAAAATAATAAAAAAATGACCCTGCGGTCTCTACCAAATTACTCAGACAATTTCTGATCTAAACATTGGAAATTTTACATAAAGGGTATTCAAAGATAGGGCAAGCTTTTTCATTGGTTTGGGTCGAAAATTGTTTGTTACCAATATATAAATGTATGTATGTGTGTATGTGTGCAAGTCTGACTAAAATTTTCGACAGAGGCGAGGGATTTTACCAAGATCAGTATCGTTTTTAAGTTCGATCTTTCGGGCGACAAATATCGAAAACTTGGCTAAAAACGTTACTATTTTCATCTTCAACTAGACACTTTTCCACAGGGGGGAGGTCGTTTTTTCGCCGATATTTTTTAAAGATGTCTAGCCTAAATTTAAACATGTCACTTCATGTTTGGCGGTGGTCATAACCGCAGAAACGTTACGTTTTTACCCCGTTCTTTTCCTCCTTCGTTCGAGCCTGCCTTCCTACTACCACGTTTTTTGGGTTTTTTTGCTCAACATACACCTCCAAACACCCGGGCAACGCCGGGCTGAAATGCTAGTACTCCTATAAATTCGTTTTTCTTTTGTGTGTATTGATATTCATATTAAAACCCCTCTTTTCTATTTATTTAAAAAGAAATTACAAGTAACTTATATATGGGTTGTGGAATTGCATTCACTAGCAAAAGATTTAGCTAATTTGCATATTCTTTTAAACATTCATTTAATTAATTCCCTATTAGTTTTTTCGGTTTTCTTATGGGATGATCATCTTTACTTAACTACTACCAGGAACGCTCAGCGTTGCCCGGGTGTTCGGAGGTGTGTGTTGAGCAAAAAAGAAAGGGGGGGTAGTAGGAAGGCAGGCTCTAACCAGTACAGCAAAGGAGGAAAAAAAACGGGGGAAAAAACCTGCCGTCTTTGTGGTTTTAATTAAGGCTAGACAATACAAAAGGAGAGGACGACTTTAAAAAATATCAGCGATAAAAAAAAACGATGCCCCTTTAGAAAAATGACCAGTTGAAGGTGAAGATATAAATGTTTTTAGCCAATTTGTCGATATTTGTCGTCTGAAAGGTCGAACGATACTGATCTTGGTAAAGTCTGTCGCCTCTGTCGAAAGTTTTAGACAGACATGCCAACATACATACATACATACATACATACATACATACATACATTTTGATATTGGTAACTAACAATTTTCGACCCAAACCCATTAAAAAGCTAGTCCTATCTCTGAATACCCTTTATGTCAAATTTCAAATGTTTAGACCAAAAATTGTTTGAGTAATTTGGTAGAGACCGCAGAGGTCAATTTTTTTAAAATTTGACCCCTATCTTTGAAAATTTATAGTTTTGGACTCAAATCTAGTTATTAAGTTAGATCTATGTCCAAAGAACCTATATCTAAAATTTCAAGTGTTTAGACCCAAAATTGTCGGAAGAGATTGATAGAGTTCTCAAAAATCAAATCGTTGAACTTTGACCCCTTAACAGCCAAATTTCTGGTCGAAAACTGATCACAAAGATTTTCCCAAATCTCAGTACCCTGTATATCAAATTTCGAGTCTGTAGACTTAAAATTGACAGAGTTATTGCGTAGGGAAATGTACACACACAGACGGACAGAAAGACAGACAGACGGATACACAGTGACAGATACACAGGCACGTTCACTTTTATAGATATACTAGCATTTCAGCCCGGCGTTGCCCGGATGTTTGGAGGTGTATGCTGAGCAAAAAAAAAAAAAAAATAGAAAAAAAAACGGTAAATGTTTTTTGACTTTGACCCCTTAACATTTATTGTTTTGGGTTCAAATCAAGTTATTACGTTAGAGCCATGTCCAAGGACCCTATATCTATAATTTCAAGTGTTTAGACCCAAAATTGTCGGAGGAGTTTGGTAGAGTTCTCAAAGGTCAAATCGTTGAATACTGACCCCTTCACAGCCAAATTTCTGGCCGAAAACCGATGACATAGATTTTCACAAATCTCAGTACCCTATATATCAAGCATATCAACGGGAAGATGTTAATGTTTTTAGCCAATTTTTCGATATTTGTAGGTCGAACTTTAAAACGATACTGATCTTGGTAAAATCCGTCGCCTCTATTGAAAGTTTAAGGCAGACATGCAAACAGATATACATACATACATTTATATATTGGTAACTAAAAATTTTCGACCTACACTGATGAAAAATCTTGCCCTATCTCTGAATACCCTTTATGCAAAATTTCAAATATTTAGACCAGAAATTGTCTGAGTAATTTGGAAGAGACCGCAGAGGTCAATTTTTTAAAAACTTTGACCCCTATTATGACCCCTTAAAATTTATTGTTTTGTGCTCAAATCAAGTTATTATCCATGTCCAAGTGACCTATATCTAAAATTTCAAGTGCGTAGACCCAAAATTGTAGGAGGAGTTTGGTAGAGTTCTCAAAGGTTAAATCGTTGACCTTTGACCCCTTAATCGGTAAATTTTTGGCAAAAACCGATCACATCGATTTTCCCAAATCTCAGTAACCTGTATATCAAATTTCAAGACTGTAGACTAAAAATTGACAGAGTTATTGCGTAGGGAAATGTACACAGATACACAGATACACAGACACACACAAACACTTTTACTTTTATATATAGACTAGCATGGGTGCCCGGTGTTGCCCGGGTGTTTGGAGGTGTATGCTGAGCAAAAAAAACAAAAAACAAAAAAAACGGTCTATTTTTTAAACTTTGACCCCTATTATGACCCCTTAACATTTATTGTTTTGGGTTCAAATCGAGTTAATACGTTAGATCCATGTCCAAGGAACCTGTACCGCAAATTTAAAGTGTTTAGACCCCAAATTGTCGAAGGAGTTTGGTAGAGTTCTCAAAGATCAAATCGTTGAATTTTTGCCCCTTTCATAGCCAAATTTCTGACCGAAAACCGATCACATAGATTTTCCCAAATCTCAGTGCTCTGTATACAAAATTTCGAGTTTGTAGACTGAAAATTTACAGTTATTGCGAAGGAAAATGTACACAGACACACAGACAGACAAACATACAGGCACACAGGCACGTTCCCTTTTATAGATATGGGTTATTCCAGCCCAATTCATCCAGCCCCGACACACCCCCTCTTGGATTTTTTTCATATTTACACCATACAAACTTTGGGTTAAAACTAAGAGAAATCTGCAATTTCAGCCCAGTTGGATTTGAGGAACATATTTTTTTTCACAGTCGGTTTCACCCTGGAAATCAAAAATTGCTATCTCATGACGTAGAATTTTCGACCCCCAGCGTTTTACAAAATTTGCATTTTTGTTGCAAAGAATAAAGCTCTGGAGCTAAATATTCACACAGGTAAGGTTTTGAGGGCAAGGAATCCAGAAATCATGGTTAGAAAGATGGCAAATGAGAGGAAGTACCTTATTTTTACCATTTTAGGTGGTACCGCAGCACTTTTTTAGAGCTTGTTTGGGGCGATATTTTGTTGAGAAAAAAACATAACTGTGGTGCTTTGCCAGACTTCTCCTTTGGATTTTTAAAGTGACTTTGGGTTGGAAATTACAAAAATCAAATAAAACCTTTCGGCATATTTGACATTTCCAGACACTAAAGCCTCAAAATTGGCATTTTTATAAAAAGTTAAGGACTTTTTGGTGAATTTGGCAACAATCTAATCTTAAGCTATGATCAATATCTAGAGCTGAAAAAGGACTTGGATCGACCCATTAGAGCCCATTTTCATGATAGAATGTCAAATTATATCATATAAAAGGATATGGACAAAAAATAGTCGAAAATAAAAGACTGATGCATAATCTAGTTTATCGTAAGAAAAACTGTCAAACGAATATAAAACAGACATTTGTTATAACTCCAACTATCGACTTAATCTGTCAAAATAGTCCTGAGTCTTATTTTTCTCCTCCTCGGTGATGAAATATGTTCTACCATTCACTGAAATACTTGGGGTCTGCACTCTCATAACGACCTTGCTCAGGTGAATATAGCCTCGATCCCTATTAGTTGGCCAGTGGAATTGATGTGATGGTCCATGTGGATGCAGGAAGTTGCAAGTAAAATCTTTCTCTTCCCTGTTGACACTCTCAATCAATGCTAACCACCAATATCCATCAAAAATGCAAGTAATGTAGTCATTGCATTTGAGCAACTCCAGAGTTTCATCTAACGGCACAGGCATGTCCAGGAAAGAATGATCGATAAAGATCGTTGTGTCAGCACTCAATTGCTTGCCCTGAATATTAAACTGAGAAGCTGGTTTGAAATAGTGACAGCTCCTTGTACCAGGCACAGTATCTCCCAGTTTATATCTCATTTGATGTTTCTGTCGAACTGAAACCATGTCTTCTTTGCCGATCTTTAGAAACATGATACCAGTGATCGATGATCTGCAAAAATCTGCAACAGCATGAAAGGTGAGTATTTGGTCTTTTATTGGCCTTTGCAAGCTGGCACGGAGAACTTTGCGTTTGACAGCCCCACCAATTCCATCACAGGGTGATTTGCCATGGCTAGTTGCAAAAAATGCCCAAGTTGCATCAATTCCAAAATCTGATGAGTGATAGCAAAGGTTAAGAAATGCTTTGAAGTTTTTATATTGGCCATCGCAGCCATCGCTGAAGTACTCTACACTCTTGATCCAGGGAAATTTCTCTTTGATGTACAACATCACCATTCTTTGCAGTTCATGCACAAAACAGGTGTCATGCTCAAGGTCATCTGAAATTATGCATAATGAGATCTGTTGAAGTTTCCCATTGTTATCTTAGTAATAAATTACCACTGGATGCATGGTACACTGGTTTTTGTTCTAGTGATATCTCTGGATCTCATCTTGCACCACGTAGTGATAATTTTCTGCAAAGTCCAGGAGAAGGATACATTCAGTCTCAGTTATTTCTTCTCTTTTTTAGATACTGAGCTTGGCGTTTTGCTGTGAAGGAATGGGTCGTTAGATTATCAACATTGTATACCAATATCTCTATGAAGTCATCTACATCAGCCATCTGTGTCCATAGCATTGTTCTATCCACACTCTCCCACCGATTATATGACATCTCACTGTCAATTTCAAATTCAGTAAATTTATCTCTGATATACTTCTCTAGAGCAGGGAAACCTGGGCATTTAGGACAACGGTGGACCATACATTCAAGACTATCGGTGTCGCAAACTACCAAGGCCATCAAATCTTTGTAAGTGATATTAAAATTGGGACTTTCAGTTGGTACATTAGCAGCACTCTCATCTCTGGATTCTTCAGCTTTCCTTCTGAGCTGAGTCTTGACAGTTAAAACAAAGCAGTCAACAAGCAATTTGCTGTTTTGATGGTGGGTGCAAACACAAACTGAATGAGAACCTGATGTCAAGATGGTGACACACCATTTTAGACGGAGCTCACAGAACTTTGAAAGACCTATTTTGTGTTCAGGATAGCTTTCTTTGTAAACTACATAAAGCTCTTTAAGATTGCATAATAGGAGCTGTTTCTGGACATGAACTTTGTTACCGATGCTCACAAAATCTTTCCCTCGAGGCATTAACCATGAAAATTCATCGTCCTCATAGAAAGCCAAGACAGAATTGATAACCTCTTTTGAGAGACCTCTCCCCTTCTTCTGTGGCAATGAAAGAATACCTCGATCCTTTTTCAGTTGCCGTGCTTCACGTACTATATATTCAGAGACATTGAAATATTCAGACACCTTTTTTCGAGACCAACTTTCCGGAGCTAAAGTCATCAACTGGATCCTCTCACTGGTTTTCATTTCTTTATTCTCAAGTTTGGCCTTCATTGCATCCAATGATCATCATCCTTTGCCTTTGCCACTAAATCCATTTGACTCGTTTGGCTGCTAATAGGGCTTCCTAATTCAGGGCTAGAGATGTTAAGGACTTTGGCAGCTGCCTCTACTTGCATTTCATTGCTTCTTTCTAATTTCTCTCTGACAATATTGATTTTTGTGTGCTTCTGCATTCTACCGGTTTTTATAGGGGATATATCAAACATCATTAGACTGTCATTCAGTTTCTCTCTCTTTTGCTCAATTTGTGACTCATTTTCAAGGTCTTGATTGTCACTTTCTTCTGTTTCACTTGGATCTTCTAACTTCTTGGCAGCTGCTTCACAGTGACGGCAAAGCTTCCAGCCAGGAACAACATGGTAGCCCTTCTGCTTTAGCATCTCAGCCATGTCTAACTTGATAGCACGATCACCCTCTATCTTCTTTTTGTGCTTCAAAAAGATGTTGCAGCACTTTGTATATTTTTTCTCAAAGTAATGCCCCAAATGAGGTTCGTGATACCTGCAAATGTTAGCAACAGTTTCATCAGTGAGTGTGACACCAGCTCTTAATTTGAGCACAGTTCCTACATCATGCTCTAATGCAGTTATTGGTGTTGAAAATGGCTTCAGATTGTGGTGACATGCACTCTTCATTAGTAATCCAAACGAACATTGAGGAGCACTTGTCATGGATGATGTATATCCTCCCTCTCGTTTCCTTGATTCAGAAGACATTCTTAATTTATTGCTCTGGAATAATTATTACAATCTGATAATAAAAATTATAATAATTCACAATGAGCAGAATATGCAATACTCAACTGCAACATTAAGAGATTTACAGACAGTATAATACACAAATGATGTAACAGTAGCACATTCTTGATCAGAAACAAAGGCACTGTAATCAAAGAAATGAAATTTGCAAAAAGTAATATTTATCTTCTTAGTTTCTGACCATTCAAATTTGATAATGAAAAAAGAATTTCTAAAGTGTGAAATTCAACTGTATGTATTTCAAGGTGCTAAAGAACTGCAATTCTGGGGTATAAGAAATTCTATTTTAACCATTATTATGCCTTGAGGTAATAATTTAGTAAGAAACCATAAAAAAGTGACAGGAAAGAATAAACTTGGATTATTGACAAACTTAGAAGTTCACACCAAAGAATGCATTATTAGATCAATGCAACAAGTAAATAGCCTGAAAGAGAAGAAAATTAATCATAGCAGCGATGAAATATAACTATGAGACTATCATAACTAGCTAAAGAGACACACCCATTTATCAAAAAGGGTTTCATGTGAAAGTGTTTTTATGCTGAAGATTACCCTTTACAAATATATATCATGTTTTTGAGAGCCACAAATGTTGACTTCCCTGTTTGTCTTTGACAGTATTTAACATCACGCTCAGGTAATAACTCTGAACAAACTGTGTTGAAAATGTATCACCAGAAACAGAACAAAATTGATCAATAAAAACAACATAACGGCAAGAAATCATAGCATGAATTCTCTACTTCACAACTAAAGTAATGCCATTTTGAGTGAAACTGATCAAGAAAAAGTATATCGATTTGAATCAACATGAAACAATCAGAACTGAAGTCAATGTAGTGTCTTTTGAGTGAAACTGAACAGGAAAAAGAACATTTAAATCAACATTTGAAAAAAGAAGCATAGGACATTATTCAGGTATCATATCATAGAGGAATTTGCTCTGACACTCAAACTTGATTACTCAGGTGGACATGATTCTGAACAGCTTAAATGCATTGATTGAAAGGATTTGCTGATTTAATGGTTTAGAAACCATGATCCAACTGTCCAAAAATTATGAACTGCATGGCACGATTGGATGATGTGTGCCTGAAGGTATAAATAAAAAACACAATATCTTATTCCCACTGACTTTTTGGTAAACTGAGTCAACTCTACACTACCCCTAGTCACAATTCATGAACACATACAAATTAAAGAATACTGTTATCATGATCAGTGCTATTCTACTGCACATTTTCAATTAGATCATAAAAGAGAAGGAAAGAGAGGGTCAGCATGATAATGAGCAGAATGTTATGCTTCAAATGAAAATGTGACTTCATTCATATCTGAATGTTACCTTACATCTTTCCTCTAAATTTTAAGCTGTTGCTATCTGCAAATCAAAAGATAATGGCCAAAAGTTGTTTTTTTGAAAAACTCAAATGTCCAAAACTTGTACATAATTAAGATTGCTGTCCAAATGTCCATATGTGTGTCAAAAATCTTTTATTTTCGACTATTTTTTGTCCATTTTGACTGTGAAGTAGGGGTCCATATCCTTTTATATGATGTAATTCGACATTCTATCATGAAAATGGGCTCTAATGGGTCGATCTAAGTCCTTTTTCAGCTCTAGATATTGATCATAGCTTAAGATTAGATTGTTGCCAAATTCACCAAAAAGTCCTTAACTTTTTATAAAAATGCCAATTTTGAGGCTTTAGTGTCTGGAAATGTCAAATATGCCGAAAGGTTTTATTTGATTTTTGTAATTTCCAACCCAAAGTCACTTTAAAAATCCAAAGGAGAAGTCTAGCAAAGCACCACAGTTATGTTTTTTTCTCAACAAAATATCGCCCCAAACAAGCTCTAAAAAAGTGCTGCAGTACCACCTAAAATGGTAAAAATAAGGTACTTCCTCTCATTTGCCATCTTTCTAACCATGATTTCTGGATTCCTTGCCCTCAAAACCTTACCTGTGTGAATATTTAGCTCCAGAGCTTTATTCTTTGCAACAAAAATGCAAATTTTGTAAAACGCTGGGGGTCGAAAATTCTACATCATGAGATAGCAATTTTTGATTTCCAGGGCGAAACCGACTGTGAAAAAAAATATGTTCCTCAAATCCAACTGGGCTGAAATTGCAGATTTCTCTTAGTTTTAACCCAAAGTTTGTATGGTGTAAATATGAAAAAAATCCAAGAGGAGGTGTGTCGGGGCTGGATGAATTGGGCTGGAATAACCCCAATACTAGTATGGGTGCCCGGCGTGGCTCGTGTGTTTGGAGGTGTATGCTGAGCAACAAAAAAAAAAAAAAAAAAAAAAAAAGGCCGATTTTTTAAATTTCAAAGGTTAAATCGTTGAACTCTGACCATTTGACAGCCAAATATCTGTCCGAAAACCGATCACATAGATTTTGCGAAATCTCAGTACCCTGTATATCAAATTTCGAGTCTGTAGACTAGAAAATGACCGAGTTTTTGCGTAGGAAATGCGCGCGCGCACACACACACACACACACGGTTACTTTTATAGATATACTAGCATTTTGGCCCGGCGTTGCCCGGGTGTATAGAGGTGTATGCTGAGAAAAAAAACAAAAAACAAACAAAAAAACGCTCAATTTTTTTTTTTTTTACTTTGACCCCTATTATGGCCCCTTAATATTTACTCTTGTGGGTTTAACTAAAGTTATTAAGTTAGATTCATATCTAAGGAACCTATATCTAAAATTTCAAGTGTTTAGGCCCAAAATTGTTGGTGGAGTTTGATAGAGTTCTCAAAGGTTATATCCTTGACCTTTTACCCCTTAACAGCCAAATTTATGGCCGAAAACCGATCACATCGATCTTCCCAAAACTCAGTGTTCTGTATATAAAATTTCGAGTCTTTAGAATAAACATTGACAGAGTTATTGCATAGGGAAATGTATACAGACAGACAGACAAACAGACACACACACACACACAAACACAGACGTGGATCTTGTCAAATTTAATATCATGGAAGTTGTTTGGCAAAAAACTATCACTATTCATATTTTAAGTTATTTAGTAAGTTTATTGGTAGAGAAGGATGTTCAAATTCATTGGTATTTGATTGTCGGGGGATTGGCAGTTGTAAAAAAGTCGTCTTTATTTGGAGGGATTTAGATTATTTCTCGGTTACAGGACAGGAATAAATCACATCCCAATGTATACAATTATTGTCGAGATGGCATTAACCCTTTTTTTTTTGCATTTACATTTGGTTTTATTAGCTAAAAGAAAAGTGATTGTCTAAGTATCTTTAATTTTCTTCTAATTAGATGCTATAATTTTCTGGCCATTTAGCGTACGCTATCTGATGAGGTTTTATTAAATAAAGTGTTGTATCTATGCGGATATTTAAATTATTTTCAACAAAATATTAAGAAAAAATATTAATTTTTACATTAGAACTGAAAGGGAGTTACACCAAATAGTATTTTTTCTTATTATTCTTTTTCCAGGGCTAGATTTATTTAGGTTAGATTGTTGGTTGGTTTCATTGTGGCTGGAAGGGTTGAATTTATTATTGCTATTACATTTAATTTAATGATTTCTTTTAGTTCAAGGCCCATTGTGCTTAATAAATGAGGGTAAACGGCGAGTTTCTTGGTTCTCATGGTTTTGTTTTATTTTATTCTGAATTCCTGGGGGCGTTGTTTTAGAACATTGAGTTTTGATCGAAAGTCCTTTTGTCGCCTGAGAGCTTAGAGTTTCAAGTAGAGATTTATGGTATTATGGATTTAGTAATTAAATGAGGGTGATTGGAAAACTTGTGAACATATACAAGTGTAAGGGTTGGTTTATGGTAAGGTCTGAAAGTTTCAGAATTAAAGTTAAGTGAGATATCTAAGAAGTTAGAGGTTGTCTTATTAGGTTCAATTAGTACAGAAAGCAAAAAATTAACAAAATGATCAGCTTTATTATATTCCCTAGGTCTGGCTCTTGTAGCAGGAAGGACACCGTCCCCATAGAAACCTCATAGGATCTGTTTAAAGTGTATCTTAAGCTCCTTTATATATATATATATATATATATATATATATATATATATATATATATATATATATATATATATATATATTTATCCTTTATATATATCCTTTATATCATTCACCCACGGTAGTGGTTGAATATATGCTTGAGTCCGAAATTGAATGAATCGAGACATATTCAAACCCCCACCACTAATTCCGTTCGCAACGAAATTTCAAACAGGTATATAGTTGGATAGAACAGCTCATTAGCTACATTTTGAAAAAAATATTTCGAAAATTGGTTCAGTAGAAAAAAAGTTACAACAAAATATGTGGGTTCACAAACAGGAGAGTAAGTACATACATAAGTGACTAACGCTTTTTTTTTTATTTTGCATAACTTTTTTTTGTATATAAATATTTTTTACTGCGATTTTGCCAATATTACATGTTAGCGTAACGGTTAGAGTACCGGGGGTTGGTGGAAAGATTTTAGGTTCAATCCCGTTTATCGTTTTTTTTATAATTAAAAAACCGAACTTTTTTTTAATAACTAATTTTTTTTTAACTCTCCTTATGAAATAGATATGCGGTTTTCTTTTCCTAGATGGTTTAGATTTTCAATGCAGCACAGTACGGTTTGGGATCTTACCGTACTATTCTCCAATGCTTTAATAGCTGCCTGACTACCTGTTGCTGAACCTCTTCCATGATCAGAACCTCAGATTCAAAAGCCTTAAACACGCGCTATCTCTCCTTCTTCTTCGGTTTTTGTCGTGATGTTTACCGAATGTTAGAGCTGACTTGTCAGACTTAGGTCTGAGATCCTGCTCTTCGGTGAAGGCGGGGGTGGTGTTTGGTACCACATCCAATGATGCCAGCTCATGACTGGTGTTTGGTGTTGTATCCGATGATACCTGTATGGTGAAGACTTCTGCCTGGAAGACCGTCCTCAGTTTACCAAAATAATAAGATTTTTGACAGGTGAGGTGGTTTGAGTATTCTATATAAACACTCGCCCCAATCCTATCATTCATTTTAGATCCATCAGTATAGCATTTGATTACGTTGCTTTCCAGCTCTTTTTCGTAATCTCTTGCGCCTGTTCTGTCATAAACCATACATTTGAAATGCTTTTCAAATGATCTGGTTTTAATCATAAGGTCACCCGGCACATGCAAGAGCGGTAGTTCCTTCCTAGCCTCATTACACAAATCCACGTGACTCTTTGATTTTCCAGTAGTCCCAACAGATCTTGACCACCACAGACCCATGAGATCTATTCTATAGGATCCCCTTATCGCTTCTGCCTTCAGGAATTCTTTAATCGGAGGGATATTCAACAGCATCTCCAATGCTCCAGTAGGTGTGCTAGGATATGCTGAAGAAGTCATTAAACAAGCAAGTCTTTGTACCTTCTGGAGTTTCTTCCTCAAGTACAGTTTCTCTGTCCCGCGGATCCAGGAAACACATGCATACGACAAAATAGGACATACCATAGCAATGTATATCCACCTCATTACATGCGGGTTAACTGCCCAGGTTTTCCCCACAATTTGTGTGCATTGCATAAGGGCTGCAGTCGCCTTGGAGGAAATCTTTTTTATATGGCTTTTCCTGGTTAGCTTACTGTCCAGGATTACCCCTAACAGCCTTGCCTCCTGCGAAAGTTTCAATTTCTGTCCACTCAGAAAAAGGTCACCAAGTTGGCAATTCCTTTTATATGGAAACAAGACCATTTCTGTTTTACGACTACTGAATTCTAATTCATTTCGATTAGACCATTTATTAGGAATATTTAATGCCATTTTGGCAATGCGTCTGACCAATAATGCTTTTGAACCCGCGACCAGCACTGCGATGTCATCAGCATCAGCCTGGGCATAAATATTCCTATTTTTAAACTCCTTTAAAAGAGGATTCACCATACAGTTCTATAGTAAAGGTGATAAAATCCCACTTTGGGGGTTTCATTTAACTACTTCCTTTTAAACAGTTGCCCTCAGTAGTTCTACTTGAACTGTTCTGTGCCTCACCATATACTCAATCCATCGGATGAGTACTGGTGGCACATTGAGTTCTCGTAGCGACTTGAACATACTACTGAAGGGTATGTTGTCAAAAGCTCCAACGATATCTAAAAAGACACCGAGTGCCATCTTCTTTTTTGTTAGTTTACGCTCTATACAGATCACGAATTCATGAACCGCAGTCTCGGTAGAGACCCTGGCTCGGAACTACTGTGATTGAATGATAAATATTGCATAAATGTGTGTTTGAGAGCTAATTTTTTTTGACAATCATTAATAAATATTATAAATTTATATATTAATACAATAGCAATGCCTGGAAAAATCATGGATTATATGGAAAAATGCGCGCATGAAAAGTAATATTCTTAAGATTTTATTAAATCTGGAAAAGTAAAGGACAAGAAATTCAACCTGGAAAAGTAAAGAACAAGATATTCTAGTAAAGTAAAAAATAAGATTTTTTTAGACTTAAAATATTGCAGCTAAAAATAAAATTTGAATATTGATAAATATTTTATTTATTTGCATATGTTGTTGTTTATTGTTGAGTTAGAAAGGGTGTCAGTCGCTGGATTTAACTTATTTCCCCCCTATTATTTGCATATATTTATGTAGTGAAAATTGTTTGAATAAAATTAATTCATTAGTTAGTTGGTTAGTAGATGGAATTAATAATTTTATAATTTACATAAAAATTAATAATTTTATTATATCATAATTAGGATCATTTAATTCATTTTTATGTAAATTATAAAATTATTAATTCCATCTACTAACTAACTAACTAATGAATTAATTTTATTCAAACAATTTTCACTACATAAATATATGCAAATAATAGGGGGGAAATAAGTTAAATCCAGCGACTGACACCCTTTCTAACTCAACAATAAACAACAACATATGCAAATAATAAATAAAATATTTATCAATATTCAAATTTTATTTTAGCTGCAATATTTTAAGCCTAAAAAATTCTTATTTTTTACTTTACTAGAATATCTTGTTCTTTACTTTTTCAGGTTGAATTTCTTGTCCTTTACTTTTCCAGGTTTAATAAAATCTTAAGAATATTACTTTTCATGCGCGCATTTTTCCATATGATATATATATGAGCAAACAGTTAATGAAATATGTTAAAAAACACTTTGAAATGAGTTAAAAACATATTTAATCTGAAAAGGAAACACTAGATAAATGGATAGTCCTTAATCCGCAGAGTTTCGATATATATATATATATTATTATTATATAGTAAATTATAAAATGTATATGGCGATTAAGCTACACTGAATATTCCGCGTTTCATCCACTCTAGGATTCTTCAGGCTTATGTGCGAATTCTATGGTTGTTTGTCGTTTTTATCTGTGCATCTTCTATTGAAATTTTAGTTAGCCAATCAGCTTTCAAGTATCCACCGCGCCCTTCCTATCAGCCAATAAGAATGCATTTATCGGACAAAGACCTATTTGACTTCTGTTTGACCTGTTCTTTTGTGTGTGCTCTATTTAGCCTGGATATTTAATTTCTTGATCTGTTTTAAATCTAGATTGGAGTTTTTTTTATGTTAGTTTATATATAAATACATATATGTGTACACACATATATGCGCATATATATACATATATATATGAGTGATCGTTTATGTATATTCATGTTTATTTAATTTATTTATTTTCTATTGTTTTTATTTATTTTCTATTGTTGTTGTTTAACTATTTTGTATCGTTATCCTAGAGTAACATTTTATCTTGTGAACACAGTTGTTTGCTATTCCTCTTCTACAGTTTAATAGATGTTGGGGTTCTTTAAAGTACAGGATAGCAAATTTTTCATCAAGGCAGTATTAGTAGTTAGTAGTTAGTAGAAGATGCCTTATAAAAACGACAAACAACCACAGAATTCGCGCATAAGCCTGAAGAATCCTAGAGTGGATGAAACGCGGAATATTCAGTGTAGCTTAATCGCTATATACATTTTATAAATTACTAACTAACTCAACCTACGTATTGAACACAATACTTAATACTTAAAGTTTATATGTGAGTAAATTAAGTAGTTATATATATATATATATATATATATATATATATATATTTAGTGGTTTAATTTTAAATTCTAAAATAACAACATATAGAGGCATATATTCGATTTAAGAATTTATGGTTTGACAAAGGAATATATAGAAGAGGTTATATTAATTTCCTTAATCCATGGATTTTCAAACAATGGCCTATATCATCAGAGGAAATGAAATGCAGTTAGCAAAATGTTCAGCTATATATAAAGAATAAAAATTACTAGCGGAACAGTTAATGTCAAGAGAAAGATAAAGGGCTTTTCTAGGGCTTCCCTCATCTAAGTTTTATAGGATGGTGCTTTTTTGGGGGTGGGGGTATTTCATAGCATATCTGTTTTTCTTTTTGTAAAATTTATATAGTCATGTTAGGGGGATATTTCTTCTTACAGATAATATTAGATCATCAGGAGAGAATATGCATTTTAAGCTCCTTATATATATATATATATATATATATATATATATATATATATATATATATATATATATATATATATATATATATGGATACATATATATAATATAAATATCATATTTATATATAATATATAAATTTATATATGGAAATATATGATCATATATATATAATATATATCTGAAAATATATTTATATACCTATATAATATATAAATGTATACCAGGAAATATATATCATATATATAATATATGTCTAGACATATATATATATAATAAAATTGGCATAAGCTCTTAAAGCATCATTTAAAAATTTAAAATTAACAGATAAACTGTTTCAATAACCACTTGAAGATGCCAGCATTTTATTTAATGGACAAAAAACAAAAAGGGAAACATTCAATTTTCTGACGACATCTTTGTTTTTTGCCTTTTTTGTAATTGAAATCTCAAATAGATTTCAATTTTAATTAGAAAAAGAGAAAAATCAAACATGTAAAAAAATCCATGTTTTTTCATTTTTGTTTTTGTGTTTGCACCTCCAAGTGATTTTTAAATAGTTTATCTGTTCATTTTTACTTTTAATATATATATATACATATATATATATATATATATATATATATATATATATATATATATGTGTGTGTGTGTGTGTGTGTGTGTGTGTGTATATATGTGTGTGTAAATATGTTATTTTGGTAAAATATTTTTTTCAATTATATTTCAGTCTTGTTTTTATTCTGTGTATTTTAGTTCCACCTTTTTTTTTACCCTTTTAACCTAAAACTAAATTAAACAAATATAACTCACATTTCGACTACTTACGCCTAGCAGACACATTCCAAATTTATTAATGATCGATTTAAGAAAGTAGGGCGAATCTAACCTAATCATAAGCAAAACACTAGCCCTAACCTTCCATGAAGATAGCATACAATAGACATGCTAAAATATAATTTAATTCTGGAATTAGTTAATTTTTGAAAAAGAGAGAATGCATTTTCTTTTCAGTCTCGAACTGTAATTTACGTATATATGCTTTTGTACATAACACAAACACATATGTAAATAAGATAGAAAATAATTGTTTTACTTCTAAACAAGACCAATATAATAACTATGACGATAATGATAATAATAATAATGATAACAATAATAATAATAATGATGATAATAACAATGATAATAATAATAATAATAATAATAATAATAATAATAATAATAACAACAACAACAATAACAACAACAATCATTGGGCAAAAAGGTTGTCTAGATTTTTGCAATTAATTTTAAGTGTTTTAGCACTACTAAATCAGGACATTGCATCCGTTTCTTTGTGCCAAGGTTATTTTAAAAAATCATATCTTGTGACAAAACCGATTACGTTTTTGTGACATTATTAGCTGATTTTTGTCAACACATATCATCCTAAATATATTTTAAAGAGAAATGATGTTTGCCAATATTGATTACTTGATAGAAACATCGATTACTGTAAAATGAGTGATGGAGCTTGATAAAGGTAAGTACACGTCAATTGCATGTTGCTTCACCATTGTTCAAACTTCAGGGCTTGAACTTCTGTTTCTTAAATTCCTGGACTGCTTAGCGGAATGGAGGTCTCTATTTAGATTCCAACAGTAGTCAGCCATCAGGATTGCGCCGCAACATGACCCTGATACCTAGTTTCCATCTCTATCAGGTACTCATACAATCCCTTCCTCTGCTCGACACTTATTGAACCCAGGTCATCAAGAAACCGGTCTGTATATGAAAATAGGTAGTGCATCTTGACGCTCATGTTGCAGCTCAGGTTTCTGAAAGTAGTCAGCATGTTGGTGACAAGTTCTGTATAATTTCTGGCCTTATTGTTGCCTAGAAAGTTCTTAACTACCATTACAAATGCCTTCCACATTTCTAGTTGCACTTCGTTGACAGAAAGAAATAATGGCCTGTATGAAAACTCCTAGTGAGTGAAATAACAATGTCCATAATATAAAAATTAACATATATTATTTTCAGATATGTCTTGAACAATATGACGTTTTATGAATTTTCGAATGAAATCAGTCGAATAAATTGTCATACTTATTGTGACTCAACGGGTCATCGGTTTGTCTAGCATTTCCTTGGAACAAGTTGTCAAATTTGGTTACGAACCTCGTAGAACTTGTTCAGATGAAATTCAATGATTTCAGCAATAATGATGAAAATAGGAATTAAAGCGTTGTTTTTAGGAATGATATAGCAAACAGAATTCGATCTTTTCATAAGAAATATTGCATTCGTAGTATGAATGTGTGCAGTTAATATATGTTGTTCTCTTAAAATAGGGATTATGAATATGTTCATATAATATATATATATATATATATATATATATATATATATATATTATATATGATGAAAATAATGGAAATAGTATTCCGACAAAATAGAGAAAATAAAAAGGAACAAACCGTATTCATCAACGTTTCGAGGAAGTCTCGAAATAAAGACGAAACGTTGATGAACATATAATACGGTTTGTTCCTTTTTATTTTCTCTCTCTCTCTCTCTCTCTCTCTCTCTCTCTCTATATATATATATATATATATATATATATATATATATATATATATATATATATATATATGACAAACGTATTTTGATATGTGTAAGTAGCTAGTTTTGGAATATTTTTAAATAATATAATGTTTAAATTTGTTTAAATTTGTTCAAATGATTACGAAACAATTATAACACATAAGGAAATATATCATATGATTTTCGTATTTTATATTTTGTCGTGTTGATTTTTGCATAATCATAGGAAGAGTCGACGTTGTCCGGAATTGAACTTTTCATCATGTTCATGACATTCTACTATTTTCTTCGCTTTTACTAATTTCTTTTCTCGTTTCGCCTCTTAATAAAGTTGGAAGAAGCTGAAATGTTAGAAAAATCGAATTACTGTCGCATAGAGTGCAATAACATTGTGCCTTAGGATTGTCTGGTATGTATGAATTCCTTCTCGTTAATCGCATCTATTGCAAATGTTTAACCACGATCAGTAACGCTCAGCAGTAGCATGTGATGTCGGGTAAGGTTTGATCTAGAAAACACAGAAAAAAAAAATGAGGCAGAAGCAACGTTGGTACTTTCTTCCAATTAATTTATAATTTTGCGTCTGACACGTCTTTACTTACCACACACAGAAACAGAGACAACCAGATTATGGTGGATCCTGATGCAGACTCTTCCTGGATTTTTTTTTTTTGCCAAAGCCTTAATAGTGGGGTTGTGATCCTAATGCCATTTGGTTCGATATATATGACCCTGCCCGGAACCGGAGTTCCATATGTCATTTCCCCAACACTACCTTGTAACTTCTAGTGTGTAAGTGTTAAAACTTAGACAGGAGTAAATAAGACGATGCTCAACAAGGGGTTGCTTCTAAACCGCCGTTGACGAATTAAACAATGGCTTTGATGGTGTCAAGCTGGGGTATCGTTCTGCTGAGACCCAAGATGGTCACTTTTCCAGGATTTGTCTTGTCTCTGAGAAGAAGAAGTTAGTTTATTACTTATCCTCTGAAGCGCCGCTCCCTGCGAATCACAACTAAATCCAATCAACAAATCTATAAACCATGAATCTTACTAACCATATCTAACTTTAACTTTGAACATATATCACAACTAATTAAATAATAGTGAGACTATTGTCGACACTCATAAAAAAAGAACGAGTCTAAACCCTCCGTCAAAAAATGAAGGCAACTACTTATTTACATTCGTGAATATGGTTAAATCATTTGTGTGTTTATCATACGTTTCATGTTTAAATAAAGTTATCCTATATTAATTTTATTAAATAAATTCAATTAATTCTCGGTCAGTGAACGGCATCCTTTTAGACTGCGGCAATTCAATTTTTGTTCCAATGCATAATGTCCATCTTTGGAGAGCTGGATTTCACCACATTAAAACCCAACCTGGTGGAAACCATATAAATAGAGAATTCAAATTTTCGCGTGCGGCATCCATAAAAAAATGAACCCACACGTCCTTCGTAGGAGGCTGAGTTTCGCGTGCCAAATGTAAAACATTATTAAAATGTGTACCGCCTTTTCTATTGTAGAATTCAGTATCTTAGCATTATCAATGGACGAGTCTAATAACTCACTCTTTTGATTTGCGGTCAAATAAATGAGTCAGTCATATGTTCCAGTGCCAGATGGCCGACCATTAGTGTCCCTGGTCAAACGGACTTGTTCCCCCTTCAATCACAGATCTGATTTTGATCTGGAATATTTATAGTCAAGTGTCGAACACCAATCGCGCATTTTGATCAGATAGGAGGAACAATTCTGCACTCGAATGACCTCCTCTTTGCGTTTATTAAAACTATTGGATACAATAGATCAACCCAAAACTTGAAATTAATGTTCAAAGCACAAAATAACATTAGTCACTCTTTTCTTACTCTTTCTTTTTCTCTCAAGGAGTGCGTAATATTTATATTAAAGTTGTGTGACCACGTGTCGTGTCTATGGATGTTTGTGTTTCATTTTCGTGACTTTTTCATTATTTTTATTTACCAATCAAATTATTTTTATTTACCAATCAAATTATTTTTATTTACCAATCAAATTATTTTTATTTACCAATCAAATTATTTTTATTTACCAATCAAATTATTTTTATTTACCAATCAAATTATTTTTATTTACCAATCAAATTATTTTTATTTACCAATCAAATATTTATTAAAATAAAAAATGCAAAAGTATAAAACGAAATTTAAATTTTGAAATTCTGCTAAAAAATTAATATGGAACAAACCCCACCAGAATGCATTTCAGTGGCCTTGTAAACAATTACGCGATTTTCGCTCCCTGTCTGTATTCAATTATCAAACAAAAAATAAATGATAAAACAAAATGTTTGATCATAAAAATCGTCACTTTGAAATTGCCTGCTTTTTTTTTTGACTAAATGCGACATTTCAACTTTTTTCTTCTAAATCTGTTCACAATTGCCCATTTCTAGTTTCACTCTCGTAACTGTCATTATTGTCGATTGTCTTCTAAGTTTACATTTGAAACCAGTTTTTTTTCTCTGCTATTTTTTTCTTCTACATTTAAATCGCTCATAACAGTTAAGAATTATTTTCTTAGCCTTCGGGCCAAGATCACAGTGCAGTATCTGTTTTGATAATACACTTCACCTTTTCTGTCCTCGGTCATTGGATATATATATATATATATATATATATATATATATGAAGGATGTTGCAAAAACAATACCTACTATTTTTTTTATTCCCACCCAAATAGATCAGGAGATATAGGAGATTAGAAATTGCATTGTTATGATGACTGAATTTATGCATTCATGCCATGAAAGTTTTATATCTCTTACATATATTGACAGAGTAAGGCTCTAAAAACGCAACTCATGCACGTGTGTCAATCGCTGAGATGTGCCAGTAGCAGTTACGCTCCCTTCCGTGTGGAGCATATTTGTGAAGGAGATTATGGTTTTCAGTTCTGTATTTTGTGACTTAATGGATTGATCAGTGCGGTTTTATTTATTTCCAAATTGAATTAGCAAGAAAACAAAATGGACACTAAATGATCGATCCGTCTGAATCAATCAAAGCAGAAAATCAGATTCGATTAGGGGCGGTTTCAGATGAGAAATATCATTGATGATCAAACGTAGACAGAAATGTGTCGAGGGATTTGTGTATCAAAGCGCACACATAAGTGGGCGGGGAGCGCACATATCGCGTATATTAATACGAGAAAGATATATAGGAAAACAAAAGTAGAATAATATTTAACTATATGAATTAATAGATAGAATCATATATGTCTATCTATAGGGCAAAATATATCTGCTTGTCTACCACGCATCGTATATTTTCTTTCAAAATATAATAAAACGTGCTTTAATATATATAAGTGGGTCAGGGGCATTGCTTATTGCACGCCCCTCGTAGTTTATATATATATATATATATATATATATATATATATATATATATATATATATATATATATATATATATATAATTCGAGATTAATATTTTCCAGAAGTAAAGTAACCAATGCAGTTTTAACATTAGTACAAGAGTGTTCAATATCTAAGTAGGGCAATATATACTTTTTCTTTAGCTACAATGAGCATGTTGGGTGAGTCAGTTACTAGTAACTAGAGAGCTCTTCAGGCGATATTGCTTTATACAAATGCATAGTCCGTAATGAAAATTATTCAGAGATTCAGCAATCAAAAAAAAAAAAATTATCAGGAGGTTACATCGTATGTCATCAAAAATCAAAAGGAAATGGTCTTTACTATATGTGAAGAAGACGGAAAAGAAGAGATGGGGATTAAGGTTTGTATTGAAATAGAAACAGGAAAAACATAGAGGAAGTATATATATATATATATATATATATATATATATATATATATATATATATGTGTGTGTGTGTGTGTGTGTGTGTGTGTGTGTGTGTATAATGTGTTTTTATTTATATTGACAAATATTACATACGAGGGGCGTGCAATAAGTAATGCCCCTAACCCACTTCCAGTTGTCCGATCTAGCTGAAATTTTTCCTGTGCAATGATTTATATCTCTACGGGTTATGTGGCAAATTACAGCTCTGAACTAATTGTGGTTTCTGTTTTTCAGGTGTTTGAACTGAGTCAGGTGTGAAATGGAGCCTGTTGAATGTCGAGCAGTGATCCGGTTTTTATGTATAAGGACGCACACCACAGCAGACTTTTAATGAAATGAAAGACACCTATGGTGATAATGCTTCATCATATGACCTTGTAAAACGCTGGCATCGTGAATTCAAACATGGCCGGAAGTCTGTGGAAACAGCTCCCAGACCTGGTCACCCCCCTTCTGCCATTGATGAGGCACCTGTCCGTCAAGTTGAGGCTGCCATTTTGGAAGATTGGCGCATTACTATTCGCCAAATAACCCAAGATGGCAAGATTAGTACAGGGTCTGTGGAAACAACCATTCATGACTATTTGCATATGCATAAGGTGTCTGCCAAACGGATTCCCAGGTTGCTCACACCATTCCAAAAGCGAGAACGCGTCGAGTGCTCGAGGATGAATTTGGAGATGTGCCAAGAAGATGAGTCAAAGTTTTTCAAAAGACTGACTACACAGGATGAAACCTGGGTTCATCACTACGATCCAGACACCAAAGCCAGATCAGAAGCACGAGCGTGTGGTTATGAAATCCTCCCCCATCCTCCCTGCTCTTCTGACCTTGCACTCTCTGACTTTCACCTCTTCTCAGCCATGAAGTTGTTTTTGAAAGGAAAGCGTTTCCCAGATGAGTCAGCCTTGATTTCTTAAGTCACGTCGTGGTTGGAGGACCAACCTAGGGTGTTCTACAAAAACGGTCTCCAGAGCTGCATCAAACGATGGGAGAAATGCATAACTCTGGGTGATTACTATGTAGAGAAAGACAAATAACTGTGCCAAGTTTTGTTGCTGTACTGCTATGGACAGTGGGTCAAGGGCATTGCTTATTGCACGTCCCTCGTAGTTGCTAAACTACATTCTTAATAACCTCGTTTTAATTAATGGGTTTATCTCCTGAATACCTTTAAATTTATGCACACACACACACACAGTTAACTACTGTTTATTTAATTATATTTATATATGTTAAGAGTATTAATATTATTATAACGATTTTACACACTAGGAGTAGTCACACGGGCCATCATCAAAGATTTCTTTACAATTATACGATTTCATGTGATCTTCCTTTGAGTTTCATGTCAAGTTTGCATCTGTAGCTCATGTGTTAGTCTCGGCATTCAAGGGTTTTCCTTAATATTTCTTAAATTTTCAGTACTGTTATCCATTGTATCTTCTCAGTTATATCTCTGATTCCAATCTCTCTCATTCTTTTTTCAAAGATTTTCGGTATTGTTCCTAGTGCTCCTACTAATAGTGGTTTTATCTTGACTTTCTTCATTTCCCAGATCCCTTCGAGCTCTCTGGCCAGCTCCCTATATCTGCTCTGCTTCTCTGTCTCCTTTATGTTCACTCTGTGATCTGTTTGAACGGCAAAATCTACAATCTGACAGGACCTTTCCTTCTTGTTAACTATTATGACATCCGATCTTCTTACTTATGTGGGTTTATCCGTTTGTATATCCATGTCCCATAGGATTTGTTATTTTCATTTTTCAGTAATGGTGTCGAGTTGTGCTTGTACCATGTCTGGGGTTTCCAGATGCAATTGTCTGAATAATTGCCAGTGCACTGCCCTCCCCACTTGATCTGTTCTTGTTTATATTCTTTATCAGCTGGTTTGCTACATCTACTTATTATGCGGTTTATTGTTTTGTCTCTTTGTCCACTGAGTCTGTATTTGCTGCTTTCTTGGGCCTTGTCGATCTTTACTTTGATGTAGTTGGTGCTAATCGCGTTATCTTGTGTGGCTGTTATTAGGAATTCAATTCCCCTGTTAAAGTTTCCTTTTTTGTAGCCATTTCCAAGTGTCTTAGTTAGTCTAACTTTTTTAAATCCTTATGACCCATTCATGTACCTGCTTCCCTTTCGCACTTTTTTCCTCGTCTCTTCTTTTTCCATCTTATTTGTTTTTTTTCGTGTCTTTCCCAGCCGTAATTATTCTTTCAGTGTTGTGCATTATCTACTTTTCTAATTCATTTTTGTGTCATTAACGCAGTCTTCTATACAAACGAGACGTCTTCCTCTGTGTTTCCTTTTCACAAATAGTCAGTTTCATCCTTTGAGTGTAATGCATTGTGCATTGTCATGAGTTTCCTGGTTTTCTGGTCGAGATTTCTCTGTTCTTTGGCCCAACTTATAAATGGTCCAGAGTATCTAACTAGTGACACTGCCCATATGTTTATACCTTTAATTAGGTTTCTACTGTATAGTTTGGTTTAGAGAACTTTTATTTTTCCCCAAGATTATGTTAACACCGCTTTTTCATTCACTTTCTTCTTTCTGTCTAGACGACATCCTGCTTGCCTACGTATCTATCCAAATGGGCGCAGTTTGAGGCATAACCTAATTATTTCAAACCTTTTCTTATCTATCTATCTATTCTATTACACCTATAAATTCGTGTTTCTTTTGTGTGTATTGATATTCATATCAAAAACCCTCTTTTCTATTTATTTAAAATGAAAATACAATTTTCTTATATATGGATCATGGAATTGAATTCATCTGCAAAAGATCAAGTTAACTTGTATATTCTTTTAAACATTCATTTTAATTAATTCCCTATTAGTTTTTTTTTTCGGTTTTCTTATAGGATGATCATCTTTAGTTAACTATTACGTGTAATTATATTCATGCAGATATTCTACATGATTTATACTTGCATAATATTTGCGTAAAACACACAATATTGTTTCCATATATATTTATGTATACGTATATATTTTTGTTTAATCTATCTATCTATCTATCTATCTATCTATCTGTCTGTCTGTCTGTCTGTCTGTTTCTGTACATTTCCCTGCGCAATAACTCTGTTAATTTTTAGTCTACAGACTCGAAATTTGATATATAGGGTACTGAGATTTGGAAAAATCTTTGTGATCCATTTTCGGCCAGACATTTGGCTGTTAAGGGGTCAAAGTTCAACGATTTGAACTTTGAGAACTCTACCAAACTCCTCCGACAATTTGGGGTCTAAACACTTGAAATTTCAGATATAGGCTCCTTGAACATGGATATAGCTTAATAACTTGGTTTGAGCACAAAATAATAAATGTTAAGGGATCATAATTGGCGTCAAAGTTAAAATTGACCGCTTTTTTATTTTTTTGCTCAACATACACCCATGCTAGTATATCTATAAAAGTAAACATGTCTGTGTACATTTCCCTAACAATAACTCTATCATTTTCTAGTCTCCAGACTCTAAATTTGATATACAGGGTACTGAGATTTCAGAAAATCTATGTGATCGGTTTTCGGGCTGTCAAATGGTCAGAGTTCAAGGATTTAACCTTTGAGAACTCTACCAAACTCCTTTGACAATTTGGGGGTCTAAACACTTGAAATTTTAGGTATAGGTTCCTTGGACATGGATAACTTGATTTGAGCCCAAAACAATAAGTGTTAAGGGGTCAAAGTTTAAAAAAATTGACCTCTGCGGTCTCTACCAAATTACTCAAACAATTTTTGGTCTAAACATTTGAAATTTTGCATAAAGGGGAGTCAGAGATGGGGCAAGCTTTTTAATCGGTTTGGGTCGAAAATATTTAGTTACCAATATATGTATGTATGTGTGTATGTATGTTTTTCTGGTACAATGTATCCCAGTACTACCTGCTTCATGGTCGGGTCACCGGCGACTAAACTGGTTCCCCCACCAGACTTGTTTGGTGAGGAGGGTTGCTAGTCTCCCTGAAGGATTAAAAACAAGACCTTCCAAAGGGAGAATGAAACCTTTTTCGGGGTCAACGGTCAACTAGCACCGTGTGTTTGTGTGTATGTATGTGTGTGTTGAGGTGGTGAGGGCTCCCGTAAGCCGTGGTGAAGGCAACCTTTCTAGGAGAAACAAATCTCTGATTTAAAAAGCCATAAAGTGGGAGACCAGTACCTGCATTTAGCTGGTCTGCAGTTTAACTTGTTGCTGGCTATCTTGCTCTTGCTTGTTGTTGGATCTCAACATTTTGAAACAAGAGACTTAGCTGTCGTACAAAGCTAAGACTCTGTAACATCATCTGTGTATAGATACTCCCTCAGGCATTTGTCTATTAAAATGGTCCTGTGGCGATGGAAGTCATTTTTGGGCTCATGGACTTTAAGTTTCTGACAGAGTGGCTCTCGTCTGACAAGCCGTTACAATCATCATGTATGTTTGCATGTCTGCCTTAAACTTTCGACAGAGCCGACGAATTTTACCCAGATCAGTATCGTTTTAAGATTCGACCTTTCAGACGACAAATGCCGACAAATTGGCTAAAAACATTAATATCTTCACCTTCAACTGGGCACTTTTCTACAGGGGTGCGGCGGTCGCTTTTTTCGCCGATATTTTTGAAAGTTTTTTTTTTTTTTTTTTTTTTTTTTTTTTTTACAAAGGCATCACCACATTATCAAGGCCCAGAGGCCACTCAAGGATAAGGGTTAAAGAGTGTACAGTAGAAGTTGGTCAATATAGTAATCATTAGTAATGAAAATTTGGTAAATTTAATAACTTATATGGAACGGCTCATCAAGAACTTATTTACTTTAGACTTGAACAAAACCATATTGTAGACAGCCGGAAAGCAGGAAAACGGAATACAATTCCACAGGCGTGCAGTTCTAAGAAAGAAGCTTTGTTCATGGAATCTACGTTTAGGTTTAGGCACAGATAAAGAGTGGGGGAAATTATTGATAGTATTTACAGCTAGACGAGTGTTTCTTGTGAAAGTTTGGCGAGGGGGGACCATAGATTGAAGCTCAGTTGAACACTTTCCATGAAAATAACGATACATCAGAGACAAACTCGCAACATCTCTTCTGTGAGATAGAGGTTGCAAGGAGGAGAAAAGGACATCTCCTACGAGGCTACGAAGTCTATTTTGAACTCTATCAAGGCAGGACAAGTCCTTTCTAGCAGCTCCTGCCCAGATGTGGCAACAGTATTCCATCCTTGGACGTACCTGGCTCTTATATAGATAGAGAATAGCATCAGCAGTGAGATATCTACTGGATCGATAGAAAGATCCCACCATTTTTCCAGCGGCCTTGGCAACAGATTTGATATACGTGTTCCATTTAAGATCAGGAGTAATGGTCAAGCCCAGAAGCTTGTCAAAACTTGAGGCCTCCTGAAGACGAGAGCCATTCATTTCAATTGATGACAAATGTGGATTAGAATGTTGATGATGTAAAGAGAGAAGCTTGGTTTTAGATGCATTAAAAGTAACCAGCCACTCCTTTCCCCATTGTACTACGTGCTCAAGATCAGAGGAGAGAGAATTGGAGAGAACTTGCTCGTTTACTGTCTTAGATGTGGTACCATAAATGGTAGTGTCGTCAGCATAAATGTCTACAAATGATGTAAGGATATGATTTGGAAGATCATTAATGTAGATCAGGAAAAGAGTTGGGCCCAGGATGGATCCCTGAGGGACACCGGCATTAATACTGTGAGCTTCTGATTTGTCTCAACTACTACTCTTATGAACCTATCAGAAAGAAATGATTTAATAATTGAGAAGACTTTTCCAGCTATACCATAGCTAGCGATCTTATGAAGTAAACCTTTATGCCATACCCTATCAAAGGCTTTAGATATGTCAAGAGCAATTGCCCTAGAAAGATTGCCACCGTCGAGAGATTTGCTAATCCTATGCGATATAACTGTAAGGACATCTGCTGTAGATCTAGCAGAACGGAAACCATATTGAGTGTCACTAAGAAGGTTATTTTTGTTGAGATGTTTGATTACTTCTGTATTTAATACAGATTCTAGCAACTTACTCATGACGCACAGGAGACTTATTGGCCTGTACTGAGAGGGGGATGAGCGATCACCTGAATTCTTAAATACAGGGCATACTGATGAGATTTTCCAGGGAGATGGGAAACTATTCTCCTTAAGACAACGTTTAAACAGTTTTGTAAGTATGGGCGCTAGTTCAGGTTGAAGTTTTTTGAGTACTATAATTGGAATACCATCAGGGCCAGTTGCTTTACTGGAATCAAGGTTTTTGATTAGCTTGGCAACATCACGTACAGATATACAGTTACACTCTCCTTTCGATTGTCTAGCCCTACGTCACTTCCGGTTAGGCGGTGGTCGTAACAGCAAAGACGTCAGATTTTTTCCCGTTCTTTTCCTCCTTCGTGTGTCGGGTTCGAACCTGCCTTCTTACCACCACTTTTATTTTTGTTAAACATACACATCCAAACACCCGGGCAACGCCGGCCTGAAATGCTAGTATATATATATATATATATATATATATATATGCCCACATATATATGCACACACATATATATAAACATCAAAACACACACACACATATATATATGTGTGTGTGTGTGCGTGTGTGTTTTGATATGTGTATATATATGTGTGTGTATATATTTGTGTGCATATATATATATATATATATATATATATATATATATATATATATATATATATATACATATATAAACAGAAAAAGAGAAAAATTATTTTTCCCTTTTTTCCTCTTCTTATTTTGTTTTCGTGTCCGGGGTAATTTATTTCCGTTTTTTTTTTATTTATAAGCACGTTTCCGTTATTACTAAACCTTACAAACGGCCATGGAAGTTGTCACGCTGAATCAATTATCCATATTATACGTACATATATATACACACATATATGTACATATATGTACACACATAAATATACTTAGATATACACATATACATATACATACATATATACACAAACACACACACACATATATATATATATATATATATATATATATATATATAAAACTATTGTATTGTAATTATTCATGCTATACGTAGTGGCCATTATTGTACGCGTCAGCGCGTACATTTTTGCTTAATGCCCGAAAAATATTTATTTGCGGAAAATTTTAATGCAATATTCGTTTTCAGCACATCCGAAAACCTATCGAGAGCAAGTTTTTTAAAGTAAGTTTTTGTTGGTCTATCAGGTCACAAAAAACACCACTCCTAAAAAATTAACATACCCCTCTCCCAAAAAGTGCTCATTGTACGTCAAATTAATGTAGAAAAGTGATCAGTCAATTTCTGGAATCATAATTTAATAATATCTTGGAAACTACTCGTTTCCTGGAATTTTCAACGTAATTTCCGTTTTCAGTACCCTCGAAACCTATGCTAGTTATAATTTTAAAGGTGTTTTTTGGGTGAAAAGATAATGCATCTTTGCCAAAACATTTTATGTCTGAAAAAATGTGCAAAAAATACTCTCTGGATGATGGATGACTTCCATATGTGCGACCGGTAGGGCAAATGTCACATCTCCTACTACACAATTCAGGTCATTAGCTTTCGAATGAGCCTTTATTTGTAAAATTCTGAGCAAGATTGCTGAAATTTGTAACTTACAAAATTGCCCCCTCCCAAAAATCCGTATATATATATATATATATATATATATATATATATATATATATATATATATATATATATATATACGCTCACAGGCAAATTAAATATTAAAATGTCTATATCTTTGGTTCTATGGGACGAAACAACATGGGAATTTTAAGGCTTTTTGAAGCTTATAATGCTATGGTTAAAAATTTTCAAACCAATAAAATATGCCCAAATTTGTATATATTTGTATATATAGTGCCCTGGAATGCTAGCTTCAGTTTTGCTGCTTTGGGATGAATTTTGCTTGGGGCTTTTCTTTGTGTGGTTGTCTTCCCTGTGGCCTTGCCAGACCACTAATACACACACATGCATACATATATATGCATATATACATATGCATATAAACATATGCATATATATATATATATATATATATATATATATATATATATATATGTTATATACATAGTTATAATATAGTTTTTTTACATATCCAATATTTTTTCATTTTTTATTTGGCAATTTATAACTACAATAACTTGCGGTTTCACTTAATGCCTTAACTAGCAAATTCTAGCATTGCTACAAATATAATTTTCTGATTTCTTTATGTCCTCTGATGAGAAGAATAATAAGAATAGCATTCTTTGAAAATCCGCGGAATTAGGACTTTGTATCTTTTTTATTGGAGTATTCAGTCGAACAATAAATTTTGATTGTAAAGTTCAACTTACAGTTTTAATTTTGTTTTTCTTATATATATATATATATATATATATATATATATATATATATATGTATTTATATATATATGTATTTATATATATATATTTACGGCACACTCCCGTTGACACACCGGTCTCGCCAAATAATCGAAGTTAAGCAACGTTGAGTCTGGCCAGTACCAGCTGTGTGACCATTGTAGAAGGCTACGTGATGTATGTACCGGTATATATATATGAGATTCACCTCAAGTCCCTGTAAAGACATGCATCTAGGAGAAGATAACTCCGATGTAAAAACCTGCCGTCTACTGTATATTTTGTTTTGTGGTAGTCATCTGCACCGACAAAGATTAGCAGTAATACTAAAAAGTGTGCTTGGGTTTACATAAAATCTTCACCACTATAAACAAATTATCTGTGTAGATTTTTGAAAAACTTAGTTGTTGTGGCGAAAGATCATACGTTGAATAAACGGGAGAGTCCATCATATATTATTTACTTTCCACCTTAATTGTTTTGAATGTTAAATTTGTTTTCATACTAATTAATATTTAATTAAACTTTTTCAGAATTTGTAGAAGATGCGATTGAAATAAAATATTAGGAAAGAAATAAAACCGACAACCAAAAAATCGGAACGCATTCTTACCAGTCTTCATGCCAGGTAAGTGGACAGTTACATCAGTTGACATTCTTTAGCAATCACTTTTTCTATCGCATCCAAGTCGTTCGTAGCCGTAAATCTGTGTAGCTATACAAATCTGTGTAGCTATACAAATCTGTGTAGCTATACAAATCTGTGTAACTATACAAACCTGTGTAGCTATACAAATCTGTGTAGCTATACAAATCTGTGCAGCTATACAAATCGGTGCAGCTATACAAATCTGTGTAGCTATACAAATCTGTATAGTTATACAAATCTGTGTAGCTATACAAATCTGTGTAGTTATACAAATCTGTGTAGTTATACAAATCGGTGCAGCTATACAAATCTGTGTAGCTATACAAATCTGTGTAGTTATAGAAATCTGTGTAGTTATACAAATCTGTGTAGCTATACAAATCTGTGTAGTTATACAAATCTGTGTAGTTATACAAATCTGTGTAGTTATACAAATCTGTGTAGCTATATAAATCTGTGTAGTTATACAAATCTGTGTAGCTATACAAATCTGTGTAGTTATACAAATCTGTGTAGTTATACAAATCTGTGTAGTTATACAAATCTTTGCAGCTATACAAATCTGTGTAGCTATACAAATCTGTGTAGTTATACAAATCTGTGTAGCTATACAAATCTGTGTAGTTATACAAATCTGTGCAGCTATAGAAATCTGTGTAGTTATACAAATCTGTGCAGCTATAGAAATCTGTGTAGTTATACAAATCTGTGTAGCTATACAAATCTGTGTAGTTATACAAATCTGTGTAGCTATACAAATCTGTGTAGTTATACAAATCTGTGTAGTTATACAAATCTGTGTAGCTATACAAATCTGTGTAGCTATACAAATCTGTGTAGCTATACAAATCTGTGCTGCTATACAAATCTGTGTAGTTATACAAATCTGTGTAGCTATACAAATCTGTGTAGCTATACAAATCTGTGTAGTTATACAAATCTGTGTAGTTATACAAATCTGTGTAGTTATACAAATTTGTGAAGCTATACAGATCTGTGTAGTTATACAAATCTGTGTAGCTATACAAATCTGTGTAGCTATACAGATCTGTGTAGCTATACAAATTTGTGTAGTTATACAAATCTGTGTAGTTATACAAATCTGTGTAGTTATACAAATCTTTGCAGCTATACAAATCTGTGTAGCTATACAAATCTGTGTAGTTATACAAATCTGTGTAGCTATACAAATCTGTGTAGTTATACAAATCTGTGCAGCTATAGAAATCTGTGTAGTTATACAAATCTGTGTAGCTATACAAATCTGTGTAGTTATACAAATCTTTTCAGCTATACAAATCTGTGCTGCTATACAAATCTGTGTAGTTATACAAATCTGTGTAGCTATACAAATCTGTGTAGTTATACAAATCTGTGTAGTTATACAAATCTGTGCAGCTATACAAATCTGTGTAGCTATACAAATCTGTGTAGCTATACAAATCTGTGTAGTTATACAAATCTGTGTAGCTATACAAATCTGTGTAGCTATACAAATCTGTGCAGTTATACAAATCTGTGTAGCTATACAAATCTGTGCAGCTATAGAAATCTGTGTAGTTATACAAATCTGTGTAGCTATACAAATCTGTGTAGCTATACAAATCTGTGTAGTTATACAAATCTGTGTAGTTATACAAATCTGTGTAGCTATACAAATCTGTACAGCTATATAAATCTGCGTAGTTATACAAATCTTTGTAGCTATAAAAATCTGTGTAGTTATACAAATCTGTGTAGCTATACAAATCTGTGCAGCTATAGAAATCTGTGTGTTTATACAAATCTGTGTAGCTATACAAATCTGTGTAGTTATACAAATCTGTGTAGCTATACAAATCTGTGTAGCTATACAAATCTGTGCAGCTATACAAATCTGTGTAGTTATACAAATCTGTGTAGCTATACAAATCTGTGTAGCTATACAAATCTGTGTAGCTATACAAATCTGTGTAGCTATACAAATCTGTGCAGCTATAGAAATCAGTGTAGTTATACAAATCTGTGTAGCTATACAAATCTGTGTAGCTATACAAATCTGTGTAGCTATACAAATCTGTGTAGTTATACAAATCTGTGTAGTTATACAAATCTGTGTAGCTATATAAATCTGTGCAGCTATAGAAATCTGTGTAGTTATACAAATCTTTGTAGCTATACAAATCTGTGTAGTTATACAAATCTGTGTAGCTATACAAATCTGTGCAGCTATAGAAATCTGTGTGTTTATACAAATCTGTGTAGCTATACAAATCTGTGTAGTTATACAAATCTTTGCAGCTATACAAATCTGTGTAGCTATACAAATCTGTGCAGCTATACAAATCTGTGCAGCTATACAAATCTGTGTAGTTATACAAATCTGTGTAGCTATACAAATCTGTGTAGCTATACAAATCTGTGTAGCTATACAAATCTGTGTAGTTATACAAATCTATGTAGCTATACAAATCTGTGCAGCTATAGAAATCTGTGTAGTTATACAAATCTGTGTAGCTATACAAATCTGTGTAGCTATACAAATCTGTGTAGTTATACAAATCTGTGTAGCTATATAAATCTGTGTAGCTATACAAATCTGTGTAGCTATACGAATCTGTGCTGCTATACAAATCTGTGTAGCTATACAAATCTGTGCAGCTATACAAAGGCTTTTATGTGTTTCGACCCAAAACTTTTTAGTATCCATCATCGATACATTCGTGGAGAGTTTTTGCATGCTTAGAAATAAATGGAAATTAACATAAAAAAGAGACATATTTGTTTATAATGGAAGCACATGCATTCATTGAGGAAGAAGACATAGCTGTTCATAGAGATCAATCCAAACAGCCTTAATATTTGATTTCATTCATGATGTAAATATCGCTAGACATCACGTCTTTAACATGTTACCTAACTTCTCTTCTCTTCTAGCGAGAAGCATAAGTCTTCAAAATACCACAGTATAAAGAGTTCTACTTACCCTCATTGAAAAATGAACAGATCTATGTAAATTATTATAGATTTCTTTCTTTATTGATATAAGCCCTAAAACAATTTATTGAGCTTTGCATTATCACGATAAATTATGCCTTCATGAAAAATTTGCTATCCTGTACTTTAAAGAACCCCAAAATCTATTAAACTGTAGAAGAGAAATAGCAAATAACTGTGTTCACAAAATAAAATTTACTCTAGGATAGCGATACAAAATAGTTTTAAAACTAACAAAAACAATAGAAAATAAACAAATAAATAAATTAAATAAACATGAATATACATAAACGATCACACATATATGTATGTATATATATGTATATATATGTGCATATATGTATGCACACATATGTATATTTATATATAAACAAACAAAAAAAATGTCTGCCTTAAACCACAACAGAAGAGGACAATATAAAAACGATAAACAACCACAGAATTCGCGCATAAGCCTGACGAATCATAGAGTGGATGAAACGCCAAATATTCAGTGTAGCTTAATCACCATATATATTTTGTAAATTACTATATATATATATATATATATATATATATATATTCGACATTAAGAGGAGATAGATATATATAAATACCCATTCACATACACCTTTTCATGATAAAGCTAGAATTAGATGGAATCGAGCAATTGCATCGACAACGAACAACGCCAGACCCTAAGTGGGTTTCGATGTACTGAATCTAATCAGTGACGTGCTCCGACATAGGTGCAAACCCAGGTCGTCGCACTTATGAAATGTGCAATACTGACGACCTAACCATATAGGCAACGGCGCAATCTATTGGCTATGCCTCGATTTTAATATATATTTTTATCTAGTTGTACATTCTACTATGCGGCAAGTAACGTGTCTTATACAACTAAGATAGTTACTGCTGGTATGTAGGTGGTACATATCACATCTACGAACATTAACTAAAATTAGCCGACTCCCCCGACACAATTTCAGAACAACCTATTTATTGAGGAACATCACGTCTCCACGAAGGATGAACCGCTTTTTCTACATATATTAGACATTAAGAGGATATATATATATATATATATATATACACGAGGGGCGTGCAATAAGTAATGCCCCTGACCCACTTCCCATAGCAGCACAGTAACAGAACTTGGCACAGTTATTAGTCATTATGTACATAGAAACCACCAAGAGTTATGCATTTCTCCCATCGTTTGATGCAACTCTGGAGACCGTTTTTGTAGAACAAGCCAGGTTGGTCCTCAAACCATGATGTGACTTCAGAAATCAAGGCTGCATCATCTGGGAAACACTTTTCTTTCAAAAACAACTTCATGACTGGGAAGAGGTGAAAGTCAGAGGGTCAGGAGAGTAGGGAGGATGGGGAAGAATTTCATAACCACACACCCGTGCTTCTAATCTGGCGACATGCGAGTTGTGGACTGGAGCGTTATCCTGCAGGAGGAGGGTACCTTTTGCCTCTTGATTTTGATAGCTTCCCTTAATTTCCTCAAAAGTGAAGCATAATAGGCTCCTGTAATTGTGGTACTCTTTGCCAGCAAATCTGTCATCACTACTCTGTTCTGTATTAAATATCAAGCCTATCAGCCGACAAGAAAACTTTTAGCCACGTAGCAACTTTTTATAATGATGCCTTACACAACTCAGGATATACGGATAAGATAGAATACACAGGAAACAAGCTAGAAAACAGCAAGAATAAATCAATAATCACGCATAGCATGACCCAAAAGAAAAACACTAACCCCATCCGTAATTCCTCGAACAAGGATAATGCTAATCCAGAGCACACAAATCTATGACTAACCCCAGCAGCAATCAAAATAAAAAGAATAGTAACAAATTAAGGCGAAAAAGTCCATATGGTTCAACCCACCATACAGATCCAACCTAAAAAACTAATTTACCAAAGGACGTTTTAAAAATAATTGAATAATCCTTTCAACAACCCCATAGATACAGCACTATATTAAATAAAAACTCAATAAAAATCTTTTACTCCACTATGCCTAACCTAGCACAAAAAATAATAGCATCAAACAACTTTAACATAAGAAAAGCCTAGGCCCCTCCACTGCAGATCCCACACACACAAAATTGTAATTGCCGGAACAAACAATTTTGCCCCTTAAGAAACGATTGCATGCACAAGGACGTCATATACATATGTACAGTCACCGAATTCCAACCACAACAGTAAATATAACTGATAGAACACCCACAATCGCACGTTTGCTCACGATTATTGGGTGTTCGGCCGTGTATATGGACGCAGCTGTACACCTGATAGACGCGCAGGCGCGCCTGGATGTATATGTAGTTCCCTGTTTATGCGCTTTTTTCATATATGTGCAGGCGTGTATGTTTTATGATGTGTATATATGTAATTGTGTACATGTGTGATTGAATGTAAGGATGCGTGTGTATTTAAGTGTGTATGTGTGTATGCATGGTATGGATCAGTGTGTGTGCGTATGTGTATGCTATATATATGTATGTATATATGCACATGTATGTGTGTGTATATGTATATGTACGTATGTATGTGTGTCTGTGGTTGTATATGTGCTTATATCTGCGCTTATGTTTCGGTTTGACAGATGGATATACAGTTTATTATTATATAAATAGTTAAATTCAACACCGTTTGGACAACCTCTCGCCCAGCCCCGTAGTTACATCAAGTCCTCCATCATAAAAATAGCTAATTAACCACAGTATATAAAGCATTCACTCAAACGTCGATTCCAACCCGACGAAGCAAAGCCAACTCATTCATAGATCGCTTCCAAACAGAAATATATACATTTTAAATAAATTTAATTAAACCAGATCACACTACGACAACAAGCGTAATGAACAAACTGCATCTCAGTTAATCAAGTTACTTTTAAATATACTCTCAAAATTAAAAGCACCCAACCTTAAACTCACTTAAATAAGTAATCCCCTAAGCATTCCAAAACTTCAAACCATGACTCGTCCCCATCTTTACTCCTCCACCTCACCCATCCACTCAGCAAAAACAGTACGCCCACCCCATCTCATACACAATCCCATTTAAAATCACAAGAATATCCATTTCCCATTTGAACTTAAAAGTAAGAGGTCAACACTGAACACTAAAATACAACTCTCTCCCCCATCCGAAGAAATTCCATAAACCACCTTCCTGCTCACCCAATCTTAACCCTCCAACTTCTTTCTTTACCCTCTTTACTTCACCCCACCCTCCTATTTCCCTCATCTATAAGGCTTCCCTCTCCCATTATCAACAAGAAAGCTGACCAACACTTTACCGGGATTCTCACCAGAAGCTAGTCATCCATCGCATCGTTCTGAATATCATCTCCCGGATTATTCTGCTACCCATACGAATGATTTCGAGGTCCATTGCATACATATTTCAATGCTCCAATTCTATTACTCACGGAGATATATACAATGAAATGGTATATCCATTTAACATCTAATACACTGTGCCAACACCTAAAAAGACACTCAACGCACCAACGAATAAGGCTGCCCCATATACCTTTAAGAAAATCAATAAGGAGCAACCACGCTTTTTTGTTATATGGGACTACTGTCTTCTCCCCTGAACCAATACTCTGCCTACCTGGATTTATAACTCCGGAGGACATTGTACTCCTTCCGATAATGGACTGCCCAGGTTGTATCAAATTCCTTTTCCTATAATTATTTCCATATAATTATCATTCACCACTCAAAAAATCTATTTTCAATATTTGTGCCGAAAAGCAAAATCAGTGTCTATTCACAGCTGACCATTTTGGTAACCGCATTTTTTTTCCTCTGATGATATGAGACTTTATCGAAAATCCATGGATTAAGGAAATCAACTATATATTCCTTTTGTCAAAAAATATATTCTTAATTAGAATATATGTGTCTATATGTTGTTTTTTTTTCAGAATTTAAATACGACCACTTACAAATATATTGCTCTATGCTTAACTATTGAGCTTCTCCTTTTTGGCTAGGATCGCCCTGAAAGTATTACTTCAAGTAATATCGATCAGGATCTTTCATCTGATTTCTAATCAGTGTCTTATCTCGATTATATATGTATATAATATATATATATGTATATATATATATATACATATATATATATATGTATATATATATATAAAGTAAGCGTCTTTAATATATGTCGGTGGACTGTTTACATTGTGACTATACGTCGCTGAGTTTATTTGTGAAAAAATGTGTGTGAATTTGTTTATATCATCGTCAGTTACTATTCCAAAAAGTGTTTGTCTCAACCAAACTATTTATTTAAAAAAAAAGTAAGCGTCTTTAATATATGTCGGTGAACAGTTTACATTTTGATTATCCGTCGCTGAGTTTATTTGTGAAAAAATGTGTGAATTTGTTTATATCATCGTCAGTTACTATTCCAAAAGTGTTTGTCTCCCCCAAACTTTTTATTTAAAAAAAAAAGTAAGCGTCTTTAATATATGTCGGTGGACTGTTTACATTTTGACTATACGTCGCTGAGTTTATTTGTGAAAAAATGTGTGAATTTGTTTATATCATCGTCAGTTACTATTCCAAAAGTGTTTGTCTCAACCAAACTTTTTATTAAAAAAAAAGTAAGCGTCTTTAATATATGTCGGTTGGACCGTTTACATTTTGACTATATGTCGCTGATTTTATTTGTGAAAAAATGTGTGAATGTGTTTATATCATCGTCTGTTACTATTCCAAAAGTGTTTGTCTCACCCAAACTGTTTATTTAAAAAAAAAAAAGTAAGCGTCTTTAATATATGTGTTGTGGCCTTATTTTAGGGGTTCACAATATCAAACAGGAGAGTCTGTAAAGTCATGTCAACGATTAGGCTGGCATGGAATCTCTGATTAGAGAGTCCAAAATGGTTGCTTTTCACAGCGATGGGAGAGTCCATGTGAAGACAGGAATAGGAGTGTCAGTTACCCCAGAACACCCCCCTCCGAAGATTTATTTCCCTGAAATATAATTTTTTCTCTTAGGGTTGACTTCCAAGGGGCCCGTCAGCTTCCTTTTTCTAGTGGAACGACGTATTTCCGTACTGGTTTGAGGAGGTTCCAGATCAAATGCCTCATATAGGAGGTCCATCGTCTCTTCTTCAGATGGAATTTCACTTGGCTCGTCTGAAGTGCGTTTGCGAATTTGGTTTAAGTGTTTCTTATGTGTGGAGTGTGGTCCTTCCACCATATAGACCATACGACCGATCCTGTTAATGATCGTTCCCCGCTCCCAGAAGGTACTATTATCTTTATGCATTTGGAAAAATATCTTTTCTCCCGGCATGTAGTTCTTCTTGGGTATCGTCAGCCTGGTGTGTTTTACCTGCTTTGGTTATAACTTATCAAAAACTTGCAAACATTACTTCCGCTGGAGACATCTGGGATGGTGTGTTTTCGTTGGGCGTTATGCGGTACACCTGAATAAATTGTTGTAGGGATTTTTTGGATGGCGTGTCCTTAGCCTTCTTCAAAGCTCTCTTCAGTGTGTCCACAAATCTTTCCGCCTGGCCGTTTGACCTGGGGTGGTATGTCGGAGTTGTAATGTGGTCCACTTGGAAGTCTCTAATGAACTCTTCGTAAACTGAGTGCCGTTATCTGACACTAAACAGTCGACCACTCCGAATCGTGCAAATAACTCATGAAGAGTTTTTATGGTGAAGTCCGTAGTTGGGCTCTTACATCTAAAGACTTCGGGCCACTTGGAAAAACTGTCCACTATTATAAGGTAGTAGTGTCCATCAAGTGGTCCTGCATAGTCCACATGTATTCGTGACCATGGATAGTCGGCTTTGGGCCATGGACTGAATTGAATAGGTGGTGCTTTCGCAGCTAGAGCACATCCTCTGCATGATTTCACTTTTTCTTCAATGTCCTTGTCCATGCTTTTCCAGTACACGTATGAACGCATGAGGCTCTTCATTCTGGTGGCGCCAGGGTGCCCTGTGTGAAAATCCTTGAGGATTTTTTATGTAGGGTCGCTGGAATAACTACTCTATCTCTGTATAGTAGAACCTGGTCGCACACTGAGAAAGCTTCTGCTACTTGTTCATCCGATTCCAGTTTTGCTTTGGTTTCTTTTATAAAATCGTCACTCTCGGCTTCTTTTCTTATGTCGTCTAGGGTAACCGGAAGGTCTTTCACTGTGTTACATAGAATCAAACTGTAGTCCTTCTCTGGTTGAAGTGATGCGATAACAGAATCCTCAAGCGGTTCTCCAGTTTTTGGTATTAACCGAGATAGGCCGTCAGCATGTCCTAACTTCTTTGATGGTAGAAACTCCATTTCGAAGTTGTAATTGAGTAGGATTGTTCCCCATCTTTGCAGTCTGTTTGTCGTATGTGTAGGCAATCCTTTTCTTGATCCAAAGATAGCGATCAGCGGCTTATGGTCCGTTTGAATCTTAAAATGTCTTCTATGTAAAAATCTATTGAATTTAGTCACAGCGAAAATAATACTTAGAGATTCTTTCTCTATTTGGGAATAATTCTTTTCCGCCGGTAGTAGGGTTCTAGACGCATGTGCTATCGGTTTCGTTGAACCATCAGCCATTTTATGTAGGATGCATGCACCGATTCCATATGCGCTAGCGTCACTAGCGACGATTATGTCCAGTTTCGGATTATAATGGGTCAGGAACAGTTCTGATGTGAGCACGTTTTTTAGCTTTTCGAATGCAGTCTGGCATTCTGTGGTCCAATCCCAAACTTTGTCCTTCCTAAGTAGCTCGTTTAGGGGTGCACGTAAAGTATGCAGGTTTGGAATAAAAGCTTGATAATAGTTGGCTAAGCCTAAGAAACTTTGCAAAGTCATGTGGCTCAGGCATATTTCTTATCGCTGTGGACCTTTCAGGATCGGGCCATCTACCGTTCTTGTCTATTATCTGACCAAGGTATTTAATTTGGTTGAGGAAAAATTCGCATTTGGTGTCTTTCAGTGTGACGCCATACTCACTTTTTTTTCAAATACCCGAAAAACGTCTTTTATGTTCTTCTATAGATTCAATTTTTACTAGAATGTCATCTAGGTATCCTATAGAAAAATCAAAGCCGCTCAACATAGTGTCGATTATTTGCTGAAAGATAGCCGGGGCGACCTTGATCCCGAAAGCTAACCTATTAAACTTGAACAGTGCCCTGTGGGTGGTAATACACAAGAGTCTGGAGCTTTCTTCTTCCACGGGAATTTGTAGGTATGCTTCGCTTAAATCTAGTTTTGAGAAAATTTTTCCTCCATTGAGTTTCGTAAATACTTCCTCGGGGCTAGGTAGCGGGTAGTGGTGATCCCTTAGTGCTGCATTCAATCCTGTCGAGAAGTCTGCGCAGACTCTAATATCCATTGATTTTTTCTTTACGTATACAGTGGGGCAGCCCACTTACTGTAGTCGACTTGGATCAGTATTCCTGCCTCCTCGTCAATTTTTTGTATGGAGGCAAATGGTATGCTGCGTTTCTTTTTAAAAACCGGGGTGATGTTATCTTTTAATTCGAACTTCGCCTTCATTTTTGTGCAGCAGCCTAATTTGCCCGAAAAAACATTAGGCAATGACTCCATCAAGTCTCCCTTAAGTTTTTTTGCTTCGGCTGTAGGGCTGTCTATTTTCCGACAAAAATCGCCCATGGGCGAGTCCCAGAGTTCAAATTGTTGAATCCAGTCTGTCCCGAAAAGATTATTTGATTTCTTTAACACAAACATTTTTAGTGTTAAAGTTTTGCCCTTCAATGTTACATTTGTAGTGACTTCGCTTTCAAACCTAATGCGTTCTCCCGTTACCGAGTGAGCTACTCTGTTGGTTTGTCTCATTTTTGGTTTGCCAATTTTACACCAAGTATTATAGTTTATTATGGACAAATCTGAGCCACTGTCAAGTTGAAGCTTTACGTTTTTGTACCCGATTTTGACTATTACGTACTTCCGTACATTTTCATCTTTCCCTAGAATTCTCGTCGTTTTGACGTAACTCTTGCGAGGTCCTTTTACTCTGCAATGCGAGGCTTTGTGGCCATTGCGTCTGCATAGATCGCATTTACAGGACCGGTAAGGACAATCTTTCTGCCAGTGGAGTTCTCCACATCCTCAGCATGGGTAACGTGGTAAATCAGGCTTATTTTGGTATGTTTCCTGAGTATTGCGTTTAGTTTTCACTTGACTTTTTGGGAAGAACGGTTTTTTATTTTGCACTTTCTTGATGTATGATACATTTGCCTTTTCTATATTTCTGGAGTCCTGTTTCTCAGAAATAATTCTTTGGCACTCTTCAGCCAATTTTTGAAGGGTAATGTCCGGTTCCTTTTCGAGTGTGTTCAATGCCCTGCGTCTGATTTCAGCGTCCTTGGTTGAGACTAAACCTTGAATAAAAATCAAGACCTTGAAATTGTCGGCCGTTAACGAAGATAATTTAAAATTATCACAATGCCTGTTCACGACTGACGCAAATGTTGTGTAGTCTTGGTCTTCTTTGCGAGTCAGGTTTATACATTTCCATCTCTTATGGAATACACTAGTTTTCGGGCAGTATAACTCCATTAAGGATTTTACAGCCTCGTCAAATGACAATTCGTTCGTCTGCTTTGGCAGCATATAGTCCACGAACTTACTATGTTCCATGGCTCCCAATTTTTGTAGTAAGAGACAAACCTTCATCTGCTCGCTCCAAGTTTTACAATCAATTCTGAACACGTCGCCGAATCTGCGGAAATAGGCTTCAAAAGTTAATTCTTCATCAGGCCGGTACTGAAAAGTTTCCAACGCTGACCAGATTGCAGTTTGGGAAAAAACGTCCTTGTCTGACTCTCTACTGTCTTTTTTAGATATAACCTTAGATAATATTTCCAACTTTCTCTTTGCTTGTTCTTGCATTTCTGGTATTTGGGCATTAAATTGTTTTCTTTCTTCTTCTCTTTCTTCTTCTCTTCGTTTTCTTTCTTCTCTTTCTTCGAACCTTTCTGCTTCTCTTTGTCGTTTTTCCTCCTCTATTTGCTTTCTTTCTTCTTCTCTTTGCTTTTGTATTTCGGAGAACTGGGTTTGCTGCAACCGTATCATAGCAGCTATTTGTTTTGAAAGTTCTTCCATGTTGAAAAATAACTAGTCTCCGAATTTCTAGGTCTGAGAAATTTCACCAAGACAAAAACAATTTTATGAAGATGATATATAAAATAAATATTCACACATGAGGAGGGACAGAAGGAAAAGAAAAAAAAAGTTCCGTGTTGTATCTTAGCAGAAAATGTAATAAGACACTTAAAAAGTTTTTGTTTAATTTCCATGAAAGGAAAAAAAAATAGTGAATAACTGTACTATTTGTTGAAGTCAGAGAATTTTGCCAACATCAAAAGTATTTAAGAAATATCAGAGAGAGAAAAAAAATCTTTTAAAGTTACCGTTTTTTTCTCTTTTTTTTTGAAGTCCATAAACTTTTTTAGTTTCGACTTTCAGTATTTTTCTAATTTCCTTTTGTTGTTGTTGTTGCTGAAATATTTTCCTTTTATAGAGTTGTATTTTTACAATCCTCGAATATGCTTTTATGGTCAGTACATATCCACATTGGCACGTTGGTAGAACTTGTTTAAATAAATAATTGTGGGTTAGATGCAAGTGTCCTATGTAGAGTCGGTTTAATGACCTTTCTGTTTCTGTTTTTATTTTTCTCGTTCACCGTAACAGAGAAAAAAATGGTTGCTTGCCAGCTAACCACATGTGTGTTCAAAAATACAAAAGCGTAAATTCAAGTTCACCAATAACTTTTTTCCAGCATAGAATGTAATCTATTTCGTTTAAAAACAAGAAATTCATTAGGACAGCAATATATATTTTTTTCTACTCACAGTTTTGGTTTGGCGATAACTTTCTTTTTTTTTTCTTGTTGTTGAAAAAAGAAGTAAACTTGTTGAACTTTTCAAAGCTGGTAGAAAAATTTAAAGTTGAGTCAGAAAAATAGAAAAATAGACGTTTTTGATTATTAGTCCAAAGGAAAGGGTCCTTGTGAGGTTTTTTCATTCCTACGTCGCCAGATGTTGTGGCCTTATTTTAGGGGTTCACAATATCAAACAGGAGAGTCTGTAAAGTCATGTCAACGATTAGGCTGGCATGGAATCTCTGATTAGAGAGTCAAAAATGGCTGCATTTCACAGCGATGGGAGAGTCCATGTGAAGATAGGAATAGGGGTGTAAGTTTTTTTTTTTTATTACATTTTCACCCCGAACAAGGCAAATTGCCACTTTGGTGTAGGGGGCTACTATCAGGGGCAACAACTACTGGGGTACTATGTAGGGATTTGGGCAGCAAGGTGTCGGTTCACGTTACACTTGAACTTCTGCACGTCAGTACTGTTGGGGAAGCAGGGACCTGGAATGGAATTCCAGAGTCTTGCGGTTCTGGGGAAGAAGCTATTGGAGTAAAAAGATCTTTTACATCTAGGGATCTCTACAGTGTGGGGGTGGGATCTAGTAGCCTGTCGGGTTTGTCGAGGGTGCTCGCGTCGTGGGGGCACAAGTGATAGCAGTTCGTCAGAGCATTCACCACTAAAATACTTGTAGAAAAGGCAGAGGGATGCAACATTTCGTCGATGGGACAGAGGCTGAAGCTTAGAAGCCAGTTCAGGGCCTATCAGGTTTGCGACTCTCTTTTGAACCTTGTCAAGGAGCGAGAGACTAGTAGCAGATGCACCAGCCCAGATGTGGCAGCAATACTCCATACATGAGCGAATGGTGGCCTTATAGAGGTACAGGATACTTTCGGGTGTTAGTAGTTTTCTAGCACGGTAGAGAGAGCCTACCTTTCTTGCAGCGGCCCTGGCAATACCTTCAATGTAATTGTTCCAACTCATGTTTCCTGTGAACGTTAGGCCAAGGAGTTTGAAAGATGGACTCTCAGATAAAGAGTCGTTGGCCATTGCTATGGGTGGTAGAGAGGGTTTCTTGTAATTATTGAATGAAACTAGTTTAGTCTTGGCAGCATTGAACGCGACCAACAACTTTTGTCCCCATTCCACTACAGATTGGAGGTCTTCCTCTAGTGTTTCTGCCATTTCTTTAGAAATGTGTCCATTCGTCTTCCTGTCGTGTCTGCCATAGTGTAGTGTCATCAGCATATATACCCATCTCAGAGGCAGTGTTGTCGGGGGGGGTCATTTATGAATATCAGGAACAATAGAGGTCCAAGGATAGAACCCTGGGGCACCCCCGCATTTATATCATATTGTTTAGATGTGCGACCGTCGAGGACTACCTGGATTTTTCTCTTATCTAAGAAGGATTTACCCCAGAACAATACGTCGGTTGGACTGTTTACATTTTGACTATATGTCACTGAGTTTATTTGTGAAAAAATGTGTGTGAATTTGTTATATCATCGTCAGTTACTATTCCAAAAGTGTTTGTCTCAACCAAACTTTTTATTAAAAAAAAGGTAAGCGTCTTTAATATATGTCGGTGGACTGTTTACATTTTGACTATACGTCGCTGAGTTTATTTGTGAAAAAATGTGTGAATGTGTTTATATCATCGTCAGTTACTATTCCAAAAGTGTTTGTCTCAACCAAACTTCTTATTTAAAAAAAAAGTAAGCGTCTTTAATATATATCGGTTGGACTGTTTACATTTTGACTATACGTCGCTGAGTTTATTTGTGAAAAAATGTGTGAATTTGTTTATATCATCGTCAGTTACTATTCCAAAAGTGTTTGTCTCAACCAAACTTTTTATTGTCAAAAAAAAAGTAAGCGTCTTTAATATATGTCGGTTGGACTGTTTACATTTTGACTATATGTCGCTGAGTTTATTTGTGAAAAAATGTGTGAATTTGTTTATATCATCGTCAGTTACTATTCCAAAAGTGTTTGTCTCAACCAAACTTTTTATTTAAAAAAAAAAGTAAGCGTCTTTAATATATGTCGGTTGGACTGTTTACATTTTGACAATACGTCGCTGAGTTTATTTGTGAAAAAAATGTGTGAATTTGTTTACATCATCGTAAGTTACTATTCCAAAGTGTTTGTCTCAACCAAACTTCTTATTTAAAAAAAAAAGTAAGCGTCTTTAATATATGTCGGTTGGACTGTTTACATTTTGACTATACGTCGCTGAGTTTATCTGTGAAAAAATGTGTGAATTTGTTTATATCATCGTCAGTTACTATTCCAAAAGTGTTTGTCTCAACCAAACTTTTTATTAAAAAAAACGAAACAAAAACAAAGCGGGAGACCAGTACCCGCATTAAGCTGGTTTTCAGTTTTACTTGTTGCTGTTTATCTTGCTCTTGCTTTTTGCTGGATGTCAACATTTTGAACCGAGAGAGAGATTTAGCTGTCGTACAAAGCTAAAACTTTGTAACACCATCTTTGTATAGATACTCCCTCGGGTATTTGTCTATTATAAAAAAAAAAGAAAAAAGTCCTGTGGCGATAAAAAAGCTGTGACGTGTGTACGCCTGTAATGCTGGATGCATGTAACAATTATTCTGCCATCATTATATGTATCTATGTATGTATATGTGTATGTATATTTATATATGTATGTGTGTGTATATTTATATATGTACATGTGAGTTTATATGTATTTATATCTATGAGTATATGTATATGTATATAGTATCTATGTGTATATATGTTTGTGTGTGTACATATATACATTTATAAATGTTTGTATGCATGTATGTGTGTATATGCATGTATGTGTATGTATGCAGGTGTGTATGTATATGTATTTGTATGTGTGCATATATGTGTGTATGTGTATTAATGCATATATATGGATGTGTATATATATGTAGGTAAGTGTATGTATATATATGTGCATATGTGTACGCATATGTATGTGTAAGTATATGTGTGTATGTATTTGTATATGTGGATGTATATGTGTGTATATGTGTATGTATGAATGTGGGTATGTATATGTATGTGTGTGTATTATGCATTGTGTATGTATATGGGTATATATGAGTGTATGTTTATAGACATGTATGTATGTATGTATGCATGTATACATTTATATGTATGTATACCAATGACGGTCTTGTTTATGTTTGCATGTGTGTGTGTATGTATATGTATGTGTGCGTGTGTATATATATGTATGTATAACAATGACCGTCTTTAGTGTCATGTCTGCTTGAGCATGTGAATTCGCTGGCAGGACTATATGTCATTTTTCAGGCTCATGAACTTTCAGTGTCTGAGGGAGTGGCACTCGTCTGACAAGACGTTGCAATCATCATATATATATATATATATATATATATATATATATATATATATATATGACGTTTCTGAAGTTTGAGATGGGGAGTATTATTATGCATCGGCTACTGTTCTCATCTTGAGTGTGATTTTCACAACGTTTCATAACCTCCAACCTTCTTCAGGCGCATCTTGTCGAACATTTGCGAATTACTGTGGACCTCATCCAGTCATGGCTGACGGAACAAGAGCACGTTACCCCGTGAAGTAAATAAAGTGTTCCGCTCAAAATTCCGCCTAGCCAGGATCGAAAGTCGACCGCCCAAATGACAGTCGGAGCTTCTAACCGTTCCCCATTCGGCTGCTGCTATGCGGGCAGTGAATTAACAATGTTCTGACATTGTCCAAATACCTAAGCTCAATTTGTTTACAGAAAGAGCATCGCTTAATACGCTAATGGTAATTTGTATATCACTTCCCAATATGCTCAACAAAAAAAAATATATATATATAATATATATTTTTTTTCTATATAACAGACGCCCCATTTTATAAACTTAGCCATTTATTTGTTCTGATCAGTTTTCTTAATTTAATTCTGGGACTTTCACGTGCATATCTAAGCTGACCTAATTATTAACGCTAATTTTCGCGCTTCTTGTCTGGGTCAGTTTGACCTTGCTTTTCAAATTTAAATCTTCACCGCTTTTCGGGCGTTTTTTTTTTTTTTTAAACCTTAATTTTTTTTATTCATCCAGCCTTGACAAGCGTGTTCTTAAATATTCTCTCGAGTACTTTTCTTTTAATGATTTGGAATTCATTCCATTTGCGCTTTTTTCCAAGGAACTCTGCCTTTTGGATTATTTTGGACCATTTTGAATTTACCCATTGAATTGAAATTTTAAATTCGATCGTTTTGGATTTTACCATTTTTGGATTTTTACCCTTCACCGGACTGTCCATTCATGTGAAATTTTTTTATCATTTTTCTTTTGCCTCCTGTTCCCCTTACCTCGCCCTTTTTTTCCAAGTAAGCTCTGTGACTTACTTGTAGTTTCATTAAATACTTTTATATGCAAAATCCGATTCTGCATTTTGCTAATTCCTGCCCTCTAATGAGAAGGAGAGTATTTCTTCGAAACTCCGCGGATTAAGGACTATCCACTTATCTTGTGTTTCCTTTTTTTAAAATTAAATATGTTTTTAACTCTTTTTCAAGATGTCTTTTAACATGTTTTATTAATCATTTGTTCATATATATATATATATATATATATATATATATATATATTCGGTTGGTGCAAAAATAATAAACCAAATCAATCCTACCGCTTCTTCTTCTTCTTCTTCTTCTTCTTCTTCTTCTCCGTCTTCTTTCTCCTTCTCCTCTCCCAACCCTCGCGTATCGACAGCAGATAGAGCAGACCTGTCTTTTAGAGGTGAGTGCGTTAAAAGAATTACTACTACAATACACTATAAATCAAGTTTCAAGTCTGTCAGCTAAAAGTTTATGAACAGCAGCTTATCTTCGATACGAGTGACTGAGTGTGGGTAAAGGCTGCCCACGGATGATGTGCCACGAAGTGCGGAATGGGACGTGTGACTGGGAGCACCACTAGCCAAAATATACCAGTTGATTGAATGCCACGCCATGTGAGAGACCTGCGACCCATAGTGGGACTGAGACCACGAATGGCCTGCTCTGACACACTTTCCGAGAGTGAAAGTGAGAGATTTGTGACCATCAATGAGACACTGGGTGAGCAGATGATGGGTTATCCGATGACATTCCGGATGAAGACAATGAGCGTAGGTACTATTCCTAATGAATACACGATAATTGTGCCGCCTCGAAGAAGCACATGACGCAAAAGACCATCCCCTCGAGTGTTCCATGCGTGATCCTAGAAAAGGGGAGAGTGTAGTAGTAATTCTTCTAACACACTCACCTCTAAAAGACAGGTCTGCTCTGTCTGCTGCCGCTATGCGGGGGGCCAAGAGAAGAAGAAGAAAAAGAAGAAAAAGAAGGAGAAGCCGCAGGCGTTGTTGGTTTTATTGGCAAAAGGCGAGACTAACCGCGAGATTTCCCGAAATTTCAAAGAGATAAAAGACCAAACTTAGACGGATAGGGGGCCGTGCTTTTGCTGAAAACAGAAAACCTGTAATGGGAGAGAAAAGTTCCTTTCCTGTGGGGCAGAAGGACCCAGCAGTTGTCAGGTATTTACGCCTGGTGAACCCTTTTCTATTTACTTTTTAGCCGGTGAAATAGCTGTTAGGAGGTAAAAACTGAAGAAAAAACACATTGACCATGTCGTCTATATCCGTTATTTCTGCGCATGTGTAAATTAACAGTTATAGTAACACAACTATTTTTTCAGTGTTTGTTCAGTGTATGTTTAGTTTATATGCAAACGAATAAGGTTGGCTAGCTGTATGTTTTGCTTCGATTCTAGCTAGCACTCAAGTCATTTTTTACTTTTGAAATATAAGGTACAATATAATTAGCGATAACGAATTGCCTCTCTAATAATAAATATGAAATGTACACGAATTAAAATATAATATTTAAGCGTATTTTACGACCGGGCGACGCCGGGCGACCTGCTTATATATATATATATATATATATATATATATATAGAGAGAGAGAGAGAGAGATAGATAGTTCAAAAATTAGTAGTGAATTGTTTAAGTTTATTCGAATGATTTCGAATACTTTTGATTGACTCGAAATAATATTAATTTCGTTAGAGCAGCTAGATTTCAACTCGAAGTTGATTTTTTGAATCGCTTAAATTTGTTTTTGTGGTATATTTGGTTGATTTTTTCAAATATTTCGCGTTTTAAATAGGTTTATTGAAAACATATTTCGGTTGAAAAATATAAAAAAAAAATTCTGAAAAAAAACGTTATTGATTAAATGTCATGCAGTCCGATTACTGTGAATTGTAGACATTCTCGTTTCGGCGATCGATATTTGCGGTTAATGAATTGTTCCAAAATGTTTGAATTCGTATTGTGTTTCTAAAAAAAAAAGAGCATCACTTATGCAAATCTTCTGTAGCCATAATGACAAACTTTCGAAAAAATTCTCTTCAATTAATACCGTAAGAAACACTGACAAATTTCTAACACGTTTTTTTTGTAAGTCAATTGCTATCGACATATGCAAATCACTTTGAAGTTTACAAATGTCTATTTTTGTAGCGGCATTTAAAGTTTGCGCAAAAATAATGATAGTTTATAGAGGATATTAAAGAAGGAAAAGAACCCGGATATACTTATGATATTTTGATGAAAGGGATACTAAAAATGTCAGAGAAGAGTTTTTCATCTTTTTAATCTGGATGTCAATAGGTCAAAAGAGGACTTTGTTGAGTGAGATTGCAGAAAATCTTTTTATCAATGACATAAGACTCCACTTTCAATAACAAAAAATGCCTCCAGCTTAACAATTTTCTAAGCTGGAATAAGTACATTTTAATAGATAGATTTTATGCTTGTTAAGGAAAAAAGGAAAAGTGGTTAGTTTGAATTAAATATCTATTTTTCAGATGCAATGCTACTAATGACAAAATAAATAAAAAACACGGCAAAAGTTTATTCAACTTCTTTTGGGGAAGATGGATGTAGCTCATCAGCAGGAAGGACCACATCTTCATCACTCCTGTGCAGTGTAGGAATCTTACGTCAGAAATTTCTTGCAAACAATGATCGATATGACAATGTACATCTTGAAGATGCCAACACTTGATGTTTAGTCCCAGCTACATGAATGTTACAGAAGTAGCCGTCGCTGTCATTTTTTTTGTATTTTCCAAACCACAGAAATTCCGAATTTACATTAACGTAGATATTCATGTGCAGTTCTCACACATTGTGTATTTCGCCGCCCAAGCTTTATCTTTGTTAACAAGCTTGATGCAAAAGTAAACATGATAAGTCCTATTTTTTATAAACCACTAGTTATACTAGTTATAACTACGCGACGTTGACCTGGATTAATTAAAGTTAATTATTTGTCAAAATTTTATTAATTTATTAATGTTGGCTTCTTTTTTTACAAGTTAAAAAAAAACTTGTAAAAAACAGAAGCAAACATTTAGTTGTAAGGTGCACAATTCAATCTTTAATTTAACATATAAGTTATCTCCCTAAAAACACCCTCTGTACGTAAGGTGCCACGTGACCTCTTGTTTAAGTTAATTTTATCGAATAAAATAATGTAAGATTATTACCTATCTGTAATAGCGAAATTTGCTGCCGATAGAAAAAAATAACTCTCATCTGTAATTGACATTTGCTATAAAAAATTACAGTTTCCCAGCAAATAAGACGTTTTCATTTTGAACAACATGCACCAACACATAATAAAGTAAAATGGCTATTTAAAATAAAATATTGACATTTTAGGAAGGACTCTATTTTGATCTAAAGTCTAAATTCCGACAAGATAACTGTGGTTAGAAGCAAGAAAGACAAGTCTTACCGTGGGTGCTCAGTGAGTGAGTTCACGCGAAGGAAAGGAAGAACAAACATGGCGGCCAGCATTTTTATTTCGTCCGTTCTCTCGTAATCTCGTGTGTGCGTGAAGATGGAAACTATAAAACAATGTTCATTTCTCGGTGCTGGCAGATTATTCCCGATCAGGCAGGAGAGAAGGCAACGAGAGTAGAGACAGAGGACTGTAGCGATAATCTTTCTTGAACATTCCGTTTGTGTATTTGAGGTGAACCCCCCCCCATTATACTTCAAGCTATTTCGGCGATGGCCAACGCAGGCTTAAGCAACATGATTAAGCCTTTTAATGGCGATGGTGATGTGGTGGCGTGGCTTAAAAAAGTGGACCTTGTAGCAAGGATTCAGAGGCTGAATGATGTGGCCGCAGTAATACTACTGTTTCTAGAAGGGGGCGCACTGGCCCTCTATTTGGAGCTTAGCGAGCGGGAACAGGGTGACGCAGACGCCATCAAGGGTCGACTGATCGAAGCTTTTGCAGAGGGGCCTTTCGAGGCCTTTAATAAGTTGAAAGAGAAGAGGTGGACTGATGAATCTGTTGATGTCTACGCGAATGAGATAAGGAGATTGGTTGAGTTGTGGGGCATCAGGGGACACGCCACGAGTCACGTAGTCAAGATGACTTTTGTTACCGGGTTCCTGGAAGAGATATCGAAAAGGTTGCAGCAGGTCCCGGGAGTGGAGACGCTGGATGTGAGTGAGCTGCTTAAAACTGCAAAAATCTTGGTGAGCACCCAGCCCACGGAGCGTGGAGGAACGACAGCAACGGTACAGCAGGATGTGGACAGGAATCTGCCGAACCCGGGGATCGCATGCTTCGAATGCGGGGGACCACACATGAGAAGAGACTGCAGGAAGTTCTTGCAACGGACAATCGGAGAGGCCATTTAGCGGTAAAATGCACAAGTTCGGGAAACTGTCGAGGGGAGGCCGACGCGCCAGCGGCCGCCCCGATTCAAGAATAGAGGCGCACCCGCAGCAGATGCCCAAACAGAAGATAGCGGTGGAAGGACGGGAAGTTATGGTCCTGATTGACACTGGCTGCACCACTACCATGGTGCACGCTACCATGGTCGGAAGATGAAAAGGGAAGGGTGAAGTAATGGCATTCGATGGGTCGCGAGTGAAGTGTCGAGGGAGGAAGACCGTCACTATTGATATTGCTGAACGTCGGATGAGGGTCCATGCAATTGTCACTGATCGCCTGGTGCCTGGCGTCCAAGCCATCATTGGAATGGATGTTATATGCCGCCTTGGAGCTGTTACCATCACATGTGACAACGTGAGGTTCGGACTAGCTGAGAGCGCGGTGACGGAGAAAGCCCCCAGAGGGATCAACAAGGCCGGGAAGGAAAGAAAATTGTCGATCAAAGATCAGGACTTCCGAGCCGAATTCGATGGAGAGCGGTGGATGGTGGAGTGGGCATGGAAACATCAAGCGCCGTCGCTGACAAACAGGGTGGCGTGCTACACAAATTCGCTTAGAGGAGGGGCGAGAAAGGAGTTTGAGCAAGAAGTCGACCGATGGATTGAGGAGGGGATACTGATGCCTTGGATGGATGATGTGGAGTCGGGCATTTTGCCGTTGATGGCCGTTCTGCAAACAACTAAAGGGAAAGTATACCGGTCCTGGATTTCCGAGAGCTGAACGGTCATGTTAAGTGCCATACGGGAGGCGACACCGTAGATGTGTGCAGTGAGACCATTAGGGAATGGAGGCAGATGAATGGCGCATCTACATTGGTAGATCTAAAATCTGCCTATTTGCAACTCCATGTTGCCAAGAAGCTCTGGAAATATCAGTTAGTACAGTACAAAGGCAAAACCTACTGCCTTACGTGAGTGGGGTTCGGGTTAAATTCGGCACCCAAGATTATGTCAACTATCCTCAGGAAGATTCTGGAGACAATGGGAAAGGGAGATGGGGTAGTGAGCTCATACATAGACGACATTCTGGTGAATGAAACTGTGTTAACTGCCAAGGAGGTGGTGGCTCATTTGAAGAGGTTCGCGTTGGTCGCCAAAGAGCCGGAAAAATTAGACGGAGGGGCTGCTTTAGGCCTAAAACTGAAACGAGGTGCGTCAGGCGGCCTAGAGTTTCGCAGGGGAAACGAGATCCCACAATTGAAGCAGGAGCTCAACAGACGTGAACTTTTTTCCATATGCGGAAAGTTGATCGGACATTACCCCATTGCTAGCTGGCTTAGACCAGCATGCAGCTACATAAAGAGACATGCCGAAGGACGAGGATGGAATGATAAGGTGGGAGAAAGAACGGTCGCCATGATGGAAGAGCTCCTGAAAGAAGCAGAACGGCAAGACCCAGTCCGGGGAACCTGGAACGTACCGCGAACATTGGATGGAGTCGTGTGGTGCGATGCGAGCAGCATTGCAACAGGGGTCATTTTGGAAATTGGAGGAGTAGTTGCAGAAGATGCAGCCTGGTTGAGGAAAAAGAATGACGTCAGCCACCTCAATGTGGCGGAATTAGACGCGACAATAAAAGGAGTCAATCTGGCCTTGAAATGGGGACTACGTGACATCTGCATCAAAACAGACTCTGCCACGGTGTTTGCTTGGCTAAAGTCTCTCATTTCAAGCGAAAAAAGGATAAAAATGAAAGGGGCTGCGGAGATGTTAGTGAAGCGCAGGCTTGGGGTGCTGGCTGAGCTGATGCAAGAGTTTTGTTTGAAGCTTCGCGTAGACATGGTGGCTTCTGAAAAGAACCGAGCAGATGCTCTCACGAGAGTGAAGAAGAGTTGGCTGTTGCCAAAGAAAGATGTTGTTGCTGCATCGGATCTAGATGATGTTGGCGTGCGAGAACTTCACAATTTGCACCATATGGGGGTAGAGAGGACTTGGTACTTAGTGAAAAAAGTCGACCCGAGGATCACCAAGGAGCAAGTAAGGCAAGTGGTCAGGACATGCGACAGATGTCAGTCGATTGATCCTGCTCCAAGCACGCATGAAGCTGGCCAATTGGAGGTTAGTGGGACCTGGGAGAGACTGGCATGCGATGTCACCCATTACAGGAGTGGACTTTACCTGACCATGATTGACTGTGGGCCCGGGCGATTTGCCCTATGGAAGAAGCTACGTGAAGGAACAGGCAATGAAAAAACGGCAATCCTTGATGAGGTGTTTTTGGAGCGAGACCCCGTGGAAGAGTTGTTAACCGACAATGGGACTGCATTCAAGTCAGTAGCAATGACAGAACTACTGAAGAAATGGAAGATCCAACAATTTTTCAGAGCTGCCTACAGACCCAGTGGCAACGTGATCGTGGAGAGAAATCACCGCACCATAAAGGCAGTTGCGGAAAGAGGAGGCACCTCACCTGAGCAAGCCGTCTTCTAGTATAGCATGTCGCCTAAACTGGGACAAGTACCAGAGACGGTCCCGCAACTGTCAACGTTTGCATATTCCTGGAGACATCCCAGGGTGGAGCCGGCAAGCCGAGAAGTAGAGGCCACAGGGACAATTAAACTCGGGGACGAGGTATGGGTGAAGCCACCGGGGGCGCGCTGCACCACACAATGGAGTAGAGGTCGCGTGACTGGGAGGAACACTAGTAACAACATTGTGGTGTAAGGAGTCCCGAGGCACATTCTCGACGTCAGACCAGTTAAGGGCGAAGCAGTGGAGGGGAGTGTGCAGCCACAGGAGGAGGACGAGACACCTCAGAGGCCAAGTAGAGAGAGGCGACCGCCACAGTGGATGAGAGACTATGAAATGTGATTTTGAGATCAGGGAGGCATGTGGTTAGAAGCAAGAAAGACAAGTCTTACCGTGGGTGCTCAGCGAGTGAGTTCACGCGAAGGAAAGGACGAACAAACATGGCGGCCAGCATTTTTATTTCGTCCGTTCTCACGTAATCTCGTGTGTGCGTGAATATGGAAACTATAAAACGATGTTCATTTCTCGGTGCTGGCAGATTATTCCCGATCAGGCAAGAGAGAAGGCAACGAGAGTAGAGACAGAGGACTGTAGCGATAATCTTTCTTGAACATTCCGTTTGTGTATTTGAGGTGAACACCCCCTCATTATACTTCATATACTATATAGTAGATGCTATATTTGCTGCAGTATCCACCGGATTTTTATTCTAAGATATTTTCTTTTATTTACATATGAAACAAAAATAGAAATTAGTCATAAACTGACACATGCAAGATCTCATTGGAAAAAAAAATTCATCCAAAATGAAAATGCCCGTATATGAAAATACCCGTATATGAAAACAACAGAAAAATATGTGGTCATATTTTGCAAGTTACAACTGATTTGTATACAATTTATACACAATGTTTTCATAAGTTGCGAAAACCAAGATAAGAATAGTAGTCCGAAATCCTCATCTAAAAATAATTTTATTCTTGGATATTTATTTTTTATTGACCGTCATCAAGGGCCACTCTAGCATCATGCACTTGTTTCTCGCATTGTAATGCTGAGTTTTAACGAAACATATTTTTTGCGATGGAGGATAGAACACAAAATCTCCTACTCTATAAACGAGCAAGTCAAATTATCAATTGGTATCGGATTTTTACTTTCGCATAATGTTTTGCTTCTGTTCATCTCAAATAAAATATCTTGAAACTGAAGCGCAATTGGATCCACTATGGCAGAATGGGTACAGCGTGTTTGTTCATATTGAAGTTAACTTTCTGCGTGTTGCTGTGGTCAAGAAAGCCAAGAACAAAGAGGAAATTCCAAATGCTAGCGGTAGAATGAAAGAAGCTATCAGAGTAGGAAATATTGAAGAGGAGTTTGAACGTTGGGCTTTTGAAAAGAGTGATGTCGGCCATAAAAATCGGTAATTAGAAAGGTTTCTTATGATTGTCTTGAAGTTTAGATCGGACCAATCATTTTGGTTTCATTTTATGACAGTTTTTAAAGCCATTCAAACATATGAAAACACGGTTGCGCATTTTCATTGAATATATTTTAGTATTCTTTGTCATCGATTTTGTTTATCGTCATTTCTTTTTTGTTCATTCTTGAAGATCCGGCGGTTATGATTGTCATTCTTAAATCTCAAGGATTAATTTGGTGCACCTCAAACGTGACGTCCGACGGAACAGCCAGAGGACTCGTCTTCAACTTGCTGATTAACATCTACTACTGAGTCGACGAAGACATGTTATTTGCCCGACAAAATTTCGTTTCAAATCCATGCATGTAAAATTCTTCAACTTGTCGGCTTTTTGCCAGTATTTTTTCTTTGTTTCCTGCCTTTTAATTACGATTCTCTGAAGAATGCGTAGGCGAAAGTGGAACAAACGAAAAGACAAAATGGCCACCAATTAAAATTAACTGTTATTTTTGAAAAGAGTAAAATTTTAAGATGCCTTCAATCTGCACGTTCAATGATAGAAACAATATTTCAAACGTGACAAAGAAAAATGCCATTTCAACGAATACGTGAGACACGAAAATACTATTTCAAGCTGAAAGGTGGCACATAGAAGAAAATGTTATTTCAAACAAAGCGTGACAAACGGACGAAGATATTGTTTCAGACTGAATCGCTTCATAAAGATATCATAACTAGCATGGGTACCCGGCATTGCCTAGGTTGACAAAGTTTCGTTAGATCACACCTAAGGATATTAATAATTTTCATCATGAGCAACAATTTCAAAAATAAAAGGATAAAAACATGGAAATGCAATCGTCCAAAAAGAGAAGTACGTGATACCCTATTTCGGCAGAAAGGATAAAAAGAGTAGAAACTATTGTCCGGATATTGAGCACTTTTTTTTGTCCGTGCGTTAAAAAGAACCCCCCCTCCTAAAAAAAAAATAAAAATAAATCCAAACAACTTTTGTTTCAATAAAAATAGCAGCGAGTACCTGAACGACCAAAAAAAAAATAGCCAAACAAGTGCGTAATATGCGTTTTTTTTATTTTTTATTTTTTGTAACGACACGTTTTTCACTGGCTTTAAAAAAATAAAATAAAATAAAGGAAATTTTCGATTTGCTTTTTTTTTCTAGTGGGCGGAGGGGCCTTTTCGATTTGCTTTTTCTGTGTGGCGGTGGATTTTTGTTTCAAACATTTTTCTGTCTACACGGATTTTTTTTTCAAGCTAGAAACTTATTGAGATTACCAAATTATTTCATTTGGTGAAGAGCTTATTCTTATGTTTCAAAGTTTCTAGGGGGAGATAACTCTACGTCTTTAAAAAAGTCGATATCGGAAATAATTCCAAATAAATTATATTAAATATATTATCAATTAGACATTTATTTGAATTTTATTTAATAACAATTTTGAATAACAATAGAACACTGAAAATAATTCTCTCACTAGAAACATACTAATATACCGCTAAACTCGATTTTTCTCAATGTAATATGCAAATGAGGTAACCTCTTAATCGTATATTTTGCAAGAATCATACAATATATAGAAATAAATGAAAGAGTAAAGTAGCCGACCGTTTGTATATATTAATCAAATTGTGAACAAACAAACAAACAAACAAACAGAGAGGAATACGAATTTATGTATATAACTTTACATGTTAAGCGTGAAAAACGAAAATGCCGTTTCAAATGAAGTGTGACGGACAAACGAATATATATATATATATATATATATATATATATATATATATATATATATATATATGTGTGTGTGTGTGTGTTTGGCGGTACAGAATTTATATATAGTTTTAAATAAAATAGGCGGAAGTTTATCAAGAACTCTTTCGGCTATCATCTCATCAGGAGAAAATCGATAGCGTAAAAAATAAGAGAACTCTTTAAACTTTCGACATAATATTATCTTTTACGCTATCGATTTTCTGTTGATGAGATGATTACCGAAAGAGCTCTTGAGAAACTTCCGCCTATTTTATATATATATATATATATATATATATATATATATATATATATATATATATATATATATATATATATATATATCTTCGTCTGTCTAGCAGGCCGCCCGGAATTGCCTGGTTCTAAAATACGCTTATGATTTTTGATTAATGCAGATGCCACATTTATTATTATATTATATTGGACCCAATATTATTCAAACACGGAACGGTTTGATTATATGGTTAATATATTTTTTAATATATGGTTAAGTGTTAGTGTTACTCATTTAGAACTGCTTTAAAGCTTCAGCGCTCATTTATTTTGTGACCAAATTTCAAACAATTTTTACAGTTCATAGGTCACCTTCTCAGATATATTTTGAAATGTTAAAAATACGAGAGTGGTAATCACTGCCTGATATAACGGAATGAAAATGTGTCAAGTTACAAACTTTGTATTTTTTTCAAACATATCTGATGAGATGTAACTACGAAAATTTTTAAATAATATAAAATTTTAAATTATCTGGTTTATGTCGAAACGATTGTAAATTGTAAAATACAAATATGAACGTATTCCTTCTTGTTGTTTTCGGGTTTTGTCAATATATATATGTTCGATTACAGAAATGTTAATCATGTTGCTTAATATTTGAGTCAATTCACATGGTTTAAATTCTTATTGATATATGTACATTACCATTGGTTAATTGATTTTAAATATATTTGACGTTTGGAATAATTTCTTCTAATATATATATATATATATATATATATATATATATATATATATATATATATATATATATATATATGCTATTATATAAAAGGAACTTTGTGCGTTTGTCTGTGTTAGTTCGGTCCCTATGGACTCGAAAACAGTAGAGGCGATTTTTATGTAATTTTATGCGAAGGTACTTTAAATAGGTTTTATATCAGAATGTCTGCGATACATATCGATAATCAAAATAATCCGATGAAAGAAGAAACAGGCGAATTTGACCAAAGTTAACATCTTACACAGTCTAACATCACAATTACATTTGAGAAGTTTTATTACCACACAATCCGAAAGGCCTCACATATAAAATCAACAATAAGTTCTTTGATATCACAGGGACGCGTTCGAAACGAATGTTTCTGTTAAGAGCACAAATGAAGCATGATACTTGACTTTTGCAGTTTTAATTTTAATTCAAGCCATTATATATAAAAATAAATTTTATAAAATCAACAGTAGTTTTCTGCATTGCAATGTAGACCACAATGTGTAGTGGGCCAAGTCACTATAGGATGGTATGTAGAGCTTCTTCTCAGTGCATTGTGTAGGGTCCCCAACTAAAGCAGGCAATAGATGTGATTGAAAAATGGTGGATTTCACTGATTTTGGTACAATGAAAATATGGGAGTATGAAACATTAGTTGGCCATTATTCAATCTCGTGTAAAATCGAGACTCCCTGCTAATATATATATATATATATATATATATATTAAGTAATGTGATTTATAATTTAAAAATTTTTTAAAATTTTTTAAATTTAAAAATCAAAATTTAATTAAATTAAAAATCAGTTTCATAAGAAGGAACAACAACAAAGTCAATTATCTGTACGATCGTTTCGGAAATCCGTGCTTTTTATTTGTGGTATACATGAAGTAACGTAGAACAATTATACATAGTTTTTTTGGTAAGCACGGTCTCCTCATCAGCAAATTTAGGAGGATTTCTATTGAATTGAAAAGACACCAAAAATAAACCTAGCATTAAAAGTAAGGCAGATGAATCTTTTAGATTTTCTTTTTTTGAAATCAGGAACTGTATTTAAAGTAGTCATTTAGATGTTTGCTATAGCTTTTTATTTTATTGAATATATTGAATATTCAATAAAATAAAAAGCTATAGCAAACATCTAAATGACTACTTTAAATACAGTTCCTGATTTCAAAAAAAGAAAATCTAAAAGATTCATCTGCCTTACTTTTAATGCTAGGTTTATTTTTGGTGTCTTTTCAATTCAATAGAAATCCTCCTAAATTTGCTGATGAGGAGACCGTGCTTACCAAAAAAACTATGTATAATTGTTCTACGTTACTTCATGTATACCACAAATAAAAAGCACGGATTTCCGAAACGATCGTACAGATAATTGACTTTGTTGTTGTTCCTTCTTATGAAACTGATTTTTAATTTAATTAAATTTTGATTTTTAAATTTAAAATTTTTTTAAAATTTTTAAATTATAAATCACATTACTTAATATTGAATTAGCTCTAGGACATTTAACTATCGAGCTTATTATATATCTAAATTACAATGAGCATTTCCTGTATTTTAATTAAACTAGTAATTTCACTATTACATTAAAATACACTTAGCTCTTTAGACTATTATTCTAATCTCCTTTAAAGTATATATATATATATATATATATATATATATATATATATATATATATATTGTTGGCGTCCTTCCGTCTAGATAAACGATGGAGAATTGCACCTGAAGCAGACCGATGCGGGAGCGGCAGATTCTGTGGCACTTCCCACAGGGATACCCTCCGTCAGGCTTTGCTGATGCTGTCTTTTTGCACCTGCTTCTCTTCTCCCACTGTTTATTT
>NC_136525.1:30281963-30296963 GCF_053919585.1 Euprymna scolopes
GATTTGGCCTTTTTTAAGACATATGTATCAGGGACAAAGCTATACCTCTTTAAACCAAGAATGTGTCTAAGGCAGTGCTGATGGAACCTCTCGAGCAATTCTATATGTGTCCGGTACAAGGTCCAAGTTTCAGATGCGTAGAGTAGGGATGGTACTACACATGCTTGATATACTGAAATTTTAGTTGTCAGAGTCAGATCACCGTCAGACCAGACTCTATCTTGTAGCCTTCCAAAAGCATGAGATGTCTTGCTGATTCTCTGTCTTATTTCCGCATTAAGAGTGCCATCATTTGATAAGGCACTCACAAGGTAGACAAAATTTTTTACAACTTCAAGGCGCTTTCCACAGACGAAGATATCAGGTTCCACATACAGATCATTGGGAGCGGGAGTGTACATGACTTTAGTTTTCTTAATGCTAACTGTCAGTCCGAAGCAGGTACAAGCATTTGTAAAGAGGTCCATCACTAGTTGCATATCTACTGGGGGGTGTGTTACCAGGTCAGCATCATCAGCATACAACAGTTCCCTAACAAGTCCATCACTAACAAGTGTTTTGGCTTGGAATCTTCTGAGGTTGAACACCTTTCCAGTCGTTCGGAATCTAATATAAACACCCATATCACAATCGTGGAAACCATACCAGAGCACAGCAGTCAAATAGAGCGAAAACAATGTTGGTGCAGCTATATCACCCTGCTTCACACCATTATCAATGGGGAATTCTTCCGAAAGCTGACCATTGAAGTTGACGCGACCTTTCATACTATGATGAAGTTGCTTGAACTTGTCTGTAAAAGCAGGTGTACAGCCAAATTTTTCCAGCACTTTCCAGAAAGCCTCACGGTTGACTGTGTCAAACGCCTCGGTTAAGTCCACAAACACCTGGCAAAGAGGCATACGCTGTTCAATACATTTTTCCAAGAGCTGTCTAGCAGATAACACCATATCCACAGTTCCTCGCCCACCTCTAAAACCAGACTGGGATTCCGGAAGGATATTAGGACATACACACTTTTCCAATCGGTTTAGCAAGAGCCGTGCAAATACCTTTCCAACCGCACTCAGCAGCGAGATACCTCAATAATTTCCACAATCAGATCTTGTACCCTTTACTTTGTACAACATAACCAAGATGGCATCTACCCAATCTTGGGCAACCGGGTCACCCTGCCATACTGACAGTATCAAAGAGTGGACCACACAATGTACATTGACACCACCATGTATCAGCAGCTCAACAGGGATGCCATCCAGCCCAGGGGCTTTGTTCGAGTTTATCTGTTTTATGCAGTCAACTGTTTCCACAAGAGTCGGTTCAACATCAAGTTCCGGACAAAAGGAACATTGAGGGATACTTTCTATTGCAGCAACATCAACATTGGATGGGTTATGAAAAAGATCATGAAAGTGTTCATGCCATCGATGCTTAATTTCATCTGAGGTTTTCAGCAAAGTTTTCCCGTCCTTCGCCAGGAGTGGTGTAGTTGAAGAGGATTTCGGACCATAAGCCTGATGAAGCAAAGTGTAGAATGTCCTGACATCTCTATGATTGTAGGCAGTCTGTATCTCCCTGGAGAGGTTAGACCACCATTTGTTTTTTATTTAGCGCACACAACACTGAACCTCACTCCGAACAGAAGAGAAGTGGGCAGCTAGCGCTGGCTCGTTCAGAGGTGAAGAGTTGAGAAGTTTCAAATAAGCTTCCCGCTTTCTATCAATTTGAGGCTTAATTTGATCGAAATTATAAGCAAACCATGTCTGGGAACCTTCAATCCAAGAACTTCAACACCTTTTTGGTATATGATATCTCTTACTGTCTCCCAGTCACAATCTGAGAAATCCACCTGGTTGAAAGCAGATTTCAAGAAACTTCGTACGACTGGATCCTTCAATTTGGAAACATCAATACATTTAGGCACTTTGACACCATTGAAACGGCTTTTTTTGCGAACTGTAATTCTCAGTTTAGCTCTGACTATTAAATGATCAGTACCACAGTCAGCACCACGCATTACTCTAACTTTGCAAAAATTTCCAAAATCACCACGTCTACACAGTATGTAATCAAGCAAATGGCCATGTTTAGATTGGGGATGGAACCAGGTCTCCTTGTGTTTCTGGTGGGAAAAAGTGTTGGTGATAACAAGATTTAGTTCACTGCAGAGATGGAGAAGCAGCATACCATTTGAATTGACTCTACCAGTGCAATATGGACCCAATGGAGACCAAGTCTCATTGTCTGATCCAACCCATGCATTGAAGTCACCAAGAACCACCAAACTCTCAGCGCTTGGCAAACCGGTGATAACAGATCTAAGCATATGATAAAAGGACGTAATAACGTCTTCAGGCGAAGTAAGAGTCGGCGCATAGACAGAAAGAACATTCATATAACGACCAGCAGCAAGGGGCATTCTCAATGTCATTGCACGGTCATTTATGGCTACTGGCTGTTCGATCTTGTCAATTAAGGAGTTCTTAACTGCAAAACCAACACCAGCCTCACGCCTCTCCTTTTCAGCTCTACCAGACCAGAAGATCGTGTAGCCCGACTCGCGCTCAACCAGTTGATCTTCACCTGCGAAACGTGTCTCAGAGAGTGCAGCAATGTCTATATTGTATCTTTGCAATTACTTAGTCAAAATTGCATGACCATTGTCAATAAGTGTTCTCACATTCCAGCAACAGAGCTGGAGTGGGTGTCGTTTAGCAGAATATCTTCTGTTCCTGTTTATATGGACAGCCATCGCCAATGGGACTTTTCTTTCTTTTTTTTTTTTTTTTTTTTTTTTTTTGACAAATGACTTCCTCAGACATTTGTCATTTATACATATATACATGCATATATATGATGATTGCAACGTCTTGTCAGACGAGTGCCACTCCCTCAGACACTGAAAGTTCATGAGCCCGAAAAATGACATATAGTCCTGCCAGCGAATTCACATGCTCAAGCAGACATGACACTAAAGACGGTCATTGTTATACATACATATATATACACACGCACACATACATATACATACACACACACATGCAAACATAAACAAGACCGTCATTGGTATACATACATATAAATGTATACATGCATACATACATACATACATGTCTATAAGCATACACTCATATATACCCATATACATACACAATGCATAATACACACACATACATATACATACCCACATTCATACATACATATACATCCACATATACAAATACATACACACATATACTTACACATACATATGCGTACACATATGCACATATATATACATACACTTACCTACATATATATACACATCCATATATATGCATTAATACACATACACACATATATGCACACATACAAATACATATACATACACACCTGCATACATACACATACATGCATATACACACATACATGCATACAAACATTTATAAATGTATATATGTACACACACAAACATATGTACACATAGACACATTTACATACATATACACATAGATATAAATATATATAAACTCACATGTACATATATAAATATACACACACATACATATATAAATATACATACACATATACATACATAGATACATATAATGATGGCAGAATAATTGTTACATGCATCCAGCATTACAGGCGTACACACGTCACAGCTTTTTTATCGCCACAGGACTTTTTTTCTTTTTTTTTTTTATAATAGACAAATACCTGAGGGAGTATCTATACAAAGATGGTGTTACAGAGTTTTAGCTTTGTACGGCAGCTAAATCTCTCTCTCGGTTCAAAGTGTTGACATCCAGCAACAAGCAAGAGCAAGATAGCCAGCAACAAGTAAAACTGCAGACCAACTTAATGCGGGTACTGGTCTCCCACTTTGTTTTTGTTTTGTTTTTTTAAATAAAATAAAATAAACTCAGCGACGTATAGTCTTTAATATATGTCCACCGACATATATTAAAGACGCTTACTTTTTTTTTTTTTAAATAAAAAGTTTGGTTGAGACAAACACTTTTGGAATAGTAACTGACGATGGTATAAACAAATTCACACATTTTTTCACAAATAAACTCAGCGACGGATAGTCAAAATGTAGACAGTCCGCCGACATATATTAAAGACGCTTACTTTTTTTTTTTTTTTAAATAAAAAGTTTGGTTGAGACAAACACTTTTGGAATAGTAACTGACGATGGTATAAACAAATTCACACATTGTTTCACAAATAAACTCAGCGACGTATAGTCAAAATGTAAACAGTCCACCGACATATATATATACATATATACACATATATATATATATATATATATATATAGGGTGTCCACAAAGTCTGCCTACATTATGTAGCCAGACTTTGTGGAATTCTGGCTACATAATGTAGCCAGACTATGTGGACACCCTTTATATATATATATATATATATATATATATATATATATATATATATATATATATATATATATATATATATATATATATATATTCAGATTTAAATTATATATATATATATATATATATATATATATAATTTAAATCTGAATGTGTGTGCGTGTGTGTGTGTGTGTGTGTGTGTTTGTGTGTTTGTGTGTGTGTGGTCACGAATAGCTCCTTGGTTGACTATTTAAAAAACCGACTATCTCCACCGAAAATAAAAGTCGAAAAACGGCACCAAGGGCTCTAAATGTTTGGATTTGTTACGGTCTTTAAATGGGTCTTTAGCCGGTTTAAATAGTTATCTAGAGGTCAAAATTGAAAAAATTCTTATACATTCTATAATTTTCCTTAGTTTATTTTCAATTTTTTATTTTTAATCAGTTCATATGCACATCACGCTTGTACAGTTGTAACGTCACCAGCTTTAAATGCTTCGGTTTCGATTCTAGCTGATAGCACCACAATTACTTTTTTGCACGACTCTATAATAATACCTACGAAATCTGGACAAATAAAAATATAATATTCAAACGTAGTTTAAGACCGGGCAAAACTGCCTCCCTGCTAGTGTATATATATATATATATATATATATATATATATATATATATATATATATAAATGTAACTCTTTGCTTGTTCGTAAGTAGTAGTCTAAATAACCACTGGACGGATGTCTTCCACATTTTGGTATAATATGTGTACGGTACGCATGCGTGTTTCTATATATCTCTTTGTAATTATAACAGTATACGTAATTTTTCTATAATAAATATTTGGTTTTCTTTGTACGGATGGGCCATTTTTTTTATTTGGTGACAATTATTTCACACCGCGTGTCATCACGTAACATCACTAAACGGAACTTTTGTATAGCAAATGGACTTTTTTCTTTTAAAAATGGAATTATTTCTCTTTCGTTAATATATATATATATTTTAATATTTCGTGTTTTATATATATAAAGTATAATTGTTGAATGTTACTTTCTTGATTATATTTGTTTGAGAGAAGCACAATAAAAAAAAAGATTAAAACGGAGCGAAATTTAAATTTCCATTCCATTTTTACTCTTTATGAATATTAAAAGAAAACTTACTAAACATTTATTAATAATGCCTCAGTTTTACAGACATTTGTTTTTAAATTTCTTAAATGACGACTTTTATCGACTTTTTTTTAAATAGCATTTGCGGATGGGTATGCTGACATTTGTTTTAATTTCTTTTTAAATGACTTTTTATCGACTTTTTTTTAATAGCATTTGCGGATGGGTAAAAAACGAAAAAAAAAAAACAACAAAAACCTAAACCATTTACTGATAATTCTCACTTTTACAAATATTTTTAACAAATAAATTATACGGAGAAATTGTCAGTAAATGGCTTAGTTATTTTTTTCGTTATTTACCCATCCGCAAATGCTATTAAAATAAAAGTCATTTAAAAAGAAAAAAAAACAAACAAATGTCAGCATACCCATCGGCAAATGCTATTAAAAAAAGTCGATAAAAGTCGTCATTTAAAAAGAAATTTAAAAACAAATGTCTGTAAAAGTGAGGCATTATTAATAAATGTTTAGTAATTTTTCTTTTAATATTCATAAAGAGTAAAACTTTTTTCAAAATAAATGTGACAAATAATCATTTAGTTACTACGACAACGTCAGTGAATAAATAAAAAACGTTACATGCGCTTACGTCAGAAAGGGAGCGATGCGTGTTTTTTTTATGCTGGTCGCCAATGAAACTCAACGCCCAAGGAGTACCAAATTCTGTTTTCCAAAAGAAACGTTTACTACCAACTTCTTTTTTTAAAAAAAGTGCAAGTTTTCCTAAAAAGAAAACCCTTTCACCTAACAATTTATGGCAAAAATAGCGACCCATAAAAATCTGGGGTGCTTCTACACTTTATTGCCGAAATTGGAGACGCCATTTTTTTTTCACGCACTTGCTATCCAAATCTAGGGGAGACATCGTTATATGGCCGAACGATTGCTTCCGGAAAGGGAAAGAATAAATTTACCAAAATTAACATTTATTACTTCCGGAAACGATAAATTAAACTAAAATTATCATTTATTACTTCCAGAAATTGGTGAACCGATATTACTGGAGAAAATGAATCTTGACAATTCAAAAAAATGTTTAAAATTATTTATTTGTTAGAAAAAACAAAAACAAAAACAAAACAAAACAAAAAAACTATTTCATAAAAGTCCAATGTTGCTTTAAAAGTAAATAAAGTGAAAGTGAACATATATCCGTAATTGTTTAATTGGAATGTTTCGATTTAATTAATGAGAACGGGAAAGTTTTTCATGGAACAATTTTTTTTTTTTAATTAAAATCAGAAAATTGAAATTACATATTCATAACCTGGGCGAGCGCAATTTGAAAACCAAAACAAAACCAAAACATTTATTAGTTTTTTTGTTTGTTTGTTTATTTTTTCGTTTGTGTGGGTTTTTTTTTGTTTTCTTTTCGAACAAATAAATAAATTTAAATATATTTTTGAATTGTCAAGATTCATTTTTTCCAGTAATATCGGTTTACTAAGTTTCTGGAAGTAATAAATGATAATTTTAGTTTAAGGGAGTAATAAATGTTAATTTTGGTAAATTTATTTAGTTTAATTTATCGTTTCCGGAAGAAATAAATGTAAATTTTGGTAAATTTATTCTTTCCCTTTCCGGACGCAATCGTTCGGCCAGATGTCTCCCCTAAATTTGGATAGCAAGTACGTGAAAAAAATGGCGTCTCCAATTTCGACAATAAAGTGTACAAACACCAAATCTGCTAGCTGAGTGACAAATCTGCTTAAAATATTGAAAAAAAGAAAGAAAGAAAAAGAATAGAAACTCTAGATGTATCAGAAACTTCGAGGAATTTTTGACACCCCTAACAGAAAACTGCGAATAAAATATAAAACACCTGTAATTTCTCTTTTTAAAGTGAGTTGTTTATTTTCTATATGGAATATTCTTTCAAAATAAACTATTAAAGTTGTTTAAAACATAATAGAAATATTATTTTTTATTTAAAAATAAAACAGTGTTTACAAAATCCGGCGTGCCTTCATGTGGCCATTTATTTACGTAATAAAATCAATAGAATTTTACGAGTTAAATATTTTTCAATTTTTAAACTTTAAAAATATATCAAAATTTTTCTATTGATTCAATTTTTATGATACTTTCAGGGTCAATGTTCAATTTTATGCTCTTTCCAATAAACCAAATATAATATTTTAGACAACCTTTTTTTTTCAAATTCACATTCCAATTTTGAAATGTTTATTAAAATTTCAATAATTGATTTATGTGTCAAAGTTTTATATATCACAAATTGAAGATAAAAGATCAATAAAGAAAATATTCCAATTTAAAACAAAAAAAGAATAGTTTTTTTGAAAATTACCTGTAAAGTCCACAGTGTAAAACATTTTTTTAAAACACGTTGATTTTTTTTAAATGAAAGCTCATGTTATGCTTACATCGTCAAACCAGATGCTGACGGCAAATTTTTCTATCTCATTGAATGTTTTCTTTTTTTACATATTAGAAAAAATAAAATTGGTGGATGAAGAAGTATTAAAATATATCAATCAAAAACTCGTGTATTTCATTAAAAGATTTTTTTAAATCGATGAAGCGGATTTTTTGTTCTAGGGGAAAAATTTATGAGTGAATGTGTGTTTCTTTTTTAACTACCGAGGATGAAAAATACTAATTTTGGTTAACACACGCAATAAATAAGAGATATTATTTATGCCCTTGGACGAAAGCATACTTCATAAATTTCATTTTAGCAGCAGCAGCTATTTAACGCTTCGCGCAAAACATGTTACAAAAATGCGATTTTCTAGGACCCTCGCTTTAAAAAATCCTTTTATTTAAAAAATACATGGAATTTAAAATATAAATATGGATAAATTCTTAACAATGAAGAATGTAACTACCCATTTAATAATATTTTTTTAGGTAAGTGATTTTTTGGCATATATATATACATATATTTATAAGCAAGTCAAAATATATTGATTTTTTAAAAGAAAACCGCTTCAAAGAAACAAATATTGCATAATTTGCTATTAAACCTGTTATATTTTTAAAATGTGGTCTTTGTTCCTTTAATTAAAAAAAAATTGGGTTTGAATTGTATTTCCAAGTAGTTATAAGCTTAAAAGAATAGTAAGTTGAATTATAACGGTTCTGATCATCATTTTTAATGGCCACTTTCTGATACACCTATAGAATCTCTCCCAAACATACTGGCAATAATTTGGTTTCGTCCTTCTTTTCAGTGTTTCCAATAAGGGGGCTTGATTTACTAGGATTTGTATTAGGAGCTGGGTACTTATTAAGATTATTTAATTGTTGAATTTTTTGCATTTTGGTTAAATTTGTTAGTTTGCTAGCGCTAAAAGCCCACACAAAAAATTGAACAAAAGAGAAAATTAAAAAGAATGCAGAATTTAAGCCCCCTCCCCGCACCAGATTCCAATTAGTTTAGGGTTCGACCGGCAATCACCGGATTCAGCCGAGCGTTGTTCAAATGTGGAAACACTAAATCAACATTTTATTTTTTTTTTTCAGAATTAATTAATGATGGGAGTATTTTTCCGTTTATTTTCTTAACATCTATTGGCAAAAAAATTGTACATTCTCTTGAAAAAAAAATCTAACTTTTCTCTACTTTCACCTAACTATTTACAGTGTACATATAAAACATTCATTTTTTCTTTTTATAAAAAAATTCTGTTTTCAAAAAGAAATGTTTACTGCAAACTTTCTTTAAAAAAAAATTCCTTAAAAAAAAACTTTCACCTAACAATTTATGGTAAAGAATTCACCTTTTCTTGGGGGGAAAAACCCAACTTTTATTGATAAAAAAAATTGCAAAAATGATAAAATAAAAAAAAACAATACAAAATGCAATTTTTTATGAGGAATATGTTCCATTTTAACAAACTGAGACACAGCAACGCGTGGCCGGGTATGGCTAGTATATATATATATATATATATATATATATATATATTTAAATATATATGTATATATATATTATATATATATTTATATATTTATTTACATATATATATTTATATATTTATTTACATATATATTTATTTATATATTTATTTACATATATATTTATTTATATATGTACATTTATATATATATATTTATATATGTATATGTATAAATATATATTTATATATGTATATATATGTATTTATATATATACATTTATATATATATATATATATATATATATATATATATATATATATATATAACTACCCCATTTACTCACATAAAATTAATATACGAAAGTATAAATTTATGCTTAAACTTTAAGTATTTACTTCAAAAGGGCTTAATACGTAGGTAGAGCTAGTTAGTAATTTATAAAATATATATGGCGATTGAGCTACACTGAATATTCCGCGTTTCATCCACTCTAGGATTCTTCAGGCTTATGCGCGAATTTTGTGGTTGTCTGTCGTTTTTATATTCGCGCCTTCTATTGAGATTTTAGTTAGCCAATCAGCTTTCTAGTATCCACCGCGCCCTTTCTATCAGCGAATGAACATGCACTTACAGGACAAGCCCCTTTTTACCTCTGGTTGACCTGATTCTTTGTATGCTCTATTTAGTCTGGTTATCTAGTGTCTTGACCTGTTTTAAATCTAGGTTAGGTTTTTTTAATGTTAGTTTATATATATATATATATATATATATATACATATTTATACATGTATACATATACATATATATATATACTTATATATGTGTGATAGTTTATGTACATGCATGTTTATTTATTTTATTTATTTGTTTATTTTCTATTTTTTTTAGTTTTAAAGTTATTTTGTATCTCTATCCTAAAGTAAAGTTTATCCTGTGAACACAGTTGTTCGCCATTTCTTTCCTACAGTTTAATAGATTTTGGGGAATATTCAGTGTAGCTTAATCGCCATATATATTTTATAAATTACTAAATAGCTCTACCTACGGAGTGAGCACTTTTGAAGTAAATTTACGCATAAATTTATACGTTCCTATATTAAGTTTATGTGAGTAAATGAAGTAGTTATACTTAGCTCCTGAAACAGTTGAGCACTCTCAAAAGAATTTATTTCACCACATTAAAAATAGGTATGGAAAGAGTTAATTTCGAAACATCGCTAAAATCATCCCCACACCTAGCAAGCATAGCTATATTATTAAATTAATTAAAAAACAAATGAATACGCCGAATGCGATGGCGAGCAAATTTCTTCCTTAAAAATGAAAACGTAAACAAAAAAGAATCCTATGGTTTTAAAACCCTAAAAAAGGCGAAAACAGTAGACCTTTTGATAATCTTTGAAAATGAACTTTTAAATGTAATTTAAATCTTAGAAGTCTACAACCAACCTAACATTTTCCAACGTAAACTACACAAAACAGTTAGAAATATAAACTCTAATAATATCTTTGTAAAAGCAGATAAAACTAGTAACTTTTATAAAATAGATAAACAAGAATATAACAAACTAATCACAGAAAACATTACAAAAATACAAAAAACTAGATATAAACGAATGCGACTACATAGATATAATAAATACTGAAAGTAAACAAATTACCGATAAATTAAAAATTAGCGATAAAGTTGGCAAATTGAAACCTAGAGAGGCATACATTCTGCTCAAAGACCACAAATGGGACTTCAATAATAATAATCCCAGCACCCGATTGATAAACCCAACTAAACCAGAAATAGGTAGAATTAGCAAAGCAATACTTTCTAGAGTAAACAAACAAATCAAACATGACCTAGAATTAAACCAGTGGGCAAATACTGCCGAAGCAATCACCTGGTTTAAAAATATAGAAAACAAAAATAAATGTACGTTTATACAGTCCGATATCATAGATTCTATCCCTCGATATCCGAAGAACTTTTTAACATTTCCCTAGAATTTGCGAAGGCATACACTGATATATCGTCGGAAGAAATCAACATCATTAAAAAATGTAGAAAATCAGTTCTAATAAATAACAATAACCAATGGATAAAAACTAAAATGACACATTCGTTTGATTTGGCGATGGGTGCCAGGGATACTGCAGAGGCGTCAGATCTTGTGGGATTATTCATTCTATATACCCTTACAAGCATGTTTGATACTACGGATATCGGCCTATATAGAGATGATGGACTAGCTATAAAAAAGACTCCAACAAAGTCAAGGGAAATAACTTTAAGAAAATCATACACAAGGAAATGAAAAAATTAAGCCTAAAAGTAGACGTATTAGCTAACATAAAAATAATAAACTTCTTGGACGTTACATTAAATTTAGAAAAAAACACATATGAACCCTACTTAGAAGATAACGCTACTCCAATATACGTAAACCCTAAGTTTAATCACACACCATTAATTATAAAACAGATTCCTAACTCGATCGTAAGTAGACTCAGCAATAACTCAAGCGATAAAAATGCATTTAACAGGTCAACCAATATCTATGAAACAGTCCTAAAAAATAGTGGATACAAAAATATTGATATTAAATATAAGCAACAAAACACCAATAACTATAATAAAATTAAAAAATAGAAGAAAAAGGTATATAATCTGATATACGGCCCCATAAATCAAATGTTAAAAACAAAACTTGGCAAGATCTTATCGAAAAACACTTTTCAATAAAAATACTAGTTATCCTACAGCTGCTGCAAAAATTTAGAGATGATAATTAAAGCACATAATAACAAAATATTAAATAAAAACAACAACATAATATACAATAAAAAGTAGACACCATGACAAAAATAAAACTAACACAAAAGACGGATATATTACTAGCATAAATAATAATAATAATAATAATAATAATAATAATAATAATAATAATAATAATAATAATAATAACAATATTACTAAACCAACTCCGAATAACAACAACCATACTAGTAATAAAAATAAAAATACTAATAACGAACAAGATAAATGCAACTGTAGATACACCACAGTTTGCCCACTTCAAAATAAATGTCTAACCAAAAGCATAGTTTACCAGACCATAATATTTGCGAAAGAAAACTTGAAGAACAATAAATATTACGTAGGTATGATTTCCTTAGATTTCAAAACTCGATATTATGACCTCAAAAGTACATTCAACAATAAAAAAAACACTGTATGAAAACAACGCTAGCAAACAAATTTCAAGGAAAGCAGACGTTCGCCAGTAGTCGAATGGAAAATAGTAAGACAAGCACACACATGTAGAGACCTAAACGGCCTATGTAGAGTATTCCTTCATGAAAAATTTGCTATCCTGTACTTTAAAGAACCTCAACATCTATTAAACTCTATGAGAGAAATAGCGAACAACTGTGTTCACAGGGTAAGCTTTACTTTAGGATAGAGATACGAAATAACTTTAAAACTAACAAAAGCAATAGGAAATAAACAAATAAATAAATAAAATAAATAAACATACACGTACATAAATTATCACGCATATATATGTATATATACGTGTATATTTGTATAAATATGTAAATATATATATATATATATATATATATATATATATATATATAAACTAACATTAAAAAACTAACCTAGAGTTTAAACAGGTCAAGACACAAAATATCCAGGCTAAATAGAGAATACACAAAGAATCAGGTCAACCAGAGGTCAAATAGGCCTTTGTCCTGTAAGTGCATGTTCATTCGCTGATAGAAAGGGCGCGGTGGATACTAGAAAGCTGATTGGCTAACTAAAATCTCAATAGAAGGCGCTTATATAAAAACGACAGACAACCACAAAATTCGCGCATAAGCCTGAAGAATCCTAGAGTGGATGAAATGCGGAATATTCAGTGTAGCTTAATCGCCATATATATTTTATAAATTACTATATTTTTATATATATACTTATATATATTTTTATATATATATATATTTATATATATATATATATATATATATATATGTATTGGTGTGTATATATATATATATATATATATATATATATATATATACATTTATATATATACAGTGATGATCATATTTATTGGCACGGTAAAATAAAAGTTAAATTTTGTCTAATAAATTCTAAAAAAGGGATTAAATTAAAGAAAATAACAAAGTATATTATGTATTTTTAACTGGCCTTTCCGATGCAGCAATCGGATTTTAGAAAAAATAAATAACAAAGGAACAACAAACATAATTGCAAAAAACCCTTGTTCAAAATTATTGGCACGATTTATTTAATAATCAATTGTATAGCCTTTGGCCTTGATTACCTTCCTCAGTCGCTTTTCATAGTTTACAACCAAGTTGTTGCACTCTTCAGTAGTAATTTTAGCCCACTCTTCCTGACAATAATCCTCCAATTGAATAAGATTCTTAGGCTTCCTTTGCATTACCCTCAATTTTAATGTTCTCCATAAATTTTCAATTGGATTAAGGTCTGGGCTTTGTGATGGCCACTCCAAAACATTAATATGATTGTCCTCAAGCCATTTCTTAGTCAGTTTAGCCGAATGCTTTGGGTCATTATCTTGCATGAACCACCAACGACGACCAAGTGAGAGCTCTTTAGCAGAGTCTTTCAGGTTTTCATCCAATATTTTAACATAATCTTCCTTTTTTATGCTACCTGTGACCTTAACAAGTCGCCCTGGTCCAGAGGCAGCAAAGGATCCCCAAAACATCAAACTGCCTCCACCGTGCTTCACTGTGGGTATGGTGTTCTTAGGCAGGAAAGCTTCGCCAGATTTTCTGTAAATATAAGACACTTTATTATGGCCAAATAACTCTATTTTCGTTTCGTCAGTCCATAGAACACGTTTCCAGAATGCAACATCTTTATCAATATGACGTTTTGCAAAGGCTAGCCTTGCTTTCAGGTGCATAGGCTTCAATAAGGGAGTCTTTCTCGGACGACATGCTTTTAAACCAGCTCTCTTCAAAACTCTACCAACTGTATGTCGAGATACATTCACTCCAGAGGTGCTCTGTTCATCAACAATCTCCCCAACAGAGATCCTTGGGTTTTGTTTTACTTGTCGAACAATTTTCCGTTCATCTCTTGGGGAAAGAATCCTTTTTCTCCCTCTACCCTCTAAACTCATAACGTGGCCTTGCGATTTGAACTTGTTTATTATGGCTCTAACAGTGGATTTGGGAAGGTTTAGCTTCTTTGAAATCTTATCATAGCCCTCCCCATTGGTATGGCATGCTACAACAAGCTTCCTGACGTCTTCGCTGTGTTCCTTAGTTTTAACCATGGCGATTGAAAATTATAATTTAGTCACTTATAATAGTTTAAATAAATCGCTATCTAAAAATTATCTGAAAAAAATTATTCACTGAATTAGCGTTAAACAAGCAGAATATGGCTATAAAAAAGTTCAGAAAGCACGTAAACCGAAAATTGATTGATATTATACTGATACTAAAAGAAAAACAAAGCCGTGCCAATAATTTTGAACAAGGGTTTTTTGCAATTATGTTTGTTGTTCCTTTTTTATTTATTTTTTTCTAAAATCCGATTGCTGCAT
>NC_136525.1:30309463-30651963 GCF_053919585.1 Euprymna scolopes
AATGTCCACTTCTTCTTATAATGTTCACTTCACCCTATAATGTTCACTTAACCCTATAATGTTCACTTCACCCTATAATGTTCACTTCATCCTATAATGTCCACTTCAGCTTATAATGTCCACTTAACCCTACAATGTTCACTTCACCCTATAATGTCACTTCATCCTATAATGTTCACTTCACCCTATAATGTTCACTTCACCCGATAATGTTCACTTAACTCTATAATGTTCACTTCACCCTATAATGTCCACTTCACCCTATAATGTTCACTTCAGCCTGTAATGTTCATTTCACCCTATAATGTTCACTTCACCCTATAATGTTCACTTCACCCTACTGTATACCGATACTCTATGGCTGACTGGGATAGCTTCCGTACATTCATATCTGATTTACCTTTGCACTCCATGTTTTAAAAGGAAGCGTCCTCTATAGTATCAGACCTGACTGAATGGTTAATTGTAGGCATACTCTTGACACATCAAAGGCCTTCGACAAGGTATGGCATAAGAGTCTACTTCACAAGATTTCCAGCTACGGTATAACTGGAAATGTTTTCTCAATCATTAAATCATTTCTCTCCAATAGGCTCATAAGAGTAGTGGTCGATGGACAAAAATCAGAGGTCTGCAGTATTAATGTTGGAGTCCCTCAGGGGTCAATCCTGGGCCCAACTCTCTTCCTGATCTACATCAATGATCTCCCTAAACACATACTTAAATCATTCGTTGACATCTATGCTGATGACACGACCATCTACAGCAACACGTCAAAGGCTGTAAATGGCAAAGTTCTCTCTGATTCTCTCTCCTCTGATCTCGAGCGCGTGGTTCAGTGGGGGAAGATGTGACTGGTTACCTTTAATGCATCTAAAACCAAACTCCTATCCTTACATGATCAACGCTCTGATCTCCATCTAGCATCAATTGGGATGGATGGCTCTCGTCTGGGAGAAGCCCCGTGTTTTGACAAGCTTCTGGGTTTGACCTTTACCTCTGATCTGAAATGGAACACGTACATCAAGTTTGTTGCCAAGGTCGCCGGAAAGATGGTGGGATCTTTCTACCGCTCCAGAAGATATCTCACTACTAATGCAATTCTCTATCTATATAAAAGCCAAGTACGTTCAAGGATGGAATACTGCTGCCATATTTGGGCAGGCGCGGCTAAATAGCCTATCCTGCCTTGACAGAGTACAAAATAGACTTCGTGACTTAGTGAGGGGGTGCCTTTTCTCTACCCTGCAACCTCTCTCCCACAGAAGAGACGTTGCGAGCCTATCCTTGTTTTATTGTTATTTCCATGGCAGTTCACGCTATAATGTTCACTTCACCCTATAATGTTCACTTCACCCTATAATGTTCACTTTACCCTATAATATTCACTTCATCCTATAATATTCACTTAATCCTATAATATTCTCTTCATCCTATAATGTTCACTTAACCTTATAATGTTCACTTCACCTTATAATGTTCACTGGGGTTCCTGAAAAATAGTTGTAGTAAATCTAGTCTCAATTACACAAAAAAACTGTGAATTTGATTAGTGGAATAAGACGTTGATAGTTTAAAAATTGCATTATATAAACACATGTGACTTTTTATGGTAAAGGAAGCGTCACTGTTATAAAAATGTAAACAAAACCAGTATCGTAACCCTATAATGTTAACTTCACCCTATAATGTTCACTTCACCCTATAATGTTTACTTCACCCTATAATGTTCACTTCATCCTATAATATTCACTTCATCCTATAATATTCTCTTCATCCTATAATGTTCACTTCACTCTATAATGTTCACTTCACCCTATAATGTTCACTGGGGTTCCTGAAAAATAGTTGTAGTAAATCTAGTCTCAATTACACAAAAAAACTGTGAATTTGATAAGTGGAATAAGACGTTGATAGTTTAAAAATTGCATTATATAAACACATGTGACTTTTTATGGTAAAGGAAGTGTCACTGTTATAAAAATGTAAACAAAACCAGTAGCGTAACCCTATAATGTTCACTTCACCCTATAATATTCACTTCATCCTATAATATTCACTTCATCCTATAATATTCACTTCATCCTATAATGTTCACTTCACCCTATAATGTTCAAGACTTCACCCTATAATGTTCACTTCACCCTATAATGTTCACTTCACCCTATAATGTTCACTTCACCCTATAATATTCACTTCATCCTATAATATTCACTTCATCCTATAATATTCTCTTCATCCTATAATGTTCACTTCACCCTATAATATTCACTTCACCCTATAATGTTCACTTCACCCTATAATGTTAACTTAACCCTATAATATTCACTTCATCCTATAATATTCACTTCATCCTATAATATTCTCTTCATCCTATAATGTTCACTTCACCCTATAATGTTCACTTCACCCTATAATATTCACTTCACCCTATAATGTTCACTGGGGTTCCTGAAAAATAGTTGTAGTAAATCTAGTCTCAATTACACAAAAAAACTGTGAATTTGATTAGTGGAATAAGACGTTGATAGTTTAAAAATTGCATTATATAAACACATGTGACTTTTTATGGTAAAGGAAGTGTCACTGTTATAAAAATGTAAACAAAACCAGTAGCGTAACCCTATAATGTTCACTTCACCCTATAATATTCACTTCATCCTATAATATTCACTTCATCCTATAATATTCACTTCATCCTATAATGTTCACTGCACCCTATAATGTTCACTTCACCATATAATGTTCAAGACTTCACCCTATAATGTTCACTTCACCCTATAATGTTCACTTCACCCTATAATATTCACTTCATCCTATAATATTCTCTTCATCCTATAATATTCTCTTAATCCTATAATGTTCACTTCACCCTAAAATGTTCACTTCACACTATAATGTTCACTTCACCCTATAATGTTCACTTCACCCTATAATGTTCACTTCACCTTATAATATTCACTTAATCCTATAATATTCACTTCATCCTATAATATTCTCTTCATCCTATAATGTTCACTTCACCCTATAATGTTCACTTCACCCTATAATGTTCACTTCACCCTATAATGTTAACTGGGGTTCCTGAAAAAATAGTTGTAGTAAATCTAGTCTCAATTACACAAAAAAACTGTGAATTTGATTAGTGGAATAAGACGTTGATAGTTTAAAAATTGCATTATATAAACACATGTGACTTTTTATGGTAAAGGAAGCGTCACGTTTATAAAAATGTAAACAAAACCAGTAGCGTAACCCTATAATGTTCACTTCACCCTATAATGTTCACTTCACCCTATAATGTTCACTTCACCCTATAATGTTCACTGGGGTTCCTGAAAAAATAGTTGTAGTAAATCTAGTCTCAATTACACAAAAAAACTGTGAATTTGATTAGTGGAATAAGACGTTGATAGTTTAAAAATTGCATTATATAAACACATGTGACTTTTTATGGACAAGGAAGCGTCACTGTTATAAAAATGTAAACAAAACCAGTAGCGTAACCCAATAATGTTCACTTCACCCTATAATGTTCACTTCACCCTATAATGTTCACTTCACCCTATAATGTTCACTGGGGTTCCTGAAAAAATAGTTGTAGTAAATCTAGTCTCAATTACACAAAAAAACTGTGAATTTGATTAGTGGAATAAGACGTTGATAGTGTAAAAATTGCATTATATAAACACATGTGACTTTTTATAGTAAAGGAAGTGTCACTGTTATAAAAATGTAAACAAAACCAGTATCGTAACCCTATAATGTTCACTTCACCCTATAATGTTCACTTCACCCTATAATGTTCACTGGGGTTCCTGAAAAAATAGTTGTAGTAAATCTAGTCTCAATTACACAAAAAAACTGTGAATTTGATTAGTGGAATAAGACGTTGATAGTGTAAAAATTGCATTATATAAACACATGTGACTTTTTATGGTAAAGGAAGCGTCACTGTTATAAAAATGTAAACAAAACCAGTATCGTAACCCTATAATGTTCACTTCACCCTATAATGTTCACTTCACCCTATAATGTTAACTGGGGTTCCTGAAAAAATAGTTGTAGTAAATCTAGTCTCAATTACACAAAAAAACTGTGAATTTGATTAGTGGAATAAGACGTTGATAGTTTAAAAATTGCATTATATAAACACATGTGACTTTTTATGGTAAAGGAAGTGTCACCGTTATAAAAATGTAAACAAAACCAGTAGCGTAACCCTATAATGTTCACTTAACCCTATAATATTAACTTCATCCTATAATATTCACTTCATCCTATAATATTCACTTAATCCTATACTGTTCACTTCACCCTATAATTTTCACTTCACCCTATAATGTTCTAGACTTCACCCTATAATGTTCACTTCACCCTATAATGTTCACTGGGGTTCCTGAAAAATAGTTGTAGTAAATCTAGTCTCAATTACAAAAAAAAACTGTGAATTTGATTAGTGGAATAAGACGTTGATAGTTTAAAAATTGCATTATATAAACACATGTGACTTTTTATGGTAAAGGAAGTGTCACTGTTACAAAAATGTAAACAACACCAGTATCGTAACCCTATAATGTTCACTTCACCCTATAATGTTCACTTCACCCTATAATGTTCACTTCACCCTATAATATTCACTTCACCCTATAATATTCACTTCATCCTATAATATTCTCTTCACCCTATAATGTTCACTTAACCCTATCGTAACCCTATAATGTTCACTTCACCCTGTGAATTTTACCCTATAAATGTTCACTTCACCCTATAATGTTCACTTCACCCTATAATGTTCACTTCACCCTATAATATTCACTTCATCCTATAATATTCACTTCATCCTATAATATTCTCTTCATCCTATAATGTTCACTTCACCCTATAATGTTCACTTCAGCCTATAATGTTCACTTCACCCTATAATGTTCACTGGGGTTCCTGAAAAATTGTTGTAGTAAATCTAGTCTCAATTACACAAAAAAAAACTGTAAATTTGATTAGTTGAATAAGACGTTGATAGTTTAAAAATTGCATTATATAAACACATGTGACTTTTTATGGTAAAGGGAGCGTCACTGTTATAAAAATGTAAACAAAACCAGTATCGTAACCCTATAATGTTCACTTCACCCTATAATGTTCACTTCACCCTATAATGTTCACTGGGGTTCCTGAAATATAGTTGTAGTAAATCTAGTCTCAATTACACAAAAAAAACTGTGAATTTGATTAGTGGAATAAGACGTTGATAGTTTAAAAATTGCATTATATAAACACATGTGACTTTTTATGGTAAAGGAAGCGTCACTGTTATAAAAATGTAAACAAAACCAGTAGCGTAACCCAATAATGTTCACTTCACCCTATAATGTTCACTTCACCCTATAATGTTCACTTTACCCTATAATGTTCACTGGGGTTCCTGAAAAATAGCTGTAGTAAATCTAGCCTCAATTACACAAAAACAAACTGTGAATTTGATTAGTGGAATAAGACGTTGATAGTTTAAAAATTGCATTATATAAACACATGTGACTTTTTATGGTAAAGGAAGCGTCACTGTTATAAAAATGTAAACAAAACCAGTAGCGTAACCCAATAATGTTCACTTCACCCTATAATGTTCACTTCACCCTATAATGTTCACTTCACCCTATAATATTCTCTTCTACCTATAATGTTAACTTAACCCTATAATGTTCACTCCACCCTATAATGTTCACTTCACCCTATAATGTTCACTTCACCCTATAATGTTCACTTCACCTTATAATATTCACTTCATCCTATAATATTCACTTCATCCTATAATATTCTCTTCATCCTATAATGTTCACTTCACACTATAATGTTCACTTCACACTATAATGTTCACTTCACCCTATAATGTTCACTTCACCCTATAATGTTCACTTCACCCTATAATGTTCACTGGGGTTCCTGATAAAATAGTTGTAGTAAATCTAGTCTCAATTACACAAAAAAACTGTGAATTTGATGCGTGGAATAAGACGTTGATAGTTTAAAAATTGCATTATATAAACACATGTGACTTTTTATGGTAAAGGAAGCGTCACTGTTATAAAAATGTAAACAAAACCAGTATCGTAACCCTATAATGTTCACTTCACCCTATAATGTTCACTTCACCCTATAATGTTCACTGGGGTTCCTGAAAAATAGTTGTAGTAAATCTAGTCTCAATTACACAAAAAAACTGTGAATTTGATTAGTGGAATAAGACGTTGATAATTTAAAAATTGCATTATATAAACACATGTGACTTTTTATAGTAAAGGAAGCGTCACTGTTATAAAAATGTAAACAAAACCAGTATCGTAACCTTATAATGTTCACTTCACCCTATAATGTTCACTTCACCCTATAATGTTCACTGGGGTTCCTGATAAAATAGTTGTAGTAAATCTAGTCTCAATTACACAAAAAAACTGTGAATGTGATTAGTGGAATAAGACGTTGATAGTTTAAAAATTGCATTATATAAACACATGTGACTTTTTATGGTAAAGGAAGCGTCACTGTTATAAAAATGTAAACAAAACCAGTATCGTAACCCTATAATGTTCACTTCACCCTATAATGTTCACTTCACCCTATAATGTTCACTGGGGTTCCTGAAAAATAGTTGTAGTAAATCTAGTCTCAATTACACAAAAAAAATGTGAATTTGATTAGTGGAATAAGACGTTGATAATTTAAAAATTGCATTATATAAACACATGTGACTTTTTATAGTAAAGGAAGCGTCACTGTTATAAAAATGTAAACAAAACCAGTATCGTAACCCTATAATGTTCACTTCACCCTATAATGTTCACTTCACCCTATAATGTTCACTGGGTTCCTGAAAAATAGTTGTAGTAAATCTAGTCTCAATTACACAAAAAAACTGTGAATTTGATTAGTGGAATAAGACGTTGATAATTTAAAAATTGCATTATATAAACACATGTGACTTTTTATAGTAAAGGAAGTGTCACTGTTATAAAAATGTAAACAAAACCAGTATCGTAACCTTATAATGTTCACTTCACCCTATAATGTTCACTTCACCCTATAATGTTCACTGGGGTTCCTGATAAAATAGTTGTAATAAATCTAGTCTCAATTACACAAAAAAACTGTGAATTTGATTAGTGGAATAAGACGTTGATAGTTTAAAAATTGCATTATATAAACACATGTGACTTTTTATGGTAAAGGAAGTGTCACTGTTACAAAAATGTAAACAACACCAGTATCGTAACCCTATAATGTTCACTTCACCCTATAATGTTCACTTCACCCTATAATGTTCACTTCACCCTATAATATTCACTTCACCCTATAATATTCACTTCATCCTATAATATTCTCTTCACCCTATAATGTTCACTTAACCCTATCGTAACCCTATAATGTTCACTTCACCCTGTGAATTTGACCCTATAAATGTTCACTTCACCCTATAATGTTCACTTCACCCTATAATATTCACTTCATCCTATAATGTTCACTTCATCCTATAATATTCTCTTCATCCTATAATGTTCACTTCACCCTATAATGTTCACTTTACCCTATAATGTTCACTTCACCCTATAATGTTCACTGGGGTTCCTGAAAAATAGTTGTAGTAAATCTAGTCTCAATTACACAAAAAAAACTGTGAATTTGATTAGTTGAATAAGACGTTGATAGTTTAAAAATTGCATTATATAAACACATGTGACTTTTTATGGTAAAGGAAGCGTCACTGTTATAAAAATGTAAACAAAACCAGTATCGTAACCCTATAATGTTCACTTCACCCTATAATGTTCACTTCACCCTATAATGTTCACTGGGGTTCCTGAAATATAGTTGTAGTAAATCTAGTCTCAATTACACAAAAAAAACTGTGAATTTGATTAGTGGAATAAGACGTTGATAGTTTAAAAATTGCATTATATAAACACATGTGACTTTTTATGGTAAAGGAAGCGTCACTGTTATAAAAATGTAAACAAAACCAGTAGCGTAACCCAATAATGTTCACTTCACCCTATAATGTTCACTTCACCCTATAATGTTCACTTCACCCTATAATGTTCACTGGGGTTCCTAAAAAATAGCTGTAGTAAATCTAGCCTCAATTACACAAAAACAAACTGTGAATTTGATTAGTGGAATAAGACGTTGATAGTTTAAAAATTGCATTATATAAACACATGTGACTTTTTATAGTAAAGGAAGCGTCACTGTTATAAAAATGTAAACAAAACCAGTAGCGTAACCCAATAATGTTCACTTCACCCTATAATGTTCACTTCACCCTATAATGTTCACTGGGGTTCCTGAAAAATAGTTGTAGTAAATCTAGTCTCAATTACACAAAAAAAACTGTGAATTTGATTAGTGGAATAAGACGTTGATAATTTAAAAATTGCATTATATAAACACATGTGACTTTTTATAGTAAAGGAAGCGTCACTGTTATAAAAATGTAAACAAAACCAGTATCGTAACCCAATAATGTTCACTTCACCCTATAATGTTCACTTCACCCTATAATGTTCACTGGGGTTCCTGATAAAATAGTTGTAGTAAATCTAGTCTCAATTACACAAAAAAACTGTGAATTTGATTAGTGGAATAAGACGTTGATAGTTTAAAAATTGCATTATATAAACACATGTGACTTTTTATGGTAAAGGAAGCGTCACTGTTATAAAAATGTAAACAAAACCAGTATCGTAACCCTATAATGTTCACTTCACCCTATAATGTTCACTTCACCCTATAATGTTCACTGGGGTTCCTGAAATATAGTTGTAGTAAATCTAGTCTCAATTACACAAAAAAAATGTGAATTTGATTAGTGGAATAAGACGTTGATAATTTAAAAATTGCATTATATAAACACATGTGACTTTTTATGGTAAAGGAAGCGTCACTGTTATAAAAATGTAAACAAAACCAGTATCGTAACCCTATAATGTTCACTTCACCCTATAATGTTCACTTCACCCTATAATGTTCACTGGGGTTCCTGAAAAATAGTTGTAGTAAATCTAGTCTCAATTACACAAAAAAACTGTGAATTTGATTAGTGGAATAAGACGTTGATAGTTTAAAAATTGCATTATATAAACACATGTGACTTTTTATGGTAAAGGAAGTGTCACCGTTATAAAAATGTAAACAAAACCAGTAGCGTAACCCTATAATGTTCACTTAACCCTATAATATTAACTTCATCCTATAATATTCACTTCATCCTATAATATTCACTTAATCCTATAATGTTCACTTCACCCTATAATTTTCACTTAACCCTATAATGTTCTAGACTTCACCCTATAATGTTCACTTCACCCTATAATGTTCACTGGGGTTCCTGAAAAATAGTTGTAGTAAATCTAGTCTCAATTACAAAAAAAAACTGTGAATTTGATTAGTGGAATAAGACGTTGATAGTTTAAAAATTGCATTATATAAACACATGTGACTTTTTATGGTAAAGGAAGTGTCACTGTTACAAAAATGTAAACAACACCAGTATCGTAACCCTATAATGTTCACTTCACCCTATAATGTTCACTTCACCCTATAATGTTCACTTCACCCTATAATGTTCACTTCACCCTATAATATTCACTTCATCCTATAATATTCTCTTCACCCTATAATGTTCACTTAACCCTATCGTAACCCTATAATGTTCACTTCACCCTGTGAATTTTACCCTATAAATGTTCACTTCACCCTATAATGTTCACTTCACCCTATAATGTTCACTTCACCCTATAATATTCACTTCATCCTATAATATTCACTTCATCCTATAATATTCTCTTCATCCTATAATGTTCACTTCACCCTATAATGTTCACTTCACCCTATAATGTTCACTTCACCCTATAATGTTCACTGGGGTTCCTGAAAAATTGTTGTAGTAAATCTAGTCTCAATTACACAAAAAAAAACTGTAAATTTGATTAGTTGAATAAGACGTTGATAGTTTAAAAATTGCATTATATAAACACATGTGACTTTTTATGGTAAAGGAAGCGTCACTGTTATAAAAATGTAAACAAAACCAGTATCGTAACCCTATAATGTTCACTTCACCCTATAATGTTCACTTCACCCTATAATGTTCACTGGGGTTCCTGAAATATAGTTGTAGTAAATCTAGTCTCAATTACACAAAAAAAACTGTGAATTTGATTAGTGGAATAAGACGTTGATAGTTTAAAAATTGCATTATATAAACACATGTGACTTTTTATGGTAAAGGAAGCGTCACTGTTATAAAAATGTAAACAAAACCAGTAGCGTAACCCAATAATGTTCACTTCACCCTATAATGTTCACTTCACCCTATAATGTTCACTTTACCCTATAATGTTCACTGGGGTTCCTGAAAAATAGCTGTAGTAAATCTAGCCTCAATTACACAAAAACAAACTGTGAATTTGATTAGTGGAATAAGACGTTGATAGTTTAAAAATTGCATTATATAAACACATGTGACTTTTTATGGTAAAGGAAGCGTCACTGTTATAAAAATGTAAACAAAACCAGTAGCGTAACCCAATAATGTTCACTTCACCCTATAATGTTCACTTCACCCTATAATGTTCACTTCACCCTATAATATTCTCTTCTACCTATAATGTTAACTTAACCCTATAATGTTCACTCCACCCTATAATGTTCACTTCACCCTATAATGTTCACTTCACCCTATAATGTTCACTTCACCTTATAATATTCACTTCATCCTATAATATTCACTTCATCCTATAATATTCTCTTCATCCTATAATGTTCACTTCACACTATAATGTTCACTTCACACTATAATGTTCACTTCACCCTATAATGTTCACTTCACCCTATAATGTTCACTTCACCCTATAATGTTCACTGGGGTTCCTGATAAAATAGTTGTAGTAAATCTAGTCTCAATTACACAAAAAAACTGTGAATTTGATGCGTGGAATAAGACGTTGATAGTTTAAAAATTGCATTATATAAACACATGTGACTTTTTATGGTAAAGGAAGCGTCACTGTTATAAAAATGTAAACAAAACCAGTATCGTAACCCTATAATGTTCACTTCACCCTATAATGTTCACTTCACCCTATAATGTTCACTGGGGTTCCTGAAAAATAGTTGTAGTAAATCTAGTCTCAATTACACAAAAAAACTGTGAATTTGATTAGTGGAATAAGACGTTGATAATTTAAAAATTGCATTATATAAACACATGTGACTTTTTATAGTAAAGGAAGCGTCACTGTTATAAAAATGTAAACAAAACCAGTATCGTAACCTTATAATGTTCACTTCACCCTATAATGTTCACTTCACCCTATAATGTTCACTGGGGTTCCTGATAAAATAGTTGTAGTAAATCTAGTCTCAATTACACAAAAAAACTGTGAATGTGATTAGTGGAATAAGACGTTGATAGTTTAAAAATTGCATTATATAAACACATGTGACTTTTTATGGTAAAGGAAGCGTCACTGTTATAAAAATGTAAACAAAACCAGTATCGTAACCCTATAATGTTCACTTCACCCTATAATGTTCACTTCACCCTATAATGTTCACTGGGGTTCCTGAAAAATAGTTGTAGTAAATCTAGTCTCAATTACACAAAAAAACTGTGAATTTGATTAGTGGAATAAGACGTTGATAATTTAAAAATTGCATTATATAAACACATGTGACTTTTTATAGTAAAGGAAGTGTCACTGTTATAAAAATGTAAACAAAACCAGTATCGTAACCTTATAATGTTCACTTCACCCTATAATGTTCACTTCACCCTATAATGTTCACTGGGGTTCCTGATAAAATAGTTGTAATAAATCTAGTCTCAATTACACAAAAAAACTGTGAATTTGATTAGTGGAATAAGACGTTGATAGTTTAAAAATTGCATTATATAAACACATGTGACTTTTTATGGTAAAGGAAGTGTCACTGTTACAAAAATGTAAACAACACCAGTATCGTAACCCTATAATGTTCACTTCACCCTATAATGTTCACTTCACCCTATAATGTTCACTTCACCCTATAATATTCACTTCACCCTATAATATTCACTTCATCCTATAATATTCTCTTCACCCTATAATGTTCACTTAACCCTATCGTAACCCTATAATGTTCACTTCACCCTGTGAATTTGACCCTATAAATGTTCACTTCACCCTATAATGTTCACTTCACCCTATAATATTCACTTCATCCTATAATATTCACTTCATCCTATAATATTCTCTTCATCCTATAATGTTCACTTCACCCTATAATGTTCACTTTACCCTATAATGTTCACTTTACCCTATAATGTTCACTTCACCCTATAATGTTCACTGGGGTTCCTGAAAAATAGTTGTAGTAAATCTAGTCTCAATTACACAAAAAAAACTGTGAATTTGATTAGTTGAATAAGACGTTGATAGTTTAAAAATTGCATTATATAAACACATGTGACTTTTTATGGTAAAGGAAGCGTCACTGTTATAAAAATGTAAACAAAACCAGTATCGTAACCCTATAATGTTCACTTCACCCTATAATGTTCACTTCACCCTATAATGTTCACTGGGGTTCCTGAAATATAGTTGTAGTAAATCTAGTCTCAATTACACAAAAAAAACTGTGAATTTGATTAGTGGAATAAGACGTTGATAGTTTAAAAATTGCATTATATAAACACATGTGACTTTTTATGGTAAAGGAAGCGTCACTGTTATAAAAATGTAAACAAAACCAGTAGCGTAACCCAATAATGTTCACTTCACCCTATAATGTTCACTTCACCCTATAATGTTCACTTCACCCTATAATGTTCACTGGGGTTCCTAAAAAATAGCTGTAGTAAATCTAGCCTCAATTACACAAAAACAAACTGTGAATTTGATTAGTGGAATAAGACGTTGATAGTTTAAAAATTGCATTATATAAACACATGTGACTTTTTATAGTAAAGGAAGCGTCACTGTTATAAAAATGTAAACAAAACCAGTAGCGTAACCCAATAATGTTCACTTCACCCTATAATGTTCACTTCACCCTATAATGTTCACTGGGGTTCCTGAAAAATAGTTGTAGTAAATCTAGTCTCAATTACACAAAAAAACTGTGAATTTGATTAGTGGAATAAGACGTTGATAATTTAAAAATTGCATTATATAAACACATGTGACTTTTTATAGTAAAGGAAGCGTCACTGTTATAAAAATGTAAACAAAACCAGTATCGTAACCCAATAATGTTCACTTCACCCTATAATGTTCACTTCACCCTATAATGTTCACTGGGGTTCCTGATAAAATAGTTGTAGTAAATCTAGTCTCAATTACACAAAAAAACTGTGAATTTGATTAGTGGAATAAGACGTTGATAGTTTAAAAATTGCATTATATAAACACATGTGACTTTTTATGGTAAAGGAAGCGTCACTGTTATAAAAATGTAAACAAAACCAGTATCGTAACCCTATAATGTTCACTTCACCCTATAATGTTCACTTCACCCTATAATGTTCACTGGGGTTCCTGAAATATAGTTGTAGTAAATCTAGTCTCAATTACACAAAAAAAAATGTGAATTTGATGCGTGGAATAAGACGTTGATAATTTAAAAATTGCATTATATAAACACATGTGACTTTTTATGGTAAAGGAAGCGTCACTGTTATAAAAATGTAAACAAAACCAGTATCGTAACCCTATAATGTTCACTTCACCCTATAATGTTCACTTCACCCTATAATGTTCACTGGGGTTCCTGAAAAATAGTTGTAGTAAATCTAGTCTCAATTACACAAAAAAACTGTGAATTTGATTAGTGGAATAAGACGTTGATAATTTAAAAATTGCATTATATAAACACATGTGACTTTTTATAGTAAAGGAAGCGTCACTGTTATAAAAATGTAAACAAAACCAGTATCGTAACCTTATAATGTTCACTTCACCCTATAATGTTCACTTCACCCTATAATGTTCACTGGGGTTCCTGATAAAATAGTTGTAGTAAATCTAGTCTCAATTACACAAAAAAACTGTGAATTTGATTAGTGGAATAAGACGTTGATAGTTTAAAAATTGCATTATATAAACACATGTGACTTTTTATGGTAAAGGAAGTGTCACTGTTACAAAAATGTACACAACACCAGTATCGTAACCCTATAATGTTCACTTCACCCTATAATGTTCACTTCACCCTATACTATTCACTTCACCCTATAATATTTACTTCATCCTATAATATTCTCTTCACCCTATAATGTTCACTTAACCCTATCGTAACCCTATAATGTTCACTTCACCCTGTGAATTTGACCCTATAAATGTTCACTTCACCCTATAATGTTCACTTCACCCTATAATGTTCACTTCACCCTATAATATTCACTTCATCCTATAATATTCACTTCATCCTATAATATTCTCTTCATCCTATAATGTTCACTTCACCCTATAATGTTCACTTCACCCTATAATGTTCACTTCACCCTATAATGTTCACTGGGGTTCCTGAAATATAGTTGTAGTAAATCTAGTCTCAATTACACAAAAAAAATGTGAATTTGATTAGTGGAATAAGACGTTGATAATTTAAAAATTGCATTATATAAACACATGTGACTTTTTATGGTAAAGGAAGCGTCACTGTTATAAAAATGTAAACAAAACCAGTATCGTAACCCTATAATGTTCACTTCACCCTATAATGTTCACTTAACCCTATAATGTTCACTGGGGTTCCTGAAAAATAGTTGTAGTAAATCTAGTCTCAATTACACAAAAAAACTGTGAATTTGATTAGTGGAATAAGACGTTGATAGTTTAAAAATTGCATTATATAAACACATGTGACTTTTTATGGTAAAGGAAGTGTCACCGTTATAAAAATGTAAACAAAACCAGTAGCGTAACCCTATAATGTTCACTTAACCCTATAATATTAACTTCATCCTATAATATTCACTTCATCCTATAATATTCACTTAATCCTATAATGTTCACTTCACCCTATAATTTTCACTTAACCCTATAATGTTCTAGACTTCACCCTATAATGTTCACTTCACCCTATAATGTTCACTGGGGTTCCTGAAAAATAGTTGTAGTAAATCTAGTCTCAATTACAAAAAAAAACTGTGAATTTGATTAGTGGAATAAGACGTTGATAGTTTAAAAATTGCATTATATAAACACATGTGACTTTTTATGGTAAAGGAAGTGTCACTGTTACAAAAATGTAAACAACACCAGTATCGTAACCCTATAATGTTCACTTCACCCTATAATGTTCACTTCACCCTATAATGTTCACTTCACCCTATAATATTCACTTCACCCTATAATATTCACTTCATCCTATAATATTCTCTTCACCCTATAATGTTCACTTAACCCTATCGTAACCCTATAATGTTCACTTCACCCTGTGAATTTTACCCTATAAATGTTCACTTCACCCTATAATGTTCACTTCACCCTATAATGTTCACTTCACCCTATAATATTCACTTCATCCTATAATATTCACTTCATCCTATAATATTCTCTTCATCCTATAATGTTCACTTCACCCTATAATGTTCACTTCACCCTATAATGTTCACTTCACCCTATAATGTTCACTGGGGTTCCTGAAAAATTGTTGTAGTAAATCTAGTCTCAATTACACAAAAAAAAACTGTAAATTTGATTAGTTGAATAAGACGTTGATAGTTTAAAAATTGCATTATATAAACACATGTGACTTTTTATGGTAAAGGAAGCGTCACTGTTATAAAAATGTAAACAAAACCAGTATCGTAACCCTATAATGTTCACTTCACCCTATAATGTTCACTTCACCCTATAATGTTCACTGGGGTTCCTGAAATATAGTTGTAGTAAATCTAGTCTCAATTACACAAAAAAAACTGTGAATTTGATTAGTGGAATAAGACGTTGATAGTTTAAAAATTGCATTATATAAACACATGTGACTTTTTATGGTAAAGGAAGCGTCACTGTTATAAAAATGTAAACAAAACCAGTAGCGTAACCCAATAATGTTCACTTCACCCTATAATGTTCACTTCACCCTATAATGTTCACTTTACCCTATAATGTTCACTGGGGTTCCTGAAAAATAGCTGTAGTAAATCTAGCCTCAATTACACAAAAACAAACTGTGAATTTGATTAGTGGAATAAGACGTTGATAGTTTAAAAATTGCATTATATAAACACATGTGACTTTTTATGGTAAAGGAAGCGTCACTGTTATAAAAATGTAAACAAAACCAGTAGCGTAACCCAATAATGTTCACTTCACCCTATAATGTTCACTTCACCCTATAATGTTCACTTCACCCTATAATATTCTCTTCTACCTATAATGTTAACTTAACCCTATAATGTTCACTCCACCCTATAATGTTCACTTCACCCTATAATGTTCACTTCACCCTATAATGTTCACTTCACCTTATAATATTCACTTCATCCTATAATATTCACTTCATCCTATAATATTCTCTTCATCCTATAATGTTCACTTCACACTATAATGTTAACTTCACACTATAATGTTCACTTCACCCTATAATGTTCACTTCACCCTATAATGTTCACTTCACCCTATAATGTTCACTGGGGTTCCTGATAAAATAGTTGTAGTAAATCTAGTCTCAATTACACAAAAAAACTGTGAATTTGATGCGTGGAATAAGACGTTGATAGTTTAAAAATTGCATTATATAAACACATGTGACTTTTTATGGTAAAGGAAGCGTCACTGTTATAAAAATGTAAACAAAACCAGTATCGTAACCCTATAATGTTCACTTCACCCTATAATGTTCACTTCACCCTATAATGTTCACTGGGGTTCCTGAAAAATAGTTGTAGTAAATCTAGTCTCAATTACACAAAAAAACTGTGAATTTGATTAGTGGAATAAGACGTTGATAATTTAAAAATTGCATTATATAAACACATGTGACTTTTTATAGTAAAGGAAGCGTCACTGTTATAAAAATGTAAACAAAACCAGTATCGTAACCTTATAATGTTCACTTCACCCTATAATGTTCACTTCACCCTATAATGTTCACTGGGGTTCCTGATAAAATAGTTGTAGTAAATCTAGTCTCAATTACACAAAAAAACTGTGAATGTGATTAGTGGAATAAGACGTTGATAGTTTAAAAATTGCATTATATAAACACATGTGACTTTTTATGGTAAAGGAAGCGTCACTGTTATAAAAATGTAAACAAAACCAGTATCGTAACCCTATAATGTTCACTTCACCCTATAATGTTCACTTCACCCTATAATGTTCACTGGGGTTCCTGAAAAATAGTTGTAGTAAATCTAGTCTCAATTACACAAAAAAACTGTGAATTTGATTAGTGGAATAAGACGTTGATAATTTAAAAATTGCATTATATAAACACATGTGACTTTTTATAGTAAAGGAAGTGTCACTGTTATAAAAATGTAAACAAAACCAGTATCGTAACCTTATAATGTTCACTTCACCCTATAATGTTCACTTCACCCTATAATGTTCACTGGGGTTCCTGATAAAATAGTTGTAATAAATCTAGTCTCAATTACACAAAAAAACTGTGAATTTGATTAGTGGAATAAGACGTTGATAGTTTAAAAATTGCATTATATAAACACATGTGACTTTTTATGGTAAAGGAAGTGTCACTGTTACAAAAATGTAAACAACACCAGTATCGTAACCCTATAATGTTCACTTCACCCTATAATGTTCACTTCACCCTATAATGTTCACTTCACCCTATAATATTCACTTCACCCTATAATATTCACTTCATCCTATAATATTCTCTTCACCCTATAATGTTCACTTAACCCTATCGTAACCCTATAATGTTCACTTCACCCTGTGAATTTGACCCTATAAATGTTCACTTCACCCTATAATGTTCACTTCACCCTATAATATTCACTTCATCCTATAATATTCACTTCATCCTATAATATTCTCTTCATCCTATAATGTTCACTTCACCCTATAATGTTCACTTTACCCTATAATGTTCACTTTACCCTATAATGTTCACTTCACCCTATAATGTTCACTGGGGTTCCTGAAAAATAGTTGTAGTAAATCTAGTCTCAATTACACAAAAAAAACTGTGAATTTGATTAGTTGAATAAGACGTTGATAGTTTAAAAATTGCATTATATAAACACATGTGACTTTTTATGGTAAAGGAAGCGTCACTGTTATAAAAATGTAAACAAAACCAGTATCGTAACCCTATAATGTTCACTTCACCCTATAATGTTCACTTCACCCTATAATGTTCACTGGGGTTCCTGAAATATAGTTGTAGTAAATCTAGTCTCAATTACACAAAAAAAACTGTGAATTTGATTAGTGGAATAAGACGTTGATAGTTTAAAAATTGCATTATATAAACACATGTGACTTTTTATGGTAAAGGAAGCGTCACTGTTATAAAAATGTAAACAAAACCAGTAGCGTAACCCAATAATGTTCACTTCACCCTATAATGTTCACTTCACCCTATAATGTTCACTTCACCCTATAATGTTCACTGGGGTTCCTAAAAAATAGCTGTAGTAAATCTAGCCTCAATTACACAAAAACAAACTGTAGATTTGATTAGTGGAATAAGACGTTGATAGTTTAAAAATTGCATTATATAAACACATGTGACTTTTTATAGTAAAGGAAGCGTCACTGTTATAAAAATGTAAACAAAACCAGTAGCGTAACCCAATAATGTTCACTTCACCCTATAATGTTCACTTCACCCTATAATGTTCACTGGGGTTCCTGAAAAATAGTTGTAGTAAATCTAGTCTCAATTACACAAAAAAACTGTGAATTTGATTAGTGGAATAAGACGTTGATAATTTAAAAATTGCATTATATAAACACATGTGACTTTTTATAGTAAAGGAAGCGTCACTGTTATAAAAATGTAAACAAAACCAGTATCGTAACCCAATAATGTTCACTTCACCCTATAATGTTCACTTCACCCTATAATGTTCACTGGGGTTCCTGATAAAATAGTTGTAGTAAATCTAGTCTCAATTACACAAAAAAACTGTGAATTTGATTAGTGGAATAAGACGTTGATAGTTTAAAAATTGCATTATATAAACACATGTGACTTTTTATGGTAAAGGAAGCGTCACTGTTATAAAAATGTAAACAAAACCAGTATCGTAACCCTATAATGTTCACTTCACCCTATAATGTTCACTTCACCCTATAATGTTCACTGGGGTTCCTGAAATATAGTTGTAGTAAATCTAGTCTCAATTACACAAAAAAAAAATGTGAATTTGATTAGTGGAATAAGACGTTGATAATTTAAAAATTGCATTATATAAACACATGTGACTTTTTATGGTAAAGGAAGCGTCACTGTTATAAAAATGTAAACAAAACCAGTATCGTAACCCTATAATGTTCACTTCACCCTATAATGTTCACTTCACCCTATAATGTTCACTGGGGTTCCTGAAAAATAGTTGTAGTAAATCTAGTCTCAATTACACAAAAAAACTGTGAATTTGATTAGTGGAATAAGACGTTGATAATTTAAAAATTGCATTATATAAACACATGTGACTTTTTATAGTAAAGGAAGCGTCACTGTTATAAAAATGTAAACAAAACCAGTATCGTAACCTTATAATGTTCACTTCACCCTATAATGTTCACTTCACCCTATAATGTTCACTGGGGTTCCTGATAAAATAGTTGTAGTAAATCTAGTCTCAATTACACAAAAAAACTGTGAATTTGATTAGTGGAATAAGACGTTGATAGTTTAAAAATTGCATTATATAAACACATGTGACTTTTTATGGTAAAGGAAGTGTCACTGTTACAAAAATGTACACAACACCAGTATCGTAACCCTATAATGTTCACTTCACCCTATAATGTTCACTTCACCCTATACTATTCACTTCACCCTATAATATTTACTTCATCCTATAATATTCTCTTCACCCTATAATGTTCACTTAACCCTATCGTAACCCTATAATGTTCACTTCACCCTGTGAATTTGACCCTATAAATGTTCACTTCACCCTATAATGTTCACTTCACCCTATAATGTTCACTTCACCCTATAATATTCACTTCATCCTATAATATTCACTTCATCCTATAATATTCTCTTCATCCTATAATGTTCACTTCACCCTATAATGTTCACTTTACCCTATAATGTTCACTTCACCCTATAATGTTCACTGGGGTTCCTGAAAAATAGTTGTAGTAAATCTAGTCTCAATTACACAAAAAAAACTGTGAATTTGATTAGTTGAATAAGACGTTGATAGTTTAAAAATTGCATTATATAAACACATGTGACTTTTTATGGTAAAGGAAGCGTCACTGTTATAAAAATGTAAACAAAACCAGTATCGTAACCCTATAATGTTCACTTCACCCTATAATGTTCACTTCACCCTATAATGTTCACTGGGGTTCCTGAAATATAGTTGTAGTAAATCTAGTCTCAATTACACAAAAAAAACTGTGAATTTGATTAGTGGAATAAGACGTTGATAGTTTAAAAATTGCATTATATAAACACATGTGACTTTTTATGGTAAAGGAAGCGTCACTGTTATAAAAATGTAAACAAAACCAGTAGCGTAACCCAATAATGTTCACTTCACCCTATAATGTTCACTTCACCCTATAATGTTCACTGGGGTTCCTGAAATATAGTTGTAGTAAATCTAGTCTCAATTACACAAAAAAAATGTGAATTTGATTAGTGGAATAAGACGTTGATAATTTAAAAATTGCATTATATAAACACATGTGACTTTTTATAGTAAAGGAAGCGTCACTGTTATAAAAATGTAAACAAAACCAGTATCGTAACCCTATAATGTTCACTTCACCCTATAATGTTCACTTCACCCTATAATGTTCACTGGGGTTCCTGAAAAATAGTTGTAGTAAATCTAGTCTCAATTACACAAAAAAACTGTGAATTTGATTAGTGGAATAAGACGTTGATAATTTAAAAATTGCATTATATAAACACATGTGACTTTTTATAGTAAAGGAAGCGTCACTGTTATAAAAATGTAAACAAAACCAGTATCGTAACCTTATAATGTTCACTTCACCCTATAATGTTCACTTCACCCTATAATGTTCACTGGGGTTCCTGATAAAATAGTTGTAGTAAATCTAGTCTCAATTACACAAAAAAACTGTGAATTTGATTAGTGGAATAAGACGTTGATAGTTTAAAAATTGCATTATATAAACACATGTGACTTTTTATGGTAACGGAAGTGTCACTGTTACAAAAATGTACACAACACCAGTATCGTAACCCTATAATGTTCACTTCACCCTATAATGTTCACTTCACCCTATACTATTCACTTCACCCTATAATATTAACTTCATCCTATAATATTCTCTTCACCCTATAATGTTCACTTAACCCTATCGTAACCCTATAATGTTCACTTCACCCTGTGAATTTGACCCTATAAATGTTCACTTCACCCTATAATGTTCACTTCACCCTATAATGTTCACTTCACCCTATAATATTCACTTCATCCTATAATATTCACTTCATCCTATAATATTCTCTTCATCCTATAATGTTCACTTCACCCTATAATGTTCACTTTACCCTATAATGTTCACTTCACCCTATAATGTTCACTGGGGTTCCTGAAAAATAGTTGTAGTAAATCTAGTCTCAATTACACAAAAAAACTGAATTTGATTAGTGGAATAAGACGTTGATAGTTTAAAAATTGCATTATATAAACACATGTGACTTTTTATGGTAAAGGAAGTGTCACTGTTACAAAAATGTAAACAACACCAGTATCGTAACCCTATAATGTTCACTTCACCCTATAATGTTCACTTCACCCTATAATGTTCACTTCACCCTATAATATTCACTTCACCCTATAATATTCACTTCATCCTATAATATTCTCTTCACCCTATAATGTTCACTTAACCCTATCGTAACCCTATAATGTTCACTTCACCCTGTGAATTTGACCCTATAAATGTTCACTTCACCCTATAATGTTCACTTCACCCTATAATATTCACTTCATCCTATAATATTCACTTCATCCTATAATATTCTCTTCATCCTATAATGTTCACTTCACCCTATAATGTTCACTTTACCCTATAATGTTCACTTCACCCTATAATGTTCACTTCACCCTATAATGTTCACTGGGGTTCCTAAAAAATAGCTGTAGTAAATCTAGCCTCAATTACACAAAAACAAACTGTGAATTTGATTAGTGGAATAAGACGTTGATAGTTTAAAAATTGCATTATATAAACACATGTGACTTTTTATAGTAAAGGAAGCGTCACTGTTATAAAAATGTAAACAAAACCAGTAGCGTAACCCAATAATGTTCACTTCACCCTATAATGTTCACTTCACCCTATAATGTTCACTGGGGTTCCTGAAAAATAGTTGTAGTAAATCTAGTCTCAATTACACAAAAAAACTGTGAATTTGATTAGTGGAATAAGACGTTGATAATTTAAAAATTGCATTATATAAACACATGTGACTTTTTATAGTAAAGGAAGCGTCACTGTTATAAAAATGTAAACAAAACCAGTATCGTAACCCTATAATGTTCACTTCACCCTATAATGTTCACTTCACCCTATAATGTTCACTGGGGTTCCTGATAAAATAGTTGTAGTAAATCTAGTCTCAATTACACAAAAAAACTGTGAATTTGATTAGTGGAATAAGACGTTGATAGTTTAAAAATTGCATTATATAAACACATGTGACTTTTTATGGTAAAGGAAGCGTCACTGTTATAAAAATGTAAACAAAACCAGTATCGTAACCCTATAATGTTCACTTCACCCTATAATGTTCACTTCACCCTATAATGTTCACTGGGGTTCCTGAAATATAGTTGTAGTAAATCTAGTCTCAATTACACAAAAAAAATGTGAATTTGATTAGTGGAATAAGACGTTGATAATTTAAAAATTGCATTATATAAACACATGTGACTTTTTATAGTAAAGGAAGCGTCACTGTTATAAAAATGTAAACAAAACCAGTATCGTAACCCTATAATGTTCACTTCACCCTATAATGTTCACTTCACCCTATAATGTTCACTGGGGTTCCTGAAAAATAGTTGTAGTAAATCTAGTCTCAATTACACAAAAAAACTGTGAATTTGATTAGTGGAATAAGACGTTGATAATTTAAAAATTGCATTATATAAACACATGTGACTTTTTATAGTAAAGGAAGCGTCACTGTTATAAAAATGTAAACAAAACCAGTATCGTAACCTTATAATGTTCACTTCACCCTATAATGTTCACTGGGGTTCCTGATAAAATAGTTGTAGTAAATCTAGTCTCAATTACACAAAAAAACTGTGAATTTGATTAGTGGAATAAGACGTTGATAGTTTAAAAATTGCATTATATAAACACATGTGACTTTTTATGGTAAAGGAAGTGTCACTGTTACAAAAATGTACACAACACCAGTATCGTAACCCTATAATGTTCACTTCACCCTATAATGTTCACTTCACCCTATACTATTCACTTCACCCTATAATATTAACTTCATCCTATAATATTCTCTTCACCCTATAATGTTCACTTAACCCTATCGTAACCCTATAATGTTCACTTCACCCTGTGAATTTGACCCTATAAATGTTCACTTCACCCTATAATGTTCACTTCACCCTATAATGTTCACTTCACCCTATAATATTCACTTAATCCTATAATATTCACTTCATCCTATAATATTCTCTTCATCCTATAATGTTCACTTCACCCTATAATGTTCACTTTACCCTATAATGTTCACTTCACCCTATAATGTTCACTGGGGTTCCTGAAAAATAGTTGTAGTAAATCTAGTCTCAATTACACAAAAAAAACTGTGAATTTGATTAGTTGAATAAGACGTTGATAGTTTAAAAATTGCATTATATAAACACATGTGACTTTTTATGGTAAAGGAAGCGTCACTGTTATAAAAATGTAAACAAAACCAGTATCGTAACCCTATAATGTTCACTTCACCCTATAATGTTCACTTCACCCTATAATGTTCACTGGGGTTCCTGAAATATAGTTGTAGTAAATCTAGTCTCAATTACACAAAAAAAACTGTGAATTTGATTAGTGGAATAAGACGTTGATAGTTTAAAAATTGCATTATATAAACACATGTGACTTTTTATGGTAAAGGAAGCGTCACTGTTATAAAAATGTAAACAAAACCAGTAGCGTAACCCAATAATGTTCACTTCACCCTATAATGTTCACTTCACCCTATAATGTTCACTGGGGTTCCTAAAAAATAGCTGTAGTAAATCTAGCCTCAATTACACAAAAACAAACTGTGAATTTGATTAGTGGAATAAGACGTTAATAGTTTAAAAATTGCATTATATAAACACATGTGACTTTTTATGGTAAAGGAAGCGTCACTGTTATAAAAATGTAAACAAAACCAGTAGCGTAACCCAATATTGTTCACTTCACCCTATAATGTTCACTTCACCCTATAATGTTCACTTCACCCTATAATGTTCACTGGGGTTCCTAAAAAATAGCTGTAGTAAATCTAGCCTCAATTACACAAAAACAAACTGTGAATTTGATTAGTGGAATAAGACGTTGATAGTTTAAAAATTGCATTATATAAACACATGTGACTTTTTATGGTAAAGGAAGCGTCACTGTTATAAAAATGTAAACAAAACCAGTAGCGTAACCCAATAATGTTCACTTCACCCTATAATGTTCACTTCACCCTATAATGTTCACTGGGGTTCCTGAAAAATAGTTGTAGTAAATCTAGTCTCAATTACACAAAAAAAACTGTGAATTTGATTAGTGGAATAAGACGTTGATAATTTAAAAATTGCATTATATAAACACATGTGACTTTTTATAGTAAAGGAAGCGTCACTGTTATAAAAATGTAAACAAAACCAGTATCGTAACCCTATAATGTTCACTTCACCCTATAATGTTCACTTCACCCTATAATGTTCACTGGGGTTCCTGATAAAATAGTTGTAGTAAATCTAGTCTCAATTACACAAAAAAACTGTGAATTTGATTAGTGGAATAAGACGTTGATAGTTTAAAAATTGCATTATATAAACACATGTGACTTTTTATGGTAAAGGAAGCGTCACTGTTATAAAAATGTAAACAAAACCAGTATCGTAACCCGATAATGTTCACTTCACCCTATAATGTTCACTTCACCCTATAATGTTCACTTCACCCTATAATGTTCACTTCACCCTATAATGTTCACTGGGGTTCCTGATAAAATAGTTGTAGTAAATCTAGTCTCAATTACACAAAAAAACTGTGAATTTGATTAGTGGAATAAGACGTTGATAGTTTAAAAATTGCATTATATAAACACATGTGACTTTTTATAGTAAAGGAAGCGTCACTGTTATAAAAATGTAAACAAAACCAGTATCGTAACCTTATAATGTTCACTTCACCCTATAATATTCACTCCACCCTATAATGTTCACTGGGGTTCCTGATAAAATAGTTGTAGTAAATCTAGTCTCAATTACACAAAAAAACTGTGAATTTGATTAGTGGAATAAGACGTTGATAGTTTAAAAATTGCATTATATAAACACATGTGACTTTTTATGGTAAAGGAAGCGTCACTGTTATAAAAATGTAAACAAAACCAGTATCGTAACCCTATAATGTTCACTTCACCCTATAATGTTCACTTCACCCTATAATGTTCACTGGGGTTCCTGAAAAATAGTTGTAGTAAATCTAGTCTCAATTACACAAAAAAACTGTGAATTTTATTAGTGGAATAAGACGTTGATAATTTAAAAATTGCATTATATAAACACATGTGACTTTTTATAGTAAAGGAAGCGTCACTGTTATAAAAATGTAAACAAAACCAGTATCGTAACCCTATAATGTTCACTTCACCCTATAATGTTCACTTCACCCTATAATGTTCACTGGGGTTCCTGAAAAATAGTTGTAGTAAATCTAGTCTCAATTACACAAAAAAACTGTGAATTTGATTAGTGGAATAAGACGTTGATAGTTTAAAAATTGCATTATATAAACACATGTGACTTTTTATGGTAAAGGAAGCGTCACTGTTATAAAAATGTAAACAAAACCAGTAGCGTAACCCAATATTGTTCACTTCACCCTATAATGTTCACTTCACCCTATAATGTTCACTTCACCCTATAATGTTCACTGGGGTTCCTAAAAAATAGCTGTAGTAAATCTAGCCTCAATTACACAAAAACAAACTGTGAATTTGATTAGTGGAATAAGACGTTGATAGTTTAAAAATTGCATTATATAAACACATGTGACTTTTTATGGTAAAGGAAGCGTCACTGTTATAAAAATGTAAACAAAACCAGTAGCGTAACCCAATAATGTTCACTTCACCCTATAATGTTCACTTCACCCTATAATGTTCACTGGGGTTCCTGAAAAATAGTTGTAGTAAATCTAGTCTCAATTACACAAAAAAAACTGTGAATTTGATTAGTGGAATAAGACGTTGATAATTTAAAAATTGCATTATATAAACACATGTGACTTTTTATAGTAAAGGAAGCGTCACTGTTATAAAAATGTAAACAAAACCAGTATCGTAACCCTATAATGTTCACTTCACCCTATAATGTTCACTTCACCCTATAATGTTCACTGGGGTTCCTGATAAAATAGTTGTAGTAAATCTAGTCTCAATTACACAAAAAAACTGTGAATTTGATTAGTGGAATAAGACGTTGATAGTTTAAAAATTGCATTATATAAACACATGTGACTTTTTATGGTAAAGGAAGCGTCACTGTTATAAAAATGTAAACAAAACCAGTATCGTAACCCGATAATGTTCACTTCACCCTATAATGTTCACTTCACCCTATAATGTTCACTTCACCCTATAATGTTCACTTCACCCTATAATGTTCACTGGGGTTCCTGATAAAATAGTTGTAGTAAATCTAGTCTCAATTACACAAAAAAACTGTGAATTTGATTAGTGGAATAAGACGTTGATAGTTTAAAAATTGCATTATATAAACACATGTGACTTTTTATAGTAAAGGAAGCGTCACTGTTATAAAAATGTAAACAAAACCAGTATCGTAACCTTATAATGTTCACTTCACCCTATAATATTCACTCCACCCTATAATGTTCACTGGGGTTCCTGATAAAATAGTTGTAGTAAATCTAGTCTCAATTACACAAAAAAACTGAATTTGATTAGTGGAATAAGACGTTGATAGTTTAAAAATTGCATTATATAAACACATGTGACTTTTTATGGTAAAGGAAGCGTCACTGTTATAAAAATGTAAACAAAACCAGTATCGTAACCCTATAATGTTCACTTCACCCTATAATGTTCACTTCACCCTATAATGTTCACTGGGGTTCCTGAAAAATAGTTGTAGTAAATCTAGTCTCAATTACACAAAAAAACTGTGAATTTTATTAGTGGAATAAGACGTTGATAATTTAAAAATTGCATTATATAAACACATGTGACTTTTTATAGTAAAGGAAGCGTCACTGTTATAAAAATGTAAACAAAACCAGTATCGTAACCCTATAATGTTCACTTCACCCTATAATGTTCACTTCACCCTATAATGTTCACTGGGGTTCCTGAAAAATAGTTGTAGTAAATCTAGTCTCAATTACACAAAAAAACTGTGAATTTGATTAGTGGAATAAGACGTTGATAGTTTAAAAATTGCATTATATAAACACATGTGACTTTTTATGGTAAAGGAAGCGTCACTGTTATAAAAATGTAAACAAAACCAGTATCGTAAACCTATAATGTTCACTTCACCCTATAATTTTCACTTCACCCTATAATGTTCACTTCACCCTATAATGTTCACTTAACCCTATAATGTTCACTTCACCCTATAATGTTCACTTCACCGTATAATGTTCACTTCACCCTATAATATTCACTGGGGTTCCTGAAAAATAGTTGTAGTAAATCTAGTCTCAATTACACAAAAAAACTTTTAATTTGATTAGTGGAATAAGACGTTGATAGTTTAAAAATTGCATTATATAAACACATGTGACTTTTTATGGTAAAGGAAGCGTCACTGTTATAAAAATGTAAACAAAACCAGTAGCGTAACCCTATAATGTTCACTTCACCCTATAATGTTCACTTCACCCTATAATATTCAGTTCATCCTATAATATTCACTTCACCCTATAATTTTCACTTCACCCTATAATGTTCACTTCACCCTATAATGTTCACTTAACCCTATAATATTCACTTCACCCTATAATGTTAACTTCACCCTATAATGTTCACTGGGGTTCCTGAAAAATAGTTGTAGTAAATCAAGTCTCAATTACACAAAAAAAACTGTGAATTTGATTAGTGGAATAAGACGTTGATAGTTTAAAAATTGCATTATATAAACACATGTGACTTTTTATGGTAAAGGAAGCGTCACTGTTATAAAAATGTAAACAAAACCAGTAGCGTAACCCTATAATGTTCACTTCACCCTATAATGTTCACTTCACCCTATAATATTCACTTCACCCTATAATATTTACTTCATCCTATAATATTCACTTCACCCTACATTGTTCACTTCACCCTATAATGTTCACTTCACCCTATAATATTCACTTCACCCTATAATATTTACGTCACCCTATAATGTTCACTTCACCCTATAATATTCACTTCACCCTATAATGTTCACTGGGGTTCCTGAAAAATAGTTGTAGTAAATCTAGTCTCAATTACACAAAAAAACTGTGAATTTGATTAGTGGAATAAGACGTTGATAGTTTAAAAATTGCATTATATAAACACATGTGACTTTTTATGGTAAAGGAAGCGTCACTGTTATAAAAATGTAAACAAAACCAGTAGCGTAACCCTATAATGTTAACTTCACCCTATAATATTCACTCCACCCTATAATATTCACTTTACCGTATAATATTCACTTCATCCTATAATATTCACTTCATCCTATAATATTCACTTCACCCTATAATGTTCACTTCACCCTATAATGTTCACTTCATCCTATAATATTCACTTCATCCTATAATGTTCACTTCACCCTATAATGTTCACTTCACCCTATAATGTTCACTGGGGTTCCTGAAAAATAGTTGTAGTAAATCTAGTCTCAATTACACAAAAAAACTGTGAATTTGATTAGTGGAATAAGACGTTGATAGTTTAAAAATTGCATTATATAAACACATGTGACTTTTTATAGTAAAGGAAGCGTCACTGTTATAAAAATGTAAACAAAACCAGTATCGTAACCCTATAATGTTCACTTCACCCTATAATGTTCACTTAACCCTATAATGTTCACTTCACCCTATAATGTTCACTTCATCCTATAATATTCACTTCATCCTATAATATTCACTTCACCCTATAATGTTCACTTCACCCTATAATGTTCACTTCATCCTATAATATTCACTTCACCGTATAATATTCACTTCACCCTATAATGTTCACTTCACCCTATAATGGTCACTTCACCCTATAATATTCACTTCACCCTATAATATTCACTTCACCCTATAATATTCATTTCATCCTATAATATTCACTTCACCCTATAATGTTCACTTCACCCTATAATGTTCACTTCACCCTATAATATTTACGTCACCCTATAATGTTCACTTCACCCTATAATATTCACTTCACCCTATAATGTTCACTGGGGTTCCTGAAAAATAGTTGTAGTAAATCTAGTCTCAATTACACAAAAAAACTGTGAATTTGATTAGTGGAATAAGACGTTGATAGTTTAAAAATTGCATTATATAAACACATGTGACTTTTTATGGTAAAGGAAGCGTCACTGTTATAAAAATGTAAACAAAACCAGTAGCGTAACCCTATAATGTTCACTTCACCCTATAATATCCAATCCACCCTATAATATTCACTTTACTGTATAATATTCACTTCATCCTATAATATTCACTTCATCCTATAATATTCACTTCACCCTATAATGTTCACTTCACCCTATAATGTTCACTTCACCCTATAATATTCACTTCATCCTTTAATGTTCACTTCATCCTATAATGTTCACTTCATCCTTTAATGTTCACTTCATCCTATAATATTCACTTCATCCTATAATGTTCACTTCACCCTATAATGTTCACTTCACCCTATAATGTTCACTGGGGTTCCTGAAAAATAGTTGTAGTAAATCTAGTCTCAATTACACAAAAAAACTGTGAATTTGATTAGTGGAATAAGACGTTGATAGTTTAAAAATTGCATTATATAAACACATGTGACTTTTTATAGTAAAGGAAGCGTCACTGTTATAAAAATGTAAACAAAACCAGTATCGTAACCCTATAATGTTCACTTCACCCTATAATGTTCACTTAACCCTATAATGTTCACTTCACCCTATAATGTTCACTTCATCCTATAATATTCACTTCATCCTATAATATTCACTTCACCCTATAATGTTCGCTTACTTACGGTACTGTAATGTAAAATGTAAACTTATCATAAAAGCTGTAAGATTACCTCAAGGTATAAAATATTTAGTTTTTAATATTGGAAATAATAATACGTACGTTTTAAAAATATTAAATAATAACTTGAAACAATAATCAATAAAGAAATAAACTGAATCATAACAACACTTGGCGCGAAGCTCACAGCTTAAGCCTGAACCGCCAGAAGTAGAAAAATAATTATGTGCAATTTATGAAACAAACTGATTACCGAATACTATTGAATTCGAGTGATTGCTATATTACAAGGTAAGTTTATTCAATCTAAAAATGCAGATAAAGCCCGCTTCAAAAACTTCATATACATACTGAATACCGACTGTTTTAACTGAAATGATTCTACTAGTGGGTTGGAAAACTTTGGAAATATTGTGTGTGTGTGTGTGTTATTTTTTTAGAAAAAAAACCCAAGAAAACTTCGCGAAATTGAGTCAATACTTGCGTATATATCCATATCGAGATGGTATCTTTCTTTAAAGAATATATATTTATAGATGTAACAAATAAATGACAAAAGTCTATATTCCAAATTTCATGATGTTGATCAACTCACAATTTATTCCTTTAATTCCGTTGACACTTACAATTCTTGACAGTAATTGTTTCATAGCGCAAAATTATTCATTTAATTATTGTATCAATCAATGAATTTATTTTGCCCTTAATATCAGAAGAAGTAGAAACTATTAAACCACTAAAAGAAAAGAAAATGTATTTTGGGCATAAATACAAAATCCAAAAATTGGAAGAGAAGTTAAAATTACCTTATTTTTAGTTTACATTACGCCATTTTGAACTTAGAAATAACGTTACTAACATTTCAATATTCGTATTTATAAATTTTATTCTTTTGATATATAATACTATATATTTCTATTTAGTATTTAATTAATTAATTATTATAATCAATCTATTTATCTTTATTTAGATGATATTAATAATTATAATATATCAACCATATTCCTATATATTTATTAAATATTTATACGAAAGTATCACAATATATATATATATATATATATATTCAATAAAAATTGAATGATATATGGATGAAATACCAGGTTAAATCAGCAATTAACACAACCGGAGATAATATATATATATATATATATATATATATATATATATATATATATATATATATATATATATATATTGCTATTTCAAATTAAATTTATTATTATATAAATATAATTCATTATTGTCATTTAGTTATTTTTCTGTGATCTTATTTAATTTCAATATGAGACTTCAATTCGTAATATTATTCATATTTATTACATTAGTTAAAAGGCAGATAATGCGTTTTTAAATTTAAAAGTGTTGTTTCCCTTTATTGAAATCTGGTATCTATTCGATGATTTATTATTATTATTATTATTATTATTATTATTATTATTATTATTATTATATTTCAAAATAATTTTTCTTAGTTTTAATGTTATAATATTTTATATTATTGTACTATTTTATATTATTGTACTGTTTTATAGTATTTTTACTATAAATAGTATATATAGTATTTGTACTATAAATTAAATATATAAACACATGTGACTTTTTATGGTAAAGGAAGCGTCACTGTTATAAAAATGTAAACAAAACCAGTAGCGTAACCCTACAAAAGCAAAAAAAAAAAAAAACAACAAAAAAAACGGCATATAATTATGAGTGTTTGAATTTGAAAATAAAATTAATTGAAAATAAATTATAATATTGAAAATAACACTAATGGATACCAATATAGGCAATTTGACATTGAATTATAAAAAAATAACTGCTAATTTTGAAAACTTGGCCCCGGTACTGTAATGTAAAATGTAAACTTATCATAAAAGCTGTAAGATTACCTCAAGTTATAAAATATTTAGTTTTTAATATTGGAAATAATAATACGTATTACGACTTCAATTCGTAATATTATTCATATTTATTTACATTAGTTAGAAGGCAGATAATGCGTTTTTAAATTTAAAAGAGTTGTTTCCCTTTATTTAAATCTGGTATCTATTCCATGATTTATTATTATTATTATTATTATTATTATTATTATTATTATTATTATTATATTTCAAAATAATTTTTCATAGTTTTAATGTTATAATATTTTATATTATTGGTTAATTCACTTTGTACTATAAATTAAATTAATTGATTCATCAAAAATTAAATATCTATATATTAATACGATAGCGTGTGTGTTCTTTTGTGTGTCACGCTTTCCGGCAAATTTGTTTGGTTAAGATTTAATTCCGGAATATACAATAATTACAGAATAGAAATTTACGAACGCTCACACAACTATATTTATTTTTAGTTCTATAAAATTTAGGTTATATCTTTCAAATGTTTTTAAAAAATAATAATTTTAAGTTATTCCTTAATAAAAAAAACAAACAAACTATAACACACATCTCTCGGCCGGCGGGGACAAAAAATTTAGCAAGTTATTTGTTTTTTTCATTGTTTATTTTTCTTTACATTTGTTTATTGAGAGAGATAGATAGATAGAGAGAGAGAGAGAGAGAGAGAGAGAGAGAGAGAGAGAGAGAGAGAGAGACGCTGCTGTCTTCGTTCAATAAAATATTATTGCTACTATTAATTGCTATAACACGTAAACAAAAGCCCAGATGCATATGTTATGAAACCTCGAAGTTAGCAACACGTTATTAGCGAAACTGGTTTTGTACATAAAATATTTTAATAAAAACATCAAATCTCTATATATATATATATATATATATATATATATATATATATATATTAAATGACTGTTCCTTTTTCTAAATAAATTATTTTTATTACAACATTGTTTTAGCTAAAATAGTTTCATGAAAAACTGTTTTTGGTACATAAAATATTTTAGGTACTCATGCAGAGAGTGATCCAGACTTAACTCAGAGTCCGCCCGGCTTTCTCCGGAACATGACGTCAACAGCCAAAGCAAGCCGAGCGTCGCCGAGGAAATTAAGCCAAGCGTCGCTGATGAAAGCATAACAAGAAAAATAAACTTACCTTAAATTTTAAGTTTTATTAACTGTAAAGAAAAATTTTATAACAATATTTTTCTTTTCTTTTTTTTTGCTATATATATATTTTAAAATAAATAATGTTAAAGATTTTTTTGTTTAAGAAAAGGTTTAGAGGGAAGTCAAATAAATACTTTCAAGGAATTTCTTTTTATATATTTTTTTTCCAGAAAAATTTAAAACAATTTTTAATTTGTTTTTTTTTGGGGGGGTGTTATTTATTTATTTATTTATTTATTTTTTCAAGGAAAAACCTGAGAGCTAGAAAAGTTGAAACAAAACTGGGTGGGATAGTTTTTTTTTTCATATTAAAATAGATATTGTTCTTGTTTCCACAGACCGTTGTTTTATTAATAGTGTGTGTGCATGGATCGTATTCCGCTGGAGGTCTTTCTGTGTTGCTCGCTCGAACGCCCACAAGTGGATGATTTTAATTATGATGGCAATTGTCAGCCTAGACTTGCCAAAAAAGTTACCAGTCCGGATGATGTAAAGGTTCAGCATTTGATAGTCTGACACCTCCAGGCATAGCCATCGCTTACCTTTCCTCTTATAATAAGATTTCACCTGTGTTCACATGGTGCACAAGTTTTCGTCCGTTCCAGTAATTTTTTTTTTTGAGAAAATCGAGGACTCCGGCTGGTGTTTTCAGCTGCTCACTTAAAACTATAAAATTCATGTTTTTTTTCTGACGTGAAAGTACGAAATGGTGAGCTTTTTTTTTACTAATTTGTTTTCTTTTCTTCCTCTTCCAAATTGTTGTCTGTTGCTTTGAATTTTCAACTCGCGCAAACGTGTATTGCGTTAAAAATCATTGTGCTACATTGTCATTGGCTCAGCTTTATGTTATGTCAGGCAGCTTAATTTCCTCGACGACGCTCAGCTTACTCTGGCTGTTGACGTCATGTTCCGAGGAAAACCGGACGTGCACGTGCGCTGAGTTACGTCTGGATCACTCTCTGCATGAGTACAATATTTTAATCTATATATTAATACGATAACGTGTGTGTTATTTTCTGTATCACATTTTTTTTTCTCTTCCGAGTGGCTGTTGTTTAATTGTTATGCCTTTCCATTTCCTGTAATAAATAATTTTACCAAGAATTCTTCATCAGTTTTGGTTTCGGTTTCGATTGTAGCTGAAAGAACTCAAGTTATATATACATACATTGTTTTTTTCTTCATAAGTTTTGGTTTCGGTTTCGATTCAAGCTGATGCACCCAAGCCATATGGATATATTTTTTTTTATTTTTGAAATCACAGGTTTATAATATATAAGAATGGATCCAAAATTGACTCTTATAGTAATATATACGAAATCTGCATAAATTAAAATATCATATTTAATCATATTTTACGACCAGGCTATGCCGGGCGTCCCTGCTAGTTTAGATATATACTTTTACAGTTTTAACAAAAGAACTACAATAATATCAGGGTGTCTCCATTTACGCTGAACATCCACAAAAATGCCAACATCAATATATGTATAATATTACATGTGAAAGAGTCCACTGTGGAATTTCCACAGGTCCCGCTAGTTAATATTAAAATGATTTCAATAAAACGTGATTTGTATTTATGAGTGTATTTAGTATATTATTTACAGCCCAACTTTAATAGTTTAATATATTTCAATCTATAATTCCAAACTAAAATTATTAACATTTAATTAATGCATAAAAAGGGTACTCTAATTCATTTCCAAATTTAATCCATAGATATATCTGCTTATAACTAATGTTTTTATATCTATTTTTACAATTATCACATTTGGTTTATTCATTGGGGTCAACACATCAATAATATAATGCTTACTTATTTCAACTAATTAAACGCGATTTTAAATCAACACTAAAAAATTGTCATTATAAACCAATTCTTAATATACTTCTTGATTTATCCATTTGCTTTTCAATTTATTTATCACTAAAAATACTATTTTATTTTTTATTTAAGGTCATTTTTTTTTTATTAATAGCTAATGTTTAACATTTCTAAATATTGCAATTAGGTCAGTAGTTAGAACTTTGAAAAAGAAAAAAAACAAAAATTTGTTGTCTCGAGCGTGTTCGTTTAAAAACGAGATTCTACTGGAACAACAGCATAGATTTTAAAAGGTCAACTCTTTTGGAACCGTTACCTGACAACTGCTATAGACTAATATTCCCGCTTTTTATTTGCTTACGGCTACCTGGATGTTACTTCTAATTCGGTTATAAAATGTCGGAACTAGATTTTCACTGTATTTGTGACCCTATCTCCCTTCTATTCGAACAATTGTTTCAATCCTAGGAAACGAAAAAGTACCTGTTGTTTTTACAAAGAAGTCACCACTTATCAAGGCCCGGATGCTACTCGAGAATAAGAGTAAATAAGTGTATAGTAGTTGATGAGAAAATATTGTAGTAATCGTTAGTAGTAGAAATTTGGTAAATTGGATTACTTAAGTTGGACTTGAAGACGACCATATTGTAGTCAGTTGAAAAGCAGGAAAACGGAAAAAGATTTCCACAGGCGTGCAGTTCTAAGCAAAAAGCTTTGGCCATGAAATCTACATTTAGGTTTAGGCACAGAAAAAAGTGGGGAAAATTATTGATAGTGGTTTCAGATAGGCGAGTGTTTTTCATGAAAGTCAGGCGAGGCAGGGGACCATAGATTGTAACTCAGACGAGCACTTGCCATAAAAATAACAATAAAGCAGAAATAGGCTCGCAACGTCTCTTCTGTAAGAAAGAGGTTGTAATGAAGAGAAGGCTACGAAATCTATTTTGAACTCTGTCAAAGTAGGATAAGCTGCTTCTAGCAGCTCCTGCCAAGATGTGGAAACAGTACTCCATCCTTGGACGTACTTGGCTCTTATACAGGTAGAGAATTGCATCAGCAGTTAGATATCTACTGAAGTGGTAGAAGGATCTAACCATTTTTCTAGCAGCCTTGGCAACGGTTTTGATGTACATATTCAATCTCAGATCAGGAGTAAAGGTCAGACCTAGATACTTGTCAAAACATGGAGCTTCCATTCATTTCTTGTAAAAACATGGAGCAGCCATTCATTTCAATTGATGCCAGACAGGGATAAGTGCGTTGATGATGAACGATAGAAGCTTGCTTTTAGATGCATTAAAATTAACAGCCACTTCTTTCCCCATCGCACCATATTATCAAGATCAAATGAGAATCAGAGAGAACTTAGTCATTTACAGCCTTTGAAGTGCTACCATAGATGGTAGTGCTGTAAGCATAAAATGTCTATGAATGATTTGGGAGATAATTGATGTAGATCAGGAAGTCTCCGTCGAAAGATTCGCAAATCCTATGAGATAACTGTTAGCACATCTGCTGTCACTGAGGAGGTTATTTTTGCTGAGGTGATTGACTACTTCTCTATTTAACGCAGATTCCAGCAACTTACTCATGACGCACAGCAAACTGATTGGTCTGTATTGAAAGGGGGGTGACCGATCACCTGAATTTTTAAATACGGGACATACTGATGAGGTTTTTCAGAAGGTTATGAAATAATTCTCCTTAAGACAATGCTTAAATAGCTTTGTAAGTATAGAAGCTAGTTCTGGTTGAAGCTTTCTCAGCACTATAATAGAAATGCCGTCAGGGCCAGTTGCTTTACAGGAATTGAGGTTTTTTATTAGCTTGGCAACATCATGTACATATATTTGTATGTTGCATAGCGTGTTTTCAGACACAGGAGGAAAAACGGAGGGTTGGGGGGCCTGATAGCTGCAAAGTTTTTGGTCAAAGTTTGGCTTTGTACGATGCTGACAAGATTACCTCAGGTCCATCGGTGATGGTTGGCATACAGCACACACTTCTATTTAAGACCTTGTTTGTTATTTGCCAAAATTGGTGGGAAACAAGCCGCTCCTCAGCTACTTGGCGGACTGAGCATACAACCTTCACGCATTCTTTATTACTATTTTAGAGTGGTTGCTGGCAGTCCTTAAGGCAGATTTAGTCTCAATACATCTATTAAATTAGAAGCAATGAAAATAGTAATTTCTGTGCACAATGGCAGCAGCACATTCTGGAAAGAACCACGGCTGGCTGTTAGGTTTTTGCTGTAATTTTTTTTGAGGATATGAAGGGGCCCATACCTACAATTAACTATTCCGTCAGGTTTGATATTATGGAAGACACTTTCTTTAAAACATGGGATTTAGAGGTATAAAAATACAAAGCTATTAATATGTATGAAAATACAAAGCTATTCATATGTATAAAAATACAAAGCTATTCATATGTATAAAAATACAAAGCTATTCATATGTATAAAAATACAAAGCTATTAATATGTATAAAAATACAAAGCTATTAATATGTATAAAAATACAAAGCTATTCATATGTATAAAAATACAAAGCTATTAATCTGTATGAAAATACAAAGCTATTAATATATATAAAAATACAAAGCTATCCTAGTCACTCATACAGTATCGATATACTGTACGATGGATAATGGTGTCGGAGGACTTATTATATTTTGTTTTTATCTTAACTGAGACAGCTGAGTGGAGAAATCGTGACAGAACCTCCCCTCATCATTTGTCTTGTTTGAGTGTGAACATTGAAGTCTCCAGAGGCATGAATATTAGCCAATTGATGAGCAGACAGGATGTGATCAATTTTCTAAGATATCCTCTTAAAGATAGTAACACCGCTGTTATGGGGACAATAGAGGGCAAATATAAATGCAGTTGTATGAGCAAGTCCAATCTGAAAGCGCATATAGGGCAATTTAGGGTCTTCTTTGGAAATGTCCCTGCCACATGGAAAGCCATCTCTAATGTAATACATAGTTCATGCCCATGGCGATCTTGGCTTCAGATTTGGACGTTAAATTAGAATATCCTTTAATTACGAACTTATCTATGGAAATAGTCGGTCCAATGCCAGTTTTGCTTAGGAAGAATAGGTTTGGTTTGGTTTCCTGCAATTGGATTTTAACCTCTGGAAGTTGGAACGTAGACCCCTGATGTTGGAGAAGGAGACGTGGTAGTGGGGGTCTATGTTGGAAGTTGGAGTTCTGGGTTTAATTGTGTATTTTTTATGGATACCTTTCATGATGGAGGATTTGAATTTGTGGAATAGGTCGACAGCCTTGGTTAGAGCAGGACAGAGAGGAAAAGTAAGGGAGAAAAAGAAGTGAAGAAATATTTTTGGTTGTAACACATGACAAGGTAAATCCAAAAGATCCACTAATGTGGCATCCAGATGCCTCACCGGAAGCTACTGCATGGTCCAGAATCCATTCACCAAATGGCAATACAGCAGCCTCAGTACTTTCCGCCTGCTGATAGGACGACCTTCTTCGTGGTTAATCAAAGGTTCGGGTCCTTGACTATCAGGCGGATAACGCCAGTCCAGATAAAACGTTTACCTCCAGCACCCTTACTAGTGACATGGTTACAAGGATAGAAATAAAAACAGTAAATTTCGGACATCTTGGGCGATTGCTCACGCAAAAAATACTGCCGACCTACAATACAGCTTTTTCTTCTCCTTTTGTCAGAAAAATTACTCGTACTAAACGAGGACTGAGAGACAACTAAGGAGAAGCGAGAGTTATGGAAGCTGCCGACAATGCATCCACAATGAATTATCTACTCTCCATATTAATCTAACCATTAGCCAGACGGCTTTCCATAATTCGAGAGGAAATGAGCAGTATAATATCAACGGGACGCTATAGAAACTCTGACGTTAACCTAAAAAATCTTGGCACCTAACAATGGTAAATAGTACCAAATTAAACGGGGTCAGTGTTGAGAACCGTCACCAACGAAAAATTATTTTGATACATACGTCGGGCCCTCAAACGACATTACCATCTTAACTGACTGTAACAGTAACACCTGAGCCTGTCTCATTTAACGCTATGTAAATAGTAAGCATGACTCGCTATAACTGTTGAGGTAGATTCGATTTAATCTAATGCTCAACACGTGCATATATTTCAGTAACGACAAAAAAAACCCCACTGTATTTAGCTCATATTGGGAAATAACGGTTTTAAAACTTATATTGAGAGAATTTAGATTCCAGTGACCTCCTTTCAGTCGCTTTTTCCCGTCTTCTCTTTTCCCCCACGACTACGTTTGCAAAATCTAATTTGACACAACCGAAAGTAGAATATTTGGTACCTGCTCCTCTGCGTCAGTCACTCGATAAAAAAATCTCTTACACTGTAAAGGGTGAACTGTTCCACTCCGATATATATTTTTTATTATTGTTTATATTTCTTGGTTAGCAGATTTTTATGCTTGATTACATATTTTTAGAGGAATATTCATGTGAATATATGCGACTTATGACATGATGGAAAACGGGGTTTCACAACAAAAAAAAAAGAAGAAAAAAGACATACGTTAATGAGTCTAAAATATAAAAAGGATAATTTAATCGTCATTGCAGGGCAACATTTTCCAGCATTCGCTAAGTCGGTATAATAAATATTAATAAATATGCTCTTATCGTCATAAATGGACACTCTAACACGGGGTTTTCAGCAAACGCCCCCCGAACACATGCTTCCTCCCTTCATCCTTACATAATAATGTTAGCAGTAGTAGTGCTAGTACATACTGAAGTGAAAATAATTGAATGTTCAGAAAATTCACTCAACAAAATTCTACACTGTTGATCGCATAACAAATACGAATAGTAACCTATAAAATATAAAGGATTCTACATCAATAGTGAATATAAAAAATGGAACATTCTTTAACAATGTTGTCAATTTAAAACCTAAATCTTACTCATTTGCTTTTATGAATTGTATGTAGCAAAAACAAAATGATCAAAATGTAAATAAAATTTTCAAATATATTTTGTGAAGTAAACAAAAGACAATTTTGTCATCATTTTGCAAATAAATCTTTTTGTATTTTAAGACTTATTCAAGACGGTCTTGATATTGTCAACATACACTCCTTGTGCAGAAATCATAATAGGATAATAAGTCGTAATTATGGTCTATCAGCTTAGCCTTGCTTGCCAGAACCTAGGACCCATTCGATAGTTGAGAAAGACTTGTTGAAAATATGAACCAGAAATCAATAAGATTTAGGAAACACTTAAGTTTTGTCAACATTATCGAGTGTAATTCTTGAATTAATTTTTCCAATAAAAAATAAATGTGATGAAATCAATTTCCACAATAATTGTGAATGACAAAGAAAATGGGTTGAGAAATACCTAGTAATGTTATTAGAAGCTCTCAGTTTTTCACCGCCCTTCCCAAGGACTCCTTACACGTTAAATTTGGCCACCACCCATCTGAATTCACTTGTGACTTATATATATATATATATATATATATATATATATATATATATATATATATATATATATATATATATATATATATATATACATATATATGTATATATATATATATATATTTATAAATATATATATATATATATTTATATATATATATATATATATTTATATATATATATATATATTTATATATATATATGTGTGTGTGTGTGTGTGTGTGTGTGTGTGTGTGTGTGTGTGTGTGTGTGTGTGTGTGTGTGTATACAGGGGAACCCAAAAAAACAGAGGGCATTCAATTGTTTTTCTGAGCATTTTACAGTCAACGGAGAAAAAAGGCCAAAGACCCTATTGTTTTGATGTGATGTTTTGAACATAATAAACTAGTTATGACCAAAGTTTCATTTCATTCGGACAAAACACTAAGAAATGGGGTCTAATTAGATATTTCATTGAGGTAATACTTTCCGGACGATCCTAGCCAAAAAGGTAAAGCTAAATATATAAAAATATAAGTGTAATGATTAAAGTTAAATTTTGTCGATTAAAATATGTATTGAAAAATATATTCAAGTTAAGAATTTATTGTTTGAAACTAGGAATATATGGAGAAGAATTATGAGAGGAAATAAACATAATATTTCTCCATATATTCCTAGTTTCAAACTATAAATTCTTAACTTGAATATATTTTTTAATCTACTGAATTTAACATTATTCATCACACTTAATATATATATATATATTATCTATAATATATATTATCGCTCTATATAATCTATAATTATGCACACATATATAAGTTAGCTAGTTAGTTAACTAAGTATCTATTAATTCGTATGTAACTCTAAGTAAGTATGCCATTTACGCTTAAGTAGATTAAAATGTTATTTGTAATAATTTATTATATTATATAACTTAAATAAACGATTTATAAAACATTTTAGGCATTTTCTATAAAAGAAAATTCGTTTTTTTCTTGCCATATTTCATTTTGGCATATCATATAAACGATAAAATTAAATAAAGCAACGTGATCAGACAAGTGAATTAACTACCAACCGACCTTATTCCTTACTTTTGTTTGTCCTCACTTACCATATTCTTAGATTAATATAATTGCTTAGGGTCACTGGTCACGACGTTTTACGTTTGGGGATATTAGAGAGAAAGAGGAGAAAGATATAAGGAATATTGAGAGAGAGAAAGAGAGAGAGAGACAGTTAAAATTATGAATAGGATGTTAATTAACTGGCAAAAGATACCATTGTAATGCATATATTCAAATATTTTAAACAAGGCTAGCAGAATGAAAACCAGCGGCCATTTTGGTTTTTCATGTAACCATTGTTAATGTCGGAAATATAGAAAACGAATTCAACCCTGGTTGAACGCCTCATTACATCTGGTTTGTGATTAAATTTCCTTTTTGTTTCGTTCCTTGTGGGGAAATTTCTCATTTTATTTTATCTATTGGAGATGGTTGCAATCGCGTCTAAGGTTTCATTTGATAGAATTTTATTTTTAAATCGGGCATTTTGAATCTCTTCGATGGCAATATCATGGTTTATATTTCATTGATGAGATGAAAACGATTTCAAGTCAATGTTGAATCTATTGACAGAAATAGAAGTGAATCCTCTGACTCCCAAATATAATATGATCTACACACAATATATTATATCATTTTATATTATTATATGTGTACATACACTAAATGGTAAAATTACATATATATATATATGTATATGTATATATATATATATATATATATATATATGTACACACACGTACACGACACGTAAGGTGTGTGTGTATGTGTTGATACAAAAATATATGATGATATAAAGGACAGTTTTTTTTTTTTTTTTTTTTTACAAAGGTATCACCACATTATCAAGGCCCAGAGGCCACTCAAGGATAAGGGTTAAAGAGTGTACAGTAGAAATTGGTCAATATAGTAATCATTAGTAATGAAAATTTGGTAAATTTAATAACTTATATGGAACGGCTCATCAAGAACTTATTTACTTTAGACTTGAACACAACCATATTGTAGTCAGCCGGAAAGCAGGAAAACGGAAGACAATTCCACAGGCGTGCAGTTCTAAGAAAGAAGCTTTGTTCATGGAATCTACGTTAAGGTTTAGGCACAGATAAAGAGTGGGGGAAATTATTGATAGTATTTACAGTTAGACGAGTGTTTCTTGTGAAAGTTTGGCGAGGGGGGACCATAGATTGAAGCTCAGTTGAACACTTTCCATGAAAATAACGATACATCAGAGACAAACTCGCAACATCTCTTCTGTGAGATAGAGGTTGCAAGGAAGAGAAAAGGACATCTCCTACGAGGCTACGAAGTCTATTTTGAACTCTATCAAGGCAGGACAAGTCCTTTCTAGCAGCTCCTGCCCAGATGTGGCAACAGTATTCCGTCCTTGGACGTACCTGGCTCTTATATAGATAGAGAATAGCATCAGCAGTGAGATATCTACTGGATCGATAGAAAGATCCCACCATTTTTCCAGCGGCCTTGGCAACAGATTTGATATATGTGTTCCATTTAAGATCAGGAGTAATGGTCAAGCCCAGAAGCTTGTCAAAACTTGAGGCCTCCTGAAGACGAGAGCCATTCATTTCAATTGATGACAAATGTGGATTAGAATGTTGATGATGTAAAGAGAGAAGCTTGGTTTTAGATGGATTAAAAGTAACCAGCCACTCCTTTCCCCATTGTACTACGTGCTCAAGATCAGAAGAGAGAGAATTGGAGAGAACTTGGTCGTTTACTGTCTTAGATGTGGTACCATAAATGGTAGTGTCGTCAGCATAAATGTCTACAAATGATGTAAGGATATGATTTGGAAAATCATTAATGTAGATCAGGAAAAGAGTTGGGCCCAGGATGGATCCCTGAGGGACACCGGCATTAATACTGTGAGCTTCTGATTTTTGCCCCTCAACTACTACTCTTATGAACCTATCAGAAAGAAATGATTTAATAATTGAGAAGACTTTTCCAGCTATACCATAGCTAGCGATCTTATGAAGTAAACCTTTATGCCATACCCTATCAAAGGCTTTAGATATGTCAAGAGCAATTGCCCTAGAAAGATTGCCACCGTCGAGAGATTTGCTAATCCTATGCGATATAACTGTAAGGACATCTGCTGTAGATCTAGCAGAACGGAAACCATATTGAGTGTCACTAAGAAGGTTATTTTTGTTGAGATGTTTGATTACTTCTGTATTTAACACAGATTCTAGCAACTTACTCATGACGCACAGGAGACTTATTGGCCTGTACTGAGAGGGGGATGAGCGATCACCTGAATTCTTAAATACAGGGCATACTGATGAGATTTTCCAGGGAGATGGGAAACTGTTCTCCTTAAGACAACGTTTAAATAGTTTTGTAAGTATGGGCGCTAGTTCAGGTTGAAGTTTTTTGAGTACTATAATTGGAATACCATCAGGGCCAGTTGCTTTACTGGAATCAAGGTTTTTGATTAGCTTGGCAACATCACGTACAGATATACGTATATCACATAGCGTGTTTTCTGATACAGGAGGAAATATTGGGGGTTGGCGGTCTTGGTCGCAAAGGGTAGAATTAGCTGCAAAGTTCTTGACAAAGAGTTTGGCTTTGTCTGATGCTGACGAGATTACCTCAGGTCCATTGATAATAGTTGGGATGGAGCACACGCTTCTGTTCAGGATTCTGTTTGCTATTTGCCAAAACTGGTTGGAACCAAGCCGCTGCTCAGCTACTTTGGACTTAACAGATTGAGCATACAACTCTCTTGCGTTCCTTATTACTTTCTTACAATGGTTGCTGGCAGTCCTGAAAACGGCTTTAGTTTCCATACATCTATTACGTTTGAAGCAGTGGAAAAAGTGATTTCTGTGCGCAATGGCAGCAGCACATTCTGGAGAGAACCATGGCTGGCTGTTAGGTTTTTGCTGAAACTTTTTAGAGGGTATGAAATGGTCAATACCTACAATTAACCAATCAGTTAGGTCTAATACTATAGAGGACACATCCTTTTTAAACATGGAATGCAGAGGTAGATCAGATATAAATGTACGGAAGCTATCCCAGTCAGCCTTAGTGTATCGATATACTGTACGATGAAGAGGTACGTCTGGGGACTTATTACATTTCATTTTTATCTTAATTGATACAACAGAGTGGTCGGAAGATCCAAGAGGCGACAGAACAGAAACTGAACATAGTTCAGGGCAAGTTGTGAGAAAAAGGTCTAGTAGGCTCGCATACTGGCCGTCATTATCGGGCACACGGGTAGGTTCCTGAACAATCTGAGTGAGGTCATAGGCAATGGAGAAATCATGACAGAACCTCCCCTCATCATCAGTCTTGTTTGAGTGGCTCAACCATTCGACGTTGTGAACATTGAAGTCTCCACATACGTGAATGTTAGCTGAAGGATAAGTAGAAAGGACTTTGTCAATTTTCTCAGATATGCTTTGAAAGATAGTAACTCCGCTGTTGTGGGGGCGATAGAGAGTAAATATAAATGCAGTAGTGTGAGCTAAAGCAACCCGGAAGCACATATAGGGTAAGTTAGGATCTTCCCTGGAGATGTCCCTCCCACATGGAAAGCTATCTTTAATATAGGCACATATTCCATGCCCATGGCGATCTTGGGGGTCAGATTTAGAAGTTAAGTTAGAGTATCCTGTAATTGCAAACTCATCTAGGGAAATAGCCTGTCCAATGCCAGTTTCACTTAAAAATAAAAGATCTGGTTTAGTCTCCTGTAATTGGGTTTCAACCTCTGGAAGGTTAGAACGAAGACCCCTGATGTTGGAGAAGGAGACATGGTAGTAGGGGTCTACGTTGGAAGTTGGAGAACCGGGTTTAATCGTGTATTTTTTCTTGAAACTTGTCATGATGAAATTTTGGAATTTGTGGACTAGGTCGACAGATTTACTTAGAGCAGGACAGAGAGGGGAAACTAAGAGAGAAAAAGAAACGAAGATTTTTTTTTTTTTGTAGCACATGATAAGGTAAAGCCGTAACAATTACCCACTAGTATGGCATCGAGAGGCCCCACCAGAAGCTACTGCATGGTCCAGATTCCATTCACCAAATGGCAATACAGCAGCCCCAGTACTTTGCACCTGCTGATAGGACAACCTCCTTAGTGGTTAATCCAAGGTTCGGGTCCCTGACTATCAGGCGGATAACGTCAGCCCAGACAAAACGTTTACCTCCAGCACCCTTACTAGTGACATGGCTACAAGGATAGACATAGAAACAGAAAATTTCCACCAACTCTGCCAACTGTTCGCGCAATAATACTGCCAACCTAGAAAACAGCTTTTTCTTCTCCCTTTGTCAGAAAAATCACTCATTTAAAAAATGAGGACTGAGGGACAAATAAGAAGAAGCGAGAGTAACAGGAGCTGCCGATAACGCATCCACAATGCGTTTTCTACTCTCCATTAAAAAAAAACAAAAACAAAAAAACTATTAAGTATTGTACTTAATAAAAGTCCAACTGACGTGTTTAAGGGAAAGTATGGTGATAGATTCCCCTCTCACGAACTAAAAATGAGTACAATTAGGTAATCTATTTTTGCAATCAACTCGGTTGATAAATAAACATTTATGGACGAGAAAAAAAAAAGCTAGCATTTAATACAACAGAAATACATAAATTAAATACTGAAATAAAATGTAGTTATTAATATTGGAATCAAAAATAAAAAGTGCGAATTAGTAGAGAAAATCACTTGTCACAACAACGTTTCTTCCGTCTCCAAACTGCAAACTAGTGAAGAATTTAACTTTTAATAGCGTTCAGAAGATTTTTTTTTTTTTAAATTAACCGTTAAGAGAAAGCGTGATTTTATTCTGAATTTTAACTAATCACGTTTTAAGCAACTTATGATATAAAGGAAAATCAGATGGGGGGGGGGTTCTTCCGAAGTTAGTTGGTGACGTTATAAGTAATTGCGAGATAAGATGGGAGCCAGAAATTAGGGGTGGGGGACTGAAAATGATAATATAATGGATTGATTATACAATATTTAAGATCAACTTGGTAGATAAACATTTATTTTAGTTCTTTTCAATTCGATTTTTAAAGGAATCAATTTCCACATGAAAACGAATTTCAATATTCAAACTCTTAAATAGTTATTTTAAAATAATGTAATAGATCTATAAATAAATAAAATCACAGATAAGAGTTATATCATACAAAGATTTAATGTCAGCTTCGGAGAAAAGAAATATTTTTCACATTGGCAACAAAACTCCGAAGACGAGATTTTCGTGTAGCGACTTGTAAATATTCAAATTTCACACAAACTCGTGTAAATGTTCTTTGCTCCGAAATTGACAATAAATTGCACTATGATATAACTCTCTTCACATGAAAAACACGAGGGTCAATTTGAACATGAAAAAGTACAAAGGTCAATTTTACCTTTTTCCTGAAAGTGCCCGCCCATTGGCTGATTAGGATGGCGCGGTGGAAACTAGTAAGATGGTTGACTAACTAAAAATCCAATAGACTGCGAGTAAACACAACACTTTGCATAAGTCTGACGATTTCTCATAAGAATGAAACGCGGAATATTCTGTGTAGCCTATTTGCCATATATATTTTATAACTTACTATATATATATACAATGAATTATAAATAATATTTATTTTTGTACTTTTATTTTTCATATTTTATTCTCATTATTTTTATAATTTATTTTTTATTTTATTTTTTACACTTATATATACATATATATATACACACATATATACATTTATGTGAATATATGCACACATATATACACAGCTTATATTGTTAGCTGTAATTTAATTACGTAGCGCAGTGATTTCATATGAAGAAGTAACATAAAATTATCATTTAAGTTTCACAATAGAGCAATACATTTTCCCAAAACCGCAATAAAATTTCTCAATAGTAAAGTACATTCCTAAATAGTGCAATACATTTTCTCAATAATGCAATACATTTTCTCAATAATGCAATGCATTTCCTGAATAGTGCAATACATTTTCTCAATAGTGCAATCAAATTTCTCCGAAGTGCAATACATTTCCTAAATAGTGCAATACAAATTCTCAACAGTGCAATACCTTTCCTCAGTCGTGCAATACATTTTCTCAAGAGTGCAAAATATTCCCTCAATAGTGCAATACAATTTCCTAATAGTGCAGTACAATTTCTCAATCGTACAATACTATTTCTCAATAATGCAATACCATTTCTGTATAGGGCAATATATTTTCTAAATACTGTCATACATTTTCTCAATAGTGCAATACATTTTCTCAATAGTGCAATACATTACCTTAATAGTACATTACATTTTATTAATAGTGCAAGACAATTTCTCAATAATTCAATACATTTGCTCAACGATTCAATACAATTTCCTAATAGTGCAATACATTTTCTCAATATTGCTATACAATCTCTCAATAATGCAATACATTTTCTCAAAAGTGCAATACATTGTCTCAATATTGCTATAAATTTCTCAATAATGCAATACATTTTTTCAATATTGCTATACAATCTCTCAATGATGCAATGCGTTTTCTCAATATGGCTATACAATTTCTCTCAATAGTGCAATACATTGTCTCAATAGTGCTATACAACTTCTCAATAGTGCAATACATTTTCTGAATATTGCTATACAATTTTTCAATAGTGCAATACATTTTCTCAATAATGCAATCCATTTTCTCAATATTGCTATACAATTTCTCAATAGTGCAATCCATTTTCTCAATAGTGCAATCAATTTTCTCAATATTGCTATACAATTTCTCAATAGTGCAATCCATTTTCTCAATATTGCTATACAATTTCTCAATAGTGCAATCCATTTTCTCAATAATGCAATCCATTTTCTCAATATTGCTATACAATTTCTCAATAGTGCTATAAATATTTTCTTGAAAGATCACACATTAATAGAGCGAGACACACAAGAATTTTCTCGTTTTCAGAAAAAATGAATACCCACTGTCCGAACTGGAAAGGTCCTATTCGTGAACTGTAGCGTTTTTGTAATATTAGTTTTGTCCACGCGTTGATGAAGCTAAAGTTGTGCAAATTATAATTGCATAAACAGTTTTATTCTTATATGCATACAGATTTGAAACGTGCGTCATGTTCTGCCCAATAAAAGAAACACTTTCTGTAAATGCGTAAATTCTTGTGTGTCTATCCCTATTTACATGGTATGCATATATATACATACATATATATATATATATATATATATATATATATATATATATATATATATATATATGTGTGTGTGTGTACACACACGCATATACATACATGTATGCATACATATATATCCACTTATATAATATATACATATATATGCATATACAAATAATTCAACTTTCTTAATCCTATTTAAAATGTCTCCCTAAAAAGATAAACAAAAATAAAAAAAGACTCGTCGTGTAGCTAGTAAGATATAAAACAAGGATAAATATATGATGCTGTGTATACTCATATTAATCTTTATTTAATAGTAGATTGTTTTGGGCGGAAGGAAATCTTGGAGGGATTTTCAATGTTGGTCCAAATTTCGTTTGGAACTTTGCCAACTGATCTTTTCATGCCAAAAAGGGAATCATAATAAAATTGTTCTAAAAACACAAATAGATATACAAGAAATACACAAAAATGACTGATTAGAGATAGAGGATGGCAAACGTATTCATGATTAACGTGTGTCGGGAAAAAAAACTGGGAAGAAGAAGAATTCTCAAGGAATAACAGAAAAGACTTCTAAAGTGCGACTTTACGTTTAAATCTCACATCTGTAAATGCGTCATTATATTTGACAGCGCATATAATTAAAATATTTTTGTTTCTTTTTACTGAAAACCAAGGGTATGTCTACTATTATTGGCATCCAAGTATATGTGAAACGGAAGATGACTTTATTTGTCGAAAGCTCGTGAATAAAGAAACTTCATTAAAACATAACATTTGAAGCATTTTAAATTACAAGCGAATATTTACAATAGATTTTTTGAAAGAACAACCCGAAGATAGTGCATACGGAAAATGCATTCATACGTTCATTCAGACCCATAGTAGCAGGACCATCATGCCCAACAAGCAGACTTAGCAACCTAATAGATATACTATTACAGCCCTTCACCAATCTAGTCAGAAATTTTGTAAGAGATAACACACTTTCTTAGCTCCCTACCACAAACAGTAGACGAAGGACTATACTAGCCACATTCGATGTTAGCAGCCTATATAGCAATATCCCACACAATCTAGGAAAAGAAGCTATCGCATATTGGATTGACAAACATACACAGACTTTACACCCCAGATTCAATAAACAATTCGTGATTGATAGCATCGACATAATCCTCAATAACAACTCCTTCCAATTCAATAAAGACAACTACATCCAAATACTAGGCACAGCAATGGGTACCAAAATGGCACCGACATATGCCACCCTTACTCGCCTTCCTAGAAGAGACCCTTTATGAAAGGATAGAGCAAAAGTACGGGCACAATATAAAAACACTCTTCATAAAATCTTGGAAAAGATACCTAGACGGCTGCTTTATCCTCTGGAGAACCTCATGGGGGGATAGCAAAGAACTCCACACTTTGCTACAAAATCTACACCCAAAAATAAACTTCACACTAGAACAAAGCCCCACAGAACTACCTTTCCTAGACATCCTAGTAACAATAAAAAACAACAACATAATCACAGACATCTACCACAAACCCACAGACACTCAACAAACCTCCACTTCAAAAGCCACCATCCTAAAAACTGTCTAAAATCAATACCCTACTCCCTAGCACGTAGAGTCTGCACCATAGTAACAGACAGACACCTCCGTTCAACTAGACTGAATGAACTACAAATAACACTGCGGAAAAGAGGATACCCACTACCACTAATACAGAAAGGTATTGAACTGGCTGTATAAAAATTCCAATAGACCAACTAAGAACCCCAAAAGAACACAACAAAGAACAAATTCTAGCATACGTCTCTACACACAACACAAACAACCCAGAACTATTCACACATAACAAAAAACCTTATCCTCCTCAATCAGAACGACAAACTAAACAACATACTTAAAACAACAAAAATAATAAAAAACAAACGCCAACCCAAAAACTTAAAACACATCCTAACTTCCTCAAAACTCGTCCCACATACTACAAAAGGAGTTACAAAATGCAACAAACCGCGATGTGGAGTATGTGACATAATAATAGAAGGTAACACATACACATTCAAAAACCCAGCACAAACATTCAAAATAAAAAAGGATCTAAATTGCACCTCCAGAAATGTAGTATATGCACTAAGATGCACAACATGCAACAAATCCTACATAGGCGCCACCAAAAATTTCAGCAATAGAGTGGCCTTACATAAGAGCAACATCAAAATTGCAGATAACAGACACCTCTATGTTTCAAAACACGTACACACATGCAGTGGAAACAGCTTCAAAATAATGCCAATCTTCCAAACAGACAATTATTTTTATTTACTTACACAGGAAAAAAACTTCATCACCAGATTCACTCCTGAACTGAACAGAACCTAATACCATCACACAAAAACATGAAATGCAAGGTACACTCGCATGCACACCCATACACATACACATATACACACCCACACATAAATCAGAACCGACACATTAAAACACACACACGTGCGCGCATACAACCACACACAGACATAACACCCCTATCTCTAATACAACACACTGAACAATACCAACCCTACTTAACCTCGAAATCAACAACACTAGGAGACACCTACAACCATAGTATAATATCTGCTCCAACACCTCGCTCCCTCCTCAGTCAGTGGAGGAGAACCCCCTCATGACTGAAACGACTATCATCCCTTCTATCATCCTCCTCCCATACCTATACCCCCTCCAATGCCCCCCCTCTGGGGAACAAAATCTTCCCCACACTAGGAACCGATCCTGGGTCTGGCCATACCCACATGGAAACATTAAAAAATCCCCTATTTTAAATACACCCCTCTTTCTAAACAAACATAATATAAGGAATACCCGAAAAGACTAAAACGAAAAATCACGATACTAAAATCCAAGAATCCAAAAAATAAATATCAAAATAGAATGAAAGCACCCTACCCTTATTTCAGAAGAGCCAGTACCCCCCTCCCCACACATACACATTAGTAACGACCTCGGACCACAGCCGCCTTCCTAAAGAAGCAAATAACCCCAAAATACTATAAAACAATATACACATTCCCAAACCAATAAAAGCAAACACACACACACACACACACACACACACACACACACACACACACACACACACACACACACACTACCCCACCCTAAAGGAAAAGAAAAAAACATTAGCAGAAAGAGATAGCGACACTAGCCAGGTCAACGTCTCCCTGGACAAGCCCAATAAAAGAGCAATAAAAATTCAGCATACCAATAAATAATAAACACTTACAAGCCTCCACCCCTTGGAAAACTTCAAATTAACTACGAAAATCGCCATTTTTACATCTCCAACACATTTGAAAATAATTTCTGACGAGGACGCATCACAGACCGTCTGAAACGCGCGTAAACGATTTCAATGATCCAAACATAATTCTCAATGAAAAACCAAGACACGGAATAATAAAATAATGTTAAAAAATACACATTGTTGGTGACTACTCCCTTATATATATATATATATATATATATATATATATATATATATATATATATTAGCAGAAGTACCCGTCGTTGACTGGGTTCAAAAACAGCCTATAGAAAATGGACTGTGATTCATGAAAGTATGATAGGTTATGAAAAAGAGGGGTTGTAAAGAGATAAGTTTTGATACTCAAAAATTTTACCTTAAGCAAAATATGATGAAAGTTAAGATAATTTTCGCGAAAACATATTTTTATATCAACTTTGTTTCCATCCGTAGCCAAGAGTGACCAACAAAATGATGTTTCCTTACAAAGAGAAAATGTTATATATATAATAATATAAATATAAAGAAATAAATGTTACCATAATCAATAAAAGTTACTTTTATGGTAGAAAAGTTCATTGGTTTGTATTTTTAAGTAGTTTGTAAATATTTTTTTTTTAATTCACGAACCGGTTTTAAAAAAAAATCCAAATGGCAGCGACTTTGAAATGGAGAGCCCCGTTTTCAATTTGAAGGAGCATTCTGTGTTAACAATTTAAGAGAGTTCCGTCAACGTAAGGAATATTTATAAACATATTTTAATGTTTTCCGTTATTTTGTGCTTGAGGAATATTCGATTATGGCATGTGTAGTTTATATAAAAATTCATTTAAGTAGTTATCGCCTCAAATTTCGTTTTAATTTCGGTTTGCTGAAATTATTTCAATTAAAGAGCATTAAAAACTATTTCAAAACAAAAAAAAACATGAACTGAACTTTTATTGACTATGGTAACATTTATTTCTTGTATATTTATTTTTTCAGGTAGTCGTTTGTTGGCTTTTCTGCTAAACACTCTTACTAAATAATATCGACGAAATATTGAAAAACAAAGAAACAAAAACAGTTTTTAAAAATAATGAAGCTTTACTTACTTTAGTAAAATAACCCGAAACAGCAAAATGGGATATTAAAAAGTAAACACGTAATTACTTAAGTTTTTTAAAGCAAAGAATCGATATAAATATGAATAAGAAGAAAATGGCGCCCTTTTCGAACAGAACAGCTTCGTTTCAGTTTTACAGTATTGAACGGTGTAGTATTGCGCCGCCGGATTCAGGGTTGTACTATTTTAATGTAAAGAACACGCAGAAAGGGTTGTCATCAACTGAATTCCTTCTAGTACACTGACAAAAAAGGCTTAAACAGATATATAAATAAAAATTTAAACGTTATGCAAATGTTTTTAAAAAACACGTAATCACGTGAGCAGGATATTTTCCTTCTTTTGACACGATAACAAGTAACGTTTTTATTTTTTATTATTTATCTATTATCTATTTTCGACAGAGTGCCACGTGCAATTGGAGAAGGAAAAAAACAGAGTTATGCAAAATTTGTGTCGAGAATTGTCTAAAGTTCCGACTTTTTTGTTTCATTTTAATAAGAACGTGAATTAATAAGGTGAATTTATTCGACACAATATGAGTCAACTAAAAAAATAAATAAAAGCTAACGTCCACTAAGATTAAAGTGAAGATGTTATCGTGGACCCTCACCCCTTTTAAAAAACCTTGTTAAACTTTGTGACATATTTACTTTGTATGGAGGTCAGGCGCGAACGAACATCCAATAATTTTATTATACCATATTTCTTACAAATTGAAACATAATTATCAAAGTATATTTACACAAATAGATATGTAAAGTCTTTGTTAAAGTTTGTGCCATATTTCCATGGAGTACAGGCGCGAACCCTGACCACACAATTTTATTATACCATCTTCATTTAAGTTGAAACATACTTATCAAACTATTCTTATGTACATCTCTTTCAAAAACCCTTGTAAACGTTTTTTTTTTTCTCATTTTTTATTTCCATACTTTGGGGGTCAGGCGCGAACGCCGACTCCACAATTTTTATGAACCACCATTCTGTCAGATACAAACATACAAATTCCTGATCCTCGATACATCTTCTATTATTATATGTAATCAGTTTTTTAACATAGTCAACCATATAGGAGCCTATTCGTGACAACACACACCAACACACACACACACACACACACACACACACACACACACACACACACACACACACAAACAAACAGACGTTCAGCTTTATATTATATATATATATAAATATAATATATATATATATTTATATAAATAAATAATATATATTTATCTATATATATAAAAATGTAAAGTTGGTTCGTTCTAAACAAATAAAACCATGTTTATACGTTACCAATTTATTTGAAATTTTCAGACAACCCATTTTTAGAGTCGAGGTATGTTTTTATGTTATTAAAATAAATTTAGCTAATTAAAATTAAAATATTAAATAAAATAAATATATTTATTTAATCGTTTCTGCGAATCTGTTCTGTTGATAAAACTGAACTTCCGGTTGGATTCATTTTACAGCCACGAATTGACGAAAGGTTTCATTTTCTGTTAACTCGATAAGTAAAAAAACAAAAAAAAAACATATTTCATTTGTTTATCTTCCAAATTTTTTTAATTTACACATCTTTTCTTTATTATATAAGGCCAAAAAAAAAAGTTTGTTGCTTGCTTTTGAGTTTTTTTTGTTTTTCTATATAAGATTACTCATGCAGAGAGTGATCCGTGCTGAAATAATGTTATTATTTAAAAAGTCATTCTTAACATGGGGAGGTAAGGATGTTTTGTACCTATTCTGCACTTTAACCTTAAAATTGAATAAATAAAAAAAACATATCGTAAAACGTTATTTAAACGTGGAAATATGATTTAAAAAATAGCGCGGATCGCACATTTTTATTTATTGCGGACTATTATTCTCATCTTTATTAGTTGTTGTTTCACGAATTTTCGGCCAACTATTCCTCTGGTCTTCATGAAAAGAAATCCTTTTATAAATGTTCAGTAACTTTTTCCTTTTATTATTCTTAAAGAGTAAAACTTTTCTTATTCATGAAAGGAGTTAAGCCTACGTAAATAAATAAATGTTTGTACACGTGACAAATTATCAATAAATGGTTTAGTTACTTTTTTTTAAAAATGTTTGTAAAAGTGCGAAAGGCGACGTTGTTGTATACTCCCATGCTTAATTTCTATACTTATAGGTTTTTGGAATTTTTTTTCACTGGATTATTATTGATTGGACACTAATTAAACAGATTATTAAAAAAAAAAATGTAAAAAAGAAATCATTATTTCGACATTTGAAAGTGGTGCTCACTTTTTAGTTACAACGTTCTGATAAATCAGTCACCTATTTTGTAAGCAATAAAAACGCGGTATATCAAAACCATAGAAAGTAAAAATAATGAGTCTCTACCGCATTTGTAAGTCAGAAATATATTTGTTTCTCAAAGAAAAAAAAAGAGAGAGAACAGGACTTTTTTTTTATTGTTTTCATGAAAATAAAGTTTCGAGATTTTTAATTATTTTTTTTTTTTACTTATTTAGTCAGTTTGTGTTTTTTTTTTAATTGTTTTTGTGAAAGGTGAGTTTTTTTTCAAAACTTTTGTTTTGTTTCTTTTTAATTTTTTTTAAAGTGTTATAAATTTCACTAACATACTGGAGAAATGTTTAATAATTTGGTATTTTTTAGCAAATTGCATTGAAATTTTGCGGAAATAAATAGTTGTATTATGCATTGTATTCTTCGGCGACCATCTTTTTACGTGCACACGCGCCATAAACAAATACACACACGTAAAAAAGATGGCCGCCAAAGATTACAATGCATAATACAACTTTTTATATCTTGATAACTACTTATTTCTGCAAAATTTCGATGCGATTTTCGTATTCAGCATAGTCGAAAACCATTTCAAATCGTCATTTAAAAGAAAATTGAGGAGGTGGACCTAATCTAAAAATTTACCAATAATTTTTAATCCCATACGCCTCCCGATACATTGCTTCGTCAACATGCGACCATTTTATATCTCCCGAAGACACTTCCGTATTTAGAAAAAAAATAAATAAATAAATAAAAAGTGATCGATTTACCAGAACGTGGTAACTAAAAAGTGAGTATCCCTTTCAAATGTTGAAATGATTTTTTTTTTCAATTTTTTTTCATAATCTGGTTAGTGTTCAATCAATAATAATCCAGTGAAAAAATTTCAAAAAACCTATCAGTATAGAAACTCCACCACGTAAGTAAATAAATAAAAAATGTTACGTGCGCATGCGTTAGCCTTGACTAGGGGGGTACTAAGGGAACGACCATTAAATAATTCTGCGGGTCGCCATGGAACTCAACGCCCAAGGAGTATCAAAATAGTTTTCATGATCTGAAGAAATTTTTTTTTCCGAAAAGTGGGTGATCACTTTTCCATCTAAATTTAACTTAAAATGAGCACCCACTTTCTGGCCACCTGAGGAAGGGGCATTTATTTTCGTGTTTATTGGCTTAAAGGTTTTTTTGACAAGGCAGTTTGGTACGCGAATGCATATTTAACAGTTTTCGTTTATGCTCACGCATAGCATAAACAAAGGCTACGTCTGTGAAATGGAAAATAGTCCCAGAGTTCGGGGGTTAATACCATGCAAAAGAAATCAAACAAAAAGACTTTTTAGCCAAGAAACACACAGAAAGAAAAAAAAATAGCATCCATTTTTTTTCTATCAAATTCATTTGCTGTTTTTATTGAAAACTATTTTCCCCGGATTTTTTATATAATTTTCCATTAAGGGCTGTGCGTCTCACGTTCGTAAATAACAAAAATTTTTTTGTAGATTTTGGTGTGCTAAAAACGAATCTGCAACCGTTTCCGTCGCAAAAAAATAGTTTTTATGATATGAAGAAATTACTTTTTCGAAAAAGTGGCGATCACTTTTCCATGTAAATTTAACTTAAAATGAGCACCCACTTTCTAGCCACCTGAGAGAGGGGGGATTTTTTCCCATGTTTATTGGCTAAAAAGCTTTCGTTTATGCTTACGCATAGCGTAAACGAGGGCTACGGCTGTTAAATGGAAAATAGTCCCAGAGTTCAGGGGTTATTACCATGCAAAAGTAATCAAACAAAAAACTTTTTAGCCAAGAAACAGAAAAATGCCCCTCTCTCAGGTGGCCAGAAAGTGGATGCTCATTCTAAGTTAAATTTACATTGAAAAGTGATCACCCACTTTTCGAAAAAGTAATTTCATGAATGTCATGAAAACTTTTTTTTTGCTACATAAACGGTTTGCAGATTCGTTTTTAGCACACCGAAATCTACAATAAAATATTTCGTTATATATGAACGTGAAACGGGCCTTAAAGTAAAATGATACCGGATTTTTTTGAGCAGATTTGCCGTTTAGTTGTACAAATATCCTCAAACCAGGTAATCACTAAAAGGGATTTTTAAAAGTCGTCACCTGTATCGAGCAAAAGTTTAAAACCACCGATTATATGCCAGCATACATCATGGTAACATATATTGAGTGAGTTCCTAACAGTATTTTTAGTTTAAACTCATTTTCACAAAATTTCCCCAAACTTAACGTGTTCGATACGGTCTGCCGCCATTTGTATTTTTCAGATATACCGATAAACATTGAATGTTTTTGAACCGATTATACATTTTATAAAACACTAAAATCTTATCCAGTTAGGTAGAACACTTACTTTTCTTGCCTTTGATAACATTTTTTTGTTATATATTTATTTTTTGACAACTTCTTTGTATCTGTGTTTAGTAATATAAACCCTTTTCATTTAATGTAACGTTTAGTCGGCTCGAAAACAGTGTTTATTGGTGTATTTGAAAGCTACAAATGGTGGTGGACAATGTTGATTACTTTAAGTTAGAGAAAGTGAGTTAAAACTAAAAAAACTATACAAAATACTGTCAGAAACCTATCCATTATGCCAGCCTATGTCATGGTAACATATGTTCGGTGAGTTTCAGACACTGTTTTGTATAGTTTTTAGTTTTCAACTTACTTTCCCAAACTTAACGTATTCAACAGAATTCGCTACCATTTCTGTTTTTTTGAGCCAATTAAACATTTTACATTACATAAAAACACTAAACAATTATCCAATTAGGTAGAAACGTAAAATTACCTTACCTTTGCTTTCATTTATTTGTTTTTGGACGACTTTTTCGAATCTGTGTATAGTAACCCCCCCTCCCCCCACTATCAACCAAATATTAATTACTAAATCACATTTTTTAAAACAACAACAAAAAAAAAGCATTTAGCGTTTAAACATTTTTGTTACGTTCGGCTTCATCCACTGATTGTTGGTCAAGTCCAAAACATGAATGATTGACAGAAACTCTCGAGGATCCAGATCAAATTCTGCAAGAGTACCATTTTTTTCATTTTCGCCTTCTTTTTCACTTTTTGCAGTGGATTGCTGTACTAATATAAGAAACATGCATTTTCTCTTTTATTAAATTTTTCCATTATACCAAATTGAGCCACTGCAACGCGTGGCAGGGTACAGCAAGTATATATATATAAAAATATATATATAACTGAATAATATATATTTATTTATATAAATATATATATTTATTTATATAATATGTATATTTATAAAAATAAATATATATATTTATATAAATAAATATAAATATTTATATAAATATATATACATTTATATGAATAAATATGTATGCATATATGTATATTTATATAATATATATATATTTATATTAAATATATATATATAGGATAATAAATATATATATGCATTTATATAAATAAATATATATATGTATTTATATGATGAACACATATATTTATTTATATAAATAAATATATATACAATAAATATATATACATCTAAATAAATAAATAAATATATATATATTTATATAAATAAATATATATTTATATAAATAAATATATATATTTATATAATATATATATTATTTAATTTATATAAATATATATATTTATAAGGTATAATTAAAGCCAAGAACAATGCGAGATTTTTTTTTATATATAGAGTAAAACTCTAAACAACAGTAATTTTTTTTCTGTTGTATTCAATGGTGTTATAGATCTCAATATATTTCAGACTTATTAGTACTTTTTCAAGAGAAGACAGCGGAAGAGTGTTCTTCATGAGTGCAAACTCTGTCTGGCCGAGACTGAGGGATGTAAGTAGGTTGTCGTTTGCTTGAAGCATTGTTGAAGAAAATTATAAGGTAAAATTAAAGCCAAGAACAATGCGAGATTTTTTTTTTTATATAGAGTAAAACTCTAAACAACAGTAATTTTTTGTTTTTTCTGTTGTATTCAATGGTGTTATAGATCTCAATATATTTCAGACTTATTAGTCCTTTTTCAAGAGAAGACAGCGGAAGAGTGTTCTTCATGAGTGCAAACTCTGTCTGGCCGAGACTGAAGGATATAAGTAGGTTGTCGTTTGCTTGAAGCATTGTTGAAGAAAATTATAAGGTATAATTAAAGCCAAGAACAATGCGAGATTTTTTTTTTTATATATTACTGTTGTTTAGAGTTTTACTCTATATATAAAAAAAAAATCTCGCATTGTTCTTGGCTTTAATTATACCTTATAATTTTCTTCAACAATGCTTCAAGCAAACGACAACCTACTTATATCCCTCAGTCTCGGCCAGACAGAGTTTGCACTCATGAAGAACACTCTTCCGCTGTCTTCTCTTGAAAAAGTACTAATAAGTCTGAAATATATTGAGATCTATAACACCATTGAATACAACAGAAAAAAAAAATTACTGTTGTTTAGAGTTTTACTCTATATATAAAAAAAGATCTCGCATTGTTCTTGGCTTTAATTATACCTTATAATTTTCTTCAACAATGCTTCAAGCAAACGACAACCTACTTATATCCCTCAGTCTCGGCCAGACAGAGTTTGCACTCATGAAGAACACTCTTCCGCAGTCTTCTCTTGAAAAAGGACTAATAAGTCTGAAATATTTATATAAATAAATATATGCATTTATATAAATAAATATACATATATATTTATATAAATAAATATGTACATATATTTATATAAATAAATATATACATATATTTATATAAATAAATATATACATATATTTATATGAATAAATATATACATATATTTATATAAATAATTATGTACATATATTTATATAAATAATTATGTACATATATTTATATAAATAATTATGTACATATATTTATATAAATAAATATATATATATTCATATAAATAATATATATATATATTTATATAAATAAATATATATATATTTATATAAATAAGTGCATATATTTATAAAAATAAATATATATATATGAATATATCTTTATATATTTATATGAATAAATACATATTCATATATTTATATTAATAAATATATACCTATATTTATAAAAATAAACATATATATATATATATATATATTAATATATATAACTAAAACTATATTTATATAAGTAAATATATATATGCATGTATATTTCTCTCTCTCTGTCTGTCTGTCTGTCTGTCTCTCTCTCTCTCTCTCCATATATATATATATATATATATATATATATATATATATATATATTTGTACACTTAAAAATAATGAAGAGCAAATGGATTTTATTCAAATGTTTAATCGACGAAAATACGAATGAAATAACAAGAAGGGAAGAAAAAATCGTGAATCTATATATTATCTCTATATAAATAGAATGAACTCATTTTCCCCTCCGACTTTGACCCTAATCGGATTAAAATCCTGACATTACATGCAAATGTAACGCGTACAAACTGTAGCACATTATCTTAGAATTGCTATAGGCCTATTTCCTCTACAGTTCCTCGACAATTGTACATTCCTATTTTTTTCCGGTGAGAGTCCACTATCAAAATCGCTTAGATTCAATGGAAGTTGCAACATCTTTTCTCTCTATTAGATACCTCCTTTCTTCTCTCCCCATTTACACTTAAGCGGATGCGTTCACAAGGAACAGTACGAGGAAACACAGCGGTTTGGAATCGTACTAGGTTACTTATGCGTTTTTTTTTTTCGTTTTTTTTTTTTTAATCTTTTTTCCCTGATTTATGCTTTCTGATTTTTTCAACATAAATTAAAAATAAAAAATTAAAAGAAAAACGCGAAAACGCGATTATTATTATTGTTTTCATTTTGTTTATTTTTTTTTAGTGTAAGACGCAATCTGCGATACTAACCGGATTTTACTTCCGGTTTTAACGACTCTAACCGTGAAATCTAACTATGACCTTTATTTATTAGTACTTTCAACTCAACATTTATTTTGCACAAAGATTACAACGCAGCGATATCGTGATTTCATTTAGAATTCGAGAAAACAAAAACATTCATTTAGAATTCGAGTGTGATGTGACTACTGAAACTAAACCAAAACAAACTTCACTGCGGAATTGATATTTGACCTAATTTACTCTTTAGTTAATTCATCACGTTTTTTTGCGCTTTCGCCTCAATGATTTTAATTCGACCCCCTCCCCCTTCAAACTTTTTTGGGATTTTTCAAACACATGGGCACCGCATTGCATCATGTTCATTTTTTAAATTGTTTTTTTTACACGATTTTTTAAAAATAGTTTTAACATTTTTTTATAATATTTAAACAGGGTTATGACTTGGCTTTGTTTTCATTTTACCCCCCCCAAGCACACACGCCTCTAAAAACTCACGAAATATAATAAAACCCGAAGCGTTTTTCGTCAGAAAACTTTTTTTAAGTCTAAGAAAATTTTTTTAAGTCTAAGAAAAACTTTTTTTATGTCTAAGAAAAAAAAATTTTTTTTAGATATACTATTTAGCGAAAGGGATAGGAACGAAAAATAAAAACTTAAACGGAATGTCTCCTCCCAAATAGTTTCATCTATAACAGAAGCTTGTTCTGATTGCACACACAAAGGAGGAGGGGACTAAAACTGATGGCAAGCGCCTCGAAGACAGACAGATGGAACTTAGTGCGTCCTCTGTGCAAAACAGAAAAATATTCGGAGAGAATGCAGAAGCACAGTCCCTTTCATGCACTAGGTGCATATATTCCATACATTCCAGCAATTGGGAACACCCGGAAGTAGGTTGAAGACCACGGTTAGAACGAGATCATATTGGGCGATTCGAACCTTAATACACTGGGTAATCTTACCTATATAATCGGCGCTGCACTAACATTGACATTTGCAAACGATATTACTCGACTGTGAGATAGGCAAGGCAGTCTCTATACCATACACACGCACACATAGTCATCTGTAAAATGATGATGATGGCGACGGCGACGACCCCGACACCCTCATCTATTTTGTGTAACCTCTCCCCCCTCTCTCGTCATTGACGAAAGTCACCTCAATTAAGGCCGAGCCATCACCTAATTATTAGGCGTAGGCGAATTGAGTTCCTTAATTTTCACCTCTCGACCTTAACGTTCTAAATGCTATTCGGCTTGATCCCATTTCACGTATCGACATGAAGATCACAGCTTTCAGCGATAAACAGAATGTAACAATGTTTCGGATCCACTTCAACTTATTCAACCATTTCACTGATCGATTCTCCTGACCTGCCGTGACCATATGAAGAAGACATTTCCAGTTGGTGGAAATTTAATTCAATATTGATGATGATGATGATGATGATGATGGCGGCGACGACCACGACACCCTTCTCTCCTCCTCCTCCTCCTCCTCTTCCTCCTCCTCCAAACGCACACATACACACGCACACATAGTCATCTGTAAGCTTTTGCGAACAGCAAACTAATAGATGTGGAGGTTAAAAAGAAATGAACAAACCAAAGAACAGCACCAACCAGATCTCTACTACAAGAGTGTAGATAATATTGTAATTTTAGTGTCTTATTGCCACTCAAATTTCAAATAAGATCAACGGTCGTTGCCATCGAAAAATCAATGGTAAACGGATGTTGCGATGACGCAAAGTGATTTGCAATGGGTATCAAAAGAGGCGTTGCAATGGGTATCAAAAGATGTGTTGTCTCCATGGAATAGTACTTGTTATTGGCAATGAAAAATCACTTATAAAGATTTTTATGAAAATTCTAAATGAGTAAATAATAATAATTCATAATTCTTAATTCAGATCTATTTTGTGTAACCTCACCCCTCTCTTTCTTCTATCGAAGACATTTTAATCTTCTATATAATTCCATTTTCCATCACCCTGAGTTTTTTTTCGCTCTCGTCAAACAGCTTTTCATTTCCAACAAAAATTTACCAGATTTAAAGCGCAAAAGAGACGCCTGGTTCTTTGTAAAAGTGGAAAGTGGCTTTTGTGCATGGATTTTTTAAACTAGCACAGTGCTTAGCAGGACATGGTAAAATATAAACATTGCCGCAGTCTGGAACTTACAGAAAAGAGGAAGTATGGTATAAGAACAGACATTACAGTTTGTTCGTAGCCAAAATATCAATATTAGCGTTAATAATTAGGTCAACTTAGATATGCACGTGAAAATCCCAGAATAAAATTAAGAAACACGGAGCAGAAGAACAAATAAATGGCTAAGTTTATGAAATGGAGCGTCTATTGTATTAAAAAAAAAAAAATGAAAGTAAATAAATTAAAAATTGAAAATTAAAAAGTTAAATTTAAAAAAAAAACCTATATATACATAAATACACACACATACATATATATATATACACATACACATACATATGCATACATATATATATACACATATACATATACATACATACAGACACACAAATGCACACATACGTGTACATACATGCACACACGCATATACATATATATACATATATGTATACATGTAAAATAACACACACCCACACATATATACATATATATACAAACACACATACACACACACACGCGCGCATGCATAAATATATACACATATCCAAAAACATATCCAAAAACATGTTAAACAAAAACATACATACATATTTACATACAATGTAAGGGGAGGGACTGGCCGGTATCTACAAACTCCGGAATAAGGCAAATAAATGTGTATGTAAATGCATATAGTAAAATATAAGTAAACAAATACATAGAATACTTATACCATAAAACGGAGACAGCAGATGGAAAACCGGCCAAAGAAATAAAGAAAAACAAATAAAATTAAAAAAATAAAAAGCTCAGAAGGTAAGATAAAAAAAAATAAAGAAAATTATGGGATAAGATATATATTTGAAGGGTTACATTAATAGCTATGTAATTTCAAATTTACCATATTTAAACTTTGACATATGTTAGCAATAGGAGATCAGTTCGTTTTTAGAGTTTATTATATTACTACTTTGAGGGGAGGTTATAATAATTATAGCTTCAGATGTACAGAGGTGACAAGACTTAGATCCTGGAGTATAAGACTTAACTTTTTTTTAGGATGGTCTATTTAATTGAAAAGTGGGTATTGGCAGAGTTAAGCTTTTTAACCAGTGTGGTTAGAGAAGTTCCCTGGTTATTATTTGAATTTTGATTATTGAAAGAAGAAGTGTGGTTTGAAATTCTTTTCTTTATTAAAGTTGAAGTAGCACCTATATATGTATATGTTTTATTAATAGCTCGGGGTCGAGAATTAATATTAATTTGTTGAAGAGAATTTAAATTTTGTTCATTTTGATGAACAGAGGGTAGAACAGTGATTGTAGCAGGATTGGTTTGGAGGGGATAATTAGTGTTGTCAGTGGTAGGATGGCTGCTATGAAAAATAGTATTATTATCATTATTATTATTATTATCATTATTATTATTATTATTATTATTATAGCTGGTTGTATGATTGAAAATAGAGGGGCTGGTTGATTCGTTTGTTGGATTAATAATTGGATTGTTGGATATATATAAATATATATATGTATATATATGTATATATATATAAATATATATATGTATATATATATGTATATATATATAAATATATATATATAAATATATATATATAAATATATATATATAAATATATATATATATATAAATATATATATATAAATATATATATATATATATAAATATATATATATAAATATATATATATAAATATATATATATAAATATATATATATAAATATATATATATATAAATATATATATATATAAATATATATATATATATATAAATATATATATATAAATATATATAAATATATATATATATAAATATATATATATATAAATATATATATATAAATATATATATATATAAATATATATATATATAAATATATATATATATATAAATATATATATATATAAATATATATATATATATAAATATATATATATATATAAATATATATATATATAAATATATATATATATATAAATATATATATATATAAATATATATATATATATATATAAATATATATATATATATAAATATATATATATATATATATATATAAATATATATATATATAAATATATATATATATATATATAAATATATATATATATATATATATATATATATATATATATATTCAAAATAAGTCCAAAATAAATGTCTAACAAAAAGCGTAGTTTATCAAGCAACAATATTTGCGAAAGAAAACCCGAATAACAAGAAATATTACGTATGCATGACTTCCTTAGATTTCAAAACCCGATACATTCAAAAATAAAAAAAACACCGTATAAAAACAACACTAGCGAATAAATACTGGGAACTCAAAGAAAGCAGACATTCGCCGGTAGTCGAATGGAAAATAATAAGACAAGCTACCACGTGCAGACATTTAGATGACCCATGTAAATTATGCCTCCATGAAAAATTTGCTATCCTGTACTTTAAAGAACCCCAAAATCTATTAAACTGTAAACGAGAAATAGCAAACAATTGTGTTCACAAAATAAAACTTACTGTAGGATAGCGATACAAAATAGCTTTAAAACAAACAAAAACAATAGAAAACAAACAAATAAATAAATTAGATAAACATGAATATACATAAACGACCACATATAATGTATATATATATATATATATATATATATATATATATATATATATATATATATCTGTGTGTGTGTGTGTGCATGTATGTGTGTACACATATGTATATTTATATATATAAAAAAGAGCAGAAATGAGGGAAATCGTCTGCCTTAAACCACTAACCTAGTTGTAAAACAGATTCTTTGTTCGATAAAATGCATGCGCATTGGCTGATGGAAGGGGCGCGGTGGATACTAGAAAGCTGATTGGCTAACTAAAATCCTCAACATATATAAAAACGAGAAACAACCACAGAATTCGCGCATAAGCCTGACGAATCCTACAGTGGATGAAACGCCGAATATTCAGTGTAGCTTAATCGCCATATATATTTTATAAATTACTATATATAAATATATATATATATATACATAAATATAAAAATATAACACGGAAATTACATAATTGTCGATGCAATAATTTATTTCAACCTTATGGTATTTTCAAGCATCTAAACTAGACAATTACATTTTTGATACTGAAATAAAGAAAGGAAAAGGAATCGGGCCTCGACTGTCAAAAAACCAGAGGGGGTGGTAGTAGCAATCCACTTAATACATTTTATAGAGAGGGTGGGAGGGATTTAAAAAAACCAACAACATTATGATACTTATAACGGCTGTCCGGTAGCTAAACGTAACAACAGACACACACACACACACACATACACACACACGCCCTTAAATATGCACGTTCTTACACGTAAATGCCTTGACACGCGTTTACTAACCTAGGAAGAAGAGGGAGAAATATACGGATATAGAGAAAAGGAAATGAAATAAACTGCGCGTAAGGGAAAGAGAAGAAAGAAAAAAGAGAGTGACCATCCGCTGCCTGTCATATGGTTTCATTAGTCTAGAATTTCTGAGAAAGAGAAGGGAAAGAAAAAGGAGATTAAACGCGCGTCATAGAATTACTTTCCATGTAAGTCTATTAAAAGATAAATAAATAAAAAATTATATACGAATGTCCGCTTTCTTTGAGTTCCCAGTATTTATTCGCTAGTGTTGTTTTTATACGGTGTTTTTTATTTTTGAAGGTACTTTTGTGGTCATAGTATCGGGTTTTAAAATCTAGGGAAGTCATGCCTATGTAATATTTCTTGTTATTCGGGTTTTCTTTCGCAAATATTGTTGCTTGATAAACTACACTTTTTGTTAGGCACTTATTTTGGACTGGGCAAATTGTGCGGTCTCTACAATTGCATTTATCTTGTTCGTTATTATTATTATTATTATTTATGGTATGTTTGTTCTTGTCCGGGGTTGGTTTGTTATTATTATTATTATTATTATTATTATTATTATTAGTCGGTAGTCGGTATTATTATTATTATTATTAGTCGGTAGTCGAATGGAAAATAATGAGACAAGCTACCACTTGCAGACACTTAGACGACCCATGTAAATTATGCCTCCATGAAAAATTTGCTATCCTGTACTTGAAAGAACCTCAAAATCTATTAAACTGTAGACGAGAAATAGCAAACAACTGTGTTCACAAAATAAAACTCACTCTAGGATAGCGTTACAAAATAGCTTTAAAACAAACAAAAACAATAGGAAACAAACAAATAAATAAATTAAATAAACATGAATATACATAAACGATCACACATATATGTATATATATATGTATATGTGTGTGCATGTGTGTGTGTACACATAGGTATATTCATATATATATATAAAAAAAAGAGGGAAAAGATCTACCTTAAACCACTAACCTAGTTCAGAAACGGATCCTTTGTTCGATAAAATGCATGCCCATTGGCTGATAGGAGGGGGCGCGGTGGATACTAGAAAGCTGATTGGCTAACTAGAAATTCTCAACATATATAAAAACAAGAAGCAACCACAAAATTCGCGCATAAGCCTGACGAATCCTACAGTGGATGAAACGCAGAATATTCAGTGTAGCTTAATCGCCATATATATATTATAAATTACTACCTAGCTCTACCTACGTATTGAGCACTTTTGAAGTAAATACTTAAAGTTTACGCATAAATCTATACTTTCGTATATTAAATTTATGTGAGTAAATGAAGTAGTTATATATATATATATATATATATATATATATATATAATAGACAGAGAGAGAGAGAGAGAGAGAGAGAGAGAGAGAGAGAAAGAGAGAGAGAGGCATCTACAAACAAACTGTGTCACTGTTTCAGCTCTTCAATGTGACTAGACATGCAAGTGCCAGAATCGAAATTCGACTGTTGAACTGGTAGTCGTCTCTTCTAAATCATGTCTCTTGTCATATTTATAAAAATTCAAGAAACTCGAGTTAACAGGAACTCACCAGTGAACACAAAATAAATCCTAATAGGAGCTCCATCAAAAATATTCTAATGTTCAAACATTACAAGATAAGAAAGTAGAGAAACGTAAAAAAATCTGACTTAACGAAGAGCAAGTTCAGGAACTATGAGACAGTGGATAATTTCGCTGCAACCGCTAGCAAGGATTCCAAAGACGTGTCCAGCTGATCTGGTCGATAATTTGAGAGTGTTATTTAAGCCTAGTCTGAAACATTGTGTGCAAGAACGTATTGCAGACTGTGTGTTCATCGCTTATTATTAAGTTCGGATTACAGCATCAACTCACAACCCAAGGAATTAGTTGAAAGAAAAAAAAATTATAAGCTGTGTGAGCAGTTCCAGAAGTTTTAATTGGTACATCATAGCCCAAACGTAAAAACCCCTCTCCAGATTTTTTTCCTTAAAGACAGAATGGTGACACATAACGATTATGGAATTTAAAATCTTAAAGAAGGAAGTCAAAACCATAAACCGATCGGTTTGTAAGATGTCATAAACAGATGTGAACAAAGCTAAGTAAAGGTCACATGAATAAAAAAAGAGTTCAAAGGTTCTCATGTTTTGATGTGATCATTTACACACCATAAACCAGTAAGCATGTACAATGTATAATGTATAATGTATAATTCACGTTGACACCGGTTTCCGTCAGATTACCGAAGTTACGTTGAGCCTGGTTAGTAATAAAATGGGCGACACGTTGGGAATATTAGGTGCTGTATGTGCTCTCCGCTTATCTCAACATTGTTTCCAGTCGTCTATCACATCTCCTTGCCACTGGACTCAAGCAGTGCCGATTCAGGAGAGGTGCGGTTGAGGGTTGTGCAACCCTTACTTCACTTAATTATAAGGTAAGTTGGGAGGTAATTAAGAATAGCTGCGCGTTTAATTACACGCAACTACCCGCACAGGGGGTATCCATTGTTTCTTTAGACTGAACTGATATCATTATCCAGCCAGAACTGATGTTTCGTGAAATTATTGCAGAAATTGAAGTAATGAGATTCATCGATATTTCGGACCCCTCTTCTTCGGGGATGTCAATCTATACACAATCAATAATTGAGTCAAATACAAAACCGTGATTCAATACTGTAATATTTACTTAAATAAAAATAACTTTCATGACAAAAATGCCAGGTTTGTATAGGGTGTCTCATATATACCTGTAACCTGGTACTTATGGAATAAACAAATCTTAGGATTTCCTAAAAACTAAAATGATATTAAATAAAATAGATGTGAATTTAGTTTCTCTTGTTATGATTTTTTTACAAGATATATTTTTTACAAGATATATTTTTTACAAAATATATTTTTTACAAATTATACTTTTTTCAAACTATACATTTTACAAAATATATTTTTTACAAACTGTATTTTTTACAAAATATATTTTTTACAATATATATTTTTTACAAGATATATTTTTTTACAATATATATATTTTAAAAAGTATTTTTTTTTTACAAATATAAGATATATTTTTACACGATATATTTTTTGCAAGATACAAATGTTTTACAAGATATATTTTATACAAAATATATTTTTACAAGATATATTTTTACAAACTATATTTTACAAGATATATTTTATACAAACTATATTTTACAAGATATATTTTATACAAACTATATTTTTACAAGATATATTTTTTACAAACTATATTTCTACAAGATATATTTTTACAAACTATATTTTACAAGATATATTTTATACAAACTATACTTTACAAGATATATTTTATACAAACTATATTTTACAAAATATATTTTATACAAAATATATTTTTACAAGATATATTTTTACAAACTATACTTTTACAAACAATATTTTGACAAGATATATTTTATACAAAATATATTATTTACAAGATATATTTTATATAATATATATTTTTTACAAACTATATATTTTACAAACTATATTTTTTACAAGATATATTTTATACAAAATATATTTTTTACAAGAAATATTTTTTAAAAATATATGTTCTTACAAGAAATATTTTTTTAAAAATATATGTTCTTACAAGATATATTTTTAAAAAATATATCTTTTACAAAATATATTTTTGACAAGATATATTTTTTACAAGATATATTTTTTACAAACTATATATTTACAAACTATATTTTTTACAAAATATAATTTTTACACGATATATTTTTTTACAAATTATATTTTTCATAAGATATATTTTTTAGAAGATATATTTTTCACAAGATATATTCTACATGTGTTCTTCAGAACTTATTTTACACTTGGGGCCATCGAGCGAACTTGTCGATTATCCTGATACACTCTTCCATTGTTACGCCGTGGATCTGCTGAATGATACGCAGTGCTCTTCAATTAATGCGGCTTTACCCGGAGCTTCAAATATGCAGAAAACACATTCCTTGCTGTTTACATGGCCTGATAAAATGAACTCAGTTGGTGGTTAACAACTTCGCCAATATCAATGACAATGGAAACTTTATTTTCTATCAACTCTGAAAGGCGCAGCTATCATTAATTAACTGTACCTTCCAGCGTTGTTCGGGAGTAAAAAAGGAAAAGCTGATTGGGAAGGGAAATTAATTCTAGTTCTTACGTTTCTAAATTTTTTAAACGAGGATTCATAATTCGTATCAAAATTATTCGAACTAATCTTCTCATGTTGAGTTTTATTCTCACAACGTTTCAATCAATGTAACCTTTAAACTTCTTGGCGTAACGGTTAAACTGATTGGTAAAATTCAGTTGTAAGTTACGTTCTTCTGGTAGCTGAAGTTTCAATCCTTAGTGCGAGCAACACGTAAAATAAAATTCGAATTCTACTCAGTCATGGTTGACAGAACGAAAGTATGCTACACCCGTAAATTAAATACAGGATTCAGTTCCAAATTCCGTACAGATTCCCGAGTTCAATAGAAAGATTTCCAAATTCGACAAAATACACCAAAAGAAGGTCAGTGGTTGTACCGTTGTGAAAATAACACGTAAGACGAGAAGAATCGTCGAAATAATCCAACTAAAACTAATTCTAGTGATTTTAATTTTATTTTTTTGTAAAATAAGAATTTTTGAAAAGTTCACTTAAGTATTTGGCTTTTTTACTTTTGAAACAAAAAACAATTTACAATATGTAATTAATGTAAAGGCAATAAACATATAGACACAAACATATTTAAAATCGCATTTAATTACTATATATTTATTTTGGAAAATTCATAGGAGAGAACTCAGTACACGTGAACTTCCCTTTTATCAACGTATAAATATGCTAAACCGTATGTTTAAAATCCCAATTGTAATTTACAAAATTGTACATGATTTTGATTATAGCAAAGGTCTAAAATTTAATACTTAATATAAATTTAAATTCAAAGAATCCTACTTAATTGATGTCTAATGACTATGGACTAAATTAAATGCAAATTTAAAATATTTGAAATTATTAAATGAATAGTTTTGCCCATTTTATGCGCACTAAAAACTCTTAAAAATACCACTGGAATATTTCGGGAATATTTATTAATAGATGTCTAATACCTAGAGTCAAAATTTCACAAAAAATCGGAGGTATATGAACTTTTACGAAGGACCTCTTTGACGTCTTTGCATAAAACTGATATAGCCTATATTGTGACCCTTGCGCCAGAATCGTACATTATCCGTTTGTTAGTTTAGGAATGAATCTTATGTATCCAAATATATAAACATACAAACATGCGTAATATATATAATTCGAACAATAATTATATATATGCATATATATATATATATATATATATATATATAATTCGAACAATAATTATATATATATATTGTTCGACTTTATTTATATATATATATATATATATATATATATATATATATATATATATATTGTTCGAATTATAATACTTTATTCACACATTCATTTATATTTCCTTTTATTTGTGGATTATAGCACATGCGTGTGCCATCCACATATCGAATTGCCGCGTCCGAATTTGACGATGTCTGAAAAAAAGTCACTAGTGATCTATTCAGAAAAGAAAAGAAATGCAAAACTTTAAAAAGAAAAATGTGGAAGATGCGGTCCGACCAGCTTCGCATGACGTTATACGGACCACCCACGGATATGTGGACATTTGGCGCAATTAACTGCGACATGAAGCATCTTAAAAAGGGCGGAAAGAAGTTGGGGCGTTTGGCAGAAAAATGGAGTTAGACCAACGCCAATGTATTTTGTCGTTGTCCATATTAATCGCCCACGGCTTGAAAATATGCTGAGTTTGGAAAATAAATAGTATCGACTCTAAACAAATCACAACTGACATCCAGTACAAAAAGAATTTATTAAGCATTTTTATTTACATTCGCACTACCATTGCCTAGAGAGATCAATGATTCTTTTATATAGAACAATGCTTTATGCCAAGCGGCAATTCTACTATAGAGAGTTCGACTTCTGAGTGGGAAGAAATATGTACACACGCATATCTGAAAGTTATCTTATTGGATTTTCAAAGTCAGACCCAAATAACAATACATCTGACACATGGATATTTTGTTATGGTAACTCACTTAGTCTTCCTTGTTCAACCATGTTCTTTGCAATAAAATAATGTATTTCGCTTTGGTTTCTTTGTACAAATAGCTATTCCGTCTAGAAAGATTATTTATAATAATAATGGATAAAAATGAATTAATGAAGAACCGATGATTTTTTGATCCAATTAAATAACTCTTACTTTCAAAAGAGATAACTTTCCCTATGTCTATTAGTAAAATGCTGTGACCACTTGGTTTGTTTCTGTAAGTAGTAGAGAAACGTAGACGATTACCATTCAGTTGTAATATGACTTATTTGGTGAGAAATAAAGTAAAAAAGAAAAAAAAAACTAATTTGCGACATGTTTGATCCAATTAGTGAGATGTGGATTCCATTTGTCATGCCCTTTTTGAAAACTAAAGATAAAGAAGTCGTCAATATGAAGCGTTTGGAAATCATCAGAATCCAATTTTTATGTGATTTTTCGTTTTGTATATTTTTATGTGAAAGTACAGAACAGTTGACATAATTATAGTATTACTAGCAAGGCCACCCTGCGTTGCTCGGGACCGTATAAGAAAAAATTTGAGCTACTTAGGGTAAAAGAATTTTTGATATCTATGTATCATTTGCCATCTTGAACAAAATAATATTTTATCTATCCTAGAACGGGTATTATATGTATAAGATAATTATACGTTCCCTAGAACAGGAAATTTACAGCACATATATGGAAAAAAAATTCCTTGCCTAGGGCGGGTAATGTACAAGACATATTTAAAATAATTTACATAATTTTCTGTTGTGCTAACTTTTCCGTGTGTCACAGGTGAGAGTTTGTTTTTACATCAGAGTGCTATAGTAACGAAGCACCTTATTTCTTATAGAAATGTCATACTACTCGAACATATTACATGATTTTCGGTTTTGATTACTTTTATGTAAATCGCAAGTAAAATTTCCTTTGTTTTTCATATGGATACTATACTGCAGAAGTACCTTATTTCTTGTGTAAGATACTGTACAAGTACCTTTTTCTAATTTATAAATGAAAGAACTCAATACTTTTATGAAATTTTCTGTTGTGCTAAATGTTTTGTAACTCAGGAGGTAAGAATTTGTTTTTTTTATCTATAGTGACGAAGCACATTATATTTTAGATGTAAGTCATACTACTCGAATATTTAATGGGGTTTACAGTTTTAATAACTTATGTACGTCAGAGGTAAGATATTCTTTATTTTTCATATGAGTACTATACTGCACAAGTACCTTATTCCTTGGGTGGGATACTGTGCAAGTATCTTATTTCTAATATAAAGATGAAACTACTCGATGATTTTACATAAGTTTTTCAAATGAGGACTATACTGCACAAGTACCTTATTACTTGGATAGAATTCCTTGTACACATAAACACATTAACAAAGTAAGTGAACATTGTATGTGATTTTTGGAATATGACATCTATAAACATATACAAACATATACATTACATATAATTCATAATGATCAGTTAATTAATTTTGGCGTTGATCTAAGACACAAAAATATATAATCATATATTAAAAATCACAATTAAAATTAATAATGATCGGTTAATTAGTTTAGGAGTGAATCCAATACTTACATATATATAAGCATATACATATCTTAAAAATTTATAATGATCAGTTAATTAGTTTAGGAGTGAATCCAATAATAGAAATATATAAACATACACAAATAAGTAAAATTCATAATGATCGGTTAATTAGTTTAGGAGTGAATCCAATAATAGAAACACATACTCATATACGCATCCTTAAAATTAATAATGATCTGTTCATTAGTTTAGGAGTGAATCCAATACATACAAATATACAGACATATATACATAAATAAAATTAATAATGATTGGTTAATTAGTTTAGGAATGAATCCAATGCACAGAAATATATAATCATATACACATCATTAAAATTAATAATGATCTGTTCATTAGTTTAGGAGCGAATCAAGTACATACAAATATACAGACATATCCACATAATTAAAATTCATAATGATCGATTGAATAGTTTAGGAATGAATTCAATACAAAATTCCATTACTGGATCTATTTTCGTGATTATTAGAATGTAACAAATAAGCCGATATATCCTTTATATTTGGAATGCTGGAGCCCGAAACAGCTAGTTTAAAAATTTTTCAACGCGTTTACGTGATTATGGCTACTGAGACACAAACAGTTCATGTGCAGTAAATAACGATTCAGTTCTATATTTTCTAAATGTTTTCAGTTTGAACAGATTCATCAAAAGAAGCATAATGAAAATAACATCAAATGTAAAAAACAAAAAAACAAAAAACATTGTAATAAACTGCAGATGTGTGACACTCATCATAAAATTAGGAATAGAAATAAACAACAAAAACTGATTGTTTTTGAAATGTGCCAAGAAACCGGACATATTCTTTTTAAGCGAAACTGGAATAGGGCCGACCACTTCCCTAGATGAGTTCATAATTAACGGATACTCTAACTTAACAGCTAAATCTGACCCCCAATATCGCCATGGGAATGGAATATGTGCCTACATTAAAGATGGCTTCCCGTGTGGCAGGGATATCTCTAGAGAAGATCCTAATTTACCCTATATGTGCTTCCGGGTTGCACTTGCTTACACCACTGCATTTATATTTGCCCTCTATCGGCCCCATAACAGCGGAGTTACTATCTTTAAGAGCATATCTGAGAAAATAGACCACATCCTGTCTGCACATCCCTCGGCTAACATCCACATCTGTGGTGACTTCAACGTCCATAACGTGGAATGGCTGACCCATTCAAATAAGACAGATGATGAGGGGAAGTTTTGTCATGATTTTGCCATTGCTTATGACCTCACTCAGATTGTTCGCGAACCCACCCGTGTGCCCGATACTACTGGTCAATATGCAAGCCTCCTAGCCCTTTTTCTCTCAACTTCCCCTGAGCTATGTTCATGTTCCGTTCATTCTCCTCTAGGATCCTCCGACCACTCTGTCGTATCAGTTAAGATAAAAATGAAACGTAATAAGTCCCCAAACGTATCCCCCCCCCCTGTACTGTATACCGACACTATGGCTGACTGGGATAGCTTCTGTACATTCATATCTGATTTACCTCTGCATTTCATGTTTAAAAAGGTGTCCTCTATAGTATCAGATCTTACCGAATGGTTAATTGTAGGCATAGACCGATTCATACCAGCTAAAAAATTCCAATAAAAACCTAACAGCCAGCCATGGTTCTCCCCAGAATGTACTGCTGCTATCGTGCACAGAAATCACTTTTTCCATAACTACCAACGTAATAGATGCACTGAGACTAAAGCTGCTTTCAGGAACACCAGCAACCACTGTAAAAGAGTAAACAAAAATGCAAGAGAGCTATATACCCAGTCTGTTAAATCCAAGGTAGCTGATCAGCGGCTTGGTTCCCACCAGTTTTGACAAATAACAAATAGGATCCTGAACAGAAGTGTGCGTTCTATCCCAACCATTATCAATGGACCAGAGGTCATCTCGTCAGCATCAGACAAGGCCAAACTATTTGCAAAGAACTTTGCAGCTAATTCTACCCTATGCGACGAAGGCCATCAACTCCCCATATTTCCTCCTATAACACAGAACATGCTAGGTAAATTACAAATATCTGTGCATGAGGTCGCCAAGCTAATCAAGAACCTTGATTCCAGTAAAGCAACTGGCCCTGACGCCATTCCAATTATAGTGTTAAAAAAGCTTCAACCAGAACTTGCTCCCATACTTACAAAACTGTTAAAGCGTTGCCTTAAGGAGAAGTGCTTTCCGACTCCCTGGAAAACCTCATCAGTATGCCCTGTATTTAAGAATTCAGGTGATAAGTCATCTCCCTCTCAGTACAGACCAATAAGTCTCCTGTGTGTCATGAGTAAGTTGCTGGAATCCATATTAAATAGAGAAATAGTCAACCACCTCAGCAGAAATAACCTTCTTAGTGACACGCAATATGGTTTCCATTCTGCAAGATCTACCACAGATGTGCTAACTGTTATATCTCATAGGATTAGTGAATCTCTTGAAAAAGCTTCCTTTCTAGGACAATTGCTCTTGACATATCAAAGGCCTTCGACAAGGTATGGCATAAAGGCCTATTTCACAAGATTTCCAGCTACGGTATAACTGGAAATGTTTTCTCAATCATTAAATCATTTCTCTCCGATAGGCTCATAAGAGTAGCGGTCGTGGACAAAAATCAGAACCTGCAGTATTAATGCTGGAGTCCCTCTTCCTGATCTACATCAATGATCTCCCTAAACACATACTTAAATCATTCGTTGACATCTATGCTGATGACACGGCCATCTACGGCAACACATCAAAGGCTGTAAATGACAAAGCTCTCTCTGATTCTCTCTCCTCTGATCTCGAGCGCGTGGTTCAGTGGGGGAAGACGTGGCTGGTTACCTTTAATGCATCTAAAACCAAACTCCTATCTTTACATCATCAACGCTCTGATCCCCATCTGGCATCAATTGAAATGGATGGCTCTCGTCTAGGAGAAGCCCCCTGTTTTGATAAGCTTCTGGGTTTGTCCTTTACTCCTGATCTGAAATGGAACACATACATCAAGTCTGTTGCCAAGGTCGCTGGAAAGATGGTAGGATCCTTCTACCACTCCAGAAGATATCTCACTACTGATGCAATTCTCTATCTAAATAAAAGCCAAGTACGTCCAAGGATGGAATACTGCTGCCATATCTGGGAAGGAGCTGCTAAAAACAGCCTATCCTGCCTTGACAGAGTACAAAATAGACTTCGCGGCTTAGTGGGGGATGCCCTTTTCTCTACCCTGCAACCTCTCTCCCATAGAAGAGACGTTGCGAGCCTATCCTTGTTTCATCGTTATTTCCATGGCAGGTGCTCGTCTGAACTCCAATCTCTGGTTCCCCTCACCAATCTTTCCCGAAAAACACCCGTCTAGCTGAATCCACTGTGAAAAATTTTCCCCACTCTTTATCTGTGCCTAAATCAAAACGTAAATTCCATGAAGAAAGCTTCTTTCTTAGAACTGCACGCCTGTGGAACTCTGTTCCGTCTGCCTGACTACAACCTGGATGTCTTCACGTCCAACAGAAACAAATTCCTGATAAACCGCACCTTAAGTAAACACTTTTATTAAATCCCCACACTAACGTACTGTACTTACAATAAACCTTATCCCTGAGTGGCTTCCGGGCCTTGATAAGTGGTGACCACCGTGTAAAAAAAAAAAAAAAAAAAAAGATTCCAAACGTTCATGATAATTGTTCAGGATTGTTTTTAAATTATGACAGTGCAGTGTTTTTATAACAAAAATAACTTAATTATATTCTAAATTTGATTTTGATTTTAGCAAATGTTTATGGTTCAATGAGTATGGATCAATTTTAATTCAAATCAAAAATATTTAAATTTTCAAATGAGGTACACATAATTTATCCACTCTCCGAAACTGTAAAAACAAAACGAAATTTGGGAAATATTTAATTATTGATGTCTCATATGTATGGTTACAAATTTCACAAAATAGCTATTAATTTTACAGTTAAAAACCATGTGCGACAAAATCGATTTCCAAACAAAAGAAGGTGACAAATAAAGGTTTGCCGAAGAGTAATTCAGCAATGAACTACTACTCGCGTCCAAATCTGGATGGCTAGTTAGCTACATTAAGCACTTCTTAAAATAAAGGAATCATTAATAAAAACAATGTGTATTTAGTCTTATGATTAATTGCAGCGATGTAATATGAACGCCTTTGTGTAGCTTACTTGCCGTAGATATATTTTCATACAACTAATATATATATGTTGTATGAAATTCATGACACAAGAACGTTTCAAAAGTAAAGTCTCCTACTTTTTAATTAAAAAGTTCAAGAGTTATGAAGCCGGGAATCACACCATCAAATCGAGCGACCCTAGTGCTCCAGAATTTATTTTTCTACATAGTCATCGCCATTTTTACTGCACTTTTATCAGGAATTCAAGGATGCATCTCTGCTTCTGACGCACGTCTATGACAGGGCATGCTTTTTTAAAGCGTCACACCGTCGATATCTACAACAGATGAATGCAAGTTTCAGGTCATAAATCCGTAAGTTCAGTCATTATTGCAATGCAATTTGCAATCACCTCTCACCCATTTAGGCAGAATAAAAAATAGGAGGTATTACTTTTGGAACGCCGCTCATATATCAAACACACACACACACACACATATATATAATTAATATGAACGCCTCTTTGTAAGTTAGTTTCCATATATGTATATATATATATATATTGTCATCCACATACAGTACTGTTTCGTTGTATCACAACTCATCAGTGCGGCTAGGCATACACCTTTCCACAGCCATGGTTCGAACCTACAACCATCGCATTAACAGTCGGCAGCTCTCACCATCAGACCACGAATCAGTGTTGCGCACGCACGCGCGCGCGTGTGTGTGTGTGTGTGTGTGTGTGTGTATAATATGTATGTTGGTACCTATATCGAGAATACTCAGGATAACAATAAATCTCAAACCAATATAACTTCCTAAATATTGATTATTTTATAAGAAATGATCTTAAATTAACTTAATCAAATAAAAGTTATAATTAAGCAAAATTCCTGACTCTTAAAAGTTTAAGAAAAATTATTTAAAGTCTCCAGGATGGTTTTCATGTTAAGCCGACGTAAAATTTTGTAGAATTGTACTCTTGTTTTTTTTTGTTTTTTTTTTCGTTAAAACAAAAAATACTTTTTCTTCCAAACTTAGAAAAGAAAAATCGATATTGCAGAATCGATCTGTGAAAATAATCAATATTTATTAAAAATGGGCATTGCTATACATATACGTAAGCATACAAACAAAAATCGCTCAAATATTTTGTATTTAGATTTTAATTATTCTTTTACCCTTTTCCCACTTGAAACAAGGTTAGAAATTGAGTAAGAAAGGAAGAATCCAGTTTCCACAAGGAGAGGAGGGACACTTTAGAATAATGAAAAAAATAAATCACCAGTTGTCTCCCTATCTGACCAATCTATTATCATAACTGAGTTAATAAAAACATTTTTCATAGAGATTTTTTCTATATACTTTAATCATCCATTTTAATTATTCTAATTAGACGTATTTTGTAATTAACAAAAAGAAACACACTCATCTCCCACTTATCTATTTCTTCTGCTCACTATTCACTGTATAACATAATGCATATGAGCTCATGGGGAAATATCAACAGCAGTGAGGAATAGCTGGCTTATGAAGAGATTAGCAGCAACAGCCGAAAATGAAAAAAGATAGGGTGACATCATCTGAATTAATCGATCAGAGAGAGAGAGAGAGAGAGAGAGAGAGAGAGAGAGAGAGAGAGAGAGAATAAAAAGACTAATAATGTTAAGAACTCTATGACTAATGCCATAACTCTGAAATGCTACACTCTGTTGAATGCCTTCAAAATCTCAAACACAATAATCGATCCTCCTCCGACTTATTCATAAACCGACAGATTTGCTTAGTTCAAAGATCGGCAGTTGAACGAAAACCATGAAAAACAAATTGCGACTTTGAAGAAAATGAATATATTTGCTGCTGACCAATCTTTCAAAAACTTCACTAATAGCAGAGAGAAAGCTAACAGAACAATATTTAGTTGGGTTAGACCAATAACCAGCATTTTTAAAGACAGACACAACAAGTATGGGAAACATGGCTAAAATAAACAAGGATTGAAAATAATTTTGATAAAATCGACGAAATTTCCGGAACACAATTTTCCTTTAGAATTGCCAAATATATGAAAAATATGTTTACCAAATATCCGTAAAAAAATATAATATTTTTGCAAAATGAAGACAATCAAATATAAAATGAAAACCTCATGTGGTGTATATTCTTATGCATTACAATTGTTTCGTAACCATTTGGGCAAATTCAAATATATCATTTAACAATATTCCAAAATAGCTACTCTTCAGATAGCGAAATACATTTGTTATACATATATGAGTACATTCACAATCCCTAAGTAGTTGATTAAGATTAAGCAGTTGGACTCACCTTTATACCAATTTTTATATTTTATTTATTTTTTAAAAAAATTTTTCATTGCCTGCGAATTGATTATTTAACCTACTTCTGTATTTCTATTTTTATATGAAACTTCAACAATTAATCTTTTACTGTTCTTTTTTAATTATTTTTTCCAATTTATTTATTTTATTGCTTTATTTCCCAAATAATAATCCAAACCTTTAAATACTTGTTTCTATTTATATGTTTAACTATTTTTTCTCAATCCACCATAGTTTCGTATAGTTTTTTTTTTACATATTACGATCTAATAGTTGATGTTTTTTCCTCATACTTTATTTCTTAAGAAGGAATTATAATTAAAAGTTTTATTTAAATATTATTAATTAAAATTAATATCATTTCTTACTGCTTTTGTCAATAATTTACGTTTTAAATTTTAACTTATTAAGTCTTATCTTTATCTAAGTATATTTTCTCCTTTACTTTGCATCAACTTTATATTTTGATCCATATCTCACAGTTACTTAATGTCCGATTTTTTAGTTTCCTCTTGTGTTATTGAAATTACTCAGGTGTTTGTTTATTACTAACAACGATTATAAAATATAAATATGTTCTATTTCACTTATTTTCGTTATAATTAGTTTAGTTTCTATATGTTAATTTGATGATCTATTAATTTATTGTACCTTTCTAAAATCTTCGTATTAAATTTAACATTCCCTTTTACCATACTTACATTTCACTCCCAACCTAAATCGTTTTTTATTATATGTTATTTGAATCAGGTTTTAGGCGTGATAATAGGAATTTATTTCCATGAAGACAGCCTCTTGTTTAAAATTTCCTTTTTGGAGTTCACTGTATGGCACGATTCAATTAAATATAGATAACGTCTGTTTGATTTATATTTCCTAGCTTTATCAACAATTGACCATTTTAATTCAAATTCTATCCTACGCAGTTCTCTAATGTAGTCGTGTTCCTTTTCTTATTTTACATAATTATTTTTGTTTTATCCTTATTTCTATCATTATACTCAACTTTATTTGGTTCCTTCTGTTGTCTAAAGCAACTTGGTTTCGGTATCTGCCCTTAAAAAAAAACATTTTGTTCCCCCTATGTATATCTTTTTACTATTATCCACTTTAACTTCACATTTGTATTCAATTTTAGAAATTAAGCAATTGTCCTCCAATAGACATCCATTAGGTATTTAACAGTTACATTTTTCCCCAGTATTTAATAACCTGATTCAATCCTCCAATTATTTAATATTTGGCTAATTATTAGAACTTATAATTTTACTTTAATTTACAGCGGTTGAGAATGAAAGTTTAACTGTGTTCTTATTGATTATTTTACTTAATCTATTCTCTGGGGGGATCCTTTAGGGATATTATTTTGTATATGTTCACTGAAAGGTGGATTACACCAAACTTGTTTTTTTGCATCTATTTCTCTTATTAATAGTATCATTACTATTATATGCATCTTCCCAATTTTAATTTCATTCTTCATTATTTTTAAACCTATTTTTATTCTTTATATTTCTTCTTCCTTTGTATGGTCATGCTACATATGTTTGTCCTGCTATTTTTATTACTCATCTCGATTATGTATTTGATCTTTCCTTGATCAAAACTTCATTATATTCTTATTTTGTGATATTCGATTATGTATTTGATCTTTCCTTGATATCCTGATCAAGTTAAAACTTCATTATATTCTCATTTTGTGATATTCTTTTTGATATAATGAGGATGATTGCTTTTTTTCATACTCTTAGAATGATTAGATTTAGAGTCTATATAGAATAGAGTTTGGTCTGGTTTGTGATACGGTTCACAAATATTGTTGTTAAGATTCACGATTATATCCCAAAAAATTTCACTACTTTACAATTGCAGTCTTGTGTTATTTCCAACTTCAGTTTACTAAAGAATAGTTTTTTTTCCTAGTTTTTTTTTCTATTATTCTTTCGCTTGAATTAATTAAAAATAATGCATCATCTCTATATAGCCCTCCATTTAAGCCCTGAATTTTTATACCTCTCCTTTAGTTGTACAGACCGACTAGGTTAATTATTTATATAGAGCTCGTAACATGAAAATGATTTTCTCTATACTTCCTTCTCCATAATTCATTATCATATCTTATCAAGGTTCTTCTCACTAGTTTTATAATTTCTATTTCTAATCTAGTTACATCTGTTTCAATTTCCGCTAGTTTATGTGTTTTCTCAAGTAGTTACGGAGTTATAGATAATATGAATAATATCAAACATGATGAATTTACTGTTTTTGCATTAGGAATTTTCTGGAACCAATCTATCACCTATCCAAAAAACTCCAAAGGTTATGTTGAACTTTAGATTTTGAATGTGTATAATTCTATCCAATATTTTTGATTAATATTACGTAAATCAGAAACACATGATGCAATTAATCTTATGCAGAGTTTTTTTTTCCAAAGTTTATGATTTTTCAACAAAAACTGTGAGTTAAGTAGTGTTCATGTTTCTACTTTATCTTGAATATTCATTTTCACATATTCTTAATACGAATACATTTATATTATCTTCTTCCGTTTTCTTTTTATAATTTTTAATTAGAGCATTCAAAATGAGTTTATTATACGTTTCAGAGTTCGTACTGTATATTTTCATGGTTTTATCTACTGGAAGTATTATGTTAGGATTGTCAATAAATTTTTGAATAACTTATTTATACTTTTTATTTAAAGATTTATGCATTTTTTTCTTTTTTTAACCTTTAAATTTTTTACAAGGTTCAACATATCAATTTTTAAATTTTTCACAAGGTTCAACGTATCAATTTTTAAATTTTTCACAAGGTTCAACATATCAATTTTTAAATTTTTCACAAGGTTCAACGTATCAATTTCGATATTTTTCACAAGGTTCAACATATCAATTTCGATATTTTTCACAAGGTTCAACAAATTAATTTTTTAATTTTTCACAAGGTTCAACATATCAATTTCGAAATTTTTCACAAGGTTCAACATATTAATTTCGAAACTATTCACAAGTTTCAACATATCAATTTTTTAATTTTTCACAACGTTAACAAATCAATTTTTAAATTTTTTACAAGGTTCAACAGATCAATTTTAAAATTTTTCACAAGGTTCAACATATCAATTTCGAAATTTTTCACAAGATTCAACATATCAATTTCGAAATTTTCTAATGTCTGTATCTGCTGTCTTAATTTTGTACTTTTTGCAGTAATTTATCTTTTCGTTTTTTTTTTCTGTAAAATTTCTATCTGTATTCTTATTCTGTGTGAGGTATATATATATATATATATATATATATATATATATATATATATATATATATATATCACTATCACGTTGACACACCGGTTCTCAGCAGATTACCAGTTAAGCAACTATGAGCCTGTCCAATATTAGATGGGTAACCATTTGGAAAGGGCCTCCTTAAAATGTTTGTTCTGTTTTGTTTTTTGGGTTTTTTTTTGTCGGACATTTTCTTTTTATATTCATGCATTAATTTATTTAAATTGATTTGAATACGAATAGGTAAAAGCAAATTATTTAAATTAATTTAATTGGATTAACCATTACCGTCATCTTGATCGCTGGGGAGTTCTTCCGTTTTGGTCGCTCCTGTGGCTTGGGATTTGCACAGACAATGCATGACCACCTGTTTTTACCTGTCGTGTGTTTCAGAGTTGTTTTTATTCATTATTTATGTTTTTATTTATTTATTTTTGGGACTCTGATGAACAGCGTGTGTCCAATGTATATAACTGGACCTCCACTGCCTTGTGGGTTACGGTTCTTCAGCCAAAAGCTAAGGGTGAGGTAACCCTGACAGAAACCTCCAGAGAAGCTTAGTCCCTGTCAGCTGTAGCATGCATGACTCACTGGTGTGTGGAATAGGCTCTGGTGCCAAGCAACCTAAATCCCAGACATGGACCAGAGAGAGCTTCCTAAGCCGTGGTGAAGGCAACCCCTCCAGGAGAAGCGAATCTCTGATTTAAAAAAAACATAAAGCGGAAGGCCAGTACCCGTATTAAGCTGGTCTGCAGTTTGACTTGTTGCTGGCTATCTTGCTCTTGCTTGTTGCTGGATCTCAACATTTTGAACCGAGAGGAAGAGACTTACCTGTCGTATAAAGCTAAAACTCTGCAATAACATCTTTGTACAGATACTTCCCCAGACATTTGTCGACAAAAAAACCCTAAAAAAGTCCCGTGGCAATGGAAAAGTTGTGACGTGTGCAGGCCTGACAGACTGAAAGCATGTAATAACTGATCTACCATTATTATGTATGTATGTATGTGTGTAATTGTGTATATATGTCGATATGTATGCGTATAAGTGTATATGTGTATGTATGTTTGTATGTGTATGTGTATGTGTATATATGTATGCATATGCTTGTATATATATGTGTGTATATATGTGTATGTATATGTATATGTTTGTGTGTATATGTATGTACATGTATGCATGTATATCTGCATGTGTATGTATGTACATATGTATGTATGTGTGTGTATGTGTATGTATATGCATATGTATATTTCTTTAAAAGCGTAAGTTTAAAGTCACATGGACCCCCCCCCATCAAAGCATGGGCATATGATCGACTTTATACTCACACGTAAAAGTAACATGAGAGACATATGCAATGCGCGTGTCTTGCGTAGTGCTGACTGTGAAACTGATCACAATTTGATACGTGGAAAATTTAAGCTCTACATTCGTAGAAAGATTCGAATGGCAACGGTTAGGGTTTAAAAACTTTTGATGATCTTGCAATTCGAATGACATTGGAGAAAAAACTAAGCACAGTTGAGTTTGATGAAACCTGGGAAACTTAAAGATCAGGTATATATTTCTGGAGTGGAGATACTTGGTCTGAACAAGTCTGTACACAAAGATAAAGGTTCTCTTGGAGGAGAAAAAAGTCCTCCATGAGAAACTTTTGAATGACAATCTCAGAAAGAAAACAATCGTCGAAAGAAACTACAAAGAGTATAAGACAGTTCTACAGAGAGAGCTTAGGAAAATGAAGAATATGTGGTGGTCCAATATATCTGCAGAGGTTCAAGACACCTGCTATGGGGAGGATAAAGCCTGGGAAAGCACCAGTCGGCATTTCTATTGAGCTGCTTCAATGTGGAGGGATGCGTGTAGCCAATGCATTACACACGCTGATCAAAAGGTCTTGGCTGGATTCACCAGAACCACAGAATTTGATAAATGGCTGATTAGTCACTCTCTACAAGGGGAAAGGATCAAAGTCTGACTGCAATCATCTCCGTGGATAACGATTCTTGAATCGGCAGGCAAGAGTCTTGGTGGATAGGCTCATCAAAAAATTTGTCTGTTAATCATTCCTGAGTCACAATGCGGTTTCACTGAGGGTAGGGGCACTGTAGATATGATGTTTACTGCAAGGCAGCTGCAGGAAAAGTGCATTGAACAACAGTTTCCCTTTATCAAGTATTCATGGACCTCACAAAGGCGTTCAATGCCATAAACAGACAGGCATTGTGGGTAATTTTTGGGAAGATTGGATATCCTCCTACCTTTGTAAGGATACTTCAAGAACTCTACAGAAATATGAAGGCTCGCGTTGCATACAACAGGCAACTATCTGGGGAATTTGCTGTTGACAACGGTGTGAAACAGGGAATATTCAAACTCCTACTCTATTCTCAATTTACTTTACAGTGCTTCTTGCATCTGCATGTAACGATTGCGATAAAGGTGTCTTTTCTGCTTTAGGACTACTGGCAAATTATTTAATCTAAGATGATTTAATGCAAAGTCACAAACATTTGGGGTCTAGTTAAGGAACTACTCTATATTGATGATGCTGATTTTGTGTTTCACTCGGAACATGATATGCATCCAGAGGGCTACCATGGCATTTGGGAACACTAGAAAAGCGGCTGTGGAGTGATCGTGACATTTCTGTCAAAGCCAAAATCAGTTTTTACTCGACCTGTGTGCTTTCTGTTTTGCCTTACTCATCTGAATGTTGGACAACGTCGGCAGTTGAAACAACACGAGAGATTCCACCAGAAATGCCTCAGACGGGTTCTAAATGTGAAATAGCAGTTACTGACACCTGACATGGATATTTTTGGGAAGGCTGGGTGTTTGAGCATCGAAGCAATCGTGATGAGGAACCAGTTGCACTGGGTAGGTCACGTTGTTCGAATGGAGGATGTGAGGCCACCTAAGCAGTTGTTTTACAGCGAGCTTAAGACTGGGAAACGTCCTCAACATCGACCAAAGAAGCGTTTCAAAAGTTGCATAAAGGACAATCTTAAAGCTTTTAAGATTCCTGTTCAGAACTGGAAGATCCTGGCAGAACGCCGGCCTGAATGGAAGAGGATAGTTGGAGAGGGTTCTGAATGTTTTGCAAGGGAAAAATAACTCATGCTGAACTCAAGAGAAGCCTTTGGAAGGAGAACATGTCTGTTTTGCCCATTGAATTGAAGAGCTAGAAATGTGAGGCTTGTAATCGCATGCTCCTCTCAAAAGCCGCTTACATTAACCATGAAAAAATGCGTGGCACGAGCAAAGTGAGCAACAGAAGCAGAAGTGAAACAAGTTTTAATGCACAAATTTGCCATATGAGTGGCAGACTATGCAAGTCTAATGCTGGCCTAAAAAGTCATCTTCGGGCCCACGGACGGGGTTAAGATGTTGTTGAGGATTGACTTAATAACTATGATGAGCTCGATGGGGAGCATTGGCATGGCTAACGTCTGTAAAGATGAAGCAATTAGTATGTATGCATGTATGTGTGTATGTATGTGCATATGTGCATGTATATGTATATATATATACATGTGTGTGTATGTATATGTGTATATGTATATGCTTGCATGTATATGTATGTATGTGCATATATGTATATGTATGTGTGTATGTACATGTGTGCATGTATGTATGTATGTATGTGTGTGTGTGTGTATATGTATGTGCGTATTTGTATGTATATATGTATATATATATGTGTGTGTATGTGTATGTATGTGTATGTATGTGCATATATGTATGCATGTGTGTATGTATATATATATATATATATATATATATATATATACATGTATACTAATGACCGTTTTCAGTGTCATGTCTGCTTGAGGGTGTGAAAGTCGCTGACAGGACAAAAAAGTTATCTTCGGGCACATGGACTTTCAATTACTGAGGGAGTGGCACTCGTCTGACAAGACGTTGCAAGCATCATGTGTGTATATGTGTATGTATGTTTATGTATGTACGTGTGTATGCATATGTATGTATATGTGTGTGTATATATGTTTATGTGTGTATGTATATATATATATATATGTACATATGTTTGTGTGTGTATGTATATGTATGCATATATATGTACTGTGTATATATGCATATATATGTATGTGTATGTATTTGTAGGTATATGTGTGTGTATGTATGTGTATATATGTGTATGCATATGTGTATATATGTGTATGTATGCATGTGTATGTATATGTATGTATGCGTATATGTGTGTGTATGTGTAAGTATGTATTGTGTATGTATGTATGTATATATGTATATATCTGTGTATATTTATAGATATGTATGTGTTATGTGTGTTTATATGCATGAGTGTGTATATATGTATGTATTCATGTATGTATATATATGTATGTATACCAATGACCGTCTTCAGTGTCATGTCTGCTTGATGGTGTGAATTCCCTGGTAGGTCTAAATAGTCATCTTCGGGCACATGGACTTTCAGTGACTGAGAGAGTGGCATTCGTCTGACAAGATGTTGCAATCATCATATGTATATATATATATATATATATATATATATATATATATATATATATATATATATATATGTATGTGTGTGTGTAATATTGTTGAAAATGGAGAAGATGAAGAAAAAAGGGGAAGAATAAAAATTATATATCAAAATAGGGAGAAAAAAACGAGAAGTAAAAAGAGAGAAGTAAGAAATAATGCAAATTATAATAAAAAAGTACATGATAATAAAATGTGAATAAAATAAGGAAAATAAAATAATATCGAATAATAAAATAATGAAATAATATCACTAAATAATATATTAAATGCTGTTAGCCTACTTTATTATGAATATCACGTGATGTGACCTACTTATTATTCTGTGCTGCAAACTCCTGTAAAATTTTCATTTGTATAAGCTATAATCTCCTGAAAAGGTATCTACTTACTGAGCGAAACATGTTAATGAATGTGTAGCGATATGCTTATGTAAAATAAAAAAATAAAATCTTTCAGTATTGAACATTTGCATTAGCCTTGTTAAAACTTCATTGATTGCGTTACCTCTGGAAAATATTAACCTGGAATTGCTCCCTTCAGACGTGCCATAAAATTTAAATTCTTCATAGATATTTTTTAATCAAGGTTTTATCAACAAGTAAAAATTAAATTAAATATTTATTTGATCCAACACGAGTGTTCTACTTTTGCTATGAAAAGAAACTTTTTTTCTGTTCATCATACATTTCTTAATTTGATTTTTATCAGTCTGTAAAATATGAATATATTTCTACTATTTTTTAATTTTTAAATTGTTGATTGTTTCGAATTTTATCTTCCTTTTCATTGAAAATATAAGACCAACCAGCAAAGAAAAATACTTTCCAGACTTTTGAGTCAAGTTTATGAGCTAAAATTTTTTGCGCAATATGTCAACAATTTTTTGTTTCTGTACTTTAAAAATTATATCTTAGAAAAACGTCTATTGGTCAGCTTGTTATCACAAGGGTCGAACTTTTAATAACGTGGTCACTTCTCTACATTGATCTAAAATATGAACGCAAACCTCTCTGTCAATTTGAAAACAATTTTAACTTTAAAAATACTTTGCTTGAATTCGCATTAAAGCTCTATTGACATTTTATTTTTCTTTGTGGACAAAAGCTAAACTTGATGATCTAAAAATTACCCAAGTTCATGATATATCGTAAAATCTAGACACCTAAGTGAACCCGAACTCAAATTAGCTATATTATTAAAACAATGCTTCGCTGTGGTAGCCCCAATTCTCTATAAACTTTACAGCAAATGCCTTACAAAATCTTGCTTTCCTGACTGTTGGAAAATTGCTTCTGTGGTGCCAGTTTACTGTTTGCAATGTTCTTCCTTTCCTGGCTTTAATCAGCTGGGTAAGATGATTAGTATAGATCTTTCAAAAAGTATTTCATCTGTTGATAATATTTTACTGCTTATTGATGTTGTCCTAATATGTAGCAGAGCAAGCTGGATGTCAGTTTTTTGCATTTTTTTTATTGTTGATTTAATGTGTCTCACGCATATCTCTATGAAACCATTTTGGAATTGGTGAAACTTTGGAAAGCCTGTCCAGAGTATTGTCGACCATTATCCATCATGATTTCTTCTGTAGGATTAAAAAGCAAGGTATTATATTTCATTTTATCTGCTACTGCTTTGCTGGTTACTGGTATTGGCATTTCGTCAGCGATTGTGTACTCTGAGTACCTGTTGACAGAAAGCATGAATTGCTGCCCATCAATCTCAAATAGATATGATGTAATGACCTTTCAAGGTTGAGATGGAATGTCGTGTGGCTGCAATGGTTTGTGCCTGTGCATGTCTTGGTGTTCCTGGCAAAATGTGCATGACTTGCACATCCTTTCAATACATGCTTTCTCTTGCAAGTCGGTGTGTTTTCTCTATGAATTGATTGGTTTGGTGGATCTGGTATAGGACGTCGTTCCTCCATGATGAGTACTTGTTTGCCCTTGAACAGAAATTCAGATTTGATGATAAGTTCATTATGGAACGGATAATATGATCGAATCTCGGCAGGTAATTCACAGATATTATCTGGCTATATCTGCTATATGATCTCCTGTATCAGATTCATGGTTGTGTTCTTTGCTGTTTCTGAGCATTTTCTGCTTTTGCAATGAGAAGTTAATGCTTGAGATGATTGCGGTATCATTTTGCTGGTGTGTATATTACTTGGTATAAGTAGCCTTCGATCTTTAATAGCATTTGCTGAATTCGGTGCTAAATGCAATGGTTTAGCACATATTGTAATCAGTGGCTTATGGTTTGTGATGATGGAAAAAGTTTCCCGTAGACATAGGTGTGGTATAACAATACTGTACACAATTGGGCAGGTCGATTTGCAACTTTTTTCAGAAAATCAACATGGCACTGGTGATGAAGGTCTAATTTGCTGGCACGATGACTTTGTAATAATGTGTCTATGTCTTGCTTCCTGCCCATATACAACTTTTTGAGAAAAATCAATCAAATTTGACCAATGTGTGGCTGCAAAATTGATAGCAGTAATCTTTTCAGTTTTTTTTTTTTTTTGAGTTGTTCACTATTTCTGGAAAAAACAACACAAAAACAAAACAATTATTTGAAAACACTTATTTTTAAAAACTATTTTTGTGATGTAATATGAATAAAACTAACTATTGCTTGGGTAAATTAAGAAAACTAAGTTGGGATTTGATGTGATAAGAACATATACCAAAAATTAGATTCCTATCTTGAACAGAAAATTGAGCATTTAATTTTAAAAATCGTGTAGAAAAATGCTGAAAAATCCTTCATATTCATAGCATTTTTCACAACACTGACTTTGAATATTTTTTATAAAAATAGTGAAATTTCAATTAAAATTGATATATTCATATGAGATACATTGAAAGAAAAGTATATATATGAATTATAATTTTAATTATGAATCACACCCAGCAAAATATCTCAACTTTTATTGCATTGATTAAACAAAAATTGTAAAAAAAGCTAATTAGCAACTAAGTCTTTTAAATTTCACAATTCAAAAAGATATGTGGAGATGTATGACATAATATAACAACTTGATACAAGTTACAGAACCATGTATTTTAATTTTTTATCAAATGCAATAATATAAACTGTTATAATAGAACTAAATTTTTCTGTATAATTTCCTTTCAAGGAAAATGAAGGTCTAATTTGCTGGCACGATGACTTTGTAATAATGTGTCTATGTCTTGCTTCCTACCCATATACAACTTTTTGAGAAAAAGCAATCAAATTTGACCAATGATACCAGTAATCTTTTCATTTTTTTTTTTTTTTGAGTTGTTCACTATTTCTGAAAAAAACAACACAAAAACAAAACAATTATTTGAAAACACTTATTTTTAAAAACTATTTTTGTGATGTAATATGAATAAAACTAACTATTGCTTGGGTAAATTAAGAAAACTAATAAAATTTAATGGATAAATATTTATTTACCTAATGGACAAAATCGTTTGAATGCCCGCTTCTCTCACATCCAATTCATCTGAGTTTATCATCGATATTATATTTTCCAGGAGTACTGCAAAATCACTATATTTTGAACTTTTTAAAACAGTAATCTGGATTTCAGTTAACTGTTTTGTTCTCTGAATCATATTAAAATATACTGTTGTTGGTTAAAAAAAATATTGTTGGTTTGGATCTCAAACCAACTAACTGCATACACTTGGATGATAAATTTGACCAAAATGTTTAATTTATCATAGTGTTTGAGGATAGACAACTCTAGTTCATAAACACATTAATCTTGTGGCTTATGTTAGCCATCTTCCTTGATTCAAGGGCCTAATTTTCTAAGTTAACTTCTCCACAAGAAATGCCAACAGCATACTCAAAAAGTAGCCTCTGGTCTTCACACTTAAATTATTTGTTTCTTCTGCTATCAGATAATGATGATCGGGAGGGACACTAATTTTTTCGAATTCTACTTGAGGCAAATTTTGATAATTATTGATACAAAGTTTCCCCAAAGGACCAGTAAATGTTGTTAGGCTTTTTGTTGTTCCATCAATTAATTTAAAAATTGCTGTAAATGGCAGTTCTTCTAGTGGAACCTGAAAATTGGAAAATTTGCATGTTTAATAATAGAGTCAGATTACATAAATACCAATATATTATTTTATTTTCCACAAAAAAGGAACATAATTTCAGGTTAATCTATAGAATTAATTTTACCTCCTTGTTAGAAGGACAAGTGCAGATTATGTGCCTTGTTTGACAATTTTCTGTCTTGCACTTTACTGCAAAATCATCACATCTCAAGACGGAAAGTTTACAGCTACAAGAAGATATATCAAACAGTCTGTCTAGCTGTTCCTTCATTCTTTTCACTTTGATTGCTGCAAGAGATTTCCTGTCAATGTGTTTGGCCCTCTTATAGCAAAATATATTGACCTTCTGTCCTATATAATGTTACCTTAACAAGGGCAATTGTGGATTGACTGCTTGCCGAATATTTCCTTGGCAATTAACTTAGAAATCTCACTATTTTTTAAGTGGGGATAACTGTTTTCGAGGAAATAACTAAACTGGGTGACTTGTCGTGAAGTTGAGGGTGCTGTTTCATCCAAATGACAAGGTGGACCAGCAAATTTTGTGGACCACGGGTTAAACTGAACGTCGTGCTGTTACTGACATTCTAATCTGAAAAGTAAAATAAATAAATGGATTATAACTGAAGGAAACTGTATTAGGCTATCTTCCAGTTTCATACGTAAAAAAAATAAGTGCTAGTTATAAGAAATAATGAAAAACTTTGTAAAGTTGAATTAGATGTATTGAAGAGGGATGGTCAACCCAAATCAGAGGCATAATAGTGTTTAGTTTAGACATTTTTAGCAGAGTTTAGCTCCGTCTTCGATAACATGAATTTATCCATAAAGAGATTCATTCTTGCTGTAGCTGTGCCATTTTAAACGAGTGTTTAGTGTTTAGAGTTTGAAAACCCAGTGCTTGTGCATCTATGTTACTATGCTATTTTTAATAGTATTTTCAAGTTAAATTTAATTTTTATGAAATTTTTGTTTATTAAATTATTAGGTGAAAGTACAGAATAGTTACAATACAACCTCCTTCCCATATCAAGAATGGCTTTCTAAATAAAGTAATTTTAGCACAAGAATGCACACATAACGAAAAGCCTTTAAAGGAGTTTCCTTATTTACTTGTATTAATCTTTGTGGGTTATCTGATTTTAAAACTATAATTTTAGAAGAAAAACACTGCTTAAAAACAATTACTCCCTAAAAATAAAAGAAATTAAAATTTGACACTAATTTTCTGCAAAGTATTTTTTATTAAGTAGAAAAACTTGAAAATTTACGTGGTTATGTTTCGTAAAGAATGTGTAGAATAAAATTTGTTGTTGTTGTAATAATATAAAACCATATTTTAATAAAAATTTCAAATAGAATTTGATGTGAAATATTAGGTTGGTGCAAAAATAATGCTTTTGACGTTCATTTGAACATCAAAAAATGACATTGTTTTTTGTGTCAACCTAATAGAAACAAATTAAAAAAATAAAACAAATATGTTTAAATTCACTGCAGACACTTGAAATATAATAATATATATTTAAAACAAGTCTTTTTCGTTTGTCCTTTCGAAATAATTAAGTCTAAATCGTAACGTTTTCAAATTAAATAATAAACAAACGTTAATTTTCAATATCAATAACCAGTGTGTTTTGCGACGGTGAAATCTAAAATGTTTCCACCCAAAAAAAGTTCCTGAAATGAAAAAGCGAACTTTGGTGATTATTATTTAAAAAAACATGATTTTGCTTTTACACTTAATATTTATTTTATTAATTCATTATCCTCACTCATTTAAAAATGTAGTTTAAAAATTATTCTAAATAATGATTCTATTTTCTTAACAGTCCGGATTGTTTTGACGATGGGACGTTCTTGATAATTCACTGAAAAACTTTTAATCACTTCAATTTTTCAACTTTTAAAGTCATTTCCTCAAGCAAAGATAACGATTTTGAGAAAAATATTTCGTGTAGGCCTTTTCTATGTCAAACCTCAACTATCATCACCATTGCCTCACCGGGGTTCCAAAATCGACCTGCCCTAATACACAATTGTTGAATACCATACACAATTGCTAACCTTTTTGCGGTATCTGGTTTGTATATCAGTTTATGTTTTGAATTCAAATGCAACTGGTTTGCCATCTTGGATCTTTGTCATTCCAGGCCCTTCTGCAAGGCATCCAACTTCAGTGATTTGGGTTTAGTCTGAAAGGCATGTGTCATCAGTAATCTTTTCCTTCAGTTCATTATAGCACTTTTGTGAGTATTGGGATTTAAGAAGACGCAAAGCGTGAGTCTTTTCAACAAAGTTTAGAATATATGTTGAAAAGTAATTTAGCAAATCTAAAAAACGTAGTTCCCTTTTGTTTTGAAGGTTTGCCATTTGCTTGATATCGTGCATCTTATCCAGGCCTGGTTTAATTCAGCATAAACGTGTTTATGTTTTATGAAATACTTCTTGCTGTTGAATATAAACCAAGTTTCATTAGCTTGAATCATGAGGTTGTGCAAGTTTTAGTTATGGTACTCATTGTTTTGGTCAAATATGGCTACATCATTGGCTATGCTGGCCACGCCATCTAGACTTTCTAGGATTTGGTTCATTTTTGCTTAGAAGATATCTTGAGAGATATTGAGACCAAACGATAGACACTTCCAGCATACTCATCCAAACGTTGTCAACAGCTGTGATTTCTCGGCCAGGTGGATCGAGTAGTATCCTTCCTTGCCATCAAGTTTACTGAACATCTTGGATTTACAAAATCTGTATTTAGTTCTTTCACTTCTGTATTTTGTGCATAGGGTCGATGAAAGATTCTGCATCTTTTTTTTTAGTAGGAGTTTGGTGATTCCACAAAAATTTCCAATCCTATCAAACTGCTTGGAGTATTTTGACATAAATTGGCTGATAGAAAAGATGGCATATTTAACATTTTTGAAAAGTGTTATCATGTATGGTTATTAATTTCAGCTGTTTGTATGTCCAAATCTCTACGAGTGCAGATCCTGGTACTTCTACATAAAATGTTGTATTTGTCCATTCTCAGTCCCTATACTGATATGGAAATCTGATGCTTTCAAGAGATAGGATTTGGTCTCTTCCATATGAGGTGAGTTTATAATGTGGGCCTGGTTGCAGGCTTTTACTTCCATACATCTGTTAGAAAACTCTCTGGGAATGTGTTGCCGGATGCCTCGGAGTTGATTTTCATGTGGAGTGTGTGATGTTGTCTGCATTTCAGGTGAGATGGCTTGATATTTAGGCTCGTGTAGGCTTCGTCCATGCATTTTCTGGTTATCCATGCATTTAGCGCTGATAGTTTGAGAGTGAAGTTGCTGTATAGAATCATCTTCATCACTTCCGGTATCGATGTGGCAAAAAGTTTTCCTTTTATTTCCTACATTCAATTCTCCATGATGATTTGTTTTTGAAGACTTGCTCCTGTGTCTGCTTTTCTTTCTGTGTTCACTTGATTTAGTCTCTCTGCAACACCCCACCCAATGTCCCCTATTTTCTCTTGCAAATCTCTCATCATGGATGCTGAGCACTGTTGAAGCTTGTAGCTTGTATTGCAGTTCCCACACTTCCTGCTTCAGTTACTGTTATATATTTTTTCTGCATTCCACCTTGTTCAGCTGGTCATTTCTGGCCATAAGGACTTCATACTTTTTACTTTTAGTCCATACGAGGGTTATACTGTAGCCTTTTGGTTTGCTAGTTTTTCTGGAAGTGTCATTTGGTGTTGAAAATATGATGAGCTCTATAAGTCTCTCGCTCAGCTCTTCCACTGTGAAGTTACATTTTTGTGCTAGCAACTTGGCTCGTGCGACGTCATTTAGTGACTCATTTGACTTCTGCTGCTGCATAGGTGTAGTCTCTGAATTCTAAAACTAACTTTCACCGTAAACTGGCTTGTAAAGAAGTTCCATAGATGCAAGTGTGACTGTTTCTGTTTATCTGTGAGCCAACTAGCATTTAGGCGTCTTAGGCCTTCGTCTCCTATTCTACGTCATATTTTCCTAGCTTGCTTTGTTCAGTCACAATTTATTCATCTTCTCTATATAGTCATTTTTTTGTTTGAAAAGCGTCATGGCTTCACTCAGATCTGAGTCGGACCAGTTTACCATTGGAAGGAGATTGCTATAATATTATTTTATTTGAATGAAAACATCATTTACTTACATTTCGCAATATGTTGTGTGTGGTTTCATTTAGTGTTTCATGATACCGTCCATATAACACATCCATCTGTTTTGTTTAGTTTTATTTAGTTTTATTTAGTTTTGTTTAGTTTTGGTTCATGGTAAAATACAAACGAAGAGAACAACGACAATATCTTTTTTTTTTTTTTTAGAAAAGCCTCCAGCAATGCAAGGCAAATAGTATATGACGATGACAACACAAAAGTATAATTATTCTTGTATAGATCTAAAGCAATAACTGTCCGAGATAAAATTATATCATTTTTATGTTGCACTACAAAGTTTGCAATGAAGATATTATGTCAATATTTTGATTTTGATTTAAATCCATTTCATGAGTTTGATTCAATAAAATGCATAAATAACATTTAAGGCATAAGAAGAAATTCAAATTCTGGGGGTCTTAATTAGGCATTAGCACAGTCTGAAACTCTTTAAAATGCCTCAAATAAATTGAATAACTATTTTACAAACCTAATAGCAGTGGTCTAGAATTCATAATGATCGATTAGTTTCAAATGTAATTCTGTAACAAACATATGCCTTGCCTCACTTTATAGAAATGGAAATTAAAAAATTAAATGTCATCTCATCGAAATGTTTATTTATGGTGTGTAGATTAAAGCGCTCATTCTTGTTGTAGATGTTCATAGAAGAATTACGAAATACTAGAGAATGATTGAATCCGGATAGAGTGAGGGGGAGGGGGCGAGTGAAATGCATAAACAGTCCAGAGAAAAAGATGGGCGACTTGTTCAATTTAAATTACGACTAATTCGAAAAATTAAAACATTTTTGTTTATTCTTCCTTTGGTCTATTTAAAACCCTAATTTTGATTTAAACCTATATCATTTTCGGGTAGAGGCGATCGATTAATTACGATATAAAGCTTCACTTTTATAATGCAACGCTATCAATCATCATAACTATCGGACCAGATGAGAGATGAAATGTGCAGAGTTATTCCCCTTACACGGTTGACGCAGCGCATTAGAAACCGATATTTTAAACTATTGGAATGAATGAGGACTGCTGTCTCATTCTACTCCTACCGTAGAACTTTTTCTTATATTTTAAATTTCTATAATTTAACATTGGCAGGATTGCAGTTTACAGGGAAATTAAGGGACGCAACTCTTGCCAAACTAAAAAGGACGCAAACAGAATCACCGGGGGGGCACCTGTTTCAATTTTTCTTTTTCTTGTTAATTTAAATGAACTGTTTGAATAAGTTATTTTTTTAACAAAGGAAGAACATAGAACTTTATAAAACAGTTATAAATTATTTTAAGAAAGAATTATTTTAATAACATAGAATTATTTGAAGAACATAGAATTTTATTAAACAGTTAATTTTTAAAACGAAAAACAGTTATGAATTATTTTAAGAAAGAATTATTTGAAGAACATAGAATTATTTTAAGAACATAGAACTTTATTAAACAGTTAATTTTTAAAACGAATACTGTTCGCGGATGCATCTGATGATTCGTGGAAAACATTCACCCTTCTCTCTTTTTCGCCATAAAAATTCCATCAGATGCAAGCCGAACATATTTTGTCGATTCCCGAACTTTCGTATATGTTTTTTGGCGTGTGACCATAGTCCTTCAATAGTCTGTGTGTACACTGAAGGGTCCAACGGATCAACGAAGTTGTCTTCGTGGACGACAGTGTCGTGCTCATAAATTCCTTGAGCGAGTCGATCAAGTCCTTGGCAAGCCGCCCAACTGTCAGAAATAATTCTTGTTCCTGGCAGGCACCATGAATTTATGATTGGAAACAGGGTATCTCGATCCCTATTTTCCACTATTGCGAAATTGCACAAATTCGAGCCTCTTTCCACTGCGCCAAAAAGCCAAACGCCCTTCCTCACACGTCCCCTATTATACTTTCGTCGGAAAAAATATGACTCATCCACCTCCACTTCTTTAGGTGTCGAATGTTCGTCTCATGGGATGGTCCAGCATGTCCTGTTCACAGACTTCTCTTATGAATGACATCCAATCTACGATTGTATGGTTACTCACACTTGCTTCCTGTTTAATTTTAATCTGCGGCATCTTCATGCTCCAACTGAGCAAAATAACTAAAATCTGCTTTATTGTCAGATGACTTCTCTGTAAGAAGGAACCCATCCTTGGCAAACCACCCTTCTTACAGACAGGACACTTCCACGCAAAACCATCCCCTTTGGCTCCGTTTTTATAGAGAATTCGATCTCTCTCACACGAGCTGCAGAAACTCCTATTCGGTATGAGTCCCAATGAGGCCGCTGTTTGTAACTGTACCTCGTTATTTGGTGGCAGCAAATTATACAAATGCTCATAGGTCCACTTCTGCTCTTCCACTTTAGTCGTAGACATAACGTGGTCAACGATAGTAGTTCTCATTTTGGTAAAAAAAATAAAAACGTAAAGAATAAAAGTATAATAAAAGATTGTAAAAACAAAAAATTAAAGAAGAAAATAATTTAGAAGTAAAACGAATAAAAAACAAAGGAATTAGAAAGAAATGAACTATTCAAAAGAAATCTTAAAACTTGTTATATTATTCCACGTCTAGTAGGTTCGGTTAAAATTCGTAATTTAAAAATTGAAACAGGTGCCCCCCGGTGATTCTGTTTGCGTCCTTTTTAGTTTGGCAGGAGTTGCGTCCCTTGATTTCCCTGTAAACTGCAATACTGCCTTAACATTTTTGCTATAAATAAAATAAAAGTAAGTAAATTTTGTAGTTTATGTTTATAGATGTTTTGGTGCGAACGCAGATATCACGATATTATCATGAAAATAGATTAAAAAAAAATCCTACTATTGGATTTCTCGTGAGCGTTCACAAAATTTTTAAATTGGCTTCTGAAAATAATGGTAGTATTTATTATTGACTGGAGAAATTTTACAATTTTGTTCCATCCAAACTTCCTATATTTGGAGAACTAGGCAACTCTTACACTAAACGTGTAACAAACACATGAGCTGCCATCTAAGACTTGTTCTGAAGGCATACGTGACTTAATTGAAGTCGCTTGATAAAAATGAATACTATTTTTGTTATTAAAATTAATAAAACAAAAGGAAAGTTTCGATTTTTAGTTTGAAATAGGTTATAAAAAATACAAAAAAAAAAAAAAAAAAGTCCACTGATGTCAGAATAAGGGTGAACGAGAAAAAGCGAAAGTAGAATCAGGGAGACAACAACTACATGAGACCCTTTTTTCAAAATAATTAATGTTATGAAAGTTTGTTACATTAAATAAATTAAAAACCAAACCATTTTTCCTTACAATTAATCAGAAGTAAGATTTCCAGGGCATTTTTTGTAATTACTCGAATGTATTGTTTAATAAAAATTACATTATCATGGCTGTTTATATGTTTTGTTGCAGATTCTCGTACGAAAACTGCATGGATCTGTTAGTAAAATGGAGTTATCTCCCTTCAATCAATAACGACGACTGCAAAAGCGCATTTTTTTTTTTTTGTTTAAAATTTTTTTTGATTTTTATACCCGTGTTGTTTTTTTGAATTAATATTATTTTTTGTTTTGTAGTTGCAGTTGCTGGTACTCTTGCATAATTTGACCCGAATTCTCGAGAATTACCGTCAAGCATGGATCGGGCGAGACCGGCAATCATCGGTGTCAGCCGAGCCGAGCGTTGTTCAAATGTTGAAACGCTAACTCGACTTTATATTTTATTTATTTAATTTTTTTTGTTCTGTTATGTTTTTAGTAATTTTTAAGGTGATATTAAGGGGATGGGGTGATTTTTTAAAATTTTCTGATTAGTTACTTATTCATTATTATATTTTTTTAATTGAATTTTTGGGAGTTTGATTAGCTAAAGAAAAAGCGCTATCTAAATGGAAGCAGACGACATTCGAATTAGAAGAAAGCGACTAAACCAACAAAAAAAGGAAAAGCTGAGAAGCAAATATATTTTCAAACTCGCCAAACAGAAAAATGACAGGCAAGAAAATAAATTTATACATGATATAAAAAGAAATGAAAACATCGATGCAGACAATCTGATATTGTCAGGAGAAATGAGGTTGTAAACAAATGTTTACTTTAAAAAAAAGATCGTGTGTAAATGATGGTTTCTCCTGGAGATGTACAAATGGACAGTGCCACCAAAAGAATTTGACTGAACAACAAGTCTTGAAAAAAAAAAAAAAAAAATACGGTTACAAAAAAGAAAGAAAAAAAAACTTATACTTACACCTAACAATTATACGACTAAAAAATCTTAGAGAAAAAAAACAAAACTTTCTGTTGATAAATATTTTGCAAAAAAATAAATAAAATACTAAAATGAAATGAATATATTTTCATTTTTCAAGGTAGTTTTTTTTTTTTTGATTATTTGCATTTGTATTTTTTCCAGTTTTCTTCTTCTTCTTCTTCTTCTTCTTCTTCTTCTTCTTCTTCATCATTATTATTATTACTAGTTTACGTCTGTTACGACGCTCGGCTGACACCGATAATTGCCGGTCTCGCCCGATCCATGCTTGACAGGAATCCACGAGAATTCGGGTCAAATTATGCAAGAGTACCCAGTTGCATAAGATTTTCGTTACTTCGAATGGAATTTCTTTCCAGATTGCATAATTACCTCCCTTGCACAATTACTTCCCTTGGACCATTGGAATGATTTGTTTTTCGTTTGCGTTAATAATTCTAAGCAAAAAAACTTTGATGCTGATTCAATGAGCGGTTTAACAACAAATTTATTGAATATGCGCTGAACCCTAACCCAAGAATACTTTCAGATTTCATCGTGCAACCTAATAAGGAAAGGAAAATAACGAAAACAGGCCCTCTTGCACTTTAGGCAAATGGAAATTAGGAAGATAGAAAAGGAACAGCAGTCGTCTGACACCGGTTGAAAGAATGCCATTGATTGGATAGAGAAATTATGACGTCATTTTATAAATAAACAATTTCTTAAACGATTTTTTACCATACAAGGTTTGTAGTCACACGGAAAAAGGAAACTATGAAAGAAACATTTGTTGGAATTTGTGTGGCGGAGAAGGAAGTCGACACAAATATTTCCGCGTATAATATGTACCTATTTACAATGCCTCCCCACGGGACAAAGTTAGACACCAGGGTCGTTTTTTAACGTGGAGAAAAGGTACAAAAATAAAAAATTGTCTCAGTCGTGAAGGACTGATCCTCCACCGAAAGAGAACAAGAAATGGAAGTGCAGCATCTGAAGAACAGATACTACACTTTGAGGTATTAAATCTTTTATTCATGTTAAAAATACAGTCAAAATCAACGATGAACAAAAAACTTAGGTACATGGCCAACTCAAAAGGGGGATTGTGGGGGTCGTTGGTCATCCTTGTCACTCCAGAACTAAACAAAATCAAAAGTTTCTCCCAGCTAGTATCTTCTTTCACCATAATACCGCATTCACCCTTTCATATTGGGGGACGTCCTACTTAACTCCCAGTTTTTAAAACATTTTTTATTGATGTGTAAAAACAAAAACGATAACAATAAAATGGTACAATAATTCATTTGTGTCGAGGGCTGGGGAAGAAAAAACAAAAGGTGATTAGTAGGACCCTCCTAACCCCGTCTAGTTGATAGACTGCCCGTTCCACTAGGTTTGTAAAAGGAACCTGCTTTTGTGGGTCAGTCTCTAGGTGGGGATGCCCTCTAGATGGGGGTGAATGGAGAAAAGAAAATTTTGTGGGTAAGGGATGGGGGTTAGTTTGTATTTCTTTCTCTCCAAGATGGGTAAAATTTAGAGGAAGGGGTGAAAACAAAAATTGCAGGTAAGAGGGGATGGGAATCTTGGAGGCTTCCTAATCGGGAAGGGATGGAACACACACTCAGCTAGCTGAGAGGCTAATTTTACTTTACAGAACTGCGCGTTCCACACCTAGGCGGGGAACACGTATTCAAATTTGGCTCCTCTTTGTACACACAGACTTGCCACATGTATCCATCTTCTGTCAAATGCCGCACGATGCAGCCTTCTTCTATCACATCTGATCTTCACCTGTAGTTGGTGTTTAAAGAACGCGATCAGATCTTGATCAGAAAAAGACAACACCCCCCGGCAACCTTGCAGACGCGACGTCCAAATCACCATTCTCGCCACGGCCAGAATCGTAACGTAGACCATTTGTCTTTCCCGGTCCCACGGCGGCCTCACGTTGTCCACAACATTGGATACAGTAATTGGGCGAGGATGCTCAGGATCGATGCGAGCCGTCACCCCACTGACATACGACCAGTACTGGCGGAGTTCGCGGCAATCGAAGAAAGCGTGATCCGTAGTTTCCACAGCCGTTGTCCCACAACGGGGACAATCAGGCGACTCCAGAAACCCAGAACTGCATTGTATGTTGTTGAGTGGAAGTGCATTTCGGGCCAATCGCCAGGTCAGAGAGAACTCCGAATTGTTCAGATGACTCGAACCTGGCGCCCAGCTCCACGCGGAGCGGATCTCACTCTGCTGCCACCCCAAACGCGCGCATAGCGGGTCGTCAGCGGCCCCCTTCACTAGATCCCTGTGGAGTTCCCTACGGGTAGCAGTCACAAGGTCACTGGACCTTGGTAGTCGTTTTAGCGCGGCTCGGCACTCTTTCATGTAGGCAGATTCTCCCCGCGGCCTGCGACGGCTCTCGATAGTAGGGTCGAGAACGAGGTCGGGGAAGGCGGCAGTAACCACGGGGTGCCACGGTTGGTCCTCCTGCATATAGTGGCTCAGGAAGGCCAGCCTCTCAGCATCTCGATGACACTTCAAGTCCGGCATTCCCAAGCCTCCCTCACACGGACGTTGAATACAGACCTGTCTGCTCACCCAGTGTCTTCCTCTGTCCCAAAGGAGCGAGGACAAGAGTTCGACAAGAGCTTTTAGGTGTTGTGCAGGCAGGGGAAGTACGGCCAGTCGGTAAAGGATGAGAGGAAAGACGTAAGTGGCGCACGCCTCAGCTCTACCCTTTAAGGAAAGTTTCCTAGGAAGCCACGAATTGACTGCAGCCTCCACCTTTGACCGTACCTCCAACCAATTCTTGTCAAGCTGGAGACCCGGTCCGAACCACACGCCGAGGATCCGGACCGGGCCATCTGTCCAGCTGAAGGGCGCAGGGAGGTTTGCGTTGCCACTCCAGGCGCCCAACCGCAGTCCTACCGACTTGTTGCGGTTTATCTTGGCCCCTGTAATTCTTTCGTACTGTGTGAGTGCCTCCGACACGACCTCAATGTCTCTGAAGCCCGACACGAAGATCGTGACATCATCGGCGAACGCGAATACCTTGGCAGCTGAGCCGCCAGGCAGAGCCATTCCGCGCAGGGCCGAATTTGCCTCCCCATGTCTCAGCTTGCGGAGAAGAGGCTCCAAAGCCAGGACATAAAGCAGGGGCGACAGCGGACAACCCTGACGAACCGACCGAGAGATAACAAAGGGTTTCGAGCGCTTTCCGTTGACTTGCACGACAGCCATGGGCTGTCGATACATTATGGAGATCCACTTGCAAAAGTCCGGTTTAAAACCGGCGGCCTCTAAGACAGATGCCAGGAAACGATGGTCGACCCTATCGAAAGCTTTGGACTGATCTAAGTTGATCAGCGCGGCTTCCGTGTCGTCATCTATTCCCCCCTCTAGGATCATGCGGATCAGGTGCAAGTTGTTCTGAATCGATCTCCCCTTCACAGCGTAGTTCTGTTCCGGTTCAACCAACTCGTCGATAACAACCTGCAGCCGATTCGACAGGACCTTGGCCAAAATCTTCAACTCTGTGTTTAGCAGAGTTATGGGCCTGTAGTCGTCTAACTCTTCCCCTCCATGCCCGTCACCTTTCTTCAGCAATGTGATCACTCCCTTGGTCACCTGCCCTGGGATGGATCCCTGAGTAAACCAATGGTTGAACATATCCGTCAGAAGAGGCAGAAACATGGGCGACAGCCTCAAGTACAGTTCGTATGGCAGACCATCAAGTCCTGGCGATCTGTCACAGCTGACCTGCTTCAGCGCAGTAAAGACCTCCTGCTCCGTCACCCGGCCCTCGCAACTAGCCGCTCTAGCCGCCTCGAGGCGGGGAGAGTCGGCCAAATAGTCGCTAAACTCAAGGACCGGAAGATCGGGCTGCTGCGTAAAACGCTCCTCGAAATGTTCTCGAAACCCCTCGCAGATCTCCCGAGTCGATTCCAGGGTGCGTCCATTCGGATGTTTGATTTTTGCAATGTATTTGTCCGAGCCACGCCTAGAAACCTCACGGCGCACGTCTGCATCAGAATTGACTGCTTCGTTGCCTATCTTTCTAAGCCTAGCTCTAACTACTTGGCCTTCGTAACGCTCGCTAGTCTCGCGTTTAGCTAGTTCCTGACTAACCCTATCACCCTCCCCCGTAGCCTGGGCTAGTTTCTGCTCTAGCTTCTTCTTCGTCTTGGCCTTATCTAGTGCGAGGCGCTGGGCATACTTGACGGAGAAGCTTCTGATCTTGGCTTTGAGACCTAACCACCACTTACTCCCAGTAACCGCCCCCACTAGTGCCTTTTTAATCAATTCTCTTAACTGATCTTGGAAGTCTTGTATCTCCAGAAGGGAGGTGTTTAACTTCCAGTACCCTGCTAACTTAGGCCTATTTCCTAGCTTCAGCCGGGCCATAACTAATTTATGGTCTGTCTGGCCTAGCCAAGTGAACGTGGGACAAGATAAGAAGTCTACTTCGCCTCTCCTAACTAACATCCTGTCCAAATAAGTATTTGGATAGGAGGAAACACTATTGGTCCACGTCCACATCTCCCGCCCTGGATGCTCGAACCGAAACCTGTCGACCAGACCGCATCTAGCCATCAGATCAGCCAGGCTGGACTCACACCTCTCCGATCCTCTAGCTTTGCCTCCTACCTTATCTATGTCGGGGTCTAAGATGGAATTCCAATCCCCCATTAGCACTACCCGCTTCCGACAATCTACAAACGCGTCAAGCTGACTGAAGAATGAGACCCTCTCACGAGCGGTGCTGGGCGCATGAACCGCAATCACCCGAAACACAGAATCTTTTACGGCAACATCGGCCACAACCAGCCTACCCACCGCATCTCTATGGACAACGTCGACCGTCGCCGACAGGGTACGTTTAACCAACACGGAAACTCCCTTCCCCCGCGGGCTGCCATATGCTGAGAAAACCTCAAAGTCTCGGGCCAGCACCTGACAGTCCACAGAGGAAACGAAATGCGTCTCCTGAATCGCAGCAACATCCACTCCCAGGGACAAGAGGTCGTGCCGGAGGCGAGCCGCCCGGCCCGATGATCTCAAGCCCCTCGCATTCAGACTAGCCAAATTCAAAGCCATGGTACCTACCTTAAGGTGTGTTACACTCAGCTCCGAAGTCAGCCGGGGAAAGGACACCGACGTTGTGTGCAATGCTCAAGGTAGTCAGGTTTTTCATGTCCTGACCTTCTCTCACAATGCCGCCGACATCCAAAGGGTAAGTCAATTTAAGGGCCCTATAGAGTGACAGATGGACCAACACTGGGACCCTTCTCTTGCATAGTTTTGCGAGTTCCTCAACGGAAGGGTCATTTTTCCTAATCAGTTCAATTCCCGGACCAGCCCCTTCAGCGGCTTCCAGCATTGTCCACACGTTGGTTTTGCAGGCCTCAGGAAGCCTGACGAAAGTTGTTAGCCGTGGGGCGTCCGGGAAATTAGAGGGGACATTAACGTCTTTTCCCCCTATCTGTTGGAAGTCCAGCAGAGGTTTTAAATTTTTTCTCTGCCGGTGTGGTAAGCCCATTGCCACAGACAGGGGGTCTACAAAACAAAGTTCCTCTCTCGTTTCGAGGGCGAGAGTCCCTGTTGGAGTGAGTCCGTAAGTGGGAGAATCTGAAGGGTCTCTCCCCCTCCCGGGTTCATTCTTTTCTTTCTGAGATGGCGGCTCAATTTGCATTGGTGTGGGGACGAGTGTCTGTGTGGTGTCTGGTGTTGGTGTTGGTGCGGTGTCTGGTGTTGGTGTGGTGTCTGGTGTTGGTGTTGGTGCGGTGTCTGGTGTTGGTGTGGTGTCTGGTGTTGGTGCGGTGTCTGGTGTTGGTGTTGGTGCAGTTTCTGGTGTTGGTGCAGTGTCTGATGTTGGTGCGGTGTCTGATGTTGGTGTTGGTGTTAGTGCGGTGTCTAGTGTTGGTGCAGTATGTGGTATGGGGGTGGAAGTGGGTTGTGTTGTTGTTAGAGGTGATGTATGCTCACAGGGAGTGGGGGCTGCCTTTTCTTCCCCTTTCCTTTTCTTTTTTATTCTTTTGAATGAACCGGGGAGTGGTGAGGTTGAGTTCCTCTCCCTCTCACTAGCAGATTCATCCTCAGAGGAGCAGTGTTTTCTTCGCTTGATTCCCGTCTCAATTGGTGTGGGGACCGTTGGTTGTTGCTGCTCCTCTAGTTGTTGTTTCTCCGGTTGGTGCTGTTGCTTTTCTGGTTGCTGCAGCCGTTTTTGTTGCTGCTGCTGCTGTTCTGGCTGTTGCTGCTGCTGCTGTTTTTGTTGTTGCCGCTGTTTTCGTGGCATTGGTTGTGGCATTGGCCGCGGCAGCTGATGTTGTTGCTGCGGCTGGTTCAATGGCTGGTTTGGCTGCTGCTGCTGTGTCTGCTGCCATGGCTGTTGCTGCGGCTGTTGTGGAGGCTGCTGTTGTTGTTGCTGCCTCGGTTGTTGGGTTGGTTGTGGGACGGTGGCAGATGGGATTGTGGGCTTCCATTTCCGCCTCATTACCGTGATCCATTCCTCCCCTTTGGCCTCCTGCACAGTTTTGGGTTTCCTCGGTGCTGGGGTTGGTGCTCCGGTTGCAGGAGTTGTGACAGCCTGTTTGGACACTGGTGCTGTCTCAGAGGTTGGGACCGCCTTTAGTGTCACTTGAGTAGGAGTTGACCTTTGAGGGCAGCTCTTGGCCATGTGACCCTGTTTTTGGCAGAACCAGCAGTGCGGACGACGCCCCTCCACTACTACTGTCATAGTTGCCTCCTTAAATGTCAGCTGTGCTGGTATCGCCTGGAAGCCTCCTTTCTTTAGCCTCATGGCCACAGTGTAGCTGCCCAAGTGCATGCCGGTTTTCGACCGCACTGGGGTTATTTTTTCCACCTCGCCGAACTGTGTGAAGAAGGATCCCAGGATTTCTGCTGATATTTGCATAGGTTCATTGAATACCTGCACCCGGGTCCTTGTCCTGCCCTGGTATTCGGGCTTTAGTTTTATTCTCCCATACTTAATTTCCTGTAGGGAGAGTCTCTCCGCATCTTCCTTGGTGGGTAGGAGGATGTCCCACATGGCGTAGCTCCTCTGGTACAGGTATAATACCGGGATGTTTAGCTTGTGTAGGAGCCCTGCCATGTCTTCCTTTTTCATCCCTAGGAGGCGGTTTTCCGGCATATCCGAGATGATGAGGGAGAGCACTCTGTCTTCGATTGCCTCCCAAGCGCCTGGCACTGGTTTAATTTCTGCCCCCTCTATGTATTGTCTGTACTTGGTCAAGTACAAGTCTCTATACTCTTGAGGGGACAGTTGCTTCTCTACAGTCTTCCCCCATGCCGACCCTCTTGTTGGTGTTGGATCTTTGGTGAGGTTGGACTGTTTTTGCTGTTCCTTGGCGGAAGGGTTGCTAGTTTGAGGGGCATTTCCCTTTCCGCTTTCCTTTGGGACCGACTCTCCCTGCTCTATACTTCTTCCAGGAAATACTTCCCTTTTTGGGGAGTCGGCCTCCTGGGGAGCATTGTCCTCTTTATTGTCCTTGGGAGCTTTTGCCCCTTTTGTTTTGGGGAGGTCTAGGCTGTATGCCCCCTCGTTTTCTTGATTTGCTCCCCTTTTGGGGCAGTAGCCCTCCTGGGGAGCACTATCTCTCTTATCGTCCTTTGGGGCTACTGCCTCTTGATTTTTGTTGTCAGAGCGGGATGCCCTGTCCAACATTGTTTTTTCTCCCTTTTGTGGAGAGTCGCCCTCTTGGGGAGCACTGTCTCCCTTATCGTCCTTTGGGGCTACTGCCTCTTGATTTTTGTTGTCGGAACGGGATGCCCCGTCCAACATTGTTTTTTCTCCCCTTTGTGGGGAGTCGCCCTCTTGGGGAGCTGCTGGTGAGTTTTCTCCCTTCTGGGGGGCGTCCTTCGGTTTAGTGTCCGGGCGGTATGCCCCGTTGCTTTTTGCTTCCCCTGTTGGGGAGTCGTCCTCTTGGGGAGCAGTTTTTCTTGTGGTAGCCCCCTGGCTGGGGGTATCGGTATTGGTGGTCCCCGGGCTGGGGGTGTCCATTTTTGAAAAAAGCTCTCTCTTCCCTGTATAATTCACCAAAATGAGTGACGTGGAGTCGGCGTCCAAAGTGGGAGCCGACTTTGGCGCCAAAGGCGGCAAGAGGGGAGATAGAACTGAGAGAGGGAGTGGGAAGTTAGTGGAGGGAAGAGAGAAAGTGTTTCCGACCCTCCCTCGCGAGAAGGTCGTAAATTATCAGCTCGGATCCCCCCGTGAGGGGGGAGAGCAGAGAAAGACAGACCAAGTGGGGGTGCGGACAGAACGCTACCCAACAAGCTCGCCGGGCACGAGAATGTGTCGCCAGAACAACACTGCCTATCGCTGTGTATGTATCAGAGAACAGATACTACACTTTGATCTTGTCCCCGAGGGCCAAGTAACGGCGCAACCCGAAGGCCAAGTAGGCACGAAGGCAATGTTGTTTGATTATTTTCTTCATCAATATTCGTGTGCAAACGTTACAATGTTCATGGTGTTGCCTTGTACGATAGCTCGGTGAGTGTGTTGTTACACTGGAACATACAAGCGGTCTTTCGGGCTTGTTCTTACAACCATCCGCCCAATACATACGTTTGAATTGTGAAGTATCGGAAAAGAGGACACCAAAACGTAATTATACACAATTCTATTATAATTGAACATCCATTGTTTGTATTACGGTCATTAATAGGTTTCAAAATTACTGGACATAACTGAAATAAAAATCGTCTCGCCTCTTCCACGTATCTTTGTTGAGTTCTTGTCTGAATGGCGCGATCGTTTAAGATACTACACTTTGATCTTGGCCAAAAGGCCAAGTAGCTAAGAGAAAACGACCCTGGTGTCTAACTCTGTCCCGTGGGGAGGCATAGTAAATAGGTCCGCGTATAATATGTAGCATAATATGTATAATAATATATAATATGTATAATAATTATCAGTTATAATTATCTTTGGTTGGTTAAAAAAACTGTTTTATACTAATTAAAAAAAAGTACTTTTTTATCATGCATGTATTTATTTATTTCTAAAACAATCATTTATTAAAAAAAAAAAAAAGTGTTTTCTAATACTGTCAATTTCAATATCGTATCTTTTTATCGTTTCTAATTAATTAGAATTACGCGTAAAAAATTGTTTAAGAAATTGTTCATTTATAAAATGACGTCATAATTTCTCTATCCAATCAATGGCATTCTTTCAACCGGTGTCAGACGACTGCTGTTCCTTTTCTATCTTCTAATTTCCATTTGCCTAAAGTGCAAGATGGCCAAAAATTCACCAAAAATAATGAAATTAACCAATTTTTATGAAATTTCCAATATTTAACAAATAATGATCATGGAATATATTGAACTCATTATTTTTATTTAAATCTTCGTGGAAATGTATTATTTTGTTTAAACAAAAATACCTTTACTAAAGTTATAATTTTTAGTAGTAAAAAAAAAAAAAAAAAAGTGAATGAATTTTTTTTTTAATGAACATAAAGCATCGTAATAACAAATAAAAAAAATTAAAGGAACATTCCGAAAAATACCCCTAAAGTCCGTATTAATGAATTAGAATTAAAGAAAAATTAATTTTCTCGAACTATTGATATTATCAGCGTTGTTTATTTAATGTTTTCACACAAAAAAGATTATAATTGCAAAAATATGTCTACTTTTTTTCTTCTTTTAATTACAGGTTTCGCATAATGTTTATATGTAAGATTTTAATATTTTCCTTGCTTGCATGAATGTGAAGATGTAGCAGTTAGAAACTATTTACTATAAGCGGATCAATACCCGTCGCCAAAGTGATTCGGCCACACTGACTAATCGGTTGGTTGGCAGGGCGCATTGATTTGAGCTGTCCCCTTAAGAACTATTTTTAGCCCTTTAGGATCTCAGCTGAGCTGCGCTGCGATCGCCAGATCGCAGCAAGCGACCTGTACAGACCTCTCTCACTCACCTCTCCCACTGCTACTTGTTGACGACTGCAGTCTGATGGCAGACGACACCTTCAAACAGACATTTACACTTTCTTTCTTTCTTTCTCTTCAGATACAATCTCGCCTTTTCTAAATAAACCCTTTAGTATTGTTTTGTTAAAAGCAATGTCGTTTGGCCTTGTGTTTATTTAAGTAATTATTAGGAGAGAAATGCACAACATTTCCCTCCTATAAAACTCTCGACTTAACATAATTTTTATATAATCGTGAACAATAATAAAAAAAAAAATTAATTTAAAAACAGAAACAGAAAAATAATTAAATTAAAAATTGTAAAATTGATACAAACGTTCAGGATAGGATGCACGCCTGGAAAAAAAAAGAAAACTGGCACCTCTTCCTCCCTTTTAATTATATGATGTCATTTTCACACAGTCTTTCGATTGGCAGAAATTTTGGGCTTCCGTATATTCCGTGTTTACAAAACTTCCGTTTGTAGCGATTTTGCCAAGCGCAAAATCGCTTGCTTGTTTGGGGGGGGGGTAATTAAGCTATTTTTTGTACAAACAAGGTGTTTTTTATTTATTTAATTCACTGTCTTAGGACTACTAACTATCTTTGAAATACACCCAGAAAACTAATATTTATCTTTTAAAAGATTTTTACTATGAATTTATTTAACTTCAAAATTTAGATGACTTGAATAGCTCGCTGTGAAAGCATTTTGTTATAATTGTTATTTTTTTTTTTTTTTTCACGTGTACAAACATTTTTTTTCCTTTTGGAAATTAAGTTTAGTCTTTAATCTTTCAAATACAATCAAAAAGTAGTCTGACACCTACAAAAAAATTATAATAAATTGGCTTTCAAAACTATGTCCCCCTATCTTTATTCGTCCATTTTTGCCCGTACCTACTATGGTATGGTAGACATCACTAATTGATGTGTAGCTTTTATAATATTGGATTATAATACAAATTGAAATAGAATAAATTATATTTCAATTTACTTTTATTAATCGGTAAAACTGGAGCCGCCCACCATGAGCTAATTAACCCACCCAACAATGAGCCATAAAAATATAAATTCGTGTTTTTTATAAAAAGCAGTTGGCGATAAAAATAAATGAAATAAAGCAAAAGCAATATTTTAGAATTTTAACTTGGATTTCAATATTTATTATTGTTATTCTGCATTTTTTCTTTTTTACGTTTTTCTTTTTTAATTTATTTATTATTATCTTATTATAACCATTATAAATCATTATTGTTGTTATTGTTATTCCTACACTAGTATAATTATTATTACCAATTATGGAGAGTAGACTGTGGTTGTATTATCGGCAGCTCCAGTAACTCTCGCTTCTCCTTTTTTTCCCTCAGTCCTCATTTCCAATAAGTGATTTTTCTGACAAAGGGTGAAGAAAAGGCTGCTTTCCAGGTCGGTAGTACTTCGTGAACAGTAGCCTGAGATGTCGGAAATTTTTCTGTTTCTATGTCTATCCTTGTGGCCATGTCACTAGTAAGGGTGCTAGAGGTAAACGTTTCATCTGGGCTGATGTTACCCGCCTGATAATCAGGGACCCGAACCTTGGATTGACCACTAAGGAGGCTGTCCTATATGCTGTATTGCCATTTGGTGAATGGATTCTGGACCATGCAGTAGTTTCTGGTGGGGCCACTCGATGCCATACTAGTTATGGCTTTACCTTGCCACAAAAAAAACAAGAAAAAACACAAAAATAAATTCCTGTCTTTTTCTCTCCTGCTTTCCCTCTCTGTTCTGCTCTAACCAAATCTGTCGACCTGTTCCACAAACCCCAAAAACTCAAATGAAATATCTCAAAAACAAAAAACAAAACACGAATAAACCTAGAACCCCATCCTTCAACGTAGACCCCTACTACCAGGTCTCCTTCTCCAACATCAGGGGTCCTTCCAGAGGTTGAAACCCAATTACAGGAGACGAAACCAGACTTAATCTTTCTAAACGAAACTGGCATAGGGCGACCACTTCCCTAGATGAGTTCATAATAAAAGGATACTCTAATTTAACAGCTAAATCTGACCCCCAAGATCGCCATGGACATGGAATATGCACCTACATTAAAGATGGCTTTCCGTGTGGTAGAGATATCTCCAGAGAGGACCCTGATTTACCTTATATGTGTGTCTGGATTGCACGTGCTTTCACCACTGTATTTATATTTGTCCTCTATCGGCCCCACAACTGCGGAGTTACTCTCCTTGAATATATCTGAGAAAATTGACCTCATCCTGTCTGCTCATCCTTCGGCTAACATTCACATTTGCGGTGACTTCAATGTCCATAATGTGGAATGGCTGACCCACTCAAATAAGACAGATGATGAGGGGAGGTTCTGTCATGATTTTGCCATTGCCTATGACCTCACTCAGACTGTTCATGAACCCACCTGTGTGCACGATACTACCGGTCAATATGCAAGCCTTCTAGACCTTTTTCTCACAACTTCCCCTGTGCAATGTTCATTTTACGTTCTATCCCCTCTGGGATCCTCCGACCACTCCATTGTATCAGTAAAGATAAAAAGGAAATACAATAGGTCTTCAGACGTACCTCTCCACCGTACTGTATATCGATACTCTATGGCTGACTGAGATAGCTTCCGTACATTCATATCTGATCTACCTTTGCATTCCATGTTTAAAAAGGATGTGTCCTCTATAGTATCAGACCTGACCGAATGGTTAATTGTAGGCATAGACCGATTCATACCATCCAAAAAATTCCGACAAAAACCTAACAGCCAGCCATGGTTCTCCCCAGAATGTGCTGCTGCCATCGCGCACAGAAATCACTTTTTCCATAGCTACCAACGTAATAGATGTACTGAGACTAAAGTTGCTTTCAGGACTGCCAGCAACCACTGTAAAAGAGTAGTAAAAAATACAAAAGGGTTATAATCTCAGTCTGTCAAATCCAAGGTAGCTGAGCAGCGGCTTGGTTCTCACCAGTTTTGGCAAATAGCAAACAGGATCCTGAACAAAAGTGTGTGTTCTATCCCAACCATCATCAATGGACCTGAGGTCATCTCATCAGCATCAGACAAGGACAAACTATTTGCCAAGAACTTTGCAGCTAACTCTACCCTATGTGACAAAGGTCATCAACTCCTCATATTTCCTCAGACAACACATTATCCAACATACAAATATCTGTGCGTGACGTTGCCAAACTAATCAAGAACCTTGATTCCAGTAAAGCAACTGGCTCTGACAGCATCCCAATTATAGTACTGAAAAAGCTCCAACCAGAAGTTGCCCCCATACTTACAAAACTGTTTAAGCGTTGCCTTAAAGAAAAGTGCTTTCCAACACCCTGGAAAACCTCATCAATATGCTCTGTATTTAAGAACTCAGGTGACAAATCATCTCCCTCTCAGTACAGACCAATAAGTCTCTTGTGTGTCATGAGTAAGTTACTAGAATCCATATTAAATAAAGAAGTAGTCAACCACCTCAGCAGAAATAATCTTCTTAGTGACATGCAATATGGTTTCCGTTCTGCTAGATCTACAGTTGATGTGCTAACAGTTATAACCCATAGGATTAGTGAATCTCTTGACAAAGGCTTCCTTTCTAGGGCAATTGCTCTTGACATATCAAAAGCCTTCGATAAAGTATGGCATAAGGGCCTACTTCACAAGATTTCCAGCTACGGTATAACTGGAAATGTTTTCTCAATAATTAAATAATTTCTCCCTGATAGGCTCATAAGAGTAGTGGTTGATGGGCAGCAATCAGAGGCCCACAGTATTAATGCTGGAGTCCCCCAGGGGTGCATCCTGGGCACAACTCTCTTCCTGATCTACATCAATGATCTCCCAAAACACATACTTAAATCATTCGTTGACATCTATGCTGATGACACGACCATCTATGGCAACCCATCAAAGCTGTAAATGACAAAGCTCTCTCTGATTCTCTTTCCTCTGATCTCGAGCAAGTGGAATAGTGGGGGAAGAGGGGCTGGTTACTTTTAATGCATCTAAAACCAAGCTCCTATCTTTACATCATCAACGCTCTGTTCCTCATCTAGCATCAATTGAAATGGATGGCTTTTGTCTTAGGGAGGCTCCTGGGTTTGACCTTTACTCCTGATCTGAAATGGAGCACGTATATCAAGTCTGTTGCCCGGGCCGCTGGGAGAAACGTAGGACCCTTCTACCGCTCCAGAAGATATCTCACTACTGATGCAATTCTCTATTTGTATAAAAGCCAAGTACATCCAAAGATGGAGTACTGCTGCCACATCTGGGCTGGAGCTGCTAAAAACAGCCTATCCTGCCTTGACAGAGTACAAAATAGACTTTGTGGCTTAGTGGGGGATGCCCTTTTCTCTTCCCTGCAACCTCTCTCCCACAAAAGAGACGTTGCGAGCCTGTCTTTGTTTTATCGTTATTTCCATGGCAAGTGCAATCTCTGGTTCCCCTCGTCAATCATTCACGATAAACACCTGTCTAGCAAAAACCATTGTCAGTAACTTCCCCCACTCTTTATCTGTGCCTAAAGCAAAACGTAGAATCCATGAACAAAATTTCTTTCTGAGAAGTGCACGCCTGTGGAATTCTCTTTCTTTTGCCTGTTTCCCATCTGACTACAACTTGAATGTCTTCAAGTCCAACATAAACAAATTCCTAATTAATCGCCCCCTTAAGTAAGACACTTTATCAAATCTCCAATACCAACTATTACTACGATATTATCCCATTGATTATTGTACTCACAATAACCCTTATCCCCGAGTGGCTTCCGGGCCTTGATAAGTGGTGATCCTCCATGTAAAAAAAAAAAAAGAAAAATTATTGTCAGTATTGTAGTTACTAAACTTTTTATTTTATTTTTATTTACATTATTCAACATTTTTATCACTATTATAATTATCATTGATTATTATTATTTAATATATTTGGAGTGTATTATTATACTTTTAAGTATAATATTGCATATTATTATATTTAATATTATTGTACTTTATTCTTCCTAAGCGAAATTGGCATAAGGCCGACCACTTCCCTCGACGAGGCCATGATTAAAGGATACTCTAACTTAACATCTAAATCTGACCCCCAAAATCGTTATGGGCATGAAATATATGCCTACATTAAAGATGGCTTTCCGTGTGGTACAGATATCACCAGTGAAGACCCTAATTTACCTTATATGCGCTTCCGGGTTGCACTTGCTTACACCACTGCATTTATATTTGCCCTCTATCGCCCCCACAACAGCGGAGTTACTCTCTTTTAGTATATCTGCGAAAAGTGACCATTTTTATTAATTGTCTAGTCTCGTTTTCACAAGGATATTCCAAATTGTAAACCTGACTTATTTTTACAGACTGACACATTACTCAGTAGAATGTAAATGTCTGCGCCATTTCCATTATTAGCGGCTGTCACACACATACATATATTTTCCTTGACAGATACTAAAAAATAAACCTAATTTTTTTATTATCTAATTTTTAAATCTTTGTTTTTTTCACCTCCTTGTCTTTTTTACTCTATTCCTTTATTTCTATAATTTTTTATACATTCCTGCCCAGATGTGGCAACAGTACTCCATTGTTGCCCGTACCTGGCTTTTATATAGGTTGAGAATTGCATCTGGGGTGAGATATCTACGGGGGCAATAGAAGGATCCCACCATTTTTTCCAGCGACTTTGGCAATGGATTTGATATATGTGTTCCATTTAAGATCAGGAGTAAAGGTCAAGCCTAGAAACTTGTCAAAACATTAAGTCTCCCCAAGACGAAAGCTATTCATTTCGATTGATGGCAGCTGGGCAACAATGCGTTGATGATGTAAAGATAGATGCTTGGTTTTAGATGCATTAAAAGTAACCAGCCACTTTTTCCCCATTGTCCCATGTGCTCAAGATCAGAGGAGAGAGTGTCAGAGAGAACTTGATCATTTACAGTCCTTGAAGTGCTACCATAGATGTCTACGAATGATCTAAGGATGTGGTTTGGAAGATAATTGATGTAGATCAAAAAGTTATACAAACCTTAATCAGCAGCTCATTTATGTCTTCTTATCATATCTTAAAAATTATTTTTATTTTTTTATTTATTTTAATTTTATTTTTTGCTTCTATTTTTTATAACGTGATAAAACCTTCTGATAAAAAAATCTTATGACGTTGAATACCTGAAATATTTTCATTACAGATTTAGCTTTTGTATAAGCTGTATTGCCTGAAGAAGTCTCTTGTTACTAGTAACTAGCTGACTGAAACATGCTCATGAATGCTACCGTAAAAATAAATAAAATATATATATATATATATATATATATATATATACATACACTAGCAGGGTGACCTGACGTTGCCCGGGATTGAATGATGCTCAACGAATGTTTCACACTCCAATATTTCAATATGTCATCAAAATCTATGAAATTATCCATTTTCAATGAAATCGATTAATTGCTGCTCTAGTTGGAGACCCACTGTGGTGCACTGGAAGGAAATTTCACGTATCTTCCCGCACTGATACATTGTAATCTACATTACACTGTAGAGACCTACTGTTGATTTTATTAAATTATTTTATACTAGCTGGACTTCCCGACGTTGCTCGGGACCATATAAAAAATGAGAAAATTGGAATTGATTTTGAATATAATTGTTACTCGTTGGAGAGAGGAAATTTTTAATGTGTATGTATCATTTGCTATTTCAAGCAAAAGAATATTTTACCTACCCTAGGACGGCTATTACACATATGAAATAATTGTACCTTCCCTAGGACAGGTAATTTACAGAATGTATATGAAATAATTTTACCCTTTTGGGACGGGTAATTTACAACACATATTTAAAATATGCTTACTTTCCTTCGGACAGATAATTTATATACATATATGAAACAATTTAACATACCCTCAACAGGTATTGTAGAACATATATGAAATAATTTCTCTTTCTACCAAGGCTACCATGATTTTAAGAAAACTGAAATCATTTTTAGAAGATGGATCATTAGGATTTCCAAATTAATACATAAATACATTGTGTTGGTTCGTAACCCTTGCTTAATCATAAATTTCAACATTACTCCGTTTCTTTCCTCCCTCACTATCTGCACTATTATTGTAAGAAAAATTGTCATTTTTGGAAGATGTTTTAGCAGGATTTTAAAATTAATACATAAATACATTGACAAAGTTAAGTGATTAGACAACCCTTGCTTCATTATCAAATTCTACATTACTCTGTTTCATTTTTCCCCACTACCGATGATCAAAATCTTTTGGAAAAAGACGTCATTTTCAGAAGATTACTCAGCAAGCTTTACAAACAAATAAAAGCTTTGTGATTAGGCAACCCTTGCTTCTCTACAAAATTCCACATTACTGTGTTCTTTCCTCCCTACTACTGACAGCATCATTTTTAAGTGAAATATCATTTCTTGACCATAACTCAGCAGGTTTTCCAAATAATTACGTAAATGCATTGATGCGAATGATGATTAGGCAACTTTTACTTTACCACAATATTCAATATTGATATAGTTCTCCCCCTTACTACCACAACCGCCAAATACACATTAGTAAGAGAAACGATGTCATTTCCGAAATATGATTTCATAGTTATTCCATATTTTTGGAATACGACATTGTGGGAGATTGCACCACCCCAAATGGACATTACTCTCTTCAGCCCCACCCCAAAAGTGAAGGTTTGTTAATTCATAGAGAACTCCAAAGTACGTAAAAAATCAACATAATCATGTGTCTTTCTACTCACCACTAAAACTATGGTGTCATTCCCAGAAGTTAACATTGAAAATTCAGAAAAATATTGTTGATCACCTACAGAAACTGATAAATTGTCTGGGCTTATTATTTCATTACAAACAGACAAATCAATTAACTCACATTGCATTATTTTTATAAATTCTTGGATACGTTACTAATTTCGACAATCATTTTTCATAATTTTAACCCACATTATCACCCCCCTCTTACGAAAAATAATAACATTGATGTATTGTCTGGACCAATTAATTCATTACAAACGCACTAATCAATCAACTTACATTTCATCGTTTTTCATAATTCTTAGATATGTTACTAATTTAGACAATCATTTTTTATAATTTTAACCCATATTATGCCCCCAGCCTTACAAAAATAATAACTTTGATATATTATCTGGGTTGCATTACAAACACACATAATTCTTGGATATGTTACTAATTTCGACAATAATGTTTGATATTTGTAATCCACGTTATCGCCTACCCCTTACTAAAATAACTTCAATATATTGTCTGGGCCGATTATTTCATTACAAACAGACCAATCAATTAACTCACATTTCATCATTTTTCATAATTCTTGGATATGTTACTAATTTCGACAATCATTTTTCGTAATTTTAGCCCACATTCTAGCCATTCCTTACGAAAATCGCAACTTTGATATATTGTCTAGACCGATTAATTCATTACAAACACACCAATCAATTAACTTACATTTCACCATTTTTCATAATTCTTGGATATGTTACGAATTTCGGCAAACATTTTTTATAATTGTAACATACATTATCCCTTTACGAAAGAAATAACTTTGATATATTGTCTGCGCCGATTATTTTATTACAAATGCACCAATGAATAAATTAACATTTTATGATTTTTCATAATTCCTGGATAATTTCAACAAGCATTTTTCATAATTTTAACCTACATTATCACCCCCTCCCTTACAAAAATAATAACTTTGATATATTGTCGTAGTTATTTATTTCATTAAAAACACATGAATCGATTTATTCACATTTCATCATTTTTCATGATTCTAGGATATGTTACTAATTTCGACAAACATTTTTCATAATAGTAACCCACATCATCGCAAACCCCCTTACGAAAATAATAACCGATATATTGTCTGGGTCGATTATTTCACTAAAAAAATACAAATCAATTAACTCACATTTCATCATTTTTCATGATTCTTGGGTATGTTACTAATTTCGACAATCATTTTTTATAATTGTAGCCAACATAATGCTTCCCTCCTTGCGAAAATAATAACACTAATATTTTTCTGTGTTTATTATTTCATTACAAACACACCAATCGATTAATTCACATTTCATCATTTTTCATAATTCTTGGATATGTTACTAATTTCGACAATCATTTTTTTATAATTGTAACCAACATAATGCTTCCCTCCTTGCGAAAATAATAACACTAATATTTTGTCTGTGTTTATTATTTCATTACAAACACACCAATAGATTAATTCACATTTCATCATTTTTAATAATTCTTGGATATATTACTAATTTCGACAATCGTTTTTTTAATAATTTTAACCCACATTTAGCCCCCCCCCTTACGAAAATAATAACTTTGATATATTGTCTGGGCTGATTATTTCATTAAAAAACACCAATCAATTAACTCACATTCCATCATTTTTCATGATTCTTAGATATGTTACTAATTTAGACAATCATTTTTCATAATTTTAACCCACATTATCGCCTCCCCCCTTACGAAAATAATAACTATGTAATAATGTCTGTTAAAAATATACATGAAATAAAGTAATGTTTAATTCGTAAACTGTTTCAACTATTTCCGACACTGACTCCCCCCCCCCACTCTTATAAATATACATTAAATAAATTAATGTCTAAAACGTAAAATGTTGTAGACATTTCCGGGACTGAGTCTGTAAGCCCCACTCTACTGTTAAAAATATGAATGAAATATAGTAATGTTTAACTCCTAAACGGTTTCGGCCATTTCCTGGACCGATTTCATATCCCCCACCTCACTGTTTTAAAAACATATATGAAATAATGTAACTTCTAAATCGTAGACTGTTTCAGCATTTAATATTAGATAAAGTAATTTTGAGATCGTAAACTGCTTCAGCTGTTTCCGGGCCTGACTCCGTATTCCTACTTCTTTTAAAAATATATATGAAATAAAGTATTTGTGGGATCATAAACTGCTGCTTCAGCAATTACCGGGACGTACTCCATATTCCCCTCCCCACCTCTTAAAATATATGCTATGTCGGTTATTTTGTATTTTTTTATTTTTGGATGAGGTAATGCCTGGTAGAAAACTATATTAAGCTTACTTGGCCTTTTGGCTACGATCAAAGTGTAGTATCTGTTCTGACGCAGCATTTCAGCGAAATCATTTAGTGGCCCCCCTCTCCATAAACAGAAAAAGTGGTGGTAATGCTTGGGAGAATGAACAGGCACTAATTCACCACACCCCAACCTCACCTAAAAAAGAAGGTTTGGTAATCCCTGGCAACCTCTAGAGTACTTTTTAAAGCAACATAATCGTGCTTGTCCCCACCTCCATCATCAACACATGACGCCACTTCCGGAAAATGACTCAGCAGTTTTTCGAAATACATAATTTCATTATAAATTGTTTGTATTTTTTAAATATGCGTATTACACTGTAAAAGTACCGTATTTAAAATTCATGCTACTCAAAAAATAAATATTTCAAAGTGCAGTTAGTGATTAGGCAACACTTGCTTTACAATAAGCTAATAAAAAAATTCGATTAAGAAACAGACCTTAATGTTAACTAATACTAAACAAAAATAGAGATACTACATGTCAGTTTTTTTATTTAATAAATTGTTAGGTGAACATACAGAATAGTTTAAATAATACCTTCCCCTCCCCATATTAAGAATGACTTTCTAAATAATAACGTTATTATTTCAGCACTGTCCGTATTCTATGTGTCACCCAACCCCTCATCCGTCCTAAAATAATGTATGAAATTAAGTAAATATGAGATTGTAAAAAAGATTTATAGTTTTGTTTTCATATTTACAAATTTCAAACCGCGAATAAAATGTACGTATGGTTTCAGGTTTTCTTTTTCTTTTTCTTTTTTTTAATACAAAACAACAAAAAAAATGAGTTGGTGTCATTAGTTAGAGTTGAAATTAAAAGAACCGAGCGTTCTAGCCTGAGAAAAAAAACAAAAAAAACGAAAGTACGCGTGTGGCGCATACAAAACAAAATGTCGGCTAATGTTTAATGAACATTTTACATGTAAATTTGCCGATATCTGGATGCGATATACATGCATGTAAGCAAAAATATTATTCACTATAAACCACCCTTGGTGCGTGAATATTATTTCCTGAGAATTTCAGTTCTAATAGTTCACCTGTTAGATATTCACACGCACACACACACACACACACACACACACACACACACGTCTATTGTTTTATTTATATAGAAGATGATATAATAGCTTGAATGGAAATTTGATATTCAAAAGTCAAATATTCTGGTTCACTTGTGCACTAAACAGAAACATTCATTTCGAGCGCTCCCTGTCTTATCAAAGAATCTACTGTTGATTTCATAAAATATTTTATATAATGACTTTTATATAAAGAATTCAAGTTTAAAGTACAAAAGCCAATTATCATAGTTCAATTGTGTTCTTAAAAAAACCATTCATTTTGGACGCAATCCTTATCAAATAACCTACTGTTTATCTGATACGTCAGGTCCTTCTTTTTGTGCGCTAGTAAAACTTTTCTAGTGCAAATGTGATGTTAAGCTTCATAAAGGTTTTGTTTAAAATCGGACTGTTCATTTTTTGATTAGATTTTTTAATTATCAATTATCGATTTTCGATAACCGTCGGAGGCATTTTGTCACAAAACCTATCTAAGATTATTCCTAGACACATAAAGTACCTATATATGAAATTAAAAAAAATCGACTCAGCCGTTAAAAAGTCTATAAGGACCTCTCTTTCGCTCAATCTCTCTCTCGCGCGCGCACGCACACACACACACACACACACACACTTCTTTTATATATGATATAGATAATTCGTTTGAAGTGTTTAATCGAGATTAATTTTATGTTTCTTAATATCTTTAAATGGCGGGAGAAAAAAGTTACGTCCGTTGCAAACATAATGTTCATAAGCTGCTCTTTTGTGACTCGCTAGAGAAACTGTAGTATTCGTAAACTAAATTGATAAATTTCGATTGTTTATTTTGTCTGAACTTTCGATCTGGTATCATTAAAATGTAGTTTGTGTTCAGGAAATCCTCCTCCCAGACTTTACCTCCTTCTTCCAGAAAGTTACTCGTTGCTTAAAACGTCTTTAACGGAGAATGTCGACCATCCAAGCCTGAGTTGATGCACCCAGAAAACCCATATGTGGGGTGGGGCGACTGGGCAACTTATGTTAACCCGACATTTGTTCCACATCCAGTTTTGGTGAGGAGGGCGATAAAATATAGAGTTCGGTCTGAGAGGCTCATCGCATTAAGCATCTCTTTAGGAAGATTTAGGACACATTAGCAAACACCCCTCTTATCCATGAAAGATATTTTAGAAACGTCGCGGGTGCCCCTTTTGGGGAAGCGGAACTCTCACTAAAAGAAAATATATTGTGTCACTATGAAGGCAGATGGACAAATTATTTTGCATTTAAACGAAACCCCGGATCATTGTCTTGCCTCAGAGATTTTTTGTTTTCAATTTTTGGGCTAAGGTATGAACCATGATTTGTAGGTATTAATTCTTCTATCTAAATATGAAAATGTACCACTATTTTTTTTACTGGTTTATACTAGATCTTTTGAGCAATGCTGCTATTATACCCAAGTATAAATATATTTATATTTATGTCTCGGAAGTAGAGTGAAAAGCATATCTTATTTTTCTTTTATTAATATTATTGGAATCTTTTCTTTATTCCTTGTACACATTTTTGTGAATTATTCCATGGATTTCTGCCTTTGGATTATTATGGACCATCTTCTTCCAATTACGGGATTTCCTTGAATTTTACTTGTACAAATGGAAATTCTTTTAACTTTCTTGAAGTTTTACATTTGGATCTTACCATCACTGGATTTTTTATTTTCCACCAGACTATCCATTCATGTGTAATCACCTTTTTCCTCACCATATTCCCTCTGCTTCACTTTTTTGTTTTCAAGTAAGATCTCTGACTTACTTGTTGTTTCATCAAATACTTCTGCATGCAAAATCCGATCCCGCATTTTGCTAATTCCTACCCTCTGATGAGAAGGAAAGTATTTCTTCGAAACTCCGCGGATTAAGGACTATCCATTTATCTAGTGTTTCCTTTTCAGATTAAATATATTTTTAACTCATTTCAAAGTGTTTTTTAACATATTTTATTAACTGTTTGCTCATATCATAAGCTCTATTTCCTATTTGGTTTTATCGAGCTTTTACATCCGGCTGAGATAATTTTATAAATATTATTTATTTAATATTTATAATATACTTTAATTTTACCATCTTGGATCATTTTGGTAAATTCAATTGTAATTTTTATTATATATATATATATATATATATATATATATATATATATATATATATATATATATATATATATTGTCGGAATTAGCATACCGACGAGTAGGGGGAGGGGAAGAAAAGACGGTTTAAGTCTTGCAACGAAATGTCGACGTTGCTTACAAGCAGTCTTTCCTTGTAAAAGTAACAAATGGGTAACGATGGTCGAAGTGTAATTTGTCTAAAAGACAGCAACAACTACAACAACAGTAGAGCGGCCACCCCTTTTTATCTACTCCAACTCTCAGTCAACGAGATTCACGCGTGACTGAAATGTGTATTTAATTTGTAAGGAATAGACACTCAGGTTCTTTGATTAACGGACCACCGGCCGTGTTGGTAACAGCTACCAGCACTCCTTACTTCCCCACTGGCCTACCCTCGGCAAGTCAACCAATTGAAAATTCTCACAATATATATATATATATGTATGTACAAATTAAATTGAAATACGAATATATAATACGTTTAAAAGACAGACAACGCAAAGACGAATGTTTGTTTAAATCAATATTTCTATGTAACCCTTTAAGCAACGAAATGAAATTATTTTTTTTATTTTTTTATTTTTCTTCCTTTGAAGATTGTAATGCTGGGTAATGGGCAGCCAAACCAGCTGCCAACATTGCCCCGCTTTTTTATTGAAACCAACCGAGAGGTCTTTTTAGTATCCTCACTATTCCCTTAAGTGCAATTGTCTGAATCTCTTTTGCACTTGGTTCTCCAGGAATATTAGTTAGGTATGACTTCAGGTCACGTATACGCGTGTTGTTGTTTATTTAAATCCTTGCGTTGTCTGGCTTTTGAACGTATTATATATATATATATATATATATATATATATATATATATATATATTAATTTAATTTAGCATTAAAACCACGCTTTCAGTGAAGGAACACTTATATATGCTGTACATGAAAGGTGACAGATCCCGGTAATTAGAGAAACGAAGTAAATAGGATCGAAAATAATATTTATTAAAGGAGAATGCTAGAATCGAACCCAGTGAACAAAAGTTAAAAAGAATACATATTGCTATTTAGATGCGATGATAGGAATGTGGAGTCATTGGAATTAGAAATGAATTAGAAATAACTATAAAATACCTTTTTTATATAATACAATACTTTTATAAAATACTTTTATATCACATAACATCGTTAGATGATATTTTGAATTCCATAATCCAGGTGAGCTGATCATTCTTACATTATATACTTAATTGTACGAAAATATTTTATTTAATATTTTAAAATATTTTAACCATTATTTTAGTACTTAATTTTTTTTATTATTTTAATTTTTTTTACTTTTTATCATTTTTATCTTCTAATTTATTGTATTTACATGATTTTTATTAGGGCATTACAGCTTTTTCATTTGCTTCCTCATAATGCCATTGTAATTTCGATAAGTGCCTCTCTTATGAATTCTTTTTATATTTTAATACGTGTGTACATACACGTATTCGTTCAATAACATATTTACGTTATATTTTACAAATATAGGCATTAATAAATTTAACCTTGTTCAAATATACTCAGTGGAGTATATTTGAACAAGGTTAAATTTATTAATGCCTATATTTGTACGATTATAGTAATTCTACACAAACACACACTTTATATATATATATATATATATATATATATATATATATATATATATATATATATATATTAGCAAAAGTACCTGTCATTGACTGGGTTCAAAAACAGCCTACAGAAAATGGACTCTGATTTATGAAAGTATGATAGGTTATGAAAAGAAAGGGTTGTAAAGAGATAGCTTCGAATTTGGGGGTATCAAAACCAAAGCAAAATATGATGAAAGTAAAAATAAAATAGATAAACCCCATAATTTATTATACCATACCTGTTCACACTGAAACACTTATCACAATATTCTGTGGATCTATATTAAAAAAACCTTGTTAAACTTTGTGACATATTTCCATTCTATGGAGGTCAGGCGCGTACGAACACCCCATAATTTTATTATACCATATTTCTTAAAACTGAAACATAATTATCAAAGTATACTTACGCAGATAGATATGAAAGTCTTTATTAAAGTCTGTACCTATTTCCATTCTATGGAGGACAGGCACGAACGCAGACCCCACAATTTTATTATACCATCCCTATTTAAGTTAAAACATACTTATCAAACTATTATTATGTACATTTATATCAAAAACACCTGTAAACGTTTTTTTTTTTATTTTTAAATTTATTTCCATATTTGTGGACCAGACGCGAACGCAGACCCCACAATTTTAATGAACCACCGTTCTGCCAGATCAAACATACTCATTCCTGTGTCTCGATACATCTTCTATCATTATATGTAATCAGTTTTTTAAAATAGTCAAGCATATAGGAGCCTAGTCGTGACCACACACACACACACACACACACACACACACACACACACACACACACACAGAGCTTTATATTATATTATATATATTTATTTATGTGTATTATTGGTTTATATTTGTGTTATATGTGTATATAATTTTAAATATAAATTTATATTGATATTTATACTATTATGCCTTTTTTGTTTCGGTTTTCTACATACTAGCTAAATAATCACTATATAATTCTGCCCAAATCCATTTTTTGTGACCCTTAATAATGAAGTACTTATAAACATTCTTATTAGATTCGAATTTCTCAACTCAAATACTTAATCGTTAATTATTAATGATAAAGTTCAAAACTAATCATTAAATAACATTTTCAACGTTTTAATCGGAAACAGAATTTCCCTTAAATTGAAAGCAGCAAAGTAAAGTATCTCTGTCAATCTTTCAAATATCTGCCTATTTTCTTCGCAGTCGGTTTACGGCAGTAACAATGTACCAATGTTAACACAACGGGTCACGGCTCGTTTACTTATTACGAATATTGAGTTAAATTATCAACGTCTTTTTCATAACAAAATATCATAAGATTTGGACAGCAACACCGGGTACATCTAGGAGTTAACTTATGTAGCATTTTGAAAGATATTTTATTGAAAGTTTCGGGATTCGGTTGGGCGGTGGGTAAGTCATTCGTAACCATACGACACTTAACAATCCGTACGGATAGTCAGATCGATAGCTAGGTATGCGCCTTCACCTACACAAACAAAAAAATAGACTAAACGTTAGACTATTTCTTCTCTAATGGTAACTTATCGAACACAAATCAGTCAGGCTTTTTTTCAAACCTCGTTGCACTTAACAGACCCAGTGATCGATCGGTCGATACTTTAGTAGTGCGCTGGCGGGGCACGGTGAAGTGAAGATGGAAAGTAACCCCCTTTCCCGGAATAATAACTTTCCCGCCGAGAGAGGAGAGGGCAGGTCAGGTTTATGGGGTTAGATGCACTGACATGTGACAAATTATTATTAGGTCATTTTTTATCGTCGCCAGAAAAATCAAAGAAGTTAAATTTGCCTTAAAAGTGCACATTATTTTTGGCGATTATCTATTATATATGTATAAAAGTGAGAATGTGTGTGTGTGTGTGTGTGGACACTTCTCAACCTATATACTCAACGAATTTTTTATCTACAAACTTGAACTTTCGTATATAGCGTATTCAGAAATGTGGAAAACATTTTAATCGATTTTCACCCAAGAAAAAAGGACTGCTAATGGATCAAAATTGAAAAATTGGTACGGAGGGGGACGTCATCGGACTTTTGTTACATGATAAAAGGGCTGTCCCCTTTTCATGTAAATAAAAAAAAAATAGGGAATTAGTTAAATATAAACATGAAACAGGATAGTGAAGGATTCGAACTTGCGAAGCTAGATTTGGAATTGAAAATTCCAATCATAAGTTAAATACAGAATGTTATTGAAAAAAGGAATTGCAATTGTTTAGCTTACATATCTGTATATGGAAAAGGAATGTTTCTGTTAAGGAATTTAATCGTCAATGGAAATTGTAAACATATTTTGTAAAAATGTTATTTGAAAAATAGGTTACTGAACTCGGGGTTATGTCAAGTTTGGCAACGTGACGCATGTCTCCAACGTGCTTTATGAGCACATGTTTAATCATGCGATGACGTGACGAGTTCTCAATATAGGTAGAGTTTTTAGATGCAGTCTGGGAGAGTCTGGAAGAAGAGTCGGAGAGAAGCAGAGAGGTTCAGACCGATTCTCCGTTAGAATCAAGACACCCACTAGAAGTGAGAGGGTTTTAGAAATAACCATGTAAATAAACTTTGAATTCCTCAAGCGAAATTATGGACCAGTCATGAAATAAAGGACGTCATCATCTTTGCGTCTTCTGTGTTCATCATTACAACGAGAAAGGTAACGTGTTTATATTATATGCACAAGTATCAAAACGTAAATGTCAAACGCACTATATCTCGGTCTATGTATCAAGATATTAATAAATATCCTCTCATTGAATTGGTTTTCTTGTTATAACATGTACCTGTTTATATATATATGCAGAAGTCTCTCTCTCTTCATATGTACTCTGTCTCTATATCTCACCAATGTCTCCATCTCTTACAACATGAACATCTTAAGACATATGAACACTCAACACATGAACATTCCTAAGACTCTAATCTCTCACTAACACTCTTCTAAAACGAACAACGACAATAACAATACTGAATATACGTCATCTTAATAATAACCCAATACAAAAATATATACGCATATTTGCTACTTCAAATAATAACAGCCTATGCAACACTTTTACTGTTTGTCATGTTTCACAAATGTGTATGCAGGAATCTCATGACAGATGAATTATATTAAGAAAAGTAGATGTGAAAACACTTTTTGAAGATCGTATCAAGCTGGCCTAATAGTTATCGCACTTGACTCACTGTCTTTAGGTTTTGGTTTCAATCTCAGCTCGAGTATTTTTTTTTATTTACAAGAAATGAACTGTTTAAAAAATTCATAATACTCGCGTTCACATGTCTCAGTTTCTTTCGGTTTGTTTTACTTCATTTTTTAAAAGAAATTTAACATTATATTTTATACCTGCGGTATTTCTAGTTATGATAAGAGTTTTGCATTAATTAAAATATAATATTTATGCGTATTTCACGACCAGGAAACGCCGGACAGTTTGCTAGATATATAAAACAATGATGTTATCAGAGAATATATCGTTAATAAAGCAAAACCTATTAAGATAAAAAAGCTCAACACTATTAAGAGGAGCAAACAAATAATATTAAATGAAAGATAAGCAAGTAGGCACCGCCAAAAATGGCCGCAAAATCAAGTTGTTGTTGTTTTTTAAAACTAAATTACATTTATTACAATCCATTATTTCTGAGTAACTTTTTTTTTTCCAGAAAGATAAAACTCTGAATTTTATCATATAGAAAACAGAATAATGTAAAACTTTTTCTACTATTTTTAATTCAATTTTAAATGTTAAATTTTCCCAAAAAGTTAACAATTGATATTTTTTGTCTTGCACAAATAACGTACTTAAATATTTTTAAAAAAGGGGTTTTGAAATAATTTATTTATTCATTTATTGTCTAACTAAGATTTAGGATGATTTTCTAAGAGAATATGCAAAAATATTATAATATAAGTACCTGAATTTCAAATAATTCCACTTATTCATATAGGTAACCAGACATTTCGCGTCGCCGTAGAGTTCAGATCGACTCTGTTTACGTTTTCTTTTGATTGAGACGAAAACTATGGAAGACCAAACAGGCCAAAAAAACTTATTTTTCAGTGACGAAAATTTCAATGTATTATTAAGCTGAGGCTGGCCAGTACCAGATGGGTGACCATTTGTATGAGTTTGGTTTTTAATGTGTATGTGTGTGGGGGCCAGGCTCCCCAAAATGGGGGGAGGGGGCAATTTAAAGCAGAATAAAAAAAAATTATTTCAGCGCGTTTGGTCCACCGTAGTCGAAAGGCGGCAAACGTTTTCAAACGAGATCGAAAAAAATGATGCTATTTTTAACACAAAGGGCACAATATTTATCGAATTTTTTTTTTTTGTATCGATTATTCAAAGCATGCTCTGTTTAATAATGGTCATGCATTATTCGGCTCGCTAAAAAAAAATTGTTAATTTATTTATCAAAAATTTTAAAATGGCTTTTTTCGTATAAATATAAAAAAATTTTTTTTTTTTTTTTGCTTAACTTAAATTAATTATTTTACTTAACATATTCACCGAATTTCACACTTCAAAACTCAAAAGCGGGATAATTAAACACAATCGAAGTTCTGATATTCAGACGTCAAAATAAGGTATGCAAACAATGTTTTTTGTTTGTTTTTTTTTTAATCTATAATTCTGTCTCTTACAACAACACAATATGTTTTGTTCAGTTTCAGATGATTATTTTAAGCATATTTGTTCCCACTTCAAAACAAGGGGGGTTTTGTAAGCAAAAAAAAATATATATATAAATATCGTTTATGAAAAATAAGTACACTGTTATAAAGTTCATTCTTCTCCTAATAATCGCTGAAAATTTCGTATTGATCGGATAATTACCTGATTTTTGGTAGATTTTTAAAAAGACGGTCCGTCAAAAAGTACTGACCTGCCCCCCCCAGTTTTGGCGGTGCCTACAAAAAAGGTTTATGATATCAACAGAACAAACAGGAGGAGAAAAAAGGAAAAATTAAAAAAAAAAGGAAACTTTTTAGGCGATGCCCGATGCCGTTGATTATATTAATTTTTTGACCTTTTTTTTTTAACCTCTTAAATTTCTTTTTTCTTATTTTCTTCACTTTCAGATTGTTTTATATATATATATATATATATATATATATATATATATATATATATATATATATATATATATATATATATATATAAATAAGGCGGTGGTCATCAACAATGTATTTTTTAACATTATTTTATTCCGTGTCTTGGTTTTTCATTGAGAATTATGTTTAGATCATTGTAATAATGTAATAATGTTTTTAAATCATTGAAATCGTTTTTTGAGAAAACCGACCCGAACTCGAGTGCCACAGAGGACGCCGAGCCCGCCGTAAAAATCACTGACATCACTGACTAGTGCGCCGATGTCAGTGATTTTTACGGCGGGCTCGGCGTCCTCTGTGGCGCTCGAGTCCGGGTCGGTTTTCTCAAAAAACGATTTCAATGATTTAAAAACATTATTTAAAATTAAAATTCCTTCCTCATTCACAAGTTTTTTTTGCTTGTCTCGCCATGTACATTGTACCTATTTACTATGCCTCCCCACAGGACAGAGTTAGACACCAGGGTCGTTTTTTAACGTGAAGAAAAGGTAAAAAATAAAAATTGTCTCAGTCGTGAAGGATTTCTCCTCCACCGAAAGAGAACAAGAAATAGAAGTGCAGCATCTGAAGAACACATACTACACTTTGATCTTGTCCCGAAGGCCAATGTACATTGTAGTGCCAAATTCTGTTTGTATTTTGCGTAGATTCCAGCTCTTTGGAAGTACAGTAAGAATTTGAATTTTTTGTGATCTCTTTTCACATTTAGCAAACTTCTCTTTCAACTGAGTAATAATTTCTCGTTCAAAGTTTTGTTGTTCTGCACTAGTTGATTCCTCATGAGAAATGTTTGATGAAATTATACCAATTCTATCAGATATTGCTCGTGTAATTCTTTCTATTTTTTTCTTCTCATAAATGACTGAATCCATTTGGATGGAACGCTTGAAAAAGTATTATATCTAAGAAAGGATAATTATAAATTCTTAGTCCAAGGATATAAGTCTGAAAAAAATATAAAAATAAAATCTGATGAAAATGAAAGAGAAGTTTGCTGCAAGTGAAAAGATATCAGAAAAAATTCAAATTTTAATCATAAAAAACCTAGACACCGATCTCATTACATTAGATTCACTTGCACAATTTTCTTTAAAATGATGACTTTTCTAGGTTTTCGACTATGCTGAAAACGAATATCACAGTTAACTTTATAGTAAATATTTATATTAGGTCCACCTCCACAATTTTTCTTTAAAATGACCACTTATTTATTCGATGAAAATCTAAGTGTGATAAACAAATCTACTTTTCTGCGACCGACACTGCTCCCCCAACAGTATTATCTATACAACTCGTCATTTAAAAGAACAATGTCGAGGTGGACCTAATGCAAATATTTATTAAAAAGTTATCCAAGCATGTAAATTAAGAACGTATGTAAAATTATGAAATTATCAATAAATGGTTAATTTTCTTTTTAATATTCATTCAAAAAGTCAAGCCAATATAAGTAAATAAATAGAAAGAATGTTATCAGAGCATGCTTTAGCCTTTATAAAGGAGTGACAAATAAACAAATAAGCCGGGTCGCCGTTGAACTCAATGCTCAAGGAGTACCAAAAAAAATGTAGAATAACACTTTTGTTTAGGAGAATTTTGCCAGAGACTTATTTAAAAAAAGATAATAATAATAATAATAATAATAATAATAATAATTAGTAGTAGTAGTTTTATATAGTAAAACATCTACTTAAATTCTACATTTACATGAAAATATAACTTACATGTATATGGTGCCTGGAAAAATTTCAATCTTGAATTTATGAGTCTTATCTGTTCCAAGATGTAGAATATTGCTAGGGTGAACTAGCTGATCCAATGGGGAAGTGGAGTTCTCTGGAACCAAAAACCATGAATGCCAGAACAGCTGGCATTTGTAGAGAGGCACCTGCCTTTCCTGGCATGTTTAGCCAATCAGGCGCCTCTAAATGGAATAATCCACCATGCCTGACTAATTGTAGGCTGGTCCATAATGGTGGAGAGGGGAGGTAAGCGCCTTCTTGATTCTACACAAGAAAACTGGGAAAGTGGTTTCAATAATATTGTTTTTTTTCTAATCTTTTATTGCTTTTTATCTTTACCCATCCCCCTAGCCAGCAGCCTCACCCAGTAAACAAACAGAGACTTCAAAAATCAAAGGAACGTTGTCACCAAAGCTTGTCTGGCATAGAGGTGATAAAACTTTCACTCAGTCCATTAACTTATTGAAATTTAATAGCTTTTAACACTTTCTTTCAAATTTGTCAATGCTGAAGGACTGGACAAATGGAAAGGTCAGTTTTTATGTTTTTTTTCACACAGCTAAAATAAATCCACATCACATGTTTATGTTATTAGGTTTTACTTTTACTGATAGCTTAAAAATAAATATTCTTCATTTAATCTTTTAGTATCAGCAATAGAACAGAGTAACATTTTTGGGGGAATGGCATATTAGTTTTCTGATTCTGATACCCCAAAAAGTTCCGATTTCGAGATTTCGATTAACTGTCCCAACACAAATTATATCACTTTTTTCCATAACAAAATCTGTGTTGCTTCAAAAAAAATTGAAGAAAATTCAGTTTCATCAACATAAATGTTTTTATATGGTTTTTGTGACCATGGTTTTATGTACATATTAATCAGCATTAAATTAGCTTTACAAAGATATCAAACATGACCATATTGTGAAATACCAAAATGTTTTTATATGAAGTAGCAGGTACTACATTCCGCCATTTTGAATTCAGCCCACTTCTTTAAAACGCTTGTAGGAATGGTTCTAGTTCAAAGCCCATCATGAAATTTGAAATATATACTGTCATAAGATAGACAAATCTTTTGTCAAGATTTGAAAAAAAAATCAAATAATGTTTTTTGAGATAATTAAGGTTAAAAGTCAAGGTCAAGGCCAACTTTTAAAAATTTGACCTTGAAAAAAATATCCACAAATAAAATGGTAGATCTATCCAAGTACTTTAGAATGATATATAAATGAACTTTGAATGCCCATAAATAACAGAGATATCGTCTTTTAAAGTTGGTCACTTGTCCATAAAAATTCACATTTTTTAAAAAGGTCAAAGTCATATCTCAGAAATCCCTTGACCTTGAGATGTGTATTCAGGTGCCATTCAATTCCTATTATGGAGATCTATAAGTGTAGCAAATTTGAAAAAAATCCGTGTCCAACATGGTTTCTGCCCCCCCCCCCAAAAAAAAAATTTGTCGATTTGACATGGAATGAGCCATATATATATATATATATATATATATATATATATATATATATATATATTTTATTATTATTACATTTTCACCCCAAACAAGGCACATTGCCACTTTTGGTGTAGGGGACTACTATCAGGGGCAACAACTACTGAGGCACTATCTAGGGATTTGGGCAGCAAGATGTCGGTTCACGTTACACTTGAACTTCTGCATGTCAGTACAGTTGGGGAAGCAGGAATCTGGAATGGAATTTTAGTTTAGCGGTTCTGGTGAAGAAACTACTGGAGTAGAAATATTTTTTACATCTAGGGATCTCTACTGTGTGGAAGTGTGATTTAGCTGCCTGTCGGGTTTGTCGAGGGTGTCTACGTCGTGTCTGCAGTTCACCAGAGCATTCACCATTAAAATACTTGTAGAACAGGCAGAGGTATGCAACGTTTCGTCGATGGGACAGAGGCTGAAGCTCAGATGCCAGTTCAGGGCCTATTAGATTGGCAAGTCTTTTGAACCTTGTCTAGGAGCAAGAGACTAGCAGCAGATGCACCAGCCCAAATGTGACAACAATACTCCATACATGGGCGAATGGTGGCCTTATAGAGGTACAGGATACTTTCGGGTGTTAGTAGTTTTCTAGCACGGTAGAGAGAGCTTACCTTCTTCACAGCGGCCCTGGCAATGCTTTCAATGTAATTGTTCCAATTCATGTTTCCTGTGAACGTTAGGCCAAGCAGTTTGAAAATGTACTCTCAGATAAAGAGTCACTGGCCATTGCTATTGGTGGCAGAGAAGGTTTCTTGTAATTATTGAAGGAAACCAATTTAGTCTTGGCAGCATTGAATGTGACCATCTATTTTTGTCCTCATTCCACTACAGATTGGAGGTCATCCTCTAGTGTTTTTGCCATTTCTTTAGATATATGTTCATTTGTTTTTCTGTCGTGCCTGCTATAGAGTGTGGTGTCATCAGCATATATACCCATCTCAGAGGCAGTTTTGTCGGGGAGGTCATTAATGAATATTAGGAACAATAGAGGTCCAAGAATAGACCCCTGAGGCACTCCCGCATTTATATCATATTGTTTAGATGTGCGACCATCGAGGATAATCTGGATTTTTCTCTTATCTAAGAAGGATTTAATTATGTTAAGTATTCTACCAGTGATACCGTATGATCTAATTTTCCTGAGGAGACCCTCATGCCATACTCTGTCAAAAGCCTTAGATATATCTAAAGCTACTGCTCTGCCCTCCCCCGCTTTGTCCAGTGAATGGTATATACGTTCAGAGATTACAGTGAGGATGTCAGCTGTGGAACGGGCTTGTCTAAATCCATATTATTTGTCAGTCAGAAGTTTAGCATCTGTTAGGTGACGGACTAGAGCATGGTTAATTATGATCTCTAATATTTTGGCAAAAAGTGGGAGGAGGCTAATGGGGCGATAATTTGATGGGTCAGTTCTTTTGCCAGAATTCTTGAATACTGGTACCACAAAAGCAGTTTTCCAACAGCCCAGAAAGCAAGCTTCATTAAGGTATTTGTTGTAGAGTTTGGAGAGAACTGGAGCTACTTCGGCTGAGCAATTTTTTAATAGGACAGCTGGGATGAGATCGGGTCCACATGCTTTTGAAGTATCAAGGTTTTTTATGATAGCACGCACCTGAGCAGGGGTGATTTTTAGATCGTCTAGCGTGGCGTCTGTCTGCAAAGGAAAGTCAAGCAGGGGGTGGGTGGAAGGGTCCAGTGTGGAGTTTGAGGCAAACCAACTGGCAAGCATATTAGCCTTTTCAGTTGCTGAGCAAACAACCTCGTGATTGTTGGTTAGTGGGGGAATTGTTGATTGCCCATTATTTACTACACTGTTGTAGATTTTTCAGAAGTAACGAGTTCCTAATTTTTGTGCTTCGATACGTTTTACAGTGGTTTCAGCAAATTCTCTCTTAGCTGTCGCTATTTCTTTCTTAACGTTACTTCTAGCTTCTATATACTTCTGTGTTTGAACTGGACTTATGTCGGTTAAATCTGCGGTATGCATGCTGCCTTTGAGCAATGGCAGTTGCGCAAGTAGAGGTAAACCATTGGGGAGAGTAGGGCTTGCTATAGAATTTCCGCATGGTAATATGTGCTTCAATTGCTGTTTTGAACCATTCAGTGGTCTCGTTTGCACACTGTTCAGCAGGAAAAGAAAAAATATTTCCCCATGGGGCATCTCTGATACGGTCTCTGATGGCTTCCCAGTCAGCCTTTTTATAATATCTCGTTGTTTTGAGCACTGGCTCTTCAGTTTTGGGTCTAGAGTTTAGGGCGATTTCAACCATTATCACTGCATGGTCAGCGTTCCCAAGTAGGCTGTCAGCATTTGTTATAAAATCATCGGGAACTGATGTCAGAAACAGATCTAGAAGTGATGCGTGTTGTTCTTGCTGGTCAAGAAAACGGGTTTGAAACGTAACCATTTGTGATAGGGAGTGAGATATAGCGAAGCTATGTGTTGTGCTGCCCGCTGCATCTGTGTAAGTAGAGAATCCAAGCCAGTTTTTGTGGTGGACACTAAAGTCACCAAATACATGTACTTGTGCGCTAGTGTCGAGGGAGAGTGCTGTGTCTATGCTGTCAGAGACTGTGTTTATTATGGTGCAGTCCTGGATCGAGGGAGAATGGTAGAGGAAAGAAAAGTAGCTAATGTTATATTGTATGTTTAGTCTAAAGGACATAAAGGTTTGATCGTCCGATTCTAGGTTTGTTTCTCTAGTCAAGGGGAGGGTGTTACGAATGTAGACTCCAAGTCCATGCATATGTCTGTGTCAGAGTGCTTACGGCAGAGTGGGAGATAGCAAGGCATGTTAAAGTAGTTAGAGGGGGTGGAGGAGTGTAGGTTAGTCTCATTGAGTGCTAAGATATCCGGAGTATTTGTTAGGAGAAATGCTTCAGCATCAGCTAAATTAGTTCTAAGCCCACGGATGTTCGTGAATGCAAGCCTCAAGGGAGGAGGCAAGTTGGATTTGTTTGTCCCTAGGCCTGGTTTAAGCTTATTTTTTGCTTGTACTGTCATCATGTTTTTAAAGAGTTTCAGTTAGGTAAGGGGGGGGGGGCTTAACAAGGTTATGCAGGGTATCAGACATGCAACACAAGTAGACCATTAGATGACTTTTCTTCAACTAGGACTGTGGCCTCAAGAAAGCCCATTGTGGAATGAGTGCAGGGTCCCTTCCCATGCGTGACATGGCACTACAATCATCCCAATATTATACAACTGTTGATGGAGCAGCCGCTCTAAGTGCTACCAAAGAGTTAGGGCACCTGTACTACCAGTCGGAAACAGCAGCCAGGAACTGTCAATCCAGTACCCTCAACCCATCAGAAGAAGGTCAACCCAATCTAATTGCACAGGCATGTGTGGTACTCAAGCACTCCAAAGTGCCCAGTTTTGAGGGGTAGGATGTGTCGGGAGTGGGGAAAACGGTGTTCATTGCCCTAGACAAGAAACAAGATCTACCACTAAGTGTTTTGTTGAATCACTGTGATAGTGTCTCTGCGCCTGACTAATAGACAAAGAAGGAGTATGGAAGCTGGGCGATAGACAGAGCCTATCTACTTCTTAAGCAGTTTAGGTTTGCAGACCGGTAATTTGTTTGAGTCACCAGCTCTAGGAAGGTTGTCATCCAAGACTGGAGAGGCACCCCCCCTCCTTAGGTTTAGTTTCAGAGTTTTCCTTCTCCTAGACGGGGGATCTGAGAAGATCTACTGGGTCCATCAGCCCTGAGAGGGTTTGCTCCACGCCTGGGTCCTAATCCAGATATTTCTGTGACTCCGCGTGGTTAGTTAATGTTACAGGGTTAGTTTGTAGAGGTTATATATACTACACCGATGAAGACTGAAGGATCGGTCGAAAATTATGTACTTATGAAAAAAGTTTTTTAATTTTTTTTCATAATATTATTATTTTGTATTCCTACACGTCACCAATTAAAAACGAATAAAGAAAAGTTATAAGCTTTTATACTTTTCGCATTCTTTTTTATTCAACTATATATATATATATATATATATATATATATATATATATATATATATATATATACAGTTCTTGCAAAAAGAAAGTCTGTACTTGTATTTTTCTTTTAATTGCAAATTAAAGCTTTATTTAATGCAACTGTTTAAACAACCTATACCTCATTTGATTCGCCTTTTATTCCTCTATAATTTTACCAGTTCATATTTGACATTTAATTATTTGACTTTCCTTATTTATTTCACGGGGTAGCATGCTCTCGTTTCGTCAGCCATGACTAGATAGAGGTCCTAAGTAATTTGCAACAGTATTTTTTTTCGAATTATTTAAGATTTCTATCTCGTCTATGACTGGATAGAAGTCCTTAGTAATTCGCATCTGTGTTTGTATATATATATATATATATATATACATATATATATATATATATATATATATATATATATATATATATTATGTTATATTATCTATATATTTTTTTCTCTATAGTTTAAACCTAGACCATTAAAAAGAAACTTTCGAAAATAAAACCAAAATACACTTCTAAAGTATATTTCTCCTAAGCATGAAGAAGATAAAAGGGATACAGAGCGCGCTAGAGAATTCACTTAAAAATTCTTGAGGCTGTATCCATTAATTTGTGCCAACCATCTCTGTATAAGCAAAGAGAGTATACCCATAATTTAGAACTTATGGGTATTCGTGAGATTGTTCCTTTTTTTCTCCTATTCCCTATACAATTTCTTTTTTTTTTACCCACGCTATTAACGTTTTCTCCCCCATTGCCAACGTTAATCTTGAAAAGGGTTGGCTGAAAGACGTCTCGATGGGGTTATTTTTTCTGCCCCACCCCTTATTTATCCCTTTTATCTAATTTATGCTTAGGAGAAATATACTTTAGAAGGGTATTTTGATCTTCTTTTTGAAAGTTTCTTTTTAATGGTTTATATTTTTAATGTTTAAACTATAGAAAAAAACCAAAAAAAACCCCTAAACCCTAATGACACTACGTTCGCTGTTATTCAAAAGTGTTATAAAATTATGTACACATAAAAATCTTTATATATATATATATATATATATATATATATATATATATATATATATATATATATATATATGAGAAAGAAAATTAAAACTGTAAGTTGAACTTTACAATCAAAATTTATTGTTCGACTGAATACTCCAAAAAACAATTTACAAAGTCCTTATTCCAAGGAGTTGCAAAGAATGTTACTCTTGTTATTCTTCTCATCAGAGGACATAAAGAAATCAGCAAATTATATTTCTAGCAATGCTAAAATTTGCTAGTTAAGGCATTAAGAGAAACCGCAATTAATTGTAGTTATAAATTGCATGACAAAAAAAGTGAAAAAATGCTGGATATGTAAAAAATATATGAAAACCATAATTACATATAATCCGATTGGAAAGCCTTCAAAACAGTTGAAATAATAGCAATTTTTTTTTTCGGATAGTGCACAGTAGCCCAAAGAGAAGTCGGTCTACAGTCAAATAGGATCGAGCAATAAAAGGAGAGAAAACCAATATGCGAACCTTCATCACCGGCTTAATTAGAAAAAGTGATTTCAGATTAAATTTTACAGAAATTAAGATCAGGCTAAAGGGGAAAAATCAGTCTGTGAAAGCTCGTATTACTCTGACCGGAAATTGACTTGACAGAACGAAACATATTTTTTTGTAAAGTATTAAATTCGATGTCATTATTAAAAAAAAGTAGGGAAGTGAGGATTATAAAGTTTTAAGAGTGGCAGAATCTTAGCTAAGGCTGTCGAAAAGTCATGATAATGATAAAGATGAAATAATAATAATAATAATAATAATAATAATAAAATCAAAGTAATTCTAATAATAGTATAGTCAATGATCACGTGTAATAATGATAGTAATTTAGTAATTATAGTAACAAATTTAGTAGTAATGATAAAATAAAAAATTAGTAATAATGATAAAAAAGTAATAAAGATGGCAATAATAATAATATTTCTAAAGCTACTACTGTTAAAAAAATAGTAATAGAACTAAACATAATAGCAACAACAGTGATAGTGACACGAATGATGATGTCAATCATATACCGATATTGACAAAAAGTGTGTATATATATATATTTATATATATATATATATATATATATATATATACAAAAATACATACACATACTTACCCACATTTATACATACATAAATACACCCATAAACATACGCGCACACATATATACAACTCACAAAACATACATATACATAGACATATATATAAAAAAATTACACACACACACACACACACATATATATATAATTATTCAGAATAATGAAGTACAGTAAATCTACTGGTGTGCAAATCCAGTGATTAATTATCGGTCTTACAAAATATTATTGATTGTAATATTTTATATAAGACTATCCATGCTAAATAAAATTGCTCAATATACTAGATAGAGCAAATAAATCATAATTTAGGAATTTAAGATTTGTGATTTGAAAAAGGTTAATTTCAAATATAGAAATTTCCTTAACCCATGAGTTTTCTCGGAGGAAAATATTAGCAAATATTATAAACTGTTTGCACCTGATTTGCTATAGGTAATAGACATAGGAAATCAAATGTTTTTACAGTTTTTAAATCATTTTAGCTACATAGAATAAGGGAAAGTGTATACAATCCAATATATACATATTTCCACAGGTTTTCTTTAGTTTGATTGGATCTGTCTCTATGTCTGTCCTTGTGGCCATGTCACTAGTAAGGGTGCTGGAGGTAAACGTTTCGTCTGGGCTGACATTATCCGCCTGATAGTCAGGGACCTGAACCTTGGATTAACCACTAAGGAGGCTGTCCTATCATCAGGCGCAAAGTACTGGGACTGCTGTATTTCCATTTGGTGAATGGATTCTGGACCATGCAGTAGTCTCTGGTGGGGCCTCTCGATGCCATACTAGTGGGTAATTGTTACGGCTTTACCTTTTCATGTGCTCCAAAAAAAAAAAAAATTCCTGTCTTTTTCTCTCTTACTTTCCCTCTCTATCCTGCTCTAACCAAGTATGCCGACCTGTTCCACAAATCTCAAAACCTCAACATGAAACATCTCTAGAAAAAAAAATGAATAAACCTAGAACCCCATCCTCCAACGTAGACCCCTACTATCAGGTCTCCTTCTCCAACATCAGGGGTCTACGTTCCAACCTTCCAGAGGTTGAAACTCAATTACAGGAGACGAAACCGGACATATTCTTTCTAGGCAAAACTGGAATAGGGCCGACCACTTCCCTAAATTAGTTCATAATTAACGGATACTCTAACTTAACATCTAAATCTGACCCCCAAGATTGCCATGGGCATGGAATATGTGCCTACATTAAAGATGACTTCCCATGTGGCAGGGATATCTCTAGAGAAGATCCTAATTTACCTTATATGTGCTTCCAAGTTGCACTTGCTTACACCACTGTATTTATATTTGCCCTCTATCGGCCCCATAACAGCAGAGTTACTATCTTTAACAGCATATCTGAGAAAATAGACTGCACATCCCTCGGCTAACATCCACATATATGGTGACTTCAACATGAAATGGCTGACCCACTTAAATAAGACGGACGATGAGGGGAGGTTTTGTCATGATTTTGCCATTGCTTATGACCTCACTCAGATTGTTTGCGAGCCCACCCGTGTGCCCGATACTACAGGTTAATATGCAAGCCTTCTAGATCTTTTTCTCTCAACTTCCCCTGAGCTATGTTCATGTTCCATTCTTTCTCCTCTAGGATCCTCCGACCACTTTATCGTATCAGTTAAGATAAAAATGAAACATGCCCCTCCACCATACTGTATACCGATACTCTATGGCTGATTGGGATAGCTTCCGTACATTTATATCTGATCTACCTCTGCATTCCATGTTTAAAAAAGATGTGTTCTCTATAGTATCAGACCTCATCGAATGGTTAATTGTAGGCATAGACCGATTCATACCATCTAAAAAATTCCAACAAAAACCTAACAGCCAGCCATGGTTCTCCCCAGAATGTGCTGCTGCCATCATGCACAGAAATAACTTTTTCCATAGCTACCAACATAATAGATGCACTGAGACTAAAGCTGCTTCCAGGAACGCCAGCAACCACTGTAAAAGAGTAATAAAAAATGCAAGAGAGCTATATCCCCAGTCTGTTAAATCCAAAGTAGCTGATCAGCGGCTTGGTTCCCACCAGTTTTGGCAAATAACAAATAGGATCCTGAACAAAAGTGTGCGTTCTATCCCAACCATTATCAATGGACCAGAGGTCATCTCGTCAGTTTCAGACAAGGACAAGCTATTTACAAAGAACTTTACAGCTAATTCTACCCTATGAGACGAAAGCCATCAACTCCCCATATTTCCTCCTATAACACAGAATACGCTAGGTAACATACAAATATCTGTGCATGAGGTCATCAAGCTAATCAAGAACCTTGATTCCAGTAAAGCAACTGGCCCTGACGACATCCTAATTACAGTGTTAAAAAAGCTTCAACCAGAACTTACTCCCATACTTACGGAACTGTTTAAGCGTTTCCTTAAGGAGAAGTGCTTTCCAACATCCTGGAAAACTTCATCTGTATGCCCTCTACAGAACTCAGGTAATAAGTCATCTCCCTTTCAATACAGACCAATAAGTCTCCTGTGGGTCATGAGTAAGTTGCTGGAATCCATATTAAATAGAGAAATAGTCAACCACCTCAGCAGAAATAACCTTCTTAGTGACACACAATATGGTTTCCGTTCTGCAAGATCTACCACAGATGTGCTAACGGTTATATCTCATAGGATTAGGGAATCTCTTGACAAAGGCTTCATTTCTAGGACAATTGCTCTTGACATATCAAAGGCCTTCAACAAGGTATGGCATAAAGGTTTACTTCACAAGATTTCCAGTTACGGTATAACTGGAAATGTTCTCTCTATCATTAAATCATTTCTCTCCGATAGGCTCATAAGAGTAGTGGTTGATGGACGAAAATCAGAGGCCTGCAGTATTAATGCTGGAGTCTCTCAAGGGTCAATCCTGGGCCCAACTCTCTTCCTGATCTACATCAATGATCTCCCTAAACACATACTTAAATCATATGTTGACATCTATGCTGATGACACGACCATCTTCGGCAACACATCAAAGGCTGTAAATAACAAAGCTCTCTCTGATTCTCTCTCCTCTGATCTCGAGCACGTGGTTCAGTGGGGGAAGAGGTGGCTGGTTACTTTTAATGCATCTAAAATCAAACTCCTATCTTTACATCATCAACACTCTGATCGCCGTCTGGCATCAATTGAAATGGATGGCTTTCATCTAAGAGAAGCCCATGTTTTGCCAAGCTTCTGGGTTTGACTTTCACTCCTGATCTGAAATGGAACACGTACATCAAGTCTGTTGCCAAGGTCGCTGGAAAGATGGTAGGATCCTTCTACCGCTCCAGAAGATATCTCACTACTCATGCAATTCTCTATCTATATAAAAGCCAAGTACGTCCAAGGATGGAATACTACTGCATATCTGGGCAGGAGCTGCTAAAAACAGCCTATCCTGCCTTGACAGAGTACAAAATAGACTTTGTGGCTTAGTGGGGATGCTCTTTTCTCTTCCCTGCAGCCTCTCTTCCACAGAAGAAACGTTGCAAGCCTATCTTTGTTTCATCGTTATTTCCATAGCAGGTGCTCGTCTGAACTCCAATCTCTGGTCACCCCTCGCCAATCTTTTACGAAAAACACTTGTCTAACTGAATCCACTGTCAAAAACTTTCCCCACTCAATATCTATGCCTAAATCAAAACGTAGATTCCATGAACAAAGCTTCTTTCTTAGAACTGCACGTCTGTGGAACTCTGTTCCGTCTGCCTACTTGCCACCTGACTACAACCTGGATGTCTTCAAGTCCAACATAAACAAATTCCTGATGAACCGCCCCCTTAAGTAGACACTTTATTAAATCTTCACACTAACGTACTGTACTTACAATAACCCTTATCCCTGAGTTGCTTCCGAGCCTTGATAATGATGACTACCTTGTAAAAAAAAAAAAATATCCGGCAAATCTTTGATTATGTCAATCCGGTAAAAAGTTATTTTAATATATCTACTTTTTACCGGATTATTATTTTCATATATATACTTTTTAACCGATTGCTTGCTTTCCATCTGATTATAATCTGATTGTCTTCAAGTCCAACGTAAACAAGTTCTTGATGAACCGTTTCGTCTTTATTTCGAGACTTCCTCTGGATGAATCTCGAAATAAAGACGAAGCGTTGATTAACACATAACTCGGTTTTTTCCTTTTCACTTCTCTATTTTGTCAGAATACTATTTCCATTGTTCTCATCATAGAAAATAATATATAGAAAATAATATATAGAGAGAAAAGGTGGCAAAAATTATATAGAGAGAGACACAGGCTGCAAAAAGAAAGTCTGTACTTGTAATTTTTTCAACAACTGCAAATTTAAACAAAATATACTTCATTTGATTGGCCTTTTATTCTTCTATAATTTGACCTGTTCATATTTGACTTTTAATTGAACACTGCCAGTGTTTTGGTGCTCTTGCAGTCTTTGTTACCGTTTTCTCATCACATTTCGGTCTGCGGCCGATTTCTCGATTGGATAAACTAAAAAGGTGGAAATTAATGAGCTTCTTACAATCACTAAGAGAAAGTCATGGCATATGGACTAAATGTTACGTTGTATAACCTGGAATAACAATTACGATTAGAGATGCTTTGTTGCTTGGAATTTTATTGCAATTTTAAACTGATTTAGGAGCAATAATTTAAGAAGTGAATTTGTTGCTGCGGACTTTCTCAATTTGAAGTTATTTTTTACATTGACGTGAACACTAGAATAAATAGAGAGAGGGTTTGTAAATTCGTTTATGTTGGAAATGGGGTTTGTGATCTTTTAATAGTATGTACGCTTCTTTTTTTGTGCAATTTAGTTACTCTATCGCTAATATCAAGTTTATTAGATTTTGTTTTACCATTAAAATCTATTTTCTGAACAATATCAGAGTTAGACTTTTGTAGTTGGTTTTAATGTTTTTTCCAATTATTGTATTTCACAAATTAAAAGTTAAAATAAATACTATAATTAAAAAAAAAAAGATTTAATATAACTAGAAAGTACAAGTCTAATTTAGCCCCTAAAGCAAGTGGGTCGGATCTTTAAAGAAAAGTTAGCGTATAACAAAAAATAAATAAATAAACAATAAAAAACAAATATAAAAAATGAAAAAAATTGAACGCCGAACTGCGAGGTTTATAGACGGACAATATGACCTTAATTTGATGGACTTTCTTCACAGTCTACACATTTTGAAATTGTCTGAAAGATGAAGTATCGCTTTCTGACATTCTCTTTGTCATTCGTTACTAGATTCAACTATATTCATTTGTACTTCTTTTTTACCTTTCCTCTCTTCCTTTCTTCTTCTCTTTCTAAATCAATATATACTTTCTCTATATACTTTCCTTTCTTTTACCGCCCATCTTTCATACACCCTCACCCCCTCAAACAAACTTTTAAACCCCCTTCCCTCTTTTTCGGATTCCTCACGCTTGACATGGTAAAATATTTTTCTCCTCTAAACCTCAAAACGTTCTTAAACTTTGTTAATTTTTAATTTTTGATGAAATCAATAATGATCGAAACGGTCTGCACATCGTAGCAAGATATGACTATTTACATAACGAAAATAAAAAAAATATAATTTGTTCTTTTTGATTGAGCACTATCAACGACCTTTGTTGGAATTTAATGATTCTTTTGAATATTTACAACCTGGAATATATATATATATATATATATATATATATATATATATATATATATATATACTTTTACTATGTGCTGACGAAGTGATTATTAATAAAAAACACATGCAGATGCATATATAGAAATATACACAAGATATTTTTTATATTCATTGAACATGTTTCCATATTAACGATTATGCCAACAAATTTGTATTTTCAGTTTGCATATCTATTATAGCTTGTTACGAATAATCAATGAACAAACGCATCGCATCACGAAATCCGTGTAAATGCGACCAAGAATTTAATCCCATTGATATGCAGGTTTTCTCGGGTCAGAATATTTATGTTTGGCAACGAAATTAGCAATAGATAAGCAAACAAATTCCGAATTAAGGCAATATCCTTGTATGATTAAAGAAATAATGCGATGAAAATAAAGTTTTGTGAAAGTGCTTTTGTGAAGTTCCATATAAGTTAACAAATTTACCGAATTTTCATTACTAATGATTACTATATTGTCCAATTTCTACTGTACACTCTTTAACCCTTATCCTTGAGTGGCCTCTTGGCCTTGATAATGTGATGATGCCTGTGTAAAAAAAAAGTGCGCGTGTGCGTAAATTTGGTAAGAATAAAAAACACTTAGCCGTTGTCAGCGTGAAATCGAATGAATGTAGGCGTCTGTATCTCATTTGTCACTTTTTATTTTATCACCTTTTCTGTTTTAATGGAGTCCATTTTTTAAATATACCTTTTATCTTTTTTTTACTCCTATTTTTCATTTATTTTTGTTTTCTGTTTTAACGTTGTTTCTTTTTTTTTTTTTTTCATTATTCTTGCTATTTCTCTGTTCATATGTAATATCGTTTTCCCGACGTTTCTGCATTTCCTCTCGTGAAAGTTAACAACATTTCAGTGACGGTCTATTCTTTTTTCTGCCTGTCTGAATTATTTTGTTGCAGGGGGTCGATCAAACAAATGCGAAGCTTTCTTGAGAATTTAATTTCACTGCGACATACTTCTTACTGAATTTGTAAACCGTTTTCGGCACCAAATTATGCCAAGAGTTAAAAGTCCCAGCCTCTGCATTCTCTTCTTTGACTTGAGTTACATCAAGGATGGCGAATTCATATTTCTTGGTTCATGATAGGCACCGCCAAAAATGGCCGAAAAATCAAGTTGTTGTTGTTTTTTTAAAACGAAATTACATTTATTAAAATCCATTATTTCTGAGTAACTTTTTTTTTCCAGAAAGATAAAACCCTGAATTTTTCATATAGAAAACAGAATAATGTAAAACTTTTTCTACTATTTTTAATTAAATTTTCCCCAAAAGTTAAAAATTGACATTTTTTGTCTTGCACTGTGGAAACTTTTTTCACTTAAAGGTAGAGGTTAACAAGGATTTTGCAACAATGGTTTGTTGCGACCTGTGACTAGGTAAAAATTGTAGAACCTTGTCGGTCTGGTAATAAGGGTAACGATTCAATTTCCTTCAACTCCAATCCCAAACTGAAATCACAACCAAAATTCAGTTCACTCCATCCCTCTTATAATCCAGTTAGCCAATCAAATAAGTTAAACGTAACAACTACCAATATAAAAAAAGTCATTACCCACACAAAAGGTTTCTGCTGCCACTCTTCCTGAGAGTCGCAGGTAAGTGCTTCAAGTTTTCTCAACACCCTCCCACTAAACAGAAAACAAAATCAATTGTTATTGATTTTGTAAAGCCTTCTCAATATACATATTCCTCATTCTTGATCCCCAGAGCAGTGGTGACAAACCCAATCCTTTTCATCTGGCGGAGCTGCACTGATCTCAACGCATCTAAAATGGAACCAGTTATCACATTGATCACAGCAGATCATGGCCGATCCGTCATCAGGTTTATTACATCCGGGACAAATCCAAACCTGCTCACTCTCCTGTACTAAAGTGGGTTCCTCAAAACTGGTTTCTGACCAAGAAATTCCTTCTATGGACTCCCAGTCATCATAACAAGGTTCCAGACCATCCTCTTGTGGTTCATATTCCGCATGTAGTTCTAGCGGATATAGATGTTTAAGAGAATATGTTTTCACACTCCCATCACCCCGTCGTATCTGTGCCGATCATACCATGCCATCGTCTCCCGGAAACAATTCTTCTACTCTCCCCAATGCCCAGAAGGGTCGAGACTTGTTTGGGAGTTTTATCGTCACAATATCTCCAGGCCGTACCTTATTAGATATAGTTGGATAACGATCTTGTTTATGTTCTCGAAGAGAGAGTAAATAATCCTCGTTCCATATCCGTTTAAACTCCTTAAGCAGCTCATCCCAGTTCTTCAAAGATTCCAACAATATCTGTCTGGACGGCAGTTCCCCTTCATTAATTGGTTGAATCTCCATTCTAAGAAGAAGTCCAGGGTTTTGATCTGGGCGAAGGAAGTGATTGGGTGTAATTACATCCAGTCCATAGTCGTTCGAACTCACATAGGTTAGCGGTCTATTGTTCACTGCCCGTTGGACATCTGAAATGGCTGTCCACAGCTCAGATTGACTGTAAATATACCTTCCAACAGTTTTATAGAGGCATTCCTTTAATGTTTTAATCATGCGTTCCCAAATTCCTCCATACCAAGCCGAATGAAGAGGGATCTTAACATGCTTTATATTATACTGCCCAAATTTATCATCAAATTCGGAAGAAGTTAGGGCCTGATTTAGTAAACTAACTCCACAAGAAATGACTTTGCATTGTCACTATATATGTGAGAAGGCAAGCCCCACATGTTTGAAAACCTGATGAAGGCCAGTATAAATGTGTGCACTGTCATGTCCTCAACCAGTTCTAAATGCACCGCTCTGATTTCCAAGCATGTAAATATGAGAATGTAAACCTTAGATTGAAGATTTTGGTTTTGAACCCACAGGTGTTCCGTATAATCTATCCCTGTATGTAAGAATGGCCTTACCAGATTTACTCTATGTTTAGGCAGGTCTGTCATCTTAGGATACGGAAAATGTATCGAGTTGATTTTCTGACAAATAAAGCAGTCCTTCAATATTACCTTCACAGCCTGTCTGCCTTGAGGTATCCAAAATCCTGACATCCTGATCCTACTAAGTGTAGCCGGCACACCCAAGTGTTTAGCCCTCTCATGCTGATCCTTCACAATTAGATTAGTCAAGGGATGATTCTTCCCGAGCAATACAGGGTTTAAAACCTCATATTGTAGAGTAAAATTTTTTTTGATCCTGCCTCTGGAGCGAACGACACCAGACTTGTCCAGAAATAGGTTTAACTGACTCACAAGGTTCGGAATGGGTTTATCATGAGGTGCATGTAAGAACTTCAATTCAAGGGGAAATGCCTGTTGTTGCATTGTCTTGAACAAGTAGTCAGCAGTTCCTTGCCTCTTGCTTTGGATATAAATTCGAAGACTCTGGAGACCACACGTAGAAGTTTGTTAAAACACGAAAATCTGTCAAAGGCGACGATAGGCTGAGACAAGTTCTCATTACAGGTGTACAACAGGTTCGTACAAACTATTTGCTGGTTGTCTGCACTAAGACAATCCAAAGTACTATCAGGCCAACAGACAGTTCCACCAGACAACCAGTTTGGTCCAACACTCCAAAAGGAGAAATTTTCCTTAAATTTAGTTGTTGTCAGTCCCCTAGCCATTAGGTCCGCAGGGTTCTGATTGGAAAGCACATATTTATACCTGATAGCAAGGTTGTAATTTGCAAGTATCACTTCTTCCATCTGTGTCACATCCTTGAGGCGATTCTTTGTGAAAATGTTTTTATGGCTCGTCTGCTTGGACATCAGCCAAGTGAGTAGAATTTGGGCATCTACAGCCAAATACAAACTTCCAAATTTCGTTCCTTGGTAGGCTCTCAAGATATTACTAAGACATTTAATTGCCAAAAAAACTGCTAATAGTTCCAGCATTGGCAAGGTTTTAGCTTTTAATGGTGCCACCTTTGCTTTAGCAAAAATCAGAGAAGATATACCTCCCTGAACTGCATATACAGAAAACCCATATGCCTTTTTTGAGGCATCTGTGAATATGTACAAATCCGCAACAGTATCGCTATCAAGTACCTGTCTTCTAAACGATAACGAATGAAGCGCCGACAAATCACTAGCTGGTAATCTCCACTTTTCCTGCATTTCCTTTGGAATGGGATCATCCCAATCAATATTAGCCTTCCACATTTCTCCCACCAATATGCGACTTTGAATGGTGACTGGGAGACATAAAGACAATGGGTCAAATACACTAGATGCGGCTGATAGTATTTGACGTTTTGTTGCTAAGTTGGGGTCACAAGTTCGCTGGACTAGGCTGATGGAGTCCGACTCTGGGTCATATCTGTAACCCAGAACCTTTTCCCATGGACAACTGTGAGTTGTCAAAGTCTCATCCTTCCTCATCAATTCCTGTAGCTTTGAGCAATTGGTGTTACATGATCGAAGATCAAATCCTCCTTTCTTCAATCTTTCCTTTATTTCATGATATAGTTTTCTCAACACACCTTCCGAATTATTCGTACTGACCAGATTGTCAACATAAAAATTTGAATTCAACAGTTTGGTGCAATCATCAACTGGAAATCTAGACGCATGATACTTCAATATGCAGTTCAATATAAAAGGGCTTGCGTTAAAGCCGAAGATGATGGTCGTATAACGGTAACATACCAGACGATCATCCCGTTTTAGAAAGAAGCAAAACTTATTTCTATCAGACTGCTTTGATAATCTAATCATCAGAAATGCCTTCCTGATGTCGCCCAATAATGTATACCTATTTGTCCGAAAGAGTAGAGTTAGATTTAACATGTTTCCGGTTAAATTTACCCCTGGGTATGCAGCCTCATTTAAGGATACTCCTCCCTTGACCTTCAATGAACAGTTGAAGACTGGTCGCATTTTAGTAGTTGCTATGCTCTCGATTTTAAAGGCCGGTCGATGAGGGATCCAAACATGTTTATGGAACTGTTTAGGTGAACAATGAAAGGGTTCTATTATGCCCTCTGCCTCTTGTTCGGCAAAAACCTCTAAATATTCCTTATAGAGGCCCTTCATTTCCAGAGTGTGTACCACCCTATCTAACACCTTGAGGGCTACTTGGTGATTAGAGCGCACCTGATCTAATTTATCAGTGTACCACGGTAACTGCACCCAGTACCGTCCCTCCTTAAACTCTATATTTCTCATAAACTCCTCTACCTTCTGGGCATCATAGTCGGACAAGGTGTCATTTTCTGATAGGCCCAAAGACTCCACACTGTAAATCCACTCCAGACCTCTTTCTACAGTACTGTCCTCAAAAGTTTCTTTATAGGGGTCCGAATAAGAAGAACACACGTCAAGAACACTATTAACAATGGAGGTCAGACACTTAACAGTTCTCATGACTTCTCCATAAACTGGAACCTTGTGTTGGATTGTTTTAATTTGATGAGGAAACATGAAATTCCTGGGATCCCCAAAAGGTATCACTCCTCGTTGGGAAAGCCAAGCTTTCCCATTCATACATTTTATCATTTGTAGGGGTTCCATAAATTGTAACAGGTCTACCCCTATTAACCCTTCCAAAGTTATATTGGCATTTCTTCCTAAATCTGTATCCAGGGTGTAATCCAATTTCGTAAGGTTCTCGATCACAATCGGCAAATGCTCCACTGTATGAATGATGTCTAATTCCTTGTCAATAAGGATAGGTAGCTGCTGCTTTACCCCTGGCGTCAACTCCACTGTTGTGGTAAGTCGTCGCTGAAAATTGCAGGTTTTCCTTCCTAGAAACGTAACAATCTCAAGGTTTACCTCTGAAACGGATCTTGGGTCACAAGCCAGATCCTACAAAATTCTTCCACTAAAGTACGAATTTTGACTGCCCGTGTCTATCAAACATCACAGCTTCACAGCTTTGTCCCCTCTTTGTAGTACGATGGTAGTAATCGGCAAAATACACTGCTGCTCACCCAAACCAGTATTGATACATTCATTTGTTGATGTATACGGCATAGGGCACATGATTGTGGTATGGTCCTGGGCTGAACATCGCTCACAATTGCCCTTAGGGCTTCTTTTACAGGGACGCGAATCACTGAAATGATTGTTACTTGTGCACCTATAACATAGTCCGAGTTCTCAACAACGACGCCATCTTTGAGGAAATGTATGGTATTCTTCACAAACTTGAGTGGAATGACCATCCCTCAAACAAAGGTTGCAGGTGGTATGCCTCTCCTGGATATGGAAGTTCTCCAATGTTGGTGTTGTTGTCTCCGGTTTTCTGTCTTGATGAATGTATCTACGAGAACTACCATAATCCAAATCTCTCTGGTTTGCTTCAGGGAGTGTAGCCTTCCAGGATTTTAAGATCCTGATGCCCGTATCTAAAATAGAAGTTAAAGATGGATGCGGTGCCCCTACAGACCTCACTAATTCTTCCTTAAGACGGTTGGACAGTCTTTGGAACAGTATATGAGCCGCTAATGCCCCTCCGCCTGAATTTCTTTCCATAAATCCATATCCCAACATAGAGTCCAACTCCGACAACTCGTATTTAACCTGAGACAAATAGTTCTTAAGGTATTCAATATCATACCTGCCTCGGGTGGACAGTTTGAATAGGCTAGAGAATATCTCCTCTCTAATGCCCTCTTCATCCCAATAATTATCCTTAAGAATTTTTATCGCGGCATCATAATTATTGGATGTCTCCTCAAGATGATGGATTAGCCGAAACGGACGTCCCGTAACACACGTCTTGAGGTAGGTTAATTTTTATCTCCTTGATTTTAATCCCGAAGTGCAATAGTCAAACCTAGTGAGAAAATCTCTCAATGCAAATTTGTTCTCTAAGTCCAGGCCATCAAAACTAGGGCATTTGACCTTAGGCCTAAACATAGAGGTGTCAACTTGAGATTGCTGCATTACATTTGGGAGCATGAAGGGAGGAGAATCATCCTTGTGAACCTCTGCGGTTAAGTTTTGTAGATCTCTTTTCACTTCCTCTTTGAATTCGATAAGGTCATAAGCATGCGGTGCCACCCTATCTCTAGGAAGGAATTTAACCAAGTTTTCCTGAACTTGGTCCACTTTAGAAAGCCACTCGTTTATGTTGTCTGTGGTGTTCTTCAAGGCACATGCATCCACTGCGACTCTTTTCTTTAATTTTTCTAATGTGTATCCGATAATGTTTTTATATCTTTCCTCCGTATCCAAAAGGGCTTCAAGAAGGTGATCCGTTTTTTCTTGCATTCCTAAGGAATCCTTAAGGGAAGACATTTGTTCCGTGGCCATAATAAAAAATAACAGAAGAAGAAAAGGGGAAAATGCACAAGGTCTGCAGACCATTGTTGCAACGTGTGGAAACTTTCTCCACTGAAAGTTAGAGGTTAACAAGGATTTTGCAACAATGGTTTGTTGCGACCTGTGACTAGGTAAAAATTGTAGAACCTTGTCGGTCTGGTAATAAGGGTAACGATTCAATTTCCTTCAACTCCAATCCCAAACTGAAATCACAAGCCAAATTCAGTTCACTCCATCCTTCTTATAATCCAGTTAGCCAATCAAATAAGTTAAACGTAACAACTACCAATATAAAAAGAGTCATCACCCACACAAAAGGTTTCTGTTGCCACTCTTCCTGAGAGTCGCAGGTGAGTGCTTTAAGTTTTCTCAACGTACATAAATACTGCTTTATTTGTCAGAAAATCAACTAAAACATACATAAATATTTAAAAAAAAAGGTTTTGAACTAATTAATTTATTTGTTGTCTAACTAAGATTTAGGGTGATTTTCTATGAGAATATACAAAAATATTATAATATAAGTACCTGGATTTCAAATAATTCCACTTATTCATAGAGGCAACCAGTTACTTCGAGTCTAGATCGACAATATTTACGTTTGTGTTTAATAAAAAGCAAACTATGGAAGACCAAACAGGCAAAAAAAACAACTTATTTTTCAGTGACGAAAATTTCAATGTATTATTAATGCTGAGGCTGGCCAGTACCAGATGGGTGACCATTTGTATGAGTTTGGTTTTTAATGTGTATGTGTGTGGGGGCCAGGCTCCCCAAAATGGGGGGGGGCAATTTAAAGCAGAATAAAAAAAAATTATTTCAGCGCGTTTGGTCCACCGTAGTCGAAAGGCGGCAAACGTTTTCAAACGGGATCGAAAAAATGATGCTATTTTTAACACAAAGGGCACAATATTTATCGAATATTTTTTGTATCGATTCTTCAAAGTATGCCCTGTTTAATAATGGTCATGCATTATTCGGCTCGCTAAAAATAAAAATTGTTAATTTATTTATCAAAGATTTTAAAATGGCTTTTTTCGTATAAATATCAAAAAAAATTTTTTTTTTGTTTTGCTTAACTTAAATTAATTATTTTACTTAACATATTCGCCGAATTTCACACTTCAAAACTCAAAAGCGGGATAATTAAACACAATCGAAGTTCTGATATTCAGACGTCAAAATAAGGTATGCAAACAATTTTTTTTTTAAATCTATGATTCTGTCCCTTACAACAACACAATATGTTGTGTTCAGTTTCAGATGATTATTTTAAGCATATTTGTTCCCCCTCAAAACAAGGGGGGGGGGTTGTAAGCAAAAATATATATATATATATATAAATATCGTTTATGAAAAATAAGTACGCTGTTATAAAGTTCATTCTTCTCTTAATAATCGCTGAAAATTTCGTATTGATCGGATAATTATCTGATTTTTGGTAGATTTTTAAAAAGACGGTCCGTCAAAAAGTACTTATCCCCCTCCCCGTTTTGGCGGTGCCTAGTTCATGAGATGATTTGACAAGTTCCTAGCTGGAGTTGGTCATGTGGGCATTATTTACGCATATTAGTAGTTTCTACTTCGAAAATATGCCTCCGAGCAATAATATGATAGGTGGAGGGGGGGGGGCAAACGACAAAAGCTTACAGGCATGCATTTGATGAGAAAGCGGGGTTTTAGGGATAGCAGATCGAATGTACGCTATGCGAGGCAGTAATAGTTACATAGAGAAATACGAAACTTGTTTGTGTACTATGTGTCCGTATGTGACTAAGCTTATCTTGTGTATTCTATGTCACCATATATATACAAACGAAATCAAACATCTCAAAAATAATAAAATCAAATTAAATTCGACAAGTTTTACTAGTCTATAAAGAACACTACCCTCTCAAGGAAGTAAAACCTTGATGGTCTCATAACATAACATATACTGCATTACTTTCTAAAAAGAAAATAAAAAGGAGGAAGTAATGCTAGGGAGGAGAGTCTCGTGACAAACGAACAACACCTGTATTGTTTGGATTCGTTCGAATTACTCTACTCATCTTGAGTGTTGTTGTCGCAACGTTTCGGTCGATGAAAACCCCGACCTTCTTCAGGTGTATCTTTTCGAACTCAGGGATTTGCACGGAATTTCGAACAGAACCTTGTATTTAATGCACAGAGGTAACATGTTCTAATTCCGTTAGGATTTCTACCAAGTCATGAGAAAGTAATTTGCAAATGTATTTGGAGTATCATCCACTCTGAGGATTGAACCTTCAACCCCCCCCCAAAAAAAACTATACCTTTACAACTGAAATTTACTAAGGATTTTATTCACTACGTTATAGGTCGTTCTAACACTCAAGATGTAAACAGTTATCCAAAAAATTCTAATAATACGAATAATCAATTCACATCTAAAAAATTAAAAAAGGACATCCTTTAAATGAGTAGATAATACCTATTTTATGGCAACAAAGCAAATTATACACGGCCCCTCATTGAATTGAGTACTGAAATATATCAGTTTGAAATCTTTTAGTTCACTGAACTGAGTTTAAAAGATAGTAATAATATATAAATCTTCATTATATGTAAATATTTCTGTAGAATCACATCAATATTGTAGCTAATACATGTATTAATCAATTCGTTAATTATGTCATTAAATACGAAGATGCTTTCCCTTTTTAGCCGAAATATAATTTTCTGCTCGAAAACATCGAAGACCGGAAGTGGGAAAGAAATTTTTAATTTACTTCCGGTCGAGTAAATGTGGAATTGGCCACTTTTCATATTTCAGTAGCAACCAACCAAATTTCTGTCGTTTTTTTAATCAGTTTGAATAACGTAGTTTCGATTAAAAAAGGAATATATAATTATAGACCAGCTTCGATTTTCGATAATCGAAGTACATTGAGAGCACATATTTCCACCCCGGCACAACGAAATTGCTCAGTAGAAATAGAGATAGAAATAAATTGGCGTACTTTGCATATATACAAACGAAATTTACCTTGCATATATATAAACGAAATTTACCTTGCATATATATAAACGAAATCTACCTTGCATATATATAAACGAAATTTACCTTGCATATATATAAACGAAATTTACCTTGCATATATATAAACGAAATTTACCTTGCATATATACAAACGAAATCTACCTTGCATATATATAAACGAAATTTACCTTGCATATATATAAACGAAATTTACCTTGCATATATATAAACGAAATTTACCTTGCATATATACAAACGAAATTTACCTTGCATATATATAAACGAAATTTACCTTGCATATATATAAACGAAATTTACCTTGCATATATATAAACGAAATTTACCTTGCATATATATAAACGAAATTTACCTTGCATATATATAAACGAAATTTACCTTGCATATATATAAACGAAATTTACCTTGCATATATATAAACGAAATTTACCTTGCATATATATAAACGAAATTTACCTTGCATATATATAAACGAAATCTACCTTGCAAATTAATATATTAATACCGACTAAAAACTTAATATTTTAATACAGACTAAAAACTTAATATTTTAATACAGATTAAAAACTTAATATTTTAATACATGCTAAATACTTAATATTTTCACACAGACTAAAAACTTCATATTTTATTACAGACTAAAAACTGAATCTATTAATACAGATGCAAACTGAATATTTCAATACAGACTAAAAACTTAATATTTCAATACATGCTAAAAACTTAATATTTTAATACAGACTAAAAATTTACATATTAATAAAGACTAAAACCTGAGTATATTATTACAGACTACAAATTAATATATGAATACAGAGAAAAAACACTTAATATTTTAATACAGACTAAAAACTTTTTATTTTAATACAGACTAAAAACTTAATATATAAATACAGACAAAAAACTTAATATATAAATACAGACTAAAAACTTTATATTTTACTACAGACTAAAAACTTAATATATTAATACAGACTAAAACATTAATATTTTAATACAGACTAAAAACTTAATATATAAATACAGACTAAAAATTTAATATATAAATGCAGACTAAAAACTTAATATATTAATACTGACTAAAATTTACCTTGCATATATACAAACGAAATTTACCTTGCATATATATAAACGAAATTTACCTTGCATATATATAAACGAAATCTACCTTGCATATATACAAACGAAATCTACCTTGCATATATACAAAGGAAATTTACCTTGCATATATACAAACGAAATCTACCTTGCATATATACAAACGAAATTTACCTTGCATATATACAAACGAAATCTACCTTGCATATATATAAACGAAATCTACCTTGCATATATACAAACGAAATTTACCTTGCATATATATAAACGAAATTTACCTTGCATATATACAAACGAAATTTACCTTGCATATATATAAACGAAATTTACCTTGCATATATACAAACGAAATCTCCCTTGCATATATATAAACGAAATCTACCTTGCATATATACAAAGGAAATTTACGAGTAATAAAACAAATAACTATTTTGCATTTTGCAATTAACTTTTAATGTGTAATATCACATATCTATTATATAAAGGTGTCATGTTCATTTGTTTGCATGGAAATCGCTCCGTACAAGGCATAAAGCCGTTTAGTGTAAAATTATACTAGAGAATTCTATGAAGAAAAAAAAATCACCATGATATTTCAAAAAACAGATCGTCATCAAACCAATAGGTTATTCCACCATTATTGTGTTAATATTAATAGTTGTGATAAAGTGTTGACAATGTGATACTAGTTCCTCATATGAAATCATGAAGGATTTCGATTTGTGACTCAAATAATTGCTTTATGTACACATGCAATAATTAATGGATCGCAAAAGAGATTTGATGAGAAAGGCCAACAATTGTCAGAGTCGATTTCTTCCTAAGAACAACGCTGTTACCCATCCTTCTTCAGTTACCCCAATCATGTATACAACGACTATCATCATCATAACAGCAATCGTCTATAATTTGTCTCCTGCCAGCCATCTACAGCAACAGACAAAACAATAGCAATTACACCAAAAAGTAAAAGATTCCAATTGAAAGACCAAAATGCACTTCGAGCAGATTAATAATCACACGTCTTTTTCGTTTCTTTTTTATTTCAGATTAGCTAGGTTTGTAGTACACAACAAACGAAGGCATTGTCTGTGACCTTCCACCACAAACCTGTAAGGAACCGATTGATAAATATGAGAGAATTTAATAAGAATAATATTAAAATTGTTTCTGATTTACATTTTTAAAAAATTGTCTCTTTATATGTTTCCTTTTTTCAGTAAAATCTTGGCTTCAATCAGCGAGGGGTCAGCTATGAGTCTGGACCGATAGTATCACCGGAAGTAACCTGTAAAGGTGTTCACAGAGATCAAACAGCCAGAAACCTGGAACCATCAGTGAGTTGGAATTCATATTTTTCTTTTCTATCTGGCTGATAAATTAACTTAAAAATGTAAATATGCCAAAAGCGGATATCGCAGCAACAAGAGATATTTTTGCAAAAACTGTTGACTTAAAATCGAAATCATAAAAAAAAAAAAAAATGGAATTTTATGTCAATTTATTCACTTTTCAGATACAAATCGCAAATTATATGAAACTAATTCCTAGCCAATATAAACACTCTTCAGCAGCATTGTGTCCGTATTTAACAATATTATTTCATTTATTTTTTATTGTAAATTTTAAAAGTTGAAAAAGAAAAGAAATTAATATATGATTGTTTATTATTTTAACAATTATCTTCATGAAATTTGGATCTACAGTTCGAAAAAAAAAATGCTATTACTAACGAAAAAATACTTAATATTTTCATATAGACTAAAAACTTAATATTTTAATACATACAAAAAACATATTAATAGATACAAAAAACTAAACATATAAATATATACAAAAAACTTAATATTGTAATACATACTAAAAACTTAATATTGTAATGCATACTAAAAACTTAATATTGTAATGCATACTAAAAACTTAATATTGTAATGCATACTAAAAACTTAATATTGTAATACATACTAAAAACTTAATATATTAATACAGACAAAAAATGAATATATTAATACGTACAAAAAATTAATATTTAATAGAGACTAAAAACTTAATATATTATTACATACAAACAACTTAATATTTTAATACAGACTAAAAACTAAATATTGTAATACATACTACAAACTTAATATATTAATACAGACAAAACATTAATATTTTAATACATGCAAAAAACTTAATATTTTAATACAGACTAAAAACTTAATATTGTAATACATACGAAAAACTTAATATTGTAATACATACGAAAAACTTAATATTGTAATACATACGAAAAACTTAATATATTAATACAGACTAAAAACTTAATATTTTAATGCAGACAAAAAAACTTAAAACATTAATACATACTAAAAACTTAATATTGTAATACATATTAAAAACTGAATATTTTCATGGATACTAAAAACTTAATATTTTAATACATACGAAAAACTTAATATATAAATACAGACTAAAAACTTAATATATTAATACAGACTAATAACTTAATATATTAATACATGCAAAAGCTAAATATTCTAATATTTAATTACTGACTAAAAACTTAATATTTTAATACAGATTAAAAACTTAATATTTTAATACATGCTAAATACTTAATATTATCACACAGACTAAAAACTTCATATTTTATTACAGACTAAAAACTGAATCTATTAATACAGATGCAAACTGAATATTCAAATACAGACTAAAAACTTAATATTTCAATACATGCTAAAAACTTAATATTTTAATACAGACTAAAAATTTACATATTAATAAAGACTAAAACCTGAGTATATTATTACAGACTACAAATTAATATATGAATACAGAGAAAAAACACTTAATATTTTAATACAGACGAAAAACTTTTTATTTTAATACAGACTAAAAACTTAATATATAAATACAGACAAAAAACTTAATATATAAATACAGATTAAAAACTTTATATTTTACTACAGACTAAAAACTTAATATATTAATACAGACTAAAACATTAATATTTTAATACAGACTAAAAACTAAATATATAAATACAGACTAAAAATTTAATATATAAATACAGACTAAAAACTTAATATATTAATACTGACTAAAAACTTAATATATAAATCCAGACTAAAAACTTAATATATTAATCCAGACTAAAAACTTAATATATTAATACAGACTAAAACATTAATATATTAATACAGACTAAAAACTTAATATATAAATACAGACTAAAAACTTTATATTTTACTACAGACTAAAAACTTAATATTTTAATACAGACTAAAACATTAATATATTAATACAGACTAAAAACTTAATATATAAATACAGACTAAAAACCTAATATATAAATACAGACTAAAAACTTTACATTTTACTACAGACTAAAAACTTAATATATTAATACAGACTAAAACATTAATATTTTAATACAGACTAAAAACTTTATATATAAATACAGACTAAAAACTTAATATATAAATCCAGACTAAAAACTTAATATATTAATACAGACTAAAAACTTAATATATAAATCCAGACTAAAAACTTAATATATTAATACAGACTAAAAACTTAATATATTAATACAGACTAAAAACTTAATATATTAATACAGACTAAAAGCTTAATATATAAATACAGACTAAAAACTTAATATTTTAATACAGACTAAAAACTTAATATTTTAATACAGACTAAAAACTTAATATATAAATACAGACTAAAAACTTAATATATAAATACAGACTAAAAACTTTATATTTTAATACAGACTAAAAACTTTATATTTTAATACAGACTAAAAACTTCATATATAAATACAGACTAAAAACTTAATATATTAATACAGACTAAAAGCTTAATATATAAATACAGACTAAAAACTTAATATATTAATACAGACTAAAAACTTTATATTTTACTACAGACTAAAAACTTAATATATTAATACAGACTAAAACATTAATATTTTAATACAGACTAAAAACTAAATATATAAATACAGACTAAAAATTTAATATATAAATACAGACTAAAAACTTAATATATTAATACTGACTAAAAACTTAATATATAAATCCAGACTAAAAACTTAATATATTAATCCAGACTAAAAACTTAATATATTAATACAGACTAAAACATTAATATATTAATACAGACTAAAAACTTAATATATAAATACAGACTAAAAACTTTATATTTTACTACAGACTAAAAACTTAATATTTTAATACAGACTAAAACATTAATATATTAATACAGACTAAAAACTTAATATATAAATACAGATTAAAAACCTAATATATAAATACAGACTAAAAACTTTACATTTTACTACAGACTAAAAACTTAATATATTAATACAGACTAAAACATTAATATTTTAATACAGACTAAAAACTTTATATATAAATACAGACTAAAAACTTAATATATAAATCCAGACTAAAAACTTTATATATTAATACAGACTAAAAACTTAATATATAAATCCAGACTAAAAACTTAATATATTAATACAGACTAAAAACTTAATATATTAATACAGACTAAAAACTTAATATATTAATACAGACTAAAAGCTTAATATATAAATACAGACTAAAAACTTAATATTTTAATACAGACTAAAAACTTAATATTTTAATACAGACTAAAAACTTAATATATAAATACAGACTAAAAACTTAATATATAAATACAGACTAAAAACTTTATATTTTAATACAGACTAAAAACTTTATATTTTAATACAGACTAAAAACTTAATATATAAATACAGACTAAAAACTTAATATATTAATACAGACTAAAAGCTTAATATATACATACAGACTAAAAACTTAATATATTAATACAGACTAAAAACTTAATATATTAATACAGACTAAAAACTTTATATTTTAATACAGACTAAAAACTTAATATATTAATACAGACTAAAAACTTAATATTTCAATACAGACTAAAAACTTAATATATAATAACAGACTAAAAACTTTATATATAAATACAGACTAAAAACTTTATATTTTAATACAGACTAAAAACTTTATATTTTAATACAGACTAAAAACTTAATATATAAATACAGACTAAAAACTTAATATATTAATACAGACTAAAAGCTTAATATATAAATACAGACTAAAAACTTAATATATTAATACAGACTAAAAACTTAATATATTAATACAGACTAAAAACTTAATATTTCAATACAGACTAAAAACTTAATATATAAATACAGACTAAAAACTTTATATATAAATACAGACTAGAAACTAAATATATTAATACAGACTAAAAACGTAATATATAAATACAGACTAAAGATTTAATATATAAATACAGACTAAAAACTTAATATATAAATACAGACTAAAAACTTAATATTTCAATACAGACTAAAAACTTCATATATAAATACAGACTAAAAACTTAATATATTAATACAGATTAAAAACTTAATATTTAAATACAGACTAAAAACTTAATATTTTAATACAGACTAAAAACTTAATATTTTAATACAGACTAAAACCATAATATTTTAATACAGACTAAAAACTTAATATATTTATACGGACTTAAAACTTAATATATTAATACGGACTTCAAACTTAATATTTTAATACAGACTAAAAATTTTACATATTAATATAGACTAAAAACTGACTATATTTTTACAGACTACAAATTAATATATGGATACTGACAAAACACTTAATATTTTAATACGGACTAAAAACTTAATATATTAATAAAGGCTAAAAACTGAATATATAAATACAGACTAAAAACTTAATATATTAATACAGACTAAAAACTAAATATCTTAATACAGACTAAAAACTAAATATCTTAATACAGACAAAAAATATTTTAATACAGGCGAAAAATGTAATATTTAATTAGAGACTAAAAACTAAATATATGAATACAGACTAAACATTTAATATTTTTATACAGACAAAAACTGAATATATTAATACATGCAAAAACTAAATATATTTATACAGACAAAAAATTATTATATTAATACATACTGAAAACTTAATATATTAATACAGAGTATCAACTGAATATATTAATACATACAAATTAATTGATATATTAATGCATGCAAAAAACTTTATATTTTAATACATACAAAAACTTTATATATTAACACAGACTAAAAACATAATATTTTTTATATATACTAAAATCTTAAAATACTATTACATACTAAAAACATAATATTTTAAAAACTACAAAGAAATTAATATATTATACGGATAAAAAACTTAATATTTTATTACATACTAAAAACTTAATATATTAATAAAGAATAAACACTTAATATATTTATACATACAAAGAACTTAATATTTTAATAAATACAAAAAACTTTATATATCAATACAGATTAAAAACTTAATATATTTATGAAGACGAAAATTTTAATATATTAATACCTACTAAAAACTTAATATATTAATACGGAGTAACAACGGAATATATTAAGATATATACAAAAAATTGATATATTAATACATACAAAAAACTAAATATTTTAATACAAACTAAAAACTTAATATATTTATACAGACTAAAAACATAATAATTTTGTACATACCAAAAACTTAAAATATTCATACAGACAAAAAACTTAATATATAAATACAGACTAAAAGCTTAATATATTAATGCAGACTTAAAACTTAATATATTAATACAGACTAAAAACTTAATATATTAATACAGACTAAAAAATTAATATATAAATACAGACATATACTTACTATATTAATACAGACTAAAAACTTAATATTTTAATACAGACTAAAAACTTAATATTTTAATACATCCAAAAACTTAATATATTAATACAGACTAAAAACATAATATTTTTATACATACTTAAAACTTAAAATATTAATAGATACTAAAAATTTAATATATTAATACAGACTAAAAATTTAATATATAAATACAGATATATACTTAATATATAAATACAGACTAAAAACTTAATATTTTAGTACATGCTAAAAACTTTATATTTTAATAAAGACTAAGAACTTAATACTTAATTACAGATAAAAAACTTGATATCTTAATATATACTAAAAACTTAATATTTTTTTACAGACTAAAAACTTAATATATTTATACGGACGAAAAACTTAATATATTAGTACAGACTCAAAATTTAATATTTTAATACATACTAAAAACTACTTATTTTAATACAGACTATATTAATACATTAATACAGATTAAAAACTTAATATATTAATACAGACTAAGAACGTAATATACAGACATAAAACTTTATATATAAATACAGACTAAAAACTTAATATATTAATACAGACTAAAAACTTAATATATAAATACAGACTAAAAACTTAATATATTAATACAGACTAAAAACTTAATATATTTATACAGACTAAAAACTTAATATATAAATACAGACTAAAAACTTAATATATAAATACAGACTAAAAACTTAATATATTAATACAGACTAAAAACTTAATATATTAATACAGACTAAAAACTTAATATATAAATACAGACTAAAAACTTAATATATAAATACAGACTAAAAACTTAATATATAAATACAGACTAAAAACTTAAAACATTAATACAGACTAAAAACTTAATATATTAATACAGACTAAAAACTTAATATATTTATACAGACTAAAAACTTAATATATAAATACAGACTAAAAACTTAATATATAAATACAGACTAAAAACTTAATATATAAATACAGACTAAAAACTTAATATATAAATACAGACTAAAAACTTAAAACATACATACAGACTAAAAACTTAATATATTAATACAGACTAAAAGCTTAATATATTAATGCAGACTAAAAACTTAATATATTAATACAGACTAAAAACTTAATATATAAATACAGACTAAAAATTTAATATATAAATACAGACATATACTTACTATATTAATACAGACTAAAAACTTAATATTTTAATACATACAAAAAACTTAATGTTTTAATACATACAAAAAACTTAATATATTAATACAGACTAAAAACATAATATTTTTATACATACTAAAAACTTAAAATATTAATAGATACTAAAAATTTAATATATTCATACAGACTAAAAATTTAATATATAAATACAGACATATACTTAATATATAAATACAGACATATACTTAATATATTAATACAGACTAAAAACTTAATATTTTATTACATGCTAAAAACTTTATATTTTAATAAAGACTAAAAACTTAATATTTAATTACAGATAAAAAACTTGATATCTTAATATATACTAAAAACTTAATATTTTTTTACAGACTAAAAACTTAATATATTTATACGGACGAAAATCTTAATATATTAGTACAGACTCAAAATTTAATATTTTAATACATACTAAAAACTACTTATTTTAATACAGACTATATTAATACATTAATACAGATTAAAAACTTAATATATTAATACAGACTAAGAACTTAATATACAGACATTAAACTTTATATATAAATACAGACTAAAAACTTAATATATTAATACAGACTAAAAACTTAATATATTAATACAGACTAAAAACTTAATATATAAATACAGACTAAAAACTTAATATATAAATACAGATTAAAACTTAATATATTAATACAGACTAAAAACTTAATATATAAATACAGACTAAAAACTTAATATATAAATACAGACTAAAAACTTAATATATAAATACAGACTAAAAACTTAATATATAAATACAGACTAAAAACTTAATATATTAATACAGACTAAAAACTTAATATATAAATACAGACTAAAAACTTAATATATAAATACAGACTAAAAACTTAATATATAAATACAGACTAAAAACTTAATATATAAATACAGACTAAAAACTTAATATATAAATACAGACTAAAAACTTAAAATATTAATACAGACTAAAAACTTAATATATTAATACAGACTAAAAGCTTAATATATTAATGCAGACTAAAAACTTAATATATTAATACAGACTAAAAACTTAATATATAAATCCAGACTAAAAACTTAATATATTAATACAGACTAAAAGCTTAATATATTAATACAGACTAAAACATTAATATATTAATACAGACTAAAAACTTAATATATAAATACAGACTAAAAACTTTATATTTTACTACAGACTAAAAACTTAATATTTTAATACAGACTAAAACATTAATATATTAATACAGACTAAAAACTTAATATATAAATACAGACTAAAAACCTAATATATAAATACGGACTAAAAACTTTACATTTTACTACAGACTAAAAACTTAATATATTAATACAGACTAAAACATTAATATTTTAATACAGACTAAAAACTTTATATATAAATACAGACTAAAAACTTAATATATAAATCCAGACTAAAAACTTAATATATTAATACAGACTAAAAACTTAATATATAAATCCAGACTAAAAACTTAATATATTAATACAGACTAAAAACTTAATATATTAATACAGACTAAAAACTTAATATATTAATACAGACTAAAAGCTTAATATATAAATACAGACTAAAAACTTAATATTTTAATACAGACTAAAAACTTAATATTTTAATACAGACTAAAAACTTAATATATAAATACAGACTAAAAACTTAATATATAAATACAGACTAAAAACTTTATATTTTAATACAGACTAAAAACTTTATATTTTAATACAGACTAAAAACTTAATATATAAATACAGACTAAAAACTTAATATATTAATACAGACTAAAAGCTTAATATATAAATACAGACTAAAAACTTAATATATTAATACAGACTAAAAACTTAATATATTAATACAGACTAAAAACTTTATATTTTAATACAGACTAAAAACTTAATATATGAATACAGACTAAAAACTTAATATTTCAATACAGACTAAAAACTTAATATATAAATACAGACTAAAAACTTAATATATAAATACAGACTAAAAACTTTATATTTTAATACAGACTAAAAACTTTATATTTTAATACAGACTAAAAACTTAATATATAAATACAGACTAAAAACTTAATATATTAATACAGACTAAAAGCTTAATATATAAATACAGACTAAAAACTTAATATATTAATACAGACTAAAAACTTAATATATTAATACAGACTAAAAACTTTATATTTTAATACAGACTAAAAACTTAATATATTAATACAGACTAAAAACTTAATATTTCAATACAGACTAAAAACTTAATATATAAATACAGACTAAAAACTTTATATATAAATACAGACTAGAAACTAAATATATTAATACAGACTAAAAACGTAATATATAAATACAGACTAAAGATTTAATATATAAATACAGACTAAAAACTTAATATATAAATACAGACTAAAAACTTAATATTTCAATACAGACTAAAAACTTCATATATAAATACAGACTAAAAACTTAATATATTAATACAGATTAAAAACTTAATATTTAAATACAGACTAAAAACTTAATATTTTAATACAGACTAAAAACTTAATATTTTAATACAGACTAAAACCATAATATTTTAATACAGACTAAAAACTTAATATATTTATACGGACTTAAAACTTAATATATTAATACGGACTTCAAACTTAATATTTTAATACAGACTAAAAATTTTACATATTAATATAGACTAAAAACTGACTATATTTTTACAGACTACAAATTAATATATGGATACTGACAAAACACTTAATATTTTAATACGGACTAAAAACTTAATATATTAATAAAGGCTAAAAACTGAATATATAAATACAGACTAAAAACTTAATATATTAATACAGACTAAAAACTAAATATATTAATACAGACTAAAAACTAAATATCTTAATACAGACAAAAAATATTTTAATACAGGCGAAAAATGTAATATTTAATTAGAGACTAAAAACTAAATATATGAATACAGACTAAACATTTAATATTTTTATACAGACAAAAACTGAATATATTAATACATGCAAAAACTAAATATATTTATACAGACAAAAAATTATTATATTAATACATACTGAAAACTTAATATATTAATACAGAGTATCAACTGAATATATTAATACATACAAATTAATTGATATATTAATGCATGCTAAAAACTTTATATTTTAATACATACAAAAGCTTTATATATTAACACAGACTAAAAACATAATATTTTTTATATATACTAAAATCTTAAAATACTATTACATACTAAAAACATAATATTTTAAAAACTACAAAGAAATTAATATATTATACGGATAAAAAACTTAATATTTTATTACATACTAAAAACTTAATATATTAATAAAGAATAAACACTTAATATATTTATACATACAAAGAACTTAATATTTTAATAAATACAAAAAACTTTATATATCAATACAGATTAAAAACTTAATATATTTATGAAGACGAAAATTTTAATATATTAATACCTACTAAAAACTTAATATATTAATACGGAGTAACAACGGAATATATTAAGATATATACAAAAAATTGATATATTAATACATACAAAAAACTAAATATTTTAATACAAACTAAAAACTTAATATATTTATACAGACAAAAAACATAATAATTTTGTACATACCAAAAACTTAAAATATTCATACAGACTAAAAACTTAATATATAAATACAGACTAAAAGCTTAATATATTAATGCAGACTAAAAACTTAATATATTAATACAGACTAAAAACTTAATATATTAATACAGACTAAAAAATTAATATATAAATACAGACATATACTTAATATATTAATACAGACTAAAAACTTAATATTTTAATACAGACTAAAAACTTAATATTTTAATACATCCAAAAACTTAATATATTAATACAGACTAAAAACATAATATTTTTATACATACTTAAAACTTAAAATATTAATAGATACTAAAAATTTAATATATTAATACAGACTAAAAATTTAATATATAAATACAGATATATACTTAATATATAAATACAGACTAAAAACTTAATATTTTAGTACATGCTAAAAACTTTATATTTTAATAAAGACTAAAAACTTAATACTTAATTACAGATAAAAAACTTGATATCTTAATATATACTAAAAACTTAATATTTTTTTACAGACTAAAAACTTAATATATTTATACGGACGAAAAACTTAATATATTAGTACAGACTCAAAATTTAATATTTTAATACATACTAAAAACTACTTATTTTAATACAGACTATATTAATACATTAATACAGATTAAAAACTTAATATATTAATACAGACTAAGAACGTAATATACAGACATAAAACTTTATATATAAATACAGACTAAAAACTTAATATATTAATACAGACTAAAAACTTAATATATAAATACAGACTAAAAACTTAATATATTAATACAGACTAAAAACTTAATATATTTATACAGACTAAAAACTTAATATATAAATACAGACTAAAAACTTAATATATAAATACAGACTAAAAACTTAATATATTAATACAGACTAAAAACTTAATATATTAATACAGACTAAAAACTTAATATATAAATACAGACAAAAAACTTAATATATAAATACAGACTAAAAACTTAATATATAAATACAGACTAAAAACTTAAAACATTAATACAGACTAAAAACTTAATATATTAATACAGACTAAAAACTTAATATATTTATACAGACTAAAAACTTAATATATAAATACAGACTAAAAACTTAATATATAAATACAGACTAAAAACTTAATATATAAATACAGACTAAAAACTTAATATATAAATACAGACTAAAAACTTAAAACATACATACAGACTAAAAACTTAATATATTAATACAGACTAAAAGCTTAATATATTAATGCAGACTAAAAACTTAATATATTAATACAGACTAAAAACTTAATATATAAATACAGACTAAAAATTTAATATATAAATACAGACATATACTTACTATATTAATACAGACTAAAAACTTAATATTTTAATACATACAAAAAACTTAATGCTTTAATACATACAAAAAACTTAATATATTAATACAGACTAAAAACATAATATTTTTATACATACTAAAAACTTAAAATATTAATAGATACTAAAAATTTAATATATTAATACAGACTAAAAATTTAATATATAAATACAGACATATACTTAATATATAAATACAGACATATACTTAATATATTAATACAGACTAAAAACTTAATATTTTATTACATGATAAAAACTTTATATTTTAATAAAGACTAAAAACTTAATATTTAATTACAGATAAAAAACTTGATATCTTAATATATACTAAAAACTTAATATTTTTTTACAGACTAAAAACTTAATATATTTATACGGACGAAAATCTTAATATATTAGTACAGACTCAAAATTTAATATTTTAATACATACTAAAAACTACTTATTTTAATACAGACTATATTAATACATTAATACAGATTAAAAACTTAATATATTAATACAGACTAAGAACTTAATATACAGACATTAAACTTTATATATAAATACAGACTAAAAACTTAATATATTAATACAGACTAAAAACTTAATATATTAATACAGACTAAAAACTTAATATATAAATACAGACTAAAAACTTAATATATAAATACAGATTAAAACTTAATATATTAATACAGACTAAAAACTTAATATATAAATACAGACTAAAAACTTAATATATAAATACAGACTAAAAACTTAATATATAAATACAGACTAAAAACTTAATATATAAATACAGACTAAAAACTTAATATATTAATACAGACTAAAAACTTAATATATAAATACAGACTAAAAACTTAATATATAAATACAGACTAAAAACTTAATATATAAATACAGACTAAAAACTTAATATATAAATACAGACTAAAAACTTAAAATATTAATACAGACTAAAAACTTAATATATTAATACAGACTAAAAGCTTAATATATTAATGCAGACTAAAAACTTAATATATTAATACAGACTAAAAACTTAATATATAAATACAGACTAAAAATTTAATATATAAATACAGACATATACTTAATATATTAATACAGACTAAAAACTTAATATTTTAATACATACAAAAAACCTAATGTCTTAAGACATACAAAAAACTTAATATATTAATACAGACTATAAACATAATATTTTTATACATACTAAAAACTTAAAATATTAATAGATACTAAAAATTTAATATATTCATACAGACTAAAAATTTAATATATAAATACAGCCATATACTTAATATATAAATACAGACATATACTTAATATATTAATACAGACTAAAAACTTAATATTTTAGTACATGCTAAAAACTTTATATTTTAATAAAGACTAAAAACTTAATATTTAATTACAGATAAAAAACTTGATATCTTAATATATACTAAAAACTTAATATTTTTTTACAGACTAAAAACTTAATATATTTATACGGACGAAAATCTTAATATATTAGTACAGACTCAAAATTTAATATTTTAATACATACTAAAAACTACTTATTTTAATACAGACTATATTAATACATTAATACAGATTAAAAACTTAATATATTAATACAGACTAAAAACTTAATATACAGACATTAAACTTTATATATAAATACAGACTAAAAACTTAATATATTAATACAGACTAAAAACTTAATATATATTATACAGACTAAAAACATAATATATTAATACAGACTAAAAACTTAATATATAAATACAGACTAAAAACTTAATATATTAATACAGACTAAAAACTTAATATAGTAATACAGACTAAAAACTTAATATATTAATACAGACTAAAAACTTAATGTATAAATACAGACTAAAAACTTAATATATAAATACAGACTAAAAACTTAATATATTAATACAGACTAAAAACTTAATATAGTAATACAGACTAAAAACTTAATATATTAATACAGACTAAAAACTTAATGTATAAATACAGACTAAAAACTTAATATATAAATACAGACTAAAAACTTAATATATTAATACAGACTAAAAACTTAATATAGTAATACAGACTAAAAACTTAATATATTAATACAGACTAAAAACAGAAAAATGGGAATAATTCTCGATGATTGGTCAAATAATATAAGACAGGTCAATTATGTTTTAAGCTACAAAGGTTTCATCCCTTACATTAATTTAATTATTATTTTTTTTAACTTGGGCTATTGTAAAAATCGTCTTGACCGGATGAAGTTCTTTTTACTGAGAAAATATGTTAACATAGGAAACTGCTTGTCGCCATATTTTGAATTTCGCAAGTCACATTAAATGCATGGAAAGTTAATGATTCGAGTTTTACAAATATTTTACTTTCAATCTCGTCACATCATTTCTTTTTATATATTTTCTTTTTTATTTTGTAATTTTGATGTTTTACTTGTGTTATAGTCATTCTTTTTAAATTTTCATTGTTTTCAAAAACATTTTTTGCTATATTTATTCTTTTTAAATTTTCATTGTTTTCAAAAACATTTTTTGCTATATTTATTCTTTTTAAAGTTTCATTGTTTTAAAAAATATTTCGCGTTTTTACGATACAATGGGATTTTTACTTTTGTCAAATACAGAAACAACTTTTAGCCCCGGCTTGGAGGAGGGCTATCCTTCACGCACACCGATTAGTTTCCGTAAGTACAAACATTTCACTCTCTTTTTATCCTTTTCATGAATTACTTTAGATGCCGGTTTAACATGTTTCTACGCAGAGTGACTCATAAAAGGCTTATGAGTTAAATTTCGTGTTTGCCCCTACGATAAGAAAATATGCTTTTACTAACCGTCATTCTCAATATTATTGGATACGGAGAAAAATTTACCCGCTTACATGCAATCATTTCAAGACCCTTTCACGCTGTTACATTATCGTAAAGTCCCCACTAACGCCATTTCTACTGTTTCTATGTCCTGTCTCTAGTCACCACATCTATTCAACACTTTTTAAAATATTGATAAACAATTGGTTTATTGTTGCTCTTTTAATTTCATCATCGATTATTTTGTTGACATTTATTATGTCCCGCTTAGCACTTTGTGTTGAGAGGAAGTAATTTTCTTGCTAACGCTTTATTTTTAACAACAAAACAAAAGCGACCCTTACGTCATATAAAAATTTGCCCGCAAGAATCATTCCTCGATATAGCAGTGAAAATGCCAGTGAAAATTAAGCAAAAAAAAAACAAAAAAACTAAAACTAAAAATAAAATAAAAAGACCCAAGGAATATGAATAATAAAAACAATGCTCTTCATAAAAACAAAAATCAAACGGTAATTTGTTAATTTGATAAAAAAAATGTTACAAAATCTCTTTATTATATAATGATTGAATTTCGAAAAGTTTGTAAATATTTGGAAGAAATTTGTAAATATTTGGAAGAAATTTGAAAATAACGAAAAATAAAAAAATCTTTAAAGTTTCTTATCGTTAAATTCTTCCACTGCTTTTCTTATTAAGTTTGGCATCCTTATAGTTTGGCATCCTTATAGTTTGGCATCCTTATAGTTTGGCATCCTTATAGTTTGGCATCCTTATAGTTTGGCATCCTTATAGTCAGTGCCGCGATTTCAAACAGTCAACCAAAATCTTTAGGGAAAAAGAAAGAAATCTAATTTGCCTTCTTGAATCTGTTTTCGTTTGAGTTTAATGTTTTGTAAAACATTAAATTTAATTAATAATATACAGGTACACGAACAGAAACCATCGTACAAATTTCAATTTAAAAAGTGGTCAGAAAATGTAGGAAATCGCCATTGAAGGGATTATCACTTTCAGGAAAATCGATCAAAATAATTCTTAAATCATATTTATACTGCAAGGGCTGCGACAACCTACTTAGTTATATAGCAAAATTGAGATATATATAAAAAAAACTAAATGTATATATAATGAACTGTGTACGTATGCTTATAACCAAATATACAACTGCATTTAAAGATTACATGCAAGTTATTAATTGGTATGTAGAGTTCTGATTTTAATGTAAAAAGGCCTATGGTGATTTAGATGCTATTCAATATTATTAACTTTTAACTATTGTTTTTGGTTGAAAAATGTTCACTAAGTTAACAAAACATGGGAATTTGACTGTCAGTCTAGTTGCAATTATTTACTTTAATATTTTACTATTATTATATAATGTAAAATATAATATGAAAAGATTTTAGAACAAATTCGCTAATTTCTTACAGGAACAAAGAAAACATATTATTTTAAGAATAAAAGATATATCAACAAAAATAATAAGAAACTCCTAAAATTTATTGCAACAAATGACCATTTCTTTTCAATAAGTCTTACAGCCTATTGTCAACATCTGATGTCAGATTTTCAAGTTTAGCGGCTGGTAAGTTGTTTGCAGCAACTTCAAGAGACTACATCTGCTGTTAAATTGCCGTTTATTAGAATAAATATATTGAGGATGCTCCACAGGTTCTCAATGGAATTCAAGTAACAGGTACTTGAAGAGCAAGAAAGTCTCCAACAAATCCCTTTTCTTTCAACCAGAATTAAGTAAATTTAAATGCATGACTTAGGGCGTTGTCTTGCACAGCGTGGCTGAAACGCGGAATATTCTGTGTAGTTTAATTTATATCTATCTATCTATCTATCTATATATATATATATATATATAACGTGTATCTGTATACATATATGTATGTGGCCGTATATATATATATATATATATATATATATATATATATATATATTTGCGTGTGTATGTCATTTTTGACATGAAATCGAACCTCAAAAAACGGCATTATTTTTACACGAATATATTATTTGTTTTACATAAACATTAATGTCACTACACATTCAGGAACATGATTCAGTAACCCAGTTACAAATACCTTGGAACCGTCCTTATACAAAATTTAGTCCGTAATCTGTAATAGTAAACAACGTAAACTTTCCTATAACAACGTCCCTTGAAGAGGTCTCAAGTTTCTTGTAATTGACTGACCGAAATATGCCCATGAATGTGTAGCCACATAGTAATGCTTATGTAAAAAAATAAAATATCTTGCCTTAATTCGTGATAAAACACTTTTGCATTAACCTCGTTAAAACATCATTAGCTGCTTTACCTCTGAAAAATATTAACGAGAAATATTATGAAAATATATGATATATATTATATAATATGTATATAATATATATATATGATATATAATATATATCATATATATACATTATACTATATATATTTATAATATATATATATATTATACATATAATATATATTTATAAAATAGATATATATCATATGTAATAAAATATATTTAATCTATATATATATATATATATATATATATATATATATATATATATATATATATATATATATATATATATATAAATGTAACTCTTGGTTCGTTCGCAATTAATAGTCTAAAAAACCACTGGACGGATGGCTTCCACGTTTTGGTATAATATGTTTACTATATCCATGTGTGTTTTTATATATTTCTTTTTAATTTTAATATTATACTTAATTTTTCTATGATAAATAGGTGGTTTTCTTTGTACCGATAGGCCATTTTTTTTATTTAGGGACAATTATTTATTACCGCTTCCTGTCACGTGACTAGTGTGTCCAATTTAGCGGTTTTCCTGTTAGATCTGGAGATTTCGTTTGCAATCTAGCGGGGAATTCTAGAAAATCTGGAGATATTTCGCACCCACCAAATTTTATATTAAAAAATAAAGAAAAGCGCTTGAAAATACTTTAAAACATAAAATAAACTCATTCATGTAAGTAAAAGAAAGTAGCATTTATTTATTGCCTTTGGTAACAATTATTTATTGATTATTTGTTTTGTTTTTCACCTTTTATCGGCTAACCATTCTTAAATCTCGCTATAATATCGATTTTCCAATTACATTTTAGGTAGGGAGGGCATTCCAACCTCCGAAGTTTAGTTTAAAATACGATCTAAGCAATCCCACTTAATTTAGAAGTATTTAGTCGAAAATTGTAAAAAGCAAGAAACAACAGCAAAAAAAAAACTTATACCAATACAGTAAAATTTAATTATCTACCAACCTAAATACTTTTAACATGCTAAAACAAAGTTTTTTTTGTTTTTTTTATTTTTCTAATTTCAAAATATGTTGCACCATTATTGCGATGTTTGATTTGCAGTATATTTCAATTTAACTTTTATTATAAAAAGTTTGAGTTTATTATTTGTTTCTTGCAAAAAAAAATACCCTTTCTGAAAAAAACAGGTAAAACTAGCTTCATAAAATATGTAAGCCTTCTGGAGAGCTAACCGCTTCAATATAATTCCAGAAACATATAGTGAGAAAACACGGAACATGTTATATATTGAATATACTATATTTATAATTTTTTTATTGTAGGAAGTTAAAATATGGAGTTTTTTTTGGAGGGGTGAATTAGCGATTTTTGAAAATTTCTGATGATAAAAGTTAAAAATCTAGTGATTTTCTGGACATTTCTTTCTCCTGATCTCGCGGGTTTTTTTAAATCTCAGAAAAGGATATTTTGGTCTCACAGGCTTAATGTAAACATAATGTGTTTACAATATCGGTAAATTTTCAATGGGTTTAATCACATGATTATTGATAATGTAACAATGTGATTGAAATTTGATTTAAATTAACCACACGTGGTCGCTTTGCTATCAAATATTCATCGAAAAATGGTAGGGACAGACAATGAATGCCGACGTTCAAAGTGTATAAACATTTTGACCCTTCCCTTTACTTAAAAATTCACCAAAAATCAGGAAATTAACCAATTTTAATGAAAATTTCAGTATTTATCAAATAATGATCGCAGAATATAATGAGCTAATTATTTGTACTTAACTCTTAGTGAAAATGTTTTATTTTCTTTAAACAAAAAATACCTTTACTAAAGTTATGGTTTTCAGTAGTAAATAAAAAACGCAAGAATTTATTTTTTTTTTTTTATATATAAATAAAGCATCGTAATTTGTAACAATAAAAAATAATTTTTACAGGAACATTCCGAAAAAGCCCCTAAAGTCCGTATTAATGTATTCGATATAACTCGAAGAAAAATAAATTTCTCACATACTATCAGGAAATTAAAGATTCAATTAGATTCCTATTTCAGTCACCTAAATTATTCAGGGTGAAATGAGTTTAGGAATTTATAGCCAAACCTAAATATTTTTTTTTTGCTTTAAAAAAATAGCATTAATACAGTAAGTTATGTAAAATTTGCATAGAATGTTCTGCTTTACGGTTGTTGTAAAAATGGAACGGAAATTTGAATTTCGTTCCCTTTTAAATTCGGTACATTTTTACATTACGTCCAACTCATCGTTCACATTTGACACGTCAACTTTTATAGCTTTTCGGGTATGCTGGCAAGGTTAGGGGTGTCTATTCCGAAAGCCGTTCTAACATGGGTAGATTGGTAGGTGTGTCAGAAATTTCGTGAAAAATAGCGAATAATTCCACCCTGTTTTTCCAAGCTTATAACTCCTCGAAAAATGTAACTCAAGCCCTATTTTTTTTTTCAATTAAAGGAGCAAGGACCAAGGTTTCATTAAAAAAAACAACAAAAAACAAACAACGTGTTTTTTTTTTTAAAAAGGTTTTAAATTTCGGACTTTACAGGTAAATTTCTAAAAGCACTACTTTTTTGTTTTAAATTTGAATATATTATTTATTGACCTTTTCTCTTCAATTTGAGATATATAACACTTTGGTGAGTAAATTAATTATTTACTTTTCAATAGAAATTTCAAAATGGGAGGCGTGAATTATTCGACCCTCTGTCTTTCCAAGCTTATAACTACTCGAAAAATGTAATCCGAGCCCTAATTATTTTTTCAATTAAAGGAGCAAGGACCAAGGTTTCATTAAAAAAAAAAACAAAAGGAAAAGCAAACAACGTGGTTTAAAAAAAAAACTTCGAACTTTACAGGTAAATTTCTAAAAAACACTACTTTTTTGTTTTAAATTTGAATATATTATTTATTGACCTTTTCTCTTCAATTTGTGATATATAAAACTTTGGTGTGTAAATTAATTATTTACGTTTTAATAGACACTTGAAAATGGGGGGGCGTAAATTAAAAAAAAAACGTTTGTCTAAAATTTTATATTCAGTTTATTGGAAAGACCATAAAATTTCACATTGATCCTGAAAATATCGTAAAAATAGAATCAATAGAAACATTTTGATAGATTTTTAAAGTTTAAAAATTGAAAAATATTGAGTTCGTAAAATTCATTACTGTTTTTTTTTTTAAATAAAAAAATATTTCTATTACTTTTAAAACAATTTTAATAGTTTATTTTGGAATAAAGAAAATAAAGAACCCACTCTTAAAAGAGAAATTACGAGTTTTTATATTTTATTCGCAGTTTCGTGATACGGGTGACAAAAATTCCTACAAAAATTCTGATACATCTACTAGATTGGAGTGTTTATTCGTTGTAAACGTACCCGACAACCTATAAATGTCGACATTTCCAATGTGAAAGCTGGCCTTATGTAAAAACTAACAAAAAGATATACCAAACTGACTTTTTCGTTTAAAAATAGAATTATTTCCCTTTCGTTATTAACTTTTTTTTTTTTTTTTAAATATTTTGTGTTTTATATACATAAAGTACAATTGTTGAATGTTACTGTTTTGATTATATTCGTTTGGGGGGGCACAATTAAAAAATTAAGAAAGATTAAAACGAAACGAAATTTCAGTTTCTGTTCCATTTTTACAACAACCGTAAAACAGTGCATACTCAGCAAGTTTTATCATAATTTATAAGCATGATGTTGAAACACTAAATCAATATCTTATTTATTTTTCTGCATAATTAATGATGGAAGTATTTTTCTATTTATTTTCTGAACATCTGTTAAAAAAATAATTTGTACATTCTCATGAAAAAGAGAATCAACCTTTTCTCTACATTCACATAACTATTTACAGTATTCATGTAAAGCATTCATCTGTTCTTTTTTATAATAAAAATTCCGTTTTCAAAGAGAAACGTTTACTGCCAAATTTCTTTTTAAAAAAAGTGCAACTTTTCCTGAAAAAAAAACCTTTCACCTAACAATTTATGGTAAAGAATTAATCTTTTTTTTGGGGAAAAAATAACTTTTATTGATTAAAAAAATTGCAAAAAATAATAAAAGTAAATAAACGAACAAAATGCAAGTTTTCTTGAGGAATGTGTTCCATTTTAACAAACTGAGCCACAGCAACGCGTGGCCGGGTACAACTAGTATATATACAAATGTATACATTTTCATATAACATATATAATATATAAATAATATATAACATATATATATATATTAAATATATATACTATATATATAATATATACAAATATAATATATATATGTAATATATAATATGTATATAATATATATAATAAATATATATTATGTCTAATATATATATTATATTATATACATATATATATATATATGTTAAAAATGATCTTTTGCGTCCTTCTTATTTATTTATTACCATTATTATTTAACGTTCCTGTTACTATTCTCTATTACTGTTGAGGGTACTTTTAACGTCTGTGTGTTCTTACATATGTGTTCTTGCTTATATATATGTGTGTGTGTGTGTGTGTTGTGTTGTGTGTTCTATTCTTACACAGTTTCTTGCCTTGAAGGGTCTCGACATGTATGTGCAAATAATGTCATGCGTACATACCTGCTTGCCTTGTCCAGCGGATGATATCTTCTGGTCGCTGGTCTTATGGGGAGTTGTCACTGCTGCAGACAGACGCATTGATAACACAAGATGGATTTGAAGCTTCATTCTTTTATTACAAGACAAGCCTATATCTGGAACCTATGATTGTCGGAGACCCAAGATTTTCCGTCTTCATTTTCTGCTGCCAAAGACTAACTCCAGCCCACGTGGTCGCCAACCGGAAACCTACCACCACAATTCCCGTTACCCCTAATTTCTGGTGTACGTCACCCACAATTTCCGGTGCACTCTATCTAGGTTAACAAAGGGTGACTTCAGTTTGATGATTATCAAATCTAACCTTCTGTGAGCCCACTAAACTCGCTGATGGGAATCGACAATATACTTACATAACTTACTATTTCTAAAAAGTACCTAGATAGAATTTAAGCTGGGATTCCCAATACTATATATAACATATAGAATATATATATTACATATATAGAATATATATATTACATATATAGAATATATATAATATATATAATGTATATATAATATATATACACATATAATATATATATATAATATATAATATATATATAATATATATACAGTATATATAATGCATATAATATGTAATATATATAAAATATATATATATATATATAAATAATGTATATAATATGTAATATATATAACATATATATAAATAATATATATATAATATATATATATTACATATATATATAATATATATATATTACATATATATAATATATATAATATTTATATACAATATATATAATATATACATATAACATATATATGATATATATATATATATATATATATATATATATATATTTACAGGGTGTCCATAAAGTTCGTGTGCACTTTAAAAAAATAATAACTTTATTCATATTTTCGATAGAAATAATCTGTAAAAAATGTTATAAAGTTTCATGTATCTAGTTGCAAGTATATTGAATAATTTTTCACCACAAAATTCATGACATTTTTTAGATAAGTAAAAAATAAGTAAAAAATATTTTCTTTTGTTTTTCAGAATCAATTTGACCCCATGGCTTCAGTTGAGGAAAAAGTAAACTGTGTCCTTTGGTTGGCTGTATTGAAATCTACTATTGCTTAACAAATAAAGTTTAGAATTGAATACAATAAAAAAGCGCCTCATAGGAACACCATTGTTAAATGGATGAAAAAAATTTAAAGAGACAGGCTCTGTCCATGATAAACCACGGTCTAGAAGGCCATGTGTCAGTGACGAAAGTGTTGCTTCCATAGAATCCTTTACTGCAAGTCCAAAAAAGTCTGTAAGACGGGCATCATCGGAGCTCGGGCTGCCAAAGTCTACTGTGCATAAGATTCTGCGGGCAAAACTTCATATGAAAGCTTACAAAATTCAATTACATCAACAGTTATTAGAAGAGGATTACTATGCACGGCTAACTTTCTGTCACCAGTTCAATGAAAAACTTTGCAATGATGATGCATTTGTGAGTAATTCACTGTTTTCTGATGAAGCAACATTTCACATTAGTGGCAAGGTCAACAGGCATAATTGCCGAATTTGGGGAACTGAAAACCCAAATGAAACTGTTGAACATGAAAGGGACTCTCTTAAAGTTAATGTGTGATGTTCTTTAGGAATAAATCGAATCATAGAGCCATATTTTTTTGAAGATCGTGTTATTAACAGTGACAGCTACTTAGATATGTTGCAGAATTACTTTATTCCGCAACTTGAACAATTAAACTTGAAAGATGATACAGTGTTTCAACAAGATGGAGCTGCTTTGCCCGGCGGATCAGTCAGTTTCTAAATCAGGAATTTCCTAACAGATGGATCGGAAGGGGTGGACCGTTTCATTGGCCTCCACGTTCGCCAGATTTGACTCCATTAGATTTTTTTATGGGGGGGTATGGGAAAACAATTGTGTATGCAATCAAACCTAGTTCATTGGAAGATTTGAAAGCTAGAATAACTAATGTCATTTCAGGCATTGCTATAAATCATTTGGCAAATGTTTTTCGTGAACTGCAAAATCGTATTACCCTTTGTATTGCTAATGATGGAGGGCATGTGGAAAGTTAAATAAAATTTCAATAAAAGCTTAAAAATATAGATTTACTTCTTTCAAATCCATTTTACAGATTATTTCTATTGCAAATACAAATAAAAAAGAAATTTTTTAAAGTGCACACGGATTTTATGGACACCCTGTATATGAATTTTTTTTATTGCAAACAAAGTAAATAACATTCCAATTACGAAACATTTTAACACATAATCGGTTAAAATCAATACGATATCCGTAGTTCACAGTTAAATGAAAAGATTTAAGCCGTCCTGACAAGTTTTAGTTTTACTTTTTCTGGCGTCGATCTCATCTCGTGTTGTCTAGAGCGGCCATCGCATGGTTTTATTGCATTTTTTTTGCCACAAATGAAAAACACGGGTAAAAATCTGATGAGTTCATCAACACTTTGGGTGAAATAAGTAAAAATACGTAGATGAACGTTCAGAAATTTATTACATTATAAAAAAAGGAATTATATCTACATTTAAAATCCCTCCCGTGATATTCCACTTTTTAGGCGATTATGTGTGAAAAGCCTGAAAAAGAAAAATAATTACTGTAGAATTTAGAGTGGGTGTATTTGCACATACAAATTTAACGTAGAATGATCCAATATTTCCGAACTATTCTAACTTTTAGGGCAGTTAACCAAATTTTTTACAACTAGCCTTAAATCTGACCGGTAAAGTCACAACCATTTGTAATAGCATTATTTTTCGCATTGCCGCCCGGACTCAGGAAAATGAGTAAATATGAAGAATTAATCGACCCTCGAAATTCCTTTAAATTATCACTCAGTTAGGTTTTCGAGGTTGCTGAAAACGAAAATAATGTTTAAAATTACGGCAAACAAGTATTTTCCAAGATATGAAAAAATGTTAGTTTAAAAAAGTGGGGGATCACTTTTCTATAATAATTTTACGTAAAATGATCACCCACTATGTGGCCACGATATTTTTTTGGGGGGCGGGGGCGGGGGCTTCCTTTCTAACCTCGGAAAATCCTTTAAAATTACTGTTTATATTTACCAGATGTAAACAGAATTTTTGTAAAATATTAAACAGTTCTTTTGCTCGGTTAATGTCGGCACATTACTTATGTTAAAACGGTTAATTAAACTGCATAAGCACCTGTTAAAATACTATACTATAATTGAACGCAAAACAAACCAGCAGTTAGTCCCCTCCCCCTCCAAAAACCAAAAACAAAAAAAAATTATAAAGTGAATGCATTTCTTCATATCTTAGAAACTACTGGTTTCCTGGAATTTTAAACGTTGGTGGTAATTTTAAAGGATTTTCCGAGGGTGGAAAGAAAGCCCCCCGCCCTCACAAAAAATTGGCCACAAAGTGGGTGATCATTTTGCGTAAAATTATTATAGAAAAGTGATCCCTCACTTTTTTAAACTAACATTTTTGTATATCTTGGAAACTACTCGTTTGCCGTAATTTTAAACGTTATTTTCGTTTTCAGCGACCCCGAAAACCCATACGAGTGGTAATTTTAAAGGAATTTTTTGGAGGGTGGAGGAATCTTGGAGGGTGGAGTAATTCTTCATATTTACCGGAAAATCGTGTTTTGTATAACTATTCACAATAACATATTTTACACTAAATTTGGATTAGGAATATTAACATGACCAAGGTTTTAAAACAAATAAATTTAACTATATCCTTAAAACGCCGTCTTGTCCGAAAGGGTGATCATTTCCGTCCACTTTATATGCAAAACTGACTTTTTGATGTTTTATGTTTATTTTTAGGCCGTTTACACGTAATCGGCTGAAAAATGAAGAATGCATATTGTTATACATTTGTAAAAATATATAAATTATTTTTATTGATTTTCAAACCTAGAAAAAATATATTTTCCCCATCTTTTATTTTTGCACTCAAAAAGCCGATTGTCGTCTTCCCGTTTCACTATGTAAACAAAATAGGAGGAAAAAAAGGAGGAGACCTGTGAACAGGAAAAAAGTGAGAAGAGAAGAAGATCCTATGAACGAAGGGTAGAAGAGGAAAGAGAAAAGAAAGCACATAGACGAAAGAGAGAGAGAGGGAGAGGAGAAAAGATGGGGAGAATCTATAAAGAGGAGACAGAGATGGAGAGAGATAGACCATATATAGAGATAAACCGTATATATAGAGGTAGACCGTATATATAGAGAGAATGGACTGACAAGAGTCATCAATAGTCAGTTAGAGCTTTGCGCTGAGAAGCGAAGCTCGGGGTGGCGAAGACAGCGAAAGACAATGACGTCGTGAAACCGATTGTAAGTGAAGGCAGTGAAAGCTACAATAGCTAATGCGCGTGTGCGCCTAATGAAAACATGAGTAGGGAGGCATGGAGACGATAGGCGAAGCGAGAGGAATTACTACATATGAGCGCATGTAATTGATGACGATATTGGATGGTGGGAAATACAAACTATGGAGCTATTAAGCAAAACAAGAATAAACCCACCGCGGTGCACCGACGACATAGCTGGGCGAAAAATCAAAAGAATGGCGAAATACTAACGACAGACCAGTGACTTCGTATGAGCTTCAGAAACAAGGATTCGAAGCAAATGCGCGCATATAACAATTGTAAACACCAGAGGAAGGCGATTGAATATAAACAAACTAAAGAAAAGAAATCTAAAAACAAAAGAAAGGACACACTTTAAAAGGAAATCCGTCAGTTTTCATCTCTCTCTTGCATCGATCGCATATAATTTATGATTCACCTCAAACAGAGCAGACAAACTTTTTTTATATAAGTTTGGCTATATTCTCTCGGTAAAATTAGAATTACATGCGACTATTTCACAGACACAGACACACACACACACACACACACACACACACACATATATATATATTCTTTTCTTTTCTTGAATTTTATTTATTTTATATAAATAAAAGTTTGTTAATTTTTAGGCTAGTCAATCGAAAAGAGGGGATGACTTTTGAAAAAATCGACCCCTCCCGGTAGAAAAGTGCCCAGTTGAAGTAAAATGTGACAAACAAAAAAAAAAAAGAAAGAAAGAGAAAACACGCTGTAATGGTCGTGTGTGCGTGTGCGCGTGCGCGTGTGCTGTGAAGTGTGAATAGTAGTATGAACAATTCCATAACAGAAATACGTTGTCAGCGTCGGTCTGGCTCGTTGCTAAGCAACGACCTGGGAAAATAGCCGGTCATTTTCATTAGCATGCGTACAAAAATGCATAGCTATTATAAGCTGCCGACACTTGTAGAAAATATTTCGATGCAAAACCTACCATAAAACACTGCCAGAAACACCAGTTTGGTTTGAAATTTCATAAAAATCGGTCCAGCCATTTTTGAGTCTGTAACGAACGAACTCACACATAGATATAGATATAGATATAGAAATATATTATATATTCGCTTATTTGTTACATTCCAATAATCACGTAAATAGATCCAGTAATAAAATTTTGCATTGCCTGAAGTAATTAACTAATTAACCGATCATTATGAATTTTAAGAGTGTGTATATGTTTATATATTTCTATGTATTGGATTCACTCCTAAATAACCGATCATTATTAATTATAATTGTGTATATATGATTATATAATTATGTATATATGAGGGGGGGTGCAATAAGTAATGCCCCTGATTCACTTCCCATAGAAGTAGAGCAACGGAACTTGGCATAGTTATTAGTCTTTCTCTATCTAGGAACCACTCAGAGTTATGCCTTTCTCCCATTGTTTGATGCTGCTCTGGAGACCGTTTTTGTAGAACACCCCAGGTTGGTCCTCCAACCACAACGTGACTTCAGAAATCAAGGCTGCATCATCTGGGAAATGCTTTCCTTTCAAAAAAACTTCATGGCTGGGAAGAGGTGAAAGTCAGAGTGTGCAAGGTAAGGAGAGTAGGGAGGATGGGGAAGGATTTCATAACCACACGCCCGTTCTTCTGATATGGCGATATGCGATTTGTGGACCGGAGCGTTGTCCTGCAGGAGGAGGGTACCTTTGCTGATATTGCTCCACTTCTTGATTTTGATAGCTTCCCTTAATTTCCTCAAAAGTGAAGCATAATAGGTTCCTGTAATTGTGGTACCCTTTGTCAGGAAATCTGTCATCACTACTCCGTCCTGGTCCCAGAAGACTGTGAGCATGACCTTGCCAGTGGAAGGCTGCACCCTTGTCTTTTGGAGGTGGTAAGTCCAAGAGCTTCCACTGCATTGACTGGGCTTTGGTCTCTGGATCATAGTGATGAACTCAAGTTTCATCCTGTGTAATCAGTCTTTTGAAAAACTTTGACTCATCTTCTTGGCACATCTCCAAATTCATCCTCGAGCACTCGACACATTCTCGCGTCTGGAATGATGTGAGCAACCTAGGAATCCATCTGGCAGACACCTTATGCATATGCAAATGATCATGAATGATAGTTTCCCCAGACCCTGTACTAATCTTGACATCTTGGGCTATTTGGCGAATAGTAATGCGCCGATCTTCCAAAATGGCAGCCTCAACTTGACGGACAGATACCTCATCAATGGCAGAAGGGGGCAACCAGGTGTCTGGGAGCTGTTTCCACAGACTTCCGGCCATGTTTGAATTCACGATGCCAGCATTTTACAAGGTCATATGATGGGGCATTATCACCATAAGTTTCTTTGATTTCATCAAATGTCTCCTGTGGTGTGCGTCCTTTCAAATACAAAAACCGGATCACTGCTCGACATTTAACAGGCTCCATTTCACACCTGACTCAATTCAAACACCTGCAAAACAGAAACCACAATTAGTTCAGAGCTGTAATTTACCACAAAACCCGTAGAGATATAAATCATTGCACATGGAAAATTTCAGCTAGATCAGACAACTGCAATTGAGTCAGGGGCATTACTTATTGCACGCCCCTCGTATGATTATATATTTCTATTATTGGATCCACTCCTAAAAAAGTAACAGATCATTATGAAATTTAAGAGTGTGTATATGTTTATAGATTTGTATGTATCGGTTGGTTGGTTGGTTGTTTTTGTTTTACGGCATATCAACCCTTTCCGGGTTATTTAATGCCGAATCCAAAGATTTTGAAGAAAAAAATTTTTTAATAGAATATATTTGTTGTTTTCACGTTGGTTTCTATTTAACCCATAGTTGGGACCCTAACAGGTACTACCACTCCGGGTAGAGTGGACTTGGGAGCAATGGTAATTAAAGGGTGGCTCCACACTCCCCAAAGCCCACAAGCTGGGGCCTCACCACTGGATATAGTTTAAGGTCATATCCAGGACCCCCATTGAGGGACTTTTACCCTCTGCAGGGGGACAGTCGGCGTATTCTAATGCCTCACCGACAGGGCCGTATGTATCGGATTCACTCCTAAACTACATAAACCGATCATAATGAATTTTAATTATGTGTATATGATTATATATTTCTATGCCTTGAATTCACTCCTAAACTAATTAACCGATCATTATTAATTTTAATTATGTATGTATGATCATATATTCTATGTATTGAATTCACTCCTAAACTAATTAACCGATCATTATTAATTTTAAGTATGTGTGTATGATTATATATTTCTATGCCTTGAATTCACTCCTAAACTAATTAACCGATCATTATGAATTTTATTTATGTGTATATGATTTTATATTTCTATTATTGGATTCACTCCTAAATTAATTAACCGATCATTATGAATTTTAAGGATGTGTATATATTTATATATTTCTACGTTAATACGTAGAAATATATAAATATATACACATCATTCCTCATTCCTAAACTAATTAACCGATCATTATGAATTTTAATGATGTATATATATATATATATATATATATATATATATATATATATATTACTAGCAAAAGTACCCGTCGTTGACTGGGTTCAAAAACAGCCTACAAAAAATGGATTTATGAAAGTATGATAGATTATGAAAAGGAAGGGTTGTAAAAGGATAGCTTCAAATTTGGGGGTATCAAAACCAAAGCAAAATATGATGAAAGTAACCATACCTGTTCACACTGAAACACTTATCACAATATCCTGTGGATCTATATTAAAAAAAAACTTGTTAAACTTTGTGACATATTTCCATTCTATGGAGGTCAGGCGTGAACGAACACCCCATAATTTTATTATACAATATTTACCATATTCTCTCTGCTTCACTTTTTTTTTTGTTTTCAAGTAAGATCTTTGACTTATTTGTTGTTTCATCAAATACTTCTGCATGCAAAATCTGATCCCGCATTTTGCTAATTCCTACCCTCTGATGAGAAGGAGAGTATTTCTTCGAAACTCCGTGGATTAAGGACTATCCATTTATCTAGTGTTTCCTTATCACGATTAAATATGTTTTTAACTCATTTCAAAGTGTTTTTTTAACATATTTTATTAACTGTTTGCTCCTATTATAAGCTCTATTTCCTATTTGGTTTTATCGAGCTTTTTTTATCTGGCTGAGATAATTTTATAAATATTAATTCTTTAATATTTATAATTTACTTTAATTTTACCATCTTGGATCATTTTGGTAAATTCAATTGTAATTTTCATTTTATTATAAGCTCCCATTTAGTTGAGCTTTTTATTCTCTCCAGATATGTTTGAAAAGGAACACATTCCTCTGTCTGCCAAAAATATCCCTATTCCTACCCAACAAGAATATATCCACAAATTTGTTCTCGCATTGAACACTTTCCTAAAAATATAAGGTGGAAGGCTTATCACCATGACTTAAGCATTAAGAATAAACTTAAAGCGCCTATTTCCTCTGAAGACAAACTTCACCCAGAAATCTTAAATGAACTCCCTATCAACTCTCATAGAGAACAAAAGAAATTCGAATGAATTGCTGCCAAATTTTATGGATTAAAAACTACTGCCCACCCCAAATACAACCCTTACCTCGAAGAGTTTGAGAATTCCATGTTAAATTTAGTCAAAAAAATTAAATTTAAGACACAAAAACACCATTATAATCCGGTTACTCGATAAATAAATAATTTTGCCGAAAAAGTTAAAAAGAATAAATATATATTCGTCTCTGCTGATAAGACAAAAGCTTATTATAAACTTGACTATCCTACATATAAAAAACTTTTGTATAAAGAACTTAATAAATCTTAAAATAATCCCTCCTAAGACTTTAGATTCCATTAATTCTGAAGCTAAACTTTTACTGACTTTTATGAACATTCATAACTTCACTGAAATAATTTCTCCGGGTACTCCTAGATTCACCCTCAAAGATCATAGACCTAATTTCTATGACAACCCCTTACATCATGTTAATCTACCCATCTAACTCTGACTTAGGAGCTGTAAGCAAAAATATCTTAGATAGAATCATCCCTTCTATTAAAGAAAAAGTAGGTTTCCCTCTTTGGCTGAATTCAGATTCCGTAATTAATTGGTTTGTTTCGCTTAAAAATAAACACCTCCTTAACTTCATAACATTTGGCATCCAAAATTATTATCAATCAATTTCTCCGATCCTTTTAAATAAGGCTCTTATCTTTGCTAAAAGAAATTCTGACTTAACTAATTTAGAAGTAAAATTAATTCTCTTAGCGAGAAAGTCCCTTATACAATTTAACAATAAGCTTTGGACTAGAAAGGATACCCCTGATAATTTTGACATCTCGATGGGTGCTTCTGACTCTGCAGAAGTTACAGATTTAGTGGGACTCTTCTTACTGAAAGAACTGAAATACCACTTTAAACATATCCAAGGGGGTCTTTATAGAGACGATGCCCTTTTTACTACAACAGCAAGGCCAAGAGAGTACAACAAAACAATTAAAAAATTACATAACTTCTTCAATAACTTTGGCCTTTCTATAATTATCGAACCAAATAAAACAACTTCAAATTTTCTAGATGTTACACTTAATCTTAACACCGAAACTCATAGCCCCTATCATAAACCCAACCTTACGCTTTTATACGTCCATAAATCTTCTAACCACCCCAATTCAATTATAAAATCTATAGTACCATCTTTCTCTAGAAGAATTTCTGCTCTTTCTGCTGATAAAAAACTTTCATCAAAATGCTACTTTCTTCAATAATGCTTTATGGAACTCAGGACATAAGGAAAAGATTAAATACAACAATTATGCTCCTCCTGCAGGCCGCCTTAAATCTATAATCACACACAATATGACTAGTAAGAAACCAGTTCAAATAACAAGATCTGCCGCTATCAATAACAATGAACCAGTTTACATTCATAATCCAATCCAAAATACTAATCGCAATGCCTCTAATCCACCTAGTCGCATCAGGAGAAAGAAAAATATTTGGTTTAATCCTCCATTTAGCCTAAATGTCAAAACTAATATACCTAAGGAATTCTTCAATATTGTAGAAAACTCTTTCAAATACCCACACAGATATAGTTCTATTTTCCATAAAAATTCAATCTTATTCAACAATGCCTAATTTAGCACAAAGCATCTTAACATCTAATAACAAAAAAATTAAATCAGCCCAAAAAATCCCTTTCCCAATTAAACCCAAAACTAACTGTAATTGTAATAACAAACATTTGCCCACTCAATAATGATTGCATCCATAAAGATGTTATATATTCTTGCACTATTACTGAGTTCCCTCGCAATCTTCCCATAACAGACACTAATATTTCGTCTTCTAGTTATTCTTTCCATCCTCCATCTGATATAGTTACTAATCCAATATACCACTCGAGCAGCCCTTCCATCTACAATCATACAAGTAGTAATAATAATAATATTAATGGGAATAATAATATTTCTCCTAACAGCAATCCTAACACTAACAACACTCATTATCCCCTCCAAAATAGTCCTCATACAGACATTGTTCCACCATTTGTTGGACACTATGAACAAAATTCAAACTATTTAACTAATACAAATCAGCAAATTAATATTAATACCAGGCCTCGAGCTTTTAATAAAGTACATACATATATCGGCGCTACTTCAACATTAATTCAGAAAAGAATATCAAACCACATTTCTTCTTTTAATAACCATAATTCTAATAATAACCAAGGAACTTCTCTAACCACTTTAATTAAAAAACTTAACTCTAACAATACTCCCTTCTCAATCAAATGGAATATTTTAAAAAAAAGTTAAGTCTTATACTCCAGGCTCTAAATCATGTCGTCTCTGCACAACCGAAGCTATAACTATAATTACTTCCCCTCAAAGTAACAATATAAGAAATTCTAAAAATGAACTGATCTCTTTCTGTAAACATAAGTCCAAATTTAATTATGTCAATTTTGAAATAACATAGTTATTACTTTTACCCTTTATATAGATATAAAGATTTTTCTTTAACTTTATCGTTTTTCGACATACTTCTTAATACTTTATAATTTAATTTTCCTTTATTTTAATTCTTTATCTCTTCTTTGCATGACCGGTTTTTTATCTGCATTTTCTGTTTTATTTCTTAAACTTTCCTATCTATCTAATATATCAAATCTACCCACACTGTCATTTTACTATATGCTTTTACTTACTTTTTTTTCCTGAATTTGCAGATACCGGCCATCCTCTCCCCTTAAATAATTTTTATTTTTTATTTTTATTCTTATCTTATTTTATTTTATTTTATATTTTATATATTATATTTTATTTTTTATTTTTATTTATTTATTTATTTATTTATTCTTTATTTTCTATATATTTATTACTTATTTATTTATTTTTATTTTCCTTTTAGTGTCGTTTAACAACTCTTGCTGATATTTTTTTAAGTGATGGCCTGTACATTTCAGTTGACCTATATTATTTTGCCCTATATATTTTTTCGCGCCTTTAACATTTTCTGTCTGGGTCATTTTGACTTTTGTTTCCCTTTATTTTATATTTTATATTTAACTTTATCATCATTTTTTCTCTCTCTCTTCCCAGATCTTTCTTATTTATATTTTTGTCTCGGAAGTCGAGTGAAAAGCACATCTTATTTTTCTTTTATTAATATTATTGGAATCTTTTCTTTTTTTTTTTTCTTGTACACATTTTTGTGAAATATTCCATGGATTTCTGCCTTTGGATTATTATGGACCATCTTCTTCCAATTACGGGATCTCCTAGGATTTTACTTGTAAAAATGGAAATTCTTTTTACTTTTTTGAAGTTTTACATTTGGATTTTACCGTCACTAGATTTTTATCTTCCACCAGTCCAGCCATTCGTGTGTAATCACCTTTTTCTTTACCATATTCCCTCTGCTTCACTTTTTTTTTGTTTTCAAGTAAGATCTTTGACTTACTTGTTATTTCGTCAAATACATCAATCCCGCATTTTGCTAATTCCTACCCTCTGATGAGAAGTATTTCTTCGAAACTCCGCGGATTAAGGACTATCCATTTATCTAGTGTTTCCTTTTCAGATTAAATATATTTTTAACTCATTTCAAAGTGTTTTTTAACATATTTTATTAACTGTTTGCTCATATATATATATATATATATATATATATATATATATGTGTGTGTGTGTGTGTGTGTGTGTGTGTGATAGATAGATAAAAAATATATAGAAAAAATAGACGGAAAAGTGAAAAAAATAAGCATTTTTACATTCAACAAATGTATCTCGTTTTAATTCGATTTGTTTTTTCCTAGACAACTGGGATTATATCGAGCTGAAAGAGATTTGTAAGATTTTGTCGATTCTATTTCGAGTGGTCAAATTAGTCTACTATTTTAGTCACTCGCTTTGGACAATGGACAATAAGCAATGGACGAGACTGCATTCCAATGAAAACGTTATGGTTTGGGGCCGCGGTATAGTTTAGTCTGGTTTAGTTCAGCATACCAACTATTTTCAGATTATTTCATGCCAAAGTCGAAACCCCATTATAAACGATCTACTCTTTTTCTGTTATTTACTAATGAAATACAATTTCATATTAGAAATGATGCCTTCATTGGTATGCGTTGGTCAAATCCTGTTCTAGCCGTAACACAAGCCCCCCCCCTCCAAAAGAAACAAAATAAAAAACAAAAAACCCTGATCTTTTTCGATGTTCATTAGTTGAAATACTTATTTGTTATTTTTATCAACATATTCAATTGGATTGGTTACCGAACCAGATATAAACAAATCAGAAATACGTGTTCTCGAAGATCAGCATCAGCCAGCATTGTCTATTTAAGTAATAACCGAAATAAGCAGAGGCTCAAGTTGCCACACGAACGCTTGTCAGTCATTACACGATTACACATACTTCTTGTGGTAAAGTAAATCTAGCCCTAGCCGCTATCCCATAAGTTCCTGAGAAACAACATAATGCACAGTTATGAATTACTAAATTTGGCAACAGCTATATGCGTAGTCTTGCCAATTCATGCACAAGTTATATATAAAGTCAATACATTTATGCATATATCGATTTTTCCACTACCTGTTTTTTGGTTTTATCAACATTTTGGGGTGTATTTAATGACGAAAACGTACGAAAAATGATTCACTGTTTACGAACAAACGAACACAAGTTGCTAATATGTTTGTTTTGATGCACGTGCTTGAGATTTGTTTCGGTGCGAACAAAAAAACAAACAATCCGAGATTGACATTTAAAACGATGGGTTGGAAGCAGCAGTAAAACCAAATGCTTTTACTTATCAAATCTTGATTGGACAAAAGATCAAACCAATAATTTCTTGAAAGAAATTATTGATTGCAAGAAATTATTTATTGCAAGAAATTATTGATTACAAGAAATTATTGATTGCAAGAAATTATTGATTGCAAGAAATTATTGATTGCAAGAAATCATTTATTGCAAGAAATTATTGATTGCAAGAAATTATTGATTGCAAGAAATTATTGATTGCAAGAAATTATTGATTGCAGGAAATTATTGATTGCAGGAAATAGTCACTCCTGAAATTTCACCCGTAATATAAAACTCAAATGCAACGTTTTCCTTCTCTTTGTATATTTGTTTGAAATACAACACACGTGCATACGCCACGATCCTGCATAGGCAATCGACAAATTATTTACTTTGTTTTAGGAGATTATAAATAAGATTAGATGTAGATTTGATAAAAGTTTCTCTGTCTATTTATGTGGATTCGAACCTGGCGCACTCAGATCATTAACCACTTAGGAACTATCATACCCTCAACAAACATAATGAAATACACACACGGACTTCTAAACAGAGAGAACAGTTTTCACATGAACGTTCGAACAGACATGTTAATATATACGCACATCTACAATAGCTATCTCATTTATAAATGTGCACGATGCCAAATTCTCCTTACAAAAACAAATATTTCTCTTCACTCGGACTATTCTAAGAAGAGTCCCCAGTCAGAACTCATTCTGTTATTCCATCCTTCTGGTAAACCGGTCTTCTAATCTTCCTTTTTTTTCAGTTGATTTTTGTAGCTTAACTGCTTAGGGAGTTGTTAACAAATTCAAACCATATTAGCAATAAATTCAAACCATATTAGAAATAAATTCAAACCTTATTACCAATAAATTCAAACCATATTACCAATAAATACGGATTACAACAATATGAATGGACTTTGCCAATGTTTCACTTGTTAATGCCCTATTTTTAATATTGATGACCCTAAGTACAAAGTTAATATCTCGAAAGTAGAATTTTGCAAGGAATTTTCGGTCAGGAAACGAAATTTTGAATTGTCGTAAATTGGCTCTGAAATTATTCCCACATCAAATTTTCTTTTCTTTCTGCTGAAATTTTCGTCAATTTATTATCGCTTATTCTAAACCCCTTTATCACTTTGTAAATTTGAAAAGAACACATTTTCCACCTTTTCTATTATTTGTCTTTTGAAAATAACATTTCTCCCCTTATTTTCAATGAGGTATTTTCATCAACACAGAGTATACGTGAATTTGATCAGGCCAGTTTGATCCTTTTATTTATTTCTTAAGAATTATATAATTTATACAAACCGTCGGATTTCATTCAAATCCTTTCTTTGTATACTTTTTTGTATAATTGTTTTTACAAAAAAATCACCAAGGTTTGGAGGCCACCGAAGATAAGTGTTACTGAGTTTATGGTAGTAATCGTTAGTAGTAGAAATTTGGTAAATTGGATTACTTAAGGGGACGGTTCATCAAGAACTTGTTCACATTGGACTTGAAGACGACCATATTGTAGTCATTTGGAAAACAGAACAGAGTTCCACAAGAGTGCAGTTCTAAGAAAGAAGTTTTGTTCATGGAATCTACGTTTCGGTTTAGGCACAGATAAAAAATGGGGAAAATTATTGAGAATCGTTTCAGAGAGACGATAGTTTTTCATAAAAGCCAGGCAAGGGGGAAACCATACATTCGATCTCAGAAGAGCACTTGTCATTAAAATACTGATAAAGCAGAAACAGGCTCGCAACGTCTCTTCTGTGGGAAAGAACAGGGAAGAGAAAAGGGCATCGCCCACTAGACTACGGAGTCTATTTTGAACTCTGTTAAGGCAGGATAAGCAGCTCCTACCCAAATGTAGCAACTGTACTCCATCCTTGGACGTACTTGGGTCTTATACAGGTAGTGAATTGGATCAGGGGTGAGATATCTACTGGAGCAGTAGAATGATTTCACCATTTTTCCAGCAGCCTTGGCAATGGATTTGATGTACGTGTTCCATCTCAGATCAGGAGGAAAGGTCAGGCCCAGACGTTTGTCTAAATATGGAGCCTCTCCAAGATGAGAGATATTCATTTCAATTGATACCAGACGGGATTAGGGCGATGATGATGTAAAGATAGAAGTTTGGTTTTAGATGCATTAAAATTAGCCAGTAACCTCTTTCCCCGTTGCACCACGTGCTCAAAACAGAGACGAGAATCAGAGAGAACTTGCTCGTTTACTTTGGAGCGTTGCCATAGATGGTGGTGTCGTCAGCATAAATGTCTGCAAATGATATGAGGATGTGATTTGAAAGATCATTGATGTAGATCCGGACGAAGGTTGGTTCCAGGATGGACCCCTAAGGGACTCCAGCATTAATACTTTGAGCTTCTGATTTCTGCTCATCAACCATTACTTTTATGAACCTATCAGAGAGGAATGATTTAATAATTGAAAAGACATTTCCAGCTATACCGTAGCTGGAGATTTTGTAGAATAGAACTATATGCCATACCCTATCAAATATCTTTGATATGTTAAGAGCAATTGACCTAGAAGGGAAGCCTCCGTCGAAAGATTCGCTAATCCTATGAGATATAATTGTTAACACATCTGCTGTAGATCTAGCAGAACGGAAACCATATTGCATGTCACAAAGAAGGTTATTTATACTGAGGTGGTTGACTACTTCTTCATTTAACACAAATTCCAGCAACTTACTTATGACGCACAGAAGACTAATTGGTCTATACTGAGAGGGAGATGACCGATCACCTGAATTTTTAAATACGAGACATACTAATGAGGTTTTTCAACGTTTGGGGTAAGTAATTCTTATTAAGACAACGCTTAAACATAATTGTAAGTATGGAAGCTAGTTCTGGTTGAAGCTTTTTGAGCACTATAATAGAAATGCCGTCAGCGCCAGTTTGATTAGCTTGGAAACAACATGCACAGATATTTGCATGTTGCATAGCATATATTCAGACACAGGAGGAAATATGGGGGGGGGACTCTAATCGCATAAGTTCTTAGCAAAGAGTTTGACTTTGTCCGGTGCTGACGAGATTACCTCAGGTCCATTGATGATGGTTGGGCTAGAGAACACACTTCTATTCAGGACTTTGTTGGTTATTTGCCAAAACTGGTGGGAACCAAACCGCTGCTCAGCTACTTTGGACTTGATAGGCTGCGAATACAACTTTAGTAGGCTTATATAGCAACGCGCGTAATTAATGAAAATGACGCCGCAACAATAGTGTGAAATGAATTATTTTTTCTGATTGGTCAATAAAATAAGGAAGTTCAAATGAAAACAATAAGACAGTTTTGAACAATGGAAAATAACTTTTATTTCAATTGTAGTAATAATTAACTGTTTTTGATCTACCTCAACATCATATCACTATCAAAACGGGTTACTATTATTAGAACCAATAACATAACAAAATATTTGGAAATACCGTGCATATATATCGCAGAGGCAAACGACCTCAAAACACAAAAATCCAAAAACACCTATTTGAATGCCAAATTTATGTAACTATTTTTCAACAGGACATAATAAATTAATGTTTGCTAATTCTGTTGTCCTATTTTTCTTTCCCACATGCAATTATTTCGGCGATAGTAAGAAAAATTAAATGGATTTTATTTGAAAGAATTTTCCTTACCTCAATTCTGGGGGGTGTTAGGATTATCTATTTTCTTTGTAGAAGGGGTAATTAGCACATGTAAATGACAGGAGGAGTAGAGATTGTGTATATATATATATATATAGATCAGTTGGAACCGGTAGACGGTGGAACAGGTCGGTAATCCTGGCCCATGGACACAATTTACGAATTATGTTACGACCCTCTAATTCCTGTTTTCCTCTGGCCAACCTAATATGTTAAAATTTTCTTTTGATGTGACTAACGTCGAAATTCAAATTCTGGGAAGGCCAAAGACACTATTTTTTCTCTAATTAACAAATAGTGAATCTCGGCCGGGATTCGTTTTATTTATTATTTTTTATTTTTTTTATTTTATTTTTTTCACCGAGAGGTTATTTCCACAAATTTATTTGTATGGGAGAACACTTTACTTGTTTCCTTGGGCCTATGAAAGGTCTCGTTTAATATTGATATAAATGTTACCAGGCACAACGAGCCGCGACGCTAAAACAGCAACGTCGCAACTTTGAAGAGCAGGTAAGAGAACTAACGTTATTTATTATTTTTTCTTCCTGTTTGTTGCTTAGTTGACTGGCGTTTGCAACGGTTCAGTTTTTTTTGTCTGTAGTGATAATTCGAGCCCTAGCCGCTTTTAAGTTCCCATTATTTAGTCACATGTTTTCTAACATATTAAACATTTATGCATTACTTCTTCCCATCATCTTATTTAAAAGTTAAATAAGTTTGTATAAAAAAGTTCCATGGTTGAGAGAGAGAGAGAGAGAGAGAAAGAGAGAGAGAGAGTAAGAAAGAGAGGGAGAGAGAGAGAGAGAGAGAGAGAGAGAGAGAGAGAGAGAGGAAGGATAGAGATAAAGAGGGGTGTAGGTGACTGCTCTTTCTCTCTTGCTTCCCCTAATCCCCTGTTTCTTTTCCATGTACCATCGCCCAGGCTAATGGATGAATAAATGTTAATGTTTATTTTTCAACATCCATTGCTCGTTCATGGAATAAACAAAAATGTTTATTTTTCAACATCCATTGCTCGTTCATGAAATAAACAAAAATGTTTATTTTTCAACATCCATTGCTCGTTCATGGAATAAACAAAAATGTTTATTTTTCAACATCCATTGCTCGTTCATGAAATAAACAAAAATGTTTATTTTTCAACATCCATTGCTCGTTCATGGAATAAACAAAAATGTTTATTTTTCAACATCCATTGCTCGTTCATGAAATAAACAAAAATGTTTATTTTTCAACATCCATTGCTCGTTCATGGAATAAACAAAAATGTTTATTTTTCAACATCCATTACTCGTTCATGGAATAAACAAAAATGTTTATTTTTCAACATCCATTGCTCGTTCATGAAATAAACAAAAATGTTTATTTTTCAACATCCATTGCTCGTTCATGGAATAAACAAAAATGTTTATTTTTCAACATCCATTGCTCGTTCATGGAATAAACAAAAATGTTTATTTTTCAACATCCATTGCTCGTTCATGGAATAAACAAAAATGTTTATTTTTCAACATCCATTGCTCGTTCATGAAATAAACAAAAATGTTTATTTTTCAACATCCATTGCTCGTTCATGAAATAAACAAAAATGTTTATTTTTCAACATCCATTGCTCGTTCATGAAATAAACAAAAATGTTTATTTTTCAACATCCATTGCTCGTTCATGGAATAAACAAAAATGTTTATTTTTCAACATCCATTGCTCGTTCATGGAATAAACAAAAATGTTTATTTTTCAACATCCATTGCTCGTTCATGGAATAAACAAAAATGTTTATTTTTCAACATCCATTGCTCGTTCATGGAATAAACAAAAATGTTTATTTTTCAACATCCATTGCTCGTTCATGGAATAAACAAAAATGTTTATTTTTCAACATCCATTGCTCGTTCATGGAATAAACAAAAATGTTTATTTTTCAACATCCATTGCTCGTTCATGGAATAAACAAAAATGTTTATTGTTCAACATCCATTGCTCGTTCATGAAATAAACAAAAATGTTTATTTTTCAACATCCATTGCTCGTTCATGGAATAAACAAAATAATGAAGACAGAAGTCATACCTTATTCTTCTTTGCTCATCATTGTGTATGGTTTCACACCAATTCTTATGACTGTGAACAAATGTTGCAGCTCCAATCCAAACTACTTTACTCTCGTTAACCACACCAAATTCTCAAGAAGAAATCATTGTTCAATCATCTGCAGGTTGCTGTTCAAATGCTGCAAATAAAATGAGGAGAGAGAATTGAGCACAAACATGGAAAGACGTATTAACCCATGCGATATTCGTGTTATCTCATGTCTCAGATATTTACAAATCTGCATAGTGCATTGTAACATTGCTTTAAAAATGGTTTCCATATCGATTGGGATTGTAAAGGATTCTTTCTCAAATAATTATCTTCAATACTCACGACAGAGTCAATTTCCCGAAAGGACACATGTTTGCTGACAATTTGTCAACAACACATAGTATAGCTTATACATGTCCAATATGTTTTTGTTACCTCAGTGATAACACCGGAAGAAATAGACTTGAGTGTGGAGTTGAGGACTTTTGCATTTCTAAACAACAGAGTCTTATCGTTGTATATACGTCTTTTATTTACCTGGATATTAACATCTTTCTTCCATTAACGTTGAATTGCGATTGTCTGTATCACTTCAAATTTTGTCCATGTTTATTAACATGATTTAACTTAACTAATTTTGTCTATTAACATGATTTAACTTAACTAATTGTGTTTATTAACATGATTTAACTTAACTAATTTTGTCTATTAACATGATTTAACTTAACTAATTGTGTCTATTAACATGATTTAACTAATCAGGTGTTTACATGGCATCACAATTGTCTATCGTACCTTATAAATATTTTTTTCCATTCAACAATTACTGTAAGGCAACGAATGAGTAATATATAACGAGGGGGAAGGGGGAGAGGCGAATCTCTGTTTCTATGTCGAATATTTCGAATCTTTTACTGATTTTTAGACTAAATAATATGAAACAAACTTGCATTGTTCACTTCGTGTGGAGAAATGCGTGACTTACCTGGATAGACCACGTGCGGGTCGGTCACCGAAAATAAATAAAAAGAAAGAAAAGAAACGGTCAAGACTCTTATTTATAGAGTAGTGATCACGTGAGTTAGAAGAATATGCAAATAGAGGTGAACGATTTTGCGATATAAAAAGCCTGTGTTGTTAAGAGGGGGGGCAGACTGTTGGCAGAAGTCAGTGCTGTCAGACGTGCTTTAGAGTTTTGTTATTATATGCTGTGTTCGATTGTTGGGAGAGAGAGAAAAGAGAAGAGGAGGAACCAAGAAGACATTCTGCAGATACTTGACTTTGTGTTGGTTTTAAGCTATTTCGGCGCTTGGTGTGCGGTGACTAACAATGGACAGATTCGACATTCGCTTAATACCCGAGTTCGACGGATCTACCACTGGACCGGCTGTCGTCGAATGGATTGAAAAGGCAGAGAAAATCTGTAAACTGTGCAAAATTAAAGAACCAGCCACAGTTATCCCTTTGAGGCTAACCGGAGGGGCCTATGCAGTCTACCAACAACTCGGGGATGAACCAGACTGGGATGAAATCAAGCAGAGCCTGTATACAGCGTTTGGTACAGATCCATTTGTTGCGTGGCAACAGTTCACGAGCCGGACACTTCAACCCAAGGAAACAGTCGACGTGTACCTAGCCGACCTGTGAAAATTATCTGTACCGTTTGGTGGGGTCAACGATAAAATATTAAGCTGTGCTTTTTTGGTAGGCCTACCCGAGGAGGTCAGTAAACTGTTGCGGGCATCATCAAGAATCGATGAATTGTCAACTGATGAGTTATTGGCCCGAGCTCGAAACATCTGTAAGGAACAGGAACCAATTGCAGCAGCAGCTCGTTTTCGACATGGAGGCAATGTGGACTCTCTTCCAGATAGTAATAAGCATGCCACCCCAGTGTGCTATAAATGTGGGGAGGCCAATCATTTTGCTAAAGAGTGCCGGAGTGATAGGAGAGGTGTATGTCCACAATCAAAGAGACCAGTGCAATGCTATCGCTGCAATAAGTTTGGGCACATATCTCGCAACTGTTCGGGAAACGAAGTTGGGGGCAAGGTACTATCGCTACCCTTGCCCCCTGCCAACCAATAAACACAGGATTGCCTGTCATTAGCGTTAAACTTGATGATGTGCAGTGTTCAGCACTTATAGACACGGGGTGTTCCCGGTCTATAGTTAGTGCCCATTGCTGTCCGGTGTGGCGGAGGAACCCAGTCGGCGTTATGACCATCAATGGCTTATCACGGGTATGTTGTGGTGAAGGGACAGTCACAATCTGTACTGAGAAGGGTGACACAGCTAAAGTTGACGTTCTGGTGATGCAGGAGAAACCCCTTGGCTACGACATGTTGCTTGGAATTGATGCAATACAAGCACTAGGAGGCGTTACAATCACAGCAGCTAGAGGTATCAGGCTTGGAGAAGGGAAAGACGTCTGTGCAGCCATGTCGATTGAAGAAAAGGACTTCTGTGCTACATTTGATGACAACGAAAGGGTGTGGACTGCAAAGTGGAAATGGGCCATGGGCCAGGAACCAGATCGGCTGTGCAACATGATTCCAGAGTATGCAGTTTCTACCAAGAATAGGGCCGCATATGAAGAAGAACTTCAGATGTGGATTGACAACGGTTGGTTAATACCATACCCACAGGAACGTCTGGGACCACCCAAGGGATTAATTCTGCTCATGGCTGTTGAACAACCTACCAAAGAAAAAATTCGTCCCGTAATGGATTACCGAGAGTTGAATTGGCATGTTGATGCGTTTACCGGAAACGCAGATGTGTGCGCTGCTAAACTGAGAGAGTGGCGTCAAAAAGGGAGCAATGTAGCACTTCTGGATCTAAAGAGGGCCTATCTGCAGATACGTGTCCATGAGTCATTATGGCCGTTTCAGACAGTACTACTCAAGGGAAAACTATATTGTTTGACACGTTTGGGTTTTGGCCTAAACGTAGCACCCTTGATTATGACAACCATTATTAAAACTGTTTTGATACAGGATGAGACCACAGCAAAAGCTGCTTCAGCCTACATAGATGACATCTATGTTAATGAGGACATAATGTCTGCGGATGCAGTTCGAATAAAACTGAAAGCGTTTGGGTTGATAAGCAAAGACCCTAAGCGCCTAAAGGATGGAGTGCCCGTGCTAGGCCTCGAGGTCTGGGAGGAGGGCAATACGTTGCGATGGAAGCGAGGGAGCCCACTTCCAAAGTTACCCAATGTATTAACAAGACGTACTGTGTTTTCTATCTGTGGTAAATTGGTAGGACATCTACCTGTCTGTGGATCGCTCCGATCGGCAACAGGAGTGGCGAAAAGACGAGTGACTACAGTAACAAAAGGATGGGACGATGTTGCGGATGATGATTCTCTCCAACAAATGATGGCTGAACTGTTGTCCAGAGTGCATAGGAATGACCCTGCCCGGGGTGAGTGGCAAGTGTCTGGAAACGAACTAAATGCATGGGTTGACGCAAGTTCGTTGGCTACAGGTGTCGTGTTGGAGCAACTAGGTGTTGTTGTGGAAGATGCATGCTGGCTTCGTCCGAAAAATGATGCCCAACATATAAATTTGGCAGAACTTGATGCCACGTTAAAAGGTCTTAATCTCGCATTGCAATGGCAGACTAATGTTGTGCATCTCCACACTGACTCATTGTGTGTTTACCATTGGTTAACCGACACCTTGACTGGAAAGGCTCGAGTTAAGACTAGAGCTGCAAGTGAAATGCTAGTACGAAGGAGACTAGCAATAATTAAGCGTCTAGTTGACGAATACAGCTTGCAGGTAGACATTACGTTAGTCTCGTCGATGCAGAATTTGGCTGATAGCTTGACTCGAGTACCAAAGAGGTGGATCGATGCAATGAGGCAGGGATTCGATCTTCAACAACAAACATGCGCGACTGTAACGGATCAATTAACACCTGACCAAATCCGTATGATACACCAGCAGATTGGACATCCTGGAATTCAGAGGACTGCATATTTTGTCCGAAGAGTATGCCCTGCAACTACAAAAGCATCAGTGAAAGCAGCCATACGTTCATGTGAAGAGTGTCAGAGAATTGATCCGGCACCATCCCAATGGCAAAAAGGGAAGCTCGAGGTGGAGGGCAACTGGCAGCGAGTAGGGATGGACATAACACATTATGGGGACAAGCATTTTTTGACCATGACGGATTGTGGCCCGACGCGTTTCACAATATGGCGCCTGTTGACACGACAGGATGCAACCAGCATTATACAACAGTTGAGAGCCGTCTTTTTTGAACGTGGTGCCCCGATTGAAATTCTGACTGATAATGCCGCCACATTTCGATGTCAAGAATTTCAGAAATTCGTGCACGAATGGGGGATTAAAATGCATTATCGGTGTGCATATTATCCCGAGGGTAATGGTATAGCAGAACGGTGTCACCTCACCATCAAAAGAATTGCAGCCAGGACGCAGTGCTCTATTCCAGAAGCTGTGTACTGGTATAATATAACACCCAAGGACAATGCAACACCAGCAACTGCACCAGCCAATGGGATTTACCAATATGAACAGCGTGTGAAAGGAGTTGATGCCATACCATCAGTGGTGAGTGTTGTCAATACACCATATCAGGTGGGAGACCTTGTTTGGATAAAACCCCCGAATGCTGGGTGCACTACGAAATTTTTCCGGGGAAAAATAGACGAAATCATAAGTCCTCAGACCATGTTGATTGGTGGCATACCACGTCACGTAAAAGATATCCGCCCTTGTTATACCTCTTCTGATTCTGAGGACGATGAGGAGGATCACACACCGTTCAGAGATGATCCTGATCACTTACTGCCCCTTCAGGTGAGCATAGAAACACCACCAACAGAACCAGACGAGGGAATGATGGGACATACTGATGACAATAGGGAGGAGAGCGATGGACACAAGGAAGTAATGCCTCATCGAAATACTCGACAGAGACGAATACTGCCCACCCCCCGTGATTGCGAAACCCCGCGAGAAGGGATGATGGAGCACACCAAGGAGATGACGCCTCTGATTCTTCGGAGAAGTACCCGACAAAGACGGATACCGCCCCCCTGCCCTGATTGTGAGACACCACCTATGGAACCACGAGACGGGATAATGGAAGAGACTGGTAGTAATGATGGTGGTAATGAAGAAAAAAGAAATGAGGAACTGCTGCCCCCAATTCTTCGAAGGAGTACCCGCCAACGACGATTGCCCGCATGTCCTGTTTGTGATCATGAGATCAGGGGGGGGAGTGTGGAGAAATGCGTGACTTACCTGGATAGACCACGTGCGGGTCGGTCACCGAAAATAAATAAAAAGAAAGAAAAGAAACGGTCAAGACTCTTATTTATAGAGTAGTGATCACGTGAGTTAGAAGAATATGCAAATAGAGGTGAACGATTTTGCGATATAAAAAGCCTGTGTTGTTAAGAGGGGGGGGGGGCAGATTGTTGGCAGAAGTCAGTGCTGTCAGACGTGCTTTAGAGTTTTGTTATTATATGCTGTGTTCGATTGTTGGGAGAGAGAGAAAAGAGAAGAGGAGGAACCAAGAAGACATTCTGCAGATACTTGACTTTGTGTTGGTTTTACTTCGATTCGTCTGAATATTTTCAGATTTCCAGATTTATCCACAACTTTTTTATTTGATCTTTTTTACTATCAATATGTTTATCTTTCTTTCACTCATGTTTTAAGCAAACTTTATTAAAATGACAGAATCTAACTGCTAGATTTTCATATTTTTCATTTTTCTATTAATCAAATAAAAAAATAACGTATTTTCAATATGTATAATGAACGTTTTCTATTCTTAACCGAATCATCCTTATGTGATAAAAAATAAATGAACAGAAAGTTTGAGACAAGAAGACGGTCTTAAAATGCAGCAAGAGCTGGCAGTGAAGTCAGATGCTAAAACAACGGACTCGCAAATTTCCAGGAAACAGAATTTAAATTTTGGAATGTTAGAGGTAGCGTCACAGGATAAAATTGTCTGACATTAAGTCGAAGAAAATAAATCACAAAACGTAAATAAAACATTTATTATTCACTTTTCTTCATCAGATTATTTCTGTCTCTCCGGCTATATTTGCCTGTGACCTTTTCAAGAAGCGTAAAAACATGTCAAAATTTTGCCAAATGATGTCAATCAAATCAAAGATAATGGGAGGTAACTCGTTTTGCTTTATAACTCAGTCATCTATAAATATAAAAGCGAAAATGTGTGTAAGTATGTTTGTTTGTATGTATGTATGTGTGTTTGTGTGTGCGCTAAAAACTTTCAACAAACACGACGAAAATTCACAAACTCGGTATCATATCGAAGCTCCATCCTTCGCTCGAAAGATATGGAAAAATTAGCCAAAACGTTCATTTTTTCACCTCGAAATCGACAATTTTCGAAAGGGGGGGGTCAACAAAAACGGTCCTTTCGTGACGACGACCGGTTCTACGCATGCGTCAGATGATGTCATGATCTGATTTACTTTAAATAGTTGAAAAACTTACCAAATTTCATGGACGTCGCGTTAACTCAGTAAGTTAGCGCGTTGGTCCATTATCTAAACGTTTTGAGTTCGAATCCTGGTGTGAGATGTCTTTTTGTTTTCGATTTTTTAAATTTAAATATTGAAACAGTGTTATTTAAGCCATTTTTCACGTAACGTTCGTTTTTCTGTTTTTTTTTTTTTACTTCCCTTATCCACCCCCGACCACACAACCCAAAACACCCGGATACCCAACGATTTGTTAAATTTTAATATCGAAACAGGCTTATTTAAGTCATTTCTTTTTGTTTTTTCGATTTTTACATTTAACATCTTTCGTTTGCCTCAGTTAGTTTTTTTTGTGTTTTTTTTTCGATGTTTTGATTACCCCCCGCTTAAGTTTTAACGTTGTTTTCTTTTTTTACTTCGCTTATAACAAACCTGGTCATTGACCTCATTTGCTGAATAGCTATTGCTCTACGACTTCCGCGCGCGCACCTGTCAATTAGGTTCTTACTTAAATAAATTCAAACATCTTTCAGTAACTTATTCTGGCTGGCCGATTTCATTTTCAAACTTCGTCTCAAGGCTTCGGGTTCGCCCACCCCGGTTTCTTTTTTATTTAACAGCATACACACCTCCAAACATCCGGGCAAGTCTTTAAGTACCCCCGCTAGTCTTTAATAGATTTCAACTACAGCAAATTACAAAACGAATCTTTTAGTATATGATATATTTCTGTTCTATACATCTATCATAGACATTAAGTTAAGTTTTCCATTTATGGATTTATTATATACACGTTTGTAATATCTATCGACCACACATTACTTACTAACTCTAATCTTTCGATATACACTTGTGCCCGATATTATTCATACCCCCTCTTGAAAATTGAGTTTCTTAGGTGTAACTTTATAAGAATTTATTGTTTACCTCCATATTGATACATATTCTTAATAAACCTCTTCTGATCATTTTCGTCATTTTAAAATCTCGGGATACTTGTAATAAAAGAAATATACAGCTATTTACAAAATATGCAATGTTCAAAAATAATCATACCCCCTTATTTTTTCAGTATTAATCGAGTTTCTGACTGTTTGTTTCCTGTTTTATTCTTATTTTGAATGCTTTTATACAACCTTTGATTAATTTCATTTCGTTTTTTGCATTTTTCAGAAATTAAAATGATATCAACTGAAAACCAATAAAAGAATAAAAATTATTAGAATGGGGAAGAAAAAAGAGACTAGTAATGATCTTATGACTAAAATTTTGAATTCACATAAGGATGGTTTAGGTTACAAGTCAATTTCCAAGAAATTTGAGGTCCCTACAGCAACAGTACAGAGCATCATCAAAAAACTCCAGAGCCACCACACAACAAACAACTTGATTGGTAGAGGAAGGAAAAGGAAACTGTCTGCTAGAACCACCAGGAATATTGTAAGAAGTGTTAATGCAAATCCAACCACCACTACTAAGGACATTTTAGATAATCTGGAGTCTTCTGGCATAAAAATATCAAGGCAAACATTGCAAAGGACTCTGCATGAAAATGGTCTGAAAGGAAGAAGACCAAGAAGGACTCCATTGCACACCGGAAAACACATTGCAGCACGTCTAAAGTTTGCTAGGACCCATGTGAATTCTCCAGAGTCCGTTTTCTCACGTATTTTGTGGACTGACGAATCAAAAATTGAATTGTTTGGCCATATGGATGCTTCTTACGTTTGGAGGAAGAAAAGAGAAGCTTACAACCCAAAGAACACCATACCCACGGTGAAACATGGTGGTGGTAGCCTAATGTTTTGGGGGCTCCTTTTCGGATAGTGGTCCAGGTAGTTTGGTCAAGATAGATGGAACCATGGAGAAGGAGCAATATTTGTAGATACTCCAGAAAAAACATAGACAGGATGCGGAGAAGCTCCATTTAGGACCAAACTGAGTCCTTCAACAGGATAATGATCCAAAACATACTGCCAAAATAGTCAAGAAATGGTTTGAGGATAATCAAATTAATGTTTTGGAATGGCCTAACCAGAGTCCCGACCTGAACCCTATCGAAAACCTCTGGCACATATTGAAAACTGAGGTTAAAAAGCGGAAACCTAGAAAGTTGAGGGATTTGGAGAACTACTGCATTGAAGAATGGTCAAAAATGAGTGTTGATGCTTGTAAAAACCTTGTTGATAAATATCCAAAACGGTTACAGGCTGTTATTAAGAATAAAGGGCATGCTATTGACTATTAGTAAGAGAGGTATGAATAATTTTGAACTAGTGCCATTATTGTTTTTCTTTGTATAATGCTTAAAATTTGCATAATTTATTTATTTGTTGAGTTTAAATAAAATGCTTATGCTTGATTTATTGTTTGAAATCCCTTTAATATTGTCTACCTTCTGGTTTGAGCAATATTCTTATAGAAATCTCAAAGATCCGAGGGGTATGAATAATATCGGGCACAACTGTATATAAGCATATTTATATGTAATTTATCTATTTGTGATAGTAATGACATATAAATAAATGACATAGTTTTCTTTCAGATAGCTCAATAATGCAAGCCATAAATATTTTCCTTTAGAGATGCCTCGTTAAAAGGAATTGAACCACAAGTATTTACTCATTTTCAAAATGTTAGTCTTATATTGGTGACACTTTGCACACAATTGTTTCAGCCCCCAGTGTTGACATACAAGCATATAATAGGTTTTTTTACATAGGCATCACCACATTATCAAGGCCAAGAGGCCACTCAAGGATAAGGGTTAAAGAGTGTACAGTAGAAATTGGACATTATAGTAATCATTAGTAATGAAAATTTGGTAAATTTAATAACTTATATGGAACGGCTCATCAAGAACTTATTTACGTTAGACTTGAAGACAACCATATTGTAGTCAGCCGGAAAGCAGGAAAACGGAAGACAATTCCACAGGCGTGCAGTTCTAAGAAAAAAGCTTTGTTCATGGAATCTACGTTTAGGTTTAGGCACAGATAAAGAGTGGGGGGGGGAATTATTGATAGTGTTTACAGCTAGACGAGTGTTTCTTGTGAAAGTTTGGCGAGGGGGGATCATAGATTGAAGCTCATTCGAACACTTTCCATGAAAATAACGATACATCAGAGACAAACTCGCAACATCTCTTCTGTGAGATAAAGGTTGCAAGGAAGAGAAAAGGACATCTCCTACGAGGCTACGAAGTCTATTTTGAACTCTATCAAGGCAGGCCAAGTCCTTTCTAGCAGCTCCTGCCCAGATGTGGCAACAGTATTCCATCCTTGGACGTACCTGGCTCTTATATAGATAGAGAATAGCATCAGCAGTGAGATATCTACCGGATCGATAGAAAGATCCCACCATTTTTCCAGCGGCCTTGGCAACAGATTTGATGTACGTGTGTGACCTTTGTAACGTGTGCCTTACACGTCCTTGACCCCTGATCGCTGCCCAGTTATGATCTGCACCCTGGTCGGTACAGTTATGATATGTCGACTGGGCAACCAGGTCTGCCAACCGTTAGTACGTCGCGTCACCCAGTGAGTTCTTCGTTAAGGCGTTGGGGATTCTTCTCGGATGCTCGGTTCTCAAGGCCTGTTCTCCGTGGATCGTCTAGTTATCCTGGGTGTTCGTTGACGGATACGGTGTCACAAATGGCAAATAAAGAATGTACATATATACGGATCAACGCACATCAGCAACAAAACTCCGGAGGTTAGTTAATATAATATATATTTCGGAAATTCATAAAAGAAGTATTTACAGCATATACATATAGTTGACAATTAATTCAAGCAAGCAGTTAGTTCTACAACTGAGCTTCTGTTGTTGAAATACCTGGTCGGTATCGCGGACTTTGCGTAATTCTCGTTAAGTGATCGACACGTTATAAGCGTTGAGTTATCAGGCCACAAGCGAGGGGGAGAGAGAGAGAGAGAGGTGATTTTGCCGAGACTTATCTCTCTTCTTCTGTTCTTCTGTTCTCTCTTACTCTTTTCCTTCTGACTTAATCTCTGATTTTTTTCATTTCTTTTATAATACAATTATGGAATGATGACGACACCCATGTTCGTCATCGACCAATCAAATTGCTTGATTATAATTCGACGGGGCCTTTTCTCATTGGTTGATTATACTTCGACAGGGCCCTTTTTCATTGGTCCATTTCCAAAATTGGATTGACTCCTCCCTTTATTAACGCCCAACTTACACGTTGTATTAATTAACTCCTCCCTGGCTTACTAATGGAATTTCCCCCTATGCAGGAAAATTATTTTTCCTTTGACTTAAAGCAAATCACGCGATTTTATTTGTTTCAAAATTATCTATTGATCTCACCTTTCGCTTTGATAATTCAAAGGGATTTTAGTTTATCTTTGAATTAAGTTCTGGTTGTCGGCCATTTTATTATATCAGACATTTTGTTTACGTCAAAAGACCAAGAATGCATTTGTCGCTTTGAACTTATCGGACAACACATTTTCCCATCCGAGCAAACATATTTCATAACTTTCGTTCAATCTGATTCACAAAATGACAATTCTCGATACGTTATTTTATTGTTTTGAAATTTCGGACAATTCATTTTTTTTCCTCTTCTTTGTTCTAAACATAATGCTGAGTCACTGCGTGTGTTTCTCTTAGATCAAAAACAACCCGACTTTTCAACTTGTCAAATTCACAGGTCAACTTTGGATCATAGTTTTGCCAATTGCGGGTGTGAAATCCTCACCCCTCCCGCTCCTGTACACTATGATTTCGGCCCTTGGAGATCAAACGCCTGTGTATTTTGGCTAACATATTTTATGCATTCTTTTTCGCTTTTGAAGTCCAGCATGTGATTTATCCTCTCGCTACAAAGGCACTCTTGCCGCCGCCATTTCAACAACAGACTTAGTTCAGAATTTATTCACAAATAAAAATTAATAATAATTTTTATTACTTCAACCCGATCATCGTCCGGGAACAAAAAATTACTTTTAACCAAAATAAACGTCACATCAACCCTACAGGTCTGATGTGGCCTCTCTTTAGTGTTACAGGTGTTCCATTTAAGATCAGGAGTAATGGTCAAGCCAAGAAGTTTGTCAAAACTTGAGGCCTCCTGAAGACGAGAGCCATTCATTTCAATTGATGTCAGATGTGGATCAGAATGTTGATGATGTAAAGAGAGAAGCTTGGTTTTAGATGCATTAAAAGCAACCAGCCATTCTTTACCACATTGTACTACATGCTCAAGATCAGAGGAGAGAGAATTGGAGAGAACTTGGTCGTTTACTGTCTTAGATGTGCTACCATAAATGGTAGTGTCGTCAGCATAAATGTCTACAAATGATGTAAGGATGTGATTTGGAAGATCATTAATGTAGATCAGGAAAAGAGTTGGGCCCAGGATGGACCCTTGAGGGACACCGGCATTAATACTGTGAGCTTCTGATTTTTGCCCTCAACTACTACTCTTATGAACCTATCAGAAAGAAATGATTTAATAATTGAGAAGACATTTCCAGCAATACCATAGCTAGAGATCTTATGAAGTAAACCTTTATGCCATACCCTATCAAAGGCCTTAGATATGTCAAGAGCAATTGCCCTAGAAAGGTTGCCTCCGTCGAGAGATTTGCTAATCCTATGAGATATAACTGTAAGCACATCTGCTGTAGATCTAGCAGAACGGAAACCATATTGAGTGTCACTAAGAAGGTTATTTTTGTTGAGATGGTTGATTATTTCTGTATTTAACACAGATTCCAGCAACTTACTCATGACGCACAGGAGACTTATTGGCCTGTACTGAGAGGGGGATGAGCGATCACCTGAATTCTTAAATACAGGGCAGATGGGAAACTATTCTCCTTAAGACAACGTTTAAACAGTTTTGTAAGTATGGGCGCTAGTTCAGGTTGAAGTTTTTTGAGTACTATAAGTGGAATACCGTCAGGGCCAGTTGCTTTACTGGAATCAAGGGTTTTGATTGGCTTGGCAACATCACGTACAGATATACGTATATCACATATACGTATATCACATAGCATGTTTTCTGATACAGGAGGAAATATTGGGGGTTGGCAGCCTTGATTGCAAAGGCTAGAATTAGCTACGAAGTTCTTGACAAAGAGTTTGGATTTGTCTGATGCTGACGAGATTACCTCAGGTCCATTGATAATAGTTGGGATGGAGCACACGTTTCTGTTCATGATTCTGTTTGCTATTTGCCAAAACTGGTGGGAACCAAGCCGCTGCTCAGCTACTTTGGACTTAACAGATTGAGCATACAACTCTCTTGCATTCTTTATTACTTTCTTACAATGGTTGTTGGCAGTCCTGAAAGCGGCTTTAGTTTTCATACATCTATTACGTTGGAAACAGTGGAAAAAGTGATTTCTGTGCGCAATGGCAGCAGCACATTCTGGAGAGAACCATGGCTGGCTGTTAGGTTTTTCCTGAAACTTTTTAGAGTGTATGAAACGGTCAATACCTACAATTAACCATTCCGTCAGGTCTAATACTATAGAGGACACATCCTTTTTAAACATGGAATGCAGAGGTAGATCAGATATAAATGTACGGAAGCTATCCCAGTCAGCCTTAGTGTATCGATATACTGTACGATGGAGAGGTACGTCTGGGGACTTATTACATTTCATTTTTATCTTAATTCATACAACAGAGTGGTCGGAAGAGCCAAGAGGCGACAGAACAGAAACTGAACATAGTTCAGGGCAAGTTGTGAGAAAAAGGTCTAGTAGGCTCGCATACTGGCCATCATTGTCGGGCACACGGGTGGGTTCCTGAACAATCTGAGTGAGGTCATAGGCAATGGAGAAATCATGACAGAACCTTCCCTCATCATCGGTCTTGTTAGAGTGGGTCAACCATTCGACGTTGTGAACATTGAAGTCACCACATACGTGAATGTTAGCTGAAGGATAAGCAGATAAGACTTGGTCAATTTTCTTAGATATGCTTTGAAAGATAGTAACTCCGCTGTTATGGGGGCGATAGAGAGTAAATATAAATGCCGTAGTGTGAGCTAAAGCAACCCGGAAGCACATATAGGGTAAGTTAGGATCTTCCCGGGAGATATCCCTACCACATGAAAAGTTATCCCTAATATAGGCACAAATTCCATGCCCATGGCGATCTTGGGGGTCAGATTTAGAAGTTAAGTTAGAGTATCCTTTAATTGCGAACTCTTCTAGGGAAATAGCCTGTCCAATGCCAGTTTCACTTAAAAATAAAAGGTCTGGTTTAGTCTCCTGTAATTGGGTTTCAACCTCTGGAAGGTTAGAACGTAGACCCCTGATGTTGGAGAAGGAGACATGGTAGTAGGGGTCTACGTTGGAAGTTGGAGAACCGGGTTTAATCGTGTATTTTTTCTTGAAACTTGTCATGATGAATTTTTGGAATTTGTGGACTAGCTCGTCAGATTTACTTAGAGCAGGACAGAGAGGGGAAACTAAGAGAGAAAAAGAAACGAAGATTTTTTTTTTATTTTTTTATTTGTAGCTAATGATAAGGTAAAGCCGTAACAATTACCCACTAGTATAGTTCCTCAATTATAATTTTGCACAACTGGGCTTCATAGCACGTAGATAAAAACAGTTTGTAAAAAGTTTAACAGCCCATGATTTTTTTATTAACACAGTAGGTATTCATTTTTTATGCGTAACACACACACACACACACACACACACACACACACACACACACACACACACACACACACACACACATATATATGTGTGTGTGTGTGTGTTTTGAGAAAGATAGAAAAACCGAATGAAATTATTAAAAAATCAACGTTTCGTCCTTATTTCAGAGGACATCTTCAGAATAATTGAAATAAAAATGTAAGAAAAGAAAAAGTCATAGATCGTGCGAAAAAGACAGTTTTTGAATCCTACCCATGTCGGGAAGGACAAACATATGTGTGCGTATGGGAAGGTTGGGTTGTTCGATGTCTATATATACACTTTTAAAAATGCGTTAAAATAAATATGTACATTTTTTTTTCTTCTGTAAACTTATTCATTTTGTTGAAATATTTAAGGAAAAACGGTTAGCCAGGATCTGTTTTGATATTTTGTTCTTTGATTATTATTGACAGTTGTTACATGGGATGGAATATATACCGGCATCGGATGTGAGGGTTTTGAGAGAGTGCTTGGTAGTTTTTAATGTCAACAAGCGTACATAGGTGAAACACAGCGAAAATTGAAATTAAGACTTAACGAGCACAGAAGAGATATAAGGAATGGTAACGCCCTAAATGCACTCTTTTGCCATTGTGCAGAACACGATCACTCATTTAATTTAGATCAAGCGAAAATTATTAAATACGTGATAGATAGAGCTAAAAGAAGACTTTTAGAATTGTGTAATAAATTGCGAACAGACGGGCTTACCTGACAAACGCTCGAGGTGTGCACTCTGCAAAGCGGGCACGTCCAAAGAAAAATGGCAAGATGGCGGCGGCCGGTTAATATTGCCAAGTAATCACGCAACATCTCGTGTTTTCTCGCACACACGAGAGTTCAGCTTAGCATAAAAACGGATCACTGTGAGCAAGAAGGGAGAAGGAAAAACGTAGTCAAGACAAAGACGACGCTTCTGACGACTGAGAAAAAAAAAGAAGAAAAAGAGCAAGAAGTAGAAGAGGAAGAAGAGAACGATACATGAGAAGACGAGGTGTGTGCGGTTTTGAGTAAATCGAAACAGACAGAAAAAAAAAACTCTGATTACAAGCTATTTCGGCTTTGGTATGGAGAAATTTGACATCAGATTAATTCCGGAATTCGATGGCTCCCCCACTGGTCCCTCGGTGGTCGAATGGCTGGAAAAGGCTGAGCGCGTTTGCCAGTTGTGCAAGATTAAAGACCCAGCTATGGTTATCCCATTGAGACTCACTAAAGGGGCTTATGCCGTGTACCAGCAGCTAGGGGAGGATCCGACCATGGAGCAGATTACACAAGCGCTATACGGGGCATTTGGTACAGACCCTTTTGTCGCCTGGAGGCAGTTTTCCGAACGCCGACTTGGGCCGGGGGAGACAGTGGATGTCTACATGGCCGACTTGAAAAAGCTTGCCACTCCCTTCGGCGGTGCAAGTGATCGCATATTGGCATGCGCCTTTTTGTCGGGACTTCCGGATGAGGCAAGTCGACTGCTGCGAGCATCGTCAAGACTCACTGAGATTGGATTGGAGGAGTTATTGGCGAGAGCACGAAACATCTTGAAAGACGATCGAGAACTAGTCTCCGCAGCTGTTGACACTCTGGACTCGCCAACGAAGGGTCTACGATGCTATACCTGTGGTGGCCCCAACCACTTTTCCAGAGACTGCAAAAGCGGTACAAGGCGCACCCCTAATTATGGAGCATGACAAGTAATACGGTGTCACCAATGCAATAAGCCAGGGCACATAGCGCGGAATTGTCCGGGAAACGGGCAAGGGGAGGACGCCGCAGCGCTAGCACCCTCCCCAACGCGGCATTGAACAAAGCGCTGCCTGCAGTAACAGTTCAAGTTGATGGATGTGAACATTCAGCGCTGGTTGACACTGGCTGTACCCAAACCCTTCTTTGAAAGGAATATTGCGCCACATGGAAGAAACGAAGGATCCCTGTACTTACTGTCGGCCAAGGCTCATTGGTGTGTTGTGGGGTCAGCGTTGTTCATATCAGCATTGGCAATGGCTCTCCGGTTGCTGTGACGGTGTTAGTGGTCGATGGGGAGCTGCTCGGATATGACCTTCTCCTTGGAATGGACGCTATCACACAGCTAGGCGGAATTACTGTGAACGGCGCTGGTGATGTGAGCTTCTCTCGACCAAACAAACAAATGTGTGCAGCAATCACTCTCGATGAGCCCGACTTCCATGCAGAATACGATAAGGGCACAAACACTTGGACAGCGTCTTGGAAATGGGCAGGCGACCAGCCACCAGTGTCATTGCGGAATCGACTTACAGAATATCCCCCTCCTGCGTGGCTTAGGGGGCAGTACGAGGCAGAACTTCAAGTGTGGCTGGATAATGGCTGGTTAGTTCCATACCCAGAGGATGAGCTCGGGCCCCCGCGGGGGCTAATTCCCCTGATAGCTGTCAGACAAGAGAACAAGCAGAAAGTTCGACCTGTTCTTGATTACTGGGAACTAAATGAATACGTTGACCCACACACTGCGGGGGCTGATGTCTGTGCTCATAAACTACGGGAGTGGCGGCGGCAGGGTGCGCAAGCAGCCATACTGGACTTGCGAAGAGCGTACTTGCAAATACGTGTTGAGAAATCGCTGTGGCCGTTCCAGACGGTGGTGATCAAAGGAACTCGCTATTGCTTGACCAGGCTAGGATTCGGCCTGAATGTAGCATCATGACAGCAATCATGCAGGCGATCCGGCGTCAAGATGAAGCGGTGCAACATGCGACATCGTCGTATATAGACGACATTTTTGTCAATGAGAGCCTCCTGTCTGCCCAGGCGGTCAAAGAACACTTTGAGCACTTCGGATTGTCGTGCAAGGAGCCGGAGCGGCTACAGGACGGGGCGAAAGTGCTCGGACTGCAGGTGAGCGGAAGTGCAGATGGCCTTCAATGGGGAAGGAGTGGTGAAATCCCGGAAATCCCATCTACCATCACACGTCGGAGCACGTTTTCCATTTGCGGAAAATTGGTGGGTCACTTCCCTGTGTGTGGGTGGCTCCGAGTGGCTGTAGCGGCCATAAAGCGATGGGCAACTTCTATGTCAACTGAATGGGACGATGAGGTGCATGATCCTGCCCTGCGAAGCATGCTGATGGAAGTTGTGGCCAGAGTGACCAATGATGACCCTGTACGGGGGAGCTGGTGCGTCGATGGGAGTGAATTTACAGTTTGGGTAGACGCCAGCTCACTTGCCCTTGGCGTTGCTCTGGCGGTCGACGGAAGGATAATAGAAGATGCCTGCTGGCTTCGGCCGGAGAATGATGCCAAGCATATAAACATAGCTGAACTCGATGCTACACTGAAAGGAGTCAATCTAGCGCTTCAGTGGCAGGCTAGAATCCTTCACATCATCACGGATTCCACGTGTGTGCATCGGTGGATGACCAATGCCTTGAACGGAAAAGCACGTCTGACAACGAAGGCGTCGGCCGAAATGTTGATCCGGAGGTGGCTTGCTACCCTAACCGAAACCACTAAGGAATACGACTTGGTCATAGATGTGACACTGGTGCAGTCCTGTTTGAATCAGGCGGATCGTCTGACCAGAGTGCCACGCAGTTGGCTAGACCTGCCAAAAGAAGTGAACGAGTCAGCACCTGTAAATTGTGCTGCAGTGGGACATAGACTCAGCCCGGAGCATATTAATGATGTCCATTGCCAAAGCGGGCACCCCGGTGTAAACCGAACGCTTTACTTCGCCAGATTGGTTGACCCCTCTGTGTCTCGGAGGGCTGTGAAATCTGTTGTGGGAAGCAGCAACACCTGCCAATCGATCGACCCAGCACCTGTCCGGTGGAAGAAGGGAATACTCAGTGTGAAGCGTAATTGGGATAGGATTGCGATGGACATAACGCATTTCAACGGGAGGCATTTTTTGACGCTTATCGACTGTGGACCATCTAGGTTTTCATTGTGGCGGCCCCTTCGCCGGCAGGACGCGGCTGCCATTATCCATGAGTTGGAAGGTGTGTTCCTCGAGCGTGGCCCTCCTTCTGAGATACTCACCGACAATGGCCCCGCTTTTGTTAGTGAGCCGTTTAAACAGTTTGCAGATGGCTGGGGTGTCCATCTGCGTTTTCGGTGTGCCCATGTTCCCAGTGGAAACGGGATTATTGAGCGCAATCACAGAACTGTTAAGACAATCGCAGCGCGGAAGGGTTGTGCGGTACCTGAAGCAGTCTATTGGTACAACGTCACCCCTAAGGACGATGTTTCACCCTCCACCGCGCCAGCCAATGCGCTACATACATACCATGTCAGGGTGAGAGGTTTGGAGAGCAGCTCACTACCCGAACCGGAGCCACCACAAAAGAACATAAAAGAGGGAGATGTCGTCTGGGTTAAAAAACCCCGAGGCCAGTGCACGACTCGCTACGGAACCAGTCATGTCACTGAAGTGATCAGCCCACAGGCGGTGCGAGTTGATGGAGTACCTCGTCATATTAAAGACTTAAGATCAGTATTCCAAACGCAGCTGCCGCTTGACGAAGATAGTGAAATTGAATCCGTGACCAGCGACCCATCATTCTGGTTCATGACGGCTTCAACGCACAGCGACACTGAGAGTGGTAGCCTTCAAAGTACTGACCCTCCTGCTGATGATGAAGACCCGGACAGTGATACTGCGATGCTCAGCTTTAGGTTCGCCGACCTTCGTGTCACAGAAGACAGCGCAGACGATGATGAAGCCCCGAATCCCCCTCTCCGAAGAAGCACTCGAAGAAAAAGGCCACCGCCTCCCTGCTCTTTCTGTGATAATGAGATCAGGGGGGAGTGTGTAATAAATTGCGAACAGACGGGCTTACCTGACAAACGCTCGAGGTGTGCACTCTTCAAAGCGGGCACGTCCAAAGAAAAAGCAAGATGGCGGCGGCCGGTTAATATTGCCAAGTAATCACGCAAAATCTCATGTTCTCTCGCACACACAAGAGTTCAGCTTAGCATAAAAACGGGTCACTGTGAGCAAGAAGGGAGAAGGAAAAACGTAGTCAAGACAAAGACGACGCTTCTGACGACTGAGAAGAAAAAAGAAGAAAAAGAGCAAGAAGTAGAAGAGGAAGAAGAGAACGATACATGAGAAGACGAGGTGTGTGCGGTTTTGAGTAAATCGAAACAGACAGAAAAAAAACCTCTGATTACAAGAATCAGCACTAATATTGAATACTAATACTATTACGCAAAGAAAAGGCTTCTACCATTTAACCCCTAGCATAGGGAAAATAATAATCAAAGAGCAAAATATCAAAACAGATCCTGGCTAACCGTTTTTCCTTAAATACCAACGTAATAGATGCACTGAAACTAAAGCTGCTTTCAGGACTGCCAGCAACCACTGTAAAGAGTAATAAAAAATGCAAGAGAATTATATGCTCAATCCATTAAATCCAAAGTAGCTGAGCAGCGGCTTGGTTCCCACCAGTTTTGGCAAATAGCAAACAGGATCCTGAACAGAAATGTGCGTTCTATCCAAACCATTATCAATGGACCAGAGGTCATCTCGACAGCATCCGACAAGGTCAAACTATTTACCAAGAACTTTGCGGCAAATTCTACCCTGTGTGACGAAGGCCATCAACTCCCTGTATTCCCTCCTATAACAGACAACACGCTATGCAACATAAAAATATCTGTGCATGAGGTCGCCAAGCTAATCAAGAACCTTGACTCCAGTAAAGCAACTGGTCCTGACGGTATTCCAATTATAGTGTTAAAAAAATTACAACCAGAACTTGCTCCCATACTTACCAAACTGTTTAAGCATTGCCTTAAAGAGAAGTGTTTCCCAATACCCTGGAAAACCTCATCAGTATGCTCTATATGTAAGAATTCAAGTGATAATCATCTCCCTCTCAGTACAGACTAATAAGTCTCCTGTGTCATGAGTAAGTTGCTGGAATCCACAATAAATAGAGAGGTAGTCAACCACCTCAGCAGAAATAACCTTCTTAGCGACACGCAATATGGTTTCCATTCTGCTAGATCTACAGCAGATGTGTTACCGGATATATCTCATAGGATTAGGGAATCTCTCGACAAAGGCTTCATTTCTAGAGCAATTGCTCTTGACATATCAAAGGCCTTTGATAAGGTTTGGCATAAAGGCTTACTACACAAGATTTCCAGCTACGGTATAACTGGAAATGTTTTCTCGATCATTAAATCATTTCTCTCATATAGGCTCATAAGAGTAGTGGTTGATGGGCAGAAATCTGAGGCCCACAGTATTAATGCTGGAATCCCTCATGGGTCCATACTGGGCCCAACTCTCTTCCTGATCTACATCAATGATCTCCCAAAACACATACTAAAATCTTTCGTTGACATCTATGCTGATGACATGACTATCTATGGCAACACATCAAAGGCCGTAAATGATGATGTTCTCTCTAATTCTCTCTCCTCTGATCTTGAGCACGTGGTACAGTGGGGGAAGAGGTGGCTGGTTACTTTTAATGCATCTAAGACCAAGCTCCTATCTCTACATCATAGACGCTCTGATCCCCTTCTGGCATCAATTGAAATGGATGGCTCTCGTCTAGGGGAGGTCCCATGTTTTGATAAGCTTCTGGGTTTGACTTTTACTCCTGATCTTAAATAGAACACATACATCAAGTCTGTGGCCAAGGTCGCTGGGAAAATGGTGGGATACTTCTACCGCTTCAAAAGATATCTCACTGCTGATGCAATTCTCTAACTATATAAAAGCCAAGTACGTCCAAGGATGGAGTACTGCTGCCATATCTGGGCAAGAGCTGCTAAAAACAGCCTATCCTGCCTTGACAGAGTACAAAATAGACTTCGCGGCTTAGTGGGGGATGCCCTTTTCTCTTCCTTGCAACCTCTTTCCCACAGAAGAGACGTAGCGAGCCTATCTTTGTTCTATTGTTATTTCCATAGCAAGTGCTCGCCTGAGCTCCATTCTCGCCAATCTTTTTCCAAAAACACCTGACTAGCTGAAACCACCATCAATAATTTTCCCTACTCCTTATCTGTGCCTAAATCAAAACGTAGATTCCATAAACAAAGCATCTTTCTTAAAACTGCACGCCTGTGAAACTCTGTTCTGCTTGCCTGTTTCCCTCCCGAATTCACCCTGGATGTCTTCAAGTCCAACACAAACAAATTCCTGATGAACCGCCCCCTTAAGTAATGACACTTTATCTATTCTCCAATACTATTACTACATTATACCACTGATTACTGTACACACAATTACCCTTATCCTCGAGTGGCCCTTGGGTCTTGGTAAGTGGTGAACTCCATGTAAAAAAAAAAAAATAACGATAAGCTTACACGGTATTTGCTAGTTGGTTTTGGCCATTTAAGTTTGGAGAAAAAATTCTTACCGTAGGAAAAATGACTTCTGGTGAAGAAAAAAATGAACCCCTTTCCCTTTCTAAAACACTTGGTAAGTGTGTTCAATTATTAAATAATTGACAACGTTCGCGTTTTTTGCTGTAGATTTTGGAAGCAATTTTTTCCCGTCGCCAAATTACTATTGTAATAATTAATTCGCTGTTAATCCTTGCGTATCCAAATATCTGTTGAAATAACGAAGGTGTTCTGCCGTAAAGATTTTACGAATCTTTATCCCAATCACTTTTGGTGATTCTCTGCAGTGACAGTTTTTTCGAGTCCTTGTCGCCAATCTGTTGTGTCGTGGAACAACAGTGAAAATAAGAACAATCAAATCGAAGTTCGGTTAAGGAACAAATGTATTAACAATAATGTACAAAGATAGGAAAGCGTGTATATCTGCTGGGCACTCGGCTAACAGTTGAAGTGCAGTCGCATCTCTCTCACCGATGTTGGAATTACTAGCGCTATTTATAGTGCTAATCGGTGTAAATTCCTCTGTTCAAGGAAGGCCGGTATAACAATATATGTATATATATATATATGTGTATATATGTATATATATGTGTATATATATGCATATATATGTATGTATATATGTGCATATATATTTATATATTTATATCTCAGGTCATGTCATATGCTACTGGTACAATGTAACCCAGTACTACCTGCCTCATGGTCGGGTCACCGGCGACTAAACTGGTTCCCCCCACCAGACTTGTTTGGTGAGAAAGGCGGCTAGTTTCCCTGAAAGATTAAAAACAAGACCATTCAAAGGGCGAATGAACCCTTTTTCGGGGTCAATGGCCAACTAGCACCGTGTGTTTGTGTGTATGCATGTGTGTGCTGGGGTGGACGGGCTTCCGTAAGCTGTGGTGACGGCAAGCTTTCTAGGAGAAGCAAATCTCTGATTTAAAAAACCATAAAGCAAGAGACCAGTACCCACATTAAGCTGGTCTGCAGTTTAACTTGTTGCTGGCTATCTTGCTCTTACTTGTTGCTGAATCTGAACATTTTGAACCAAGAGGGAGACTTAGCTGTCGTACAATAATCTGTAACATCATCTGTGTACAAATACTCCCCCAGGCATTTGTCTATAAAAATGGTCCTGTGGCGATGGAAGTCATTCTGGGCTCGTGGACTTTAAGTGTCTGAGAGAGTGGCACTCGTCTGACAAGACCTTGCAATCATCATATATCTATATATGTATATATATGCAAACATATGTATATATATATGTGCATATATATCTATATATCTATATATATATATGCATATATATGCAAACATATGTATATATATGTGCATATATATCTATATATCTATCTATATATGCATATATATGCAAACATATGTATATATATGTGCATATATATCTATATATCTATATATATATATGCATATGCACGTTTCATTAAATAGCACAGATAACTCTTGCTTGTTTTTCTTGTAATCCTCCTTTTCTCGTTGTCGGACCATTTTCCGAACGTTTTTTCCGAGTGAAAAAAGGAATTTCCCATAATCGTGACGTTTTCGACCTCCATGTGTCATCCTCAGGCGAGTAGTAAAAAATAAAAAATGAAATAGAAATAAAAGTCGACACCAATAAATTTACTACTCACCCATACAAAAAAGTAAGGAATCATATCTTCTTAATTACAAAAGCGAATGCCCTGATAGATACAAAATAGCTGTCGGAAAAAATCTCATCTACAGAACTAAAAGTAATTCCTCTACTAACGAAATATTCTATAAATCACTTTCGAACGTAAAACAAACTTTAATTAATAACGGCTTCCCAAACTACATAGTTGACCAGCAGATTAGACACTTTTTAACTACCATTAATAATAATAAGAATAATAATCACGATAGCAGCGATAATAACATTGACATATATTATTGTAACCAAATGCATGGGAATTACAAATTAGACGAAAAAATAATAAAAGATATTATACACAAACATGTCATAACCACAGAAAAAAACTCTAAAATAAGATTTATTATTTATTACAAAAAATTTAAAACTAGCCAATTACTAATAAAAAATAACCCTACATCCGATGGCAGTATGCTGAAAACTAGAAATGCCGTGTACATCTTTAAATGTCCCATAGGAAAATGCGTCTCCAAAAATAATTCGTACATTGGCCTGACTCGAACCAGCATCTCCCGTCGTTTAACATGTCACCTGTCTTCCCCGAATAGTTCAATCTATCAGCACCTCATAGCACACCACACCCCTAAAAATGAGTTTAGAAACATATTAATAAATACCACGGCCATTTTAACTGTCTCATATTGCGAGGTGCGCCTCCCGATCTTTGAGGCATTGTTAATCCACATTAATAAACCAACGATTAACCAGACTAAAAACGAAACGGAGGGCACGCTCAAGTGCTTTTGAGTATTTTAATGATTTTAAGCGATTTTAATCGTCTTTCAATCATCTTTTAATCGTCTTTTCATTTCATCTCGCCATTTTCATTTTTCTATTTCATTTTTTATTTTTTACTACTCGCCTGATGATGACCAATGGAGGTCGAAAACGTTCGCGATTATGGGAAATTTCTTTTTTCACTCGGAAAAAACGTTCGGAAAATGGTCCGACAACGAGAAAAGGAGGATTACAAGAAAAACAAGCAAGAGTTGTCTGTGCTATTTAATGAAACGTGCATAAAATAAAAAATGCTGCCTAAATATACTAATATATGTATATATATATATATGCATATATATATATATATATATATATATATATATATATATATATATATATATATATATATATATGTACATATATATGCATATACGAGCAAACCGTTAATAAAACATGTTAAAAAGCACTTTGAAATGAGTTAAAAATATATTTAATCTGAAAAGGAAACACTAGATAAGTGGATAGTTCTTAATCCGCGGAGTTTCGAAGAAATACTTTCCTTCTCATCAGAGGGTAGGAATTAGCAAAATGCGGGATCGGATTTTGAATGCAAAAGTATTTGATGAAACAACAAGTAAGTCAAAGATCTTACTTGAAAACAAAAAAGTGAAGCAGAGGGAATATAGTGAAGAAAAAGGTGATTACACATGAATGGATAGTCTGGTGGAAGATAAATAATCCAGTGATGGTAAAATCACAAATGTATAACTTCAAAAAAGTTAAAAGAATTTCCATTTGTACAAGTAAAATCCAAGGAAATCCCGTAATCGGAAGAAGATGGTCCATAATAATCCAAAGGCAGAAATCCATGGAATAATTAACAAAAACATGTGTACAAGGAAAAAAGGAAAAGATTCCAATAATATTAATAAAAGAAAAATAAGATATGCTTTTCACTATCCTGCCGAGACATAAATATAAATAAGAAAGATCAGGGAAGAAAAAGAGGAGAGAGAAAAAATATATATAAAAAAAAAAATATATATATATATATATATATATATATATATGTGTGTGTGTGTGTGTATATATGTATGTATATATATATATATATATATATATATATATATATATATATATATATATATATATATATATATATATATCTTCGATCCCGACCCGAAGGCTAAGAACAACAGAAAAAAAAGGCAACCTTATTTTCTATTTGTTTAAAAAGAAAATACAATTTTCTTAAATATGGGTCGTGGAATTGCATTCACTATCAAAATATCTAGCCTATTTGCATACTCTTTTAAACATTCATTTTAATTAATTCCCTATTAGTTTATTCGGTTTTCTTATGAGATGATCATCTTTAGTTAACTATTACGTGTAATTATATTAATGCAGATATTCTACATAATTTATACTTGTATAATATTTGCGTAAAAAGTATAGTAAACACAAAACTGTTTCCATATTAGTCTTCGCGCGAAAGAGCAGGACACAAAATGTTTTCGATAATAATAATAGAATAATAAGAAAGACTTTCGCTGGCGAGGACTACTATTGGCCGTAACCAGCGATAAAGTCTTTTTGAAATTTTCATCTTTATTTTTCTCGTTGTGTACTGAATATTTGTTAATGAAACCTGTATGATATATTTTCCTTATTAAATTTTAAAGATTTTCTACTCTGAAAAAAGTTTTAAAAATTTAATCTAAAAAAGTTATTTTAAAGTTTTTGTTAAAAAAATTCAGATTTTAACATTATTCAGACCTGTATTACAAAGAGGGAGTTGCAAAAAATGAGTTGTAGTGTGAGAAAAAATACAAACTGAAACAGAGAGAATATTCAGACCTGTAATAATACAAAGGAGGTTGCAAAAATGAGTTGTGGTGTGAGGAGAAATACAAACTGAAACCGAGAGAATATTCAGGCATGTAATAATACAAAGAGGGGGTTGCAAAATGAGTTGTGGTGTGAGGGGAAATACAAACTGAAACAGAGAGAATATTCAGGCATGTAATAATACAAAGAGGGGGTTGCAAAAATGAGTTGTGGTGTGAGAGTAAATACAAACTGATATAGAGAAAAGAAGAGTTTAAAAATATAATCTTAAAAAGAGAAGATACAAGTTAGAAAAGATTATATATACGTATACATAAATGTACAAGTTAGAAAAGCATTTCATCCAAGCCATGAAAATTGTTAAACAAAATGTTTTTACTATACTTTAAAAAAAGGTACAAGATTCAATTTGAAATCTATTTATCTTCAAAGTGACCTTTTATAAATTTTAAAGTAAAGTATAAAAATTTAATTTAAATTGAATCAAAAGATTAACTTGGATTTATTTTATGTAATATACATTCTGTTGAACTTTAATAAAAAAAAGTCATTGAAAATTTTATATCTATATCATTAATTGCTAGATGAAAGATAATGTTTTTAAATTGCAACAAAATGTACCTTACATAAAATAAATCCAAGGTAATTTTTTGATTCAATTAAAATTAAATTTAATTAATTGAACAATTGCTATGCCTTGGATGAAATGCTTTTCTAACTTGTATATTTATGTATACGTATATATTTTTGTTTAACAAATTTTGCATACCAAATTCCTCCTAGAGTCTTTGGTCTACAGACAGCAAACTCCGCCAAGATTTTTTGGTCTACAGACAGGAAACTTCATATATAAGGTATTTAAATCCATGCAAAACTTTATATTTGCATTTTACCCGGGAAAAATCGGCGCAAAAGTGTGAAAATTAAAAAAGAAATTTGCCAGGTGAAGGTCGAACGCCGGCATTATGAATGTATAATGTAGTAGCTATTGGTTCATATCTTAATTTTTAGCCTTGCATTATAAATAGCCCATTCATTGACGACAGAGGCAAAAATAAATCGTGAGTTGAACGTTTTGGTTTCGATACTCGAAAGGTTTCGATACTTAAGTCTACAGACTCGAAATTTGATATACAAGGTACTGAGATTTGGAAAAATATTTGTAAGGTGTTTTCAGCCAGAAATTTGGCTGTTAAGGGGTCAAAGTTCAACGATTTGACTTTTGAGAACCCTACCAAACTCCTCAAACAATTTTGGGTCTAAACACTTGAAATTTTAGATATAGGTTTCTTGGACATGGATCTAACTTAATAACTTGCTTTGAGCATAAAATAATAAATGTTAAGGGGTCATAATAGGGGCAAAGTTAAAAAAAATTTGACCTCTGCGGTCTCTACCAAATTACTCAGACAATTTCTGGTCTAAACATTTGAAATGTTCTATTAAGGGTATTAAAAGATAGGGCAAGTTTTTAATCGGTTTGAGTCTAAAATTTGAGCTACGAATATATAAATGTATGTTTGTATGTCTGCCTAAAACTTTCGACAGAGGCGACGGATTTTCACAAGATCAGTATCGTTTGTTTTAATGAAGCTCGACCCTTCAGGCGACAAATACTGAAAAATTGGCTAAAAAACATTAATTTCTTCATCCACAACTGGACACTTTTCAGCAGGGAGGGGTCGCTTTTTTTCGCCGATATTTTCGAAAGTCATCCTCACTTTTTGATTAATGCCTTAATTTAGACCCACGTCACTTCCAGTTTGCCGGTGGTCGTAACAGCAAAGACGTTGCGTTTTTTCCAGTTCTTTTCCTTCTTCGCAGTACGGATTCAAGCCTGCCTTCGTACAACTACTACTTATATATATATATATATATATATATATATATATATATATATATATGTGTGTGTGTGTGTGTGTGTGTGTGTATGCATATATATATATATGTATAAATATATGTATATATATATATGTGTGTGTGTGTGTGTATGCATATATATATAAATATATGTATATATATATGTGTGTGTGTGTGTGTGTGTATATGCATATGTATAAATATATGTGTATATATATATGTATAAATATATATATATATATATATATATATATATATATATATATATATATGCATATACTAGCATGGGTGCCCGGCGTTGCCCGGTTGTTTGGAGGTGTATACTGAGCAAAAAAAAAGGTCATTTTTTTTAACTTTGGCCCCTATTATGACCCCTTCACATTTATCGCTTTGGGCTCAAATCAAGTGACTAAGTTAGATCCATGTGCAAGGAACATATATCTAAAATTTCAAGTGTTTAGACCCCAAATTGTTTAAGGAGTTTGGTAGAGTTCTCAAAAGTACAATCGTTATTGTGTAGGGAAATGTACGCAGACAGACACACAGACAGACACGTTCACTTTTATAGATATGTGCATATGTATATGTACATATATATATACAGTGCCACGCAAAAGTATTGGGTACATTAAATTTTTATTCATAACTTTAATTAGGGTTCAAGATTTTACCTAAAATTTGGTCAGTATATTCCTATTATCATTCTAACTAATATAACAATTACAAAATATATTCCTATTATCATTCTAACTAATATAACAATTACAAAATTAAAGTTAGAAAGTTCATATTAAAGGAAAAATATAAATCAACTAACGCAAAAGTATTGGATAAATTGATTTAATATTTGGTTGCATAGCCTTTATTTCGTTCAACAGCTTCCAATCGCTTTCTATAGTTTCAAACTTGTTTTTTTGCAAAGATATGCAGATATTTTGCGCCATTCTTCTTTGCAGAACTGTTCTAGTTGTTGAATATTTTGTGGATTCCTCTTGTGAATATTAACCTTCAATATTTTCCATAAGACTGACTGGGCCAAATCAGAACGTCAATTCTGTTATTTTTAAGCCATTTATTGGTTAGTTTGACAGTATCATTGTCCTGTTGAAACACGAAATTGCTGTTATGTCCCAACAAATCAGCAGATTTCTGGAGGTTTTTCTCCAAAATCTCCCTGTACATACGTCCATTCATTCTACCATTGGACCTTTGGATGAAAAAAAAAACCCATAGTATAATAGAACCACCGCCAAACTTTACCGTAGTAATGGTATTCTTTTTGTTATAGGCGGTGCCATTTTACGCCATACATGTGTTGCTGTGTTTCTTCCAAAGATTTCGATTTTTGTTTCGTCTGACCAGATTACCTTGTTCCCAAATTCTTGGGGTTGTTCCCCATATGTATAAACATAATTCAATCGTGATCTGACATGTTTAAGCTTCAATAACGGAACTTTTCTTGGGGACATTGATACAAAACCTACACGATTTAGAACTCTACTAATTGTATCCTAGCTCACATTAATCCCAGCTTCTCTGAGGTCGGTTTGAATTTCACCACAAGTAAGAAAAGTTTTTTTTTGTACCTTTCTGCTTACAAACCTTGATTTTTTTTCCTTTAATTTCCTTGGCCGACCACATCTTGGAAGATTTGCAACAGCTTCACCAGGGTTTTTAAACTTTCTAATAATGTTTCCACCTCTATTCAGTGGTAGATTAAGTTCCCTTGATATTATTCGATACCCTTTTCTTTCTTTGTGCTTATTAATGATTTTTTGACGAATGTCTATTGACAACTCTTTAGTTTTAGGCATTTTTATAAATGAACTCGTTGACTTTTAAAGAGTGAGCCCAAACTGGAAGAATTTTATAAAATTATATTAATATAAAGCTCTCTGATTAATCAATGATAACTCGTTTGCATTATTGCAACACGCTAAGCAAAAGTCATTTAAATTTATTTCAGAAAATTTTTTTTTAAAAGTGTATCCAATACTTTTGTGTTTGTTAATTCATATTTTTCCTTAAATATAAACTTTATAAACTTTGATTTTGTAATTACTACTCCAAATATAATTTAGAATAGTAATATACTGACCAAATTTTAGGTAAAATCGTGAACCCTAATTAAAGTTATGAAGAAAAATGTAATATATTCAATACTTTTGTGTGGTACTATATATATATATATATATATATATATATATATATATATATATAGAGAGAGAGAGAGAGAGAGAGAGAGAGAGAGAGAGAGAGAGATGTCTCGTGTTGCGGGGTTCAAATCGTTCGACTGGTATTAATCGTGACACTCTGCACTGAAGATTCCCGAAAGGATGAAACACTAGTGTCTGTAGGTATTTAATTATCATAGTAAAAAAAATAATTAAATATGTGTGTGTGTGTGTGTCTGTGCGTGTGTGTATATATATATATGTATATATATATATATGTATATATATACGGCGTGTGTTTGTGTGTATGTATGTGTGTGCTGGGGTGGAGAGGGCTCTTGCAAGCCGTGGTGAAGGCAACCTTTCTAGGAGAAGCAAATCTCTGATTTAAAAAACCATAAAGCGGGAGACCAGTACCCGCATTAAGTTGGTCTGCAGTTTAACTTGTTCCTAGCTCTCGTGCTCTTGCTTGTTGCTGGATGTACACATTTTGAACCGAGAGAGAGATTTAGCTGTTACACAAAGCTAAAACTCTGTAACATCATCTGTGTATAGATGCGCCCTCAGGCATTTATCTATAAAAATGGTCCTGTGGCGATGGAAAAGTTGTGACACGTGGAGGCTTGAAATGCTGGAAGCATGTAATAATTGATCTCAATGACCGTCTTCAGTGCCATGCCTGCTCGAGCGTGTAAATTCACCGGTAGGACTAAAAAGTAAACAAAAAAAACGTCATTTTTGGGCTCATGGACTTTAAGTGTCTGAGGGAGTGGCACTCCTCTGACAAGACGTTGCAATCATCATATATATATGTATCTATATATATATATATTTATATATATATGTATATGTATATATACAATATTTATTATGACACTATATATACATATTTCAAGGTCGTACCATTGGTTTCGATACACCGAAAACAGTAATAATATACTCTGGAAAATCGGTATAATCTCTTCGGCGACAAAGAAAAATCTGGAACTAATGTAAAATGAACGAACATAGAAGAAACGCTAGACGAGCGTTTAAGACTCAGAATTTCATATTTAAAAAATATCGTTTTAAAAACGACGCTAATAGATTATGATTATGGAAGAAAGAAAGGAAGAAAGTGTGTGTGTGTGTGTGTGCGTGTGTGTGTGCGTGTGTGTGTGTACGCGCGTGCGCGTGTGTGCATGCATAGCGGGGAAGGGGGTGCTATGGAAAACTCTCTAAAAAATATAAACGTCCTGTTAAAGCCATATCAATAAATAAAAGTAGGACAATTAACGGTAATAAATAATGAGAAAGGCATGAATATATTAATATGATTTTTAAAAATTTTAAATTATTTAAATTAATTAAATTAATTAAATTAAATAAAATAAGGATAAAGATTAATAAGGTAAATTTAATAAATAAATAAAAAATAAGAACTTTAAAAGAATTTTTAATTTTTTTTTTAAATATTAATATTTTAATTATGAGAGAATAATAGTGAATGGAGAAATTTAAGATAATTAAAATAATTAAAGGAAATTAATCAATATTAAAAGACTTAACAACTATCAGATGCGACGGTTGTGGGGGGGGGAGGAAGGGGAATAGTTTCTCTATAAAGGTTATCCTTATTATTGGGGGGGTTTATATGGTAAAGTTAAGGATATTAGGTGGTGAGAAAGGTTGAGATATGAGTAGAAGAGAGTTGGTTTGGAGTTTAGAATGAGAGGTGAATGTGGAATTTAGGTGTCTATGCGTGAATAGGGTGTCTTTGTGTAAATAGGGTGTGTGATAGTAAGGAGGTAAGGTGGCGAGGAATGTTGAGGTATGATTAGAAGAGAGATGGTTTGAGGTTTAGAGTGAGAGGTGAATGTGGTATTTAGGTGTCTATGTGTGAATTAGGAGTCTTTGTGTAAATGGGGTGTGAATCGGTTAAGTTATGCTGTTGTTAGGCCATTTGGCGAGGAGGAATTTTCTTTTGTGGGGACATTGTCTGAAGATTTCGTTTTTAATATTCATACAGGCTATGGATGGGTTATTGATAGCCTGAAGGATCCTAAATTTTTCAGTAGTGCAAAGTGAGCAGGTCTTGGAGGTTGGGTCGTAAGATTTTTTAATATCCATGATCGACCATTTTATTTTATATGGGGTATTAGATTCTTTAAGCGACCAAATCTTGGTGGCTAAAGATGTGTCAAATTTCTTTTGGGGATATTTGAAAGTGGAGTTATGTGCATACAGCCTCTGCTTGAAGGTACCCTGAGTCATTCCAATGTAGATTTCTTCTTTACCTGGGTTATTTTCAGGAATGACTTTGGCCTGGTAAACGATAGATTTGATTGTGCAGCCTCCCCCCAGAGGACAGGTATCTCCTCCCCTGCATGAGCAGCGAGGGTTAGGGGGGTTAATAGGGGTTGGGGGTTTAGATGTCAGGATAGAGCCGACTGAGGGACAGCAGGAATAGCTAGTATGTATATATATGTATATATATATATGTATATACATGCAAATACATGTATATATATATGTATATATATATGTATATATATTGCATATATATGTATATGTATATATATATGTGTGTGTATTTAAATAAATATATATGTATATATATATATATGTATATATATATATGTGTTTGCATATATACTTGTATATATATGTATATATATGTGTGTATATATGTGTATATATATGTGTGTATATATGTATATATATATGTGTGTATATATGTGTGTGTGTATATATGTATATATATGTGTGTATACATGTATATATATATATGCATATATTTATTTACCAGTGGTGAAAAAACCGGACTAGAGTGCTCAATGTGTAGTCAGAGCAGTATATAGGAAATTTATTACTGTGAGTCCAGAATGAGTTTACAAATTGTTTCAGCTAGAGGAAAATCCTCAAAGAGAGGAAAAAATCCAACTAGCATCGTCAGAATTCATAGATGGACTAAGTTATAAAGTCAAATAAGAATTGAAAAATCGTAGATAAAGGGGAGTTAGAAAAGAAGGGGGAGTGGTAGGGAGAGGACGTTGGAATATAAAGTAGTAGGAGTGTATGCAATAAGAGAAGGGGTTATAATTAAATATTAATTATGTGTAAATTCTTATATACGTTTTTTTTTTAGTTTATAACGGTTTAAACTTAAAAGACGCTACTTTTATTTATAACGGCATAAGTAACAGTTAATTTAAAGGATCACCATGGCAACAGGTTGGAGAGTTAATGTTAGTGTAGGAACGGGTTGAAAGTGGGGTTTAAAGTGATTTAGCCGGGCGGGGAGAGATTGAAAGATATTTATTGTTTATAAAATGGAAAGAAAAAGAAAAGGAAAAATAAGTTAATGAATTATACTTTACAGGTTTATTTTGATAGTATAATGATAGGTAAGAGTATCAGTAAGTAAATAAAATAAATTAAAAATTAAAATATTAGTAAATAATAGTTAATGGTAAGTAAATAAAATACCATTTTAAATAAAGTTTACCATTTTGATTACCTTGGTAACTTATTGTAATTTTTATTTTTATAAGCTCCCATCTGGTTGAGCTTTTTATTCTTTCCAGATATGTTTGAAAAGGAACACATTCCCCTGTCTGCCAAAAATATCCCTATCCCTACCCAACAAGAATATATACACAAATTTGTTCTAGCTTTGAACACTTTCCTAAAAAATATAAGGTGGAAAGCTTACCACCATGACTTAAACATTAATAATAAGCTTAAAGCGCCTTTTTCGTCTAAAGACATTCTTCACCCAGAAACTTTAACAAATGGGCTCCCTATAAACTCTCAAAGTGAACAAAAGAAAATTGAAAGATTGGCTACCAAATTTTACGGACTAAAAACCACTGCCCACCATAAATATAATCCTTACCTTGAGGAGTTCGAAAATTCCATGTAAAACTTAGTCAAAAAAATTAGATTTAAGAAACAAAAACACTGTACAACCCAGTTACCCGAAAAATAAATAATTTTGCCAAAAAAGTCAATAAGAATAAACATATAGTTGTCCCTGCAGACAAGACTAAAAATTACTATAAACTTGACTATCCTACATATAAAAACTTATATATAAAGAGCTTAATAAATCTTATAAAATAGTCCCCCGCAGCCTTTTAAATTCTATTAATTCTGAAGCTAAATCTTTACTGACTTCTATGAAATTCATAACTCCACTGAAATACTTTCTCCGGGTACCCCTAGATTCACCCTCAAAGACCATAAACCTAATTTGTATGATAACTCTCCATTAGATTGATCTGCCCATCTAGCTCTGACTTGGGTGCGGTAAGCAAAAACATCTTAGATAGAATTATCCCCTCTATTAAAGAAAAAGTTAGCTTCCCCCTTTGGCAAAATTCGAATTCTGTAATTAATTGGTTTGTTCCCCTTAAAAATAAACACCTCCTTAACTTCATAACCTTTGACATCAACAATTATTATCAATCAATTTCACCGATCCTCTTAAATAAGGCCCTAATCTTTGCTAAAAGAAATTTTGACTTAACTCATTTGGAAATTAAATTAATTCTCCTAGCCAGAAAATCCCTTATACAATTTAACAATAAGTTTTGGACTAGAAAAGATACCCCTAATAATTTTGACATCTTAATGGGTGCTTCCGACTCTGCTGAGGTTATAGATTTAGTGGGACTCTTCTTACTGAAAGAACTGAAATAACACTTTAAACATATCCAAGGGGGCCTTTATAGAGACGATGCTCTATTTACAACAACAGCCAGGCCAAGAGAGTACAATAATACAATTAAAAAATTACATAACTTTTTTTAATAATTTTGGCCTTTCTATAATTATTGAACCAAATAAAAAAACTTCAGATTTTCTAGACATTACACTTAATCTTAATACTGAAACTTACAGCCCCTATCATAAACAAAACCTTACGCTTTTATACGTCCATAAATCTTCTAACCACCCCAATTCAATTATAAAATCTATAGTACCATCCGTCTCTAGAAGAATTTCTACGCTTTCAGCCGATAAAAAACCTTTAATGAAAATGCTACTTTCTTCAATAATGCCTTAGGGAATTCAGGATACAATGAAAAGATTCAATATAACCATTATGCTCCACCTGTATGCCGTCTTAAATCTGTAATCACACACAATATGACTCGCAAGAAACCAGTTCAAATAACAAGATCTGCTGCTATCAATAGCAATGGTCCACTCCACAAATATAATCCGAACCAACATACTAATCGTAATACTTCTAACCCACCCTGTCGCACTAGGAGAAAGAAAAATATTTGGTTTAATCCTCCATTTAGCGGAAATGTTAAAACTAATATACCTAAAGAATTCTTCAATATTGTAGAAAACTCTTTCAAATACCCACACAGATATAGTTCAATTTTTAATAAAATCTCAATAAGAATTTCTTATTCTACTATGCCTAATTTAGCACAAAGAATCTTAGTATCTAATAACAAAGAAATTAAATCAGCCCAAAAAATCCCTTTCCCAATCCAACCAAAAAGAAACTGCAACTGTATTAACAAACATCTTTGCCCACTCAATAATGATTGCATCCATAAAGATGTAATATATTCATGTACAATTACAGAGCTCCCACGCAATTCTCCCATAATAGACAATAACATTTTGCCACCAAATTATCCTTCCTCCGATATAATTATTAATCCAACAAACGAATCAACCAGCCCCTCTATTTTCAATCATACAACCAGCTATAATAATAATAATAATAATAATAATAATAATAATAATAATAATAATAATAATAATAATAATAATAATAATAATATTTTTCATAGCAGCCATCCTAACACTGATAACACTAATTATCCCCTCCAAACCAATCCTGCTACAATTACTGTCCTACCCTCTGTTCATCAAAATGAACAAAATTTAAATTCTCTTCCCAGTATTAATCAACAAATTAATATTAATTCTCGACCCCGAGCATAAAACATATACATATATAGGTGCTACTTCAACTTTAATAAAGAAAAGAATTTCAAACCACACTTCTTCTTTCAATAACCAAAATTCAAATAATAACCAGGGAACTTCTCTAACTACACTGGTTAAAAAGCTTAACTCTGCCAATACCCACTTTTCAATTAAATGGACCATCCTAAAAAAAGTTAAGTCTTACACTCCAGGATCTAAGTCTTGTCACCTCTGTACATCTGAAGCTATAACTATTATAACTTCCCCTCAAAGTAGTAATATAATAAACTCTAAAAACGAACTGATCTCCTATTGCAAACATATGTCCAAGTTTAAATATGGTAAATTTGAAATCACATAGCTATTAATTTAACCCTTCAAATATATATCTTTTCCCATAATTTTTTTTTTATAATCTTACCTTCTAAGCTTTTTATATTTTTAATTTTATTTGTTTTTCTTTATTTCTTTGGCCGGTTTTCCATCTGCTGTCTCCGTTTTATGGTATAAGTATACCTATTAATTAAATATATACATCAACCTACTCATTTTTATTCTATGTATTTGTTTACTTATATTTCACTATATGCATTCACATACACATTTATTTGCCTTATTCCGGAGTTTGTAGATACCGGCCTTTCCCTCCCCTTATTTTGTATGTAAGTATGTATGTTTTTGTTTAACTTGTATATGTTTTTGAATATGTGTATATATTTATGCATGCGTGTGTGTTTGTATATATATATGTATATATATATGTGTGTGTGTGTTATTGTATATGCATACATATATGTATATATATTTATATGCGTGTGTGTATGTATATACATGCATGTGTGCATTTGTGTGTCTGTATGTATATATATGTATGTGTGTATATATATAATTTTCTATTTTTCATTTATTTATTTTTTTATTTATTTACTTTCACTTTTTTTATTTTTATATATGTAACAGACGCCCCATTTCTTGAACTTGGCCATTATTTGTTCTTCTGATCAGTTTTCTTAATTTAATTCTGGGACTTTCACGTGCATATTTAAGCTGACCTAATTATTAACGCTAACTTTCGCGCTTTTTGTCTGGGTCAGTTTGACCTTGCTTTTCAAATTTATACTTTCACCGCTTTTTTTTTTTTTTTTAAACCTTAATTTGTTTAATTTATCCAGCCTTGACAGACGTGTTTTAAATTTTATCTCCAGTGCTTTTCTTTTAATGATTTGGAATTCATTCCATTTGCGCTTTTTTCCAAGGAACTCTGCCTTTTGGATTATTTTGGACCATTTGGAATTTACCCATTGGATTGAAATTTTAAATTCGACCGTTTTGGATTTACCATTTTTGGATTTTTACCCTTCACCGGACTATCCATTCACGTGAAATCTTTTTATCATTTTTCTTTTGCCTCCTGTTCCCCTTACCTCACCCTTTTTTAACCAAGTAAGATCTGTGACTTACTTGTAGTTTCATTAAATACTTTTATATGCAAAATCCGATCCTGCATTTTGCTAATTCCTGCCCTCTGATGAGAAGGAGAGTATTTCTTCGAAACTCCGCGGATTAAGGACTATCCACTTATCTTGTGCTTCCGTTTTTAAAATTAAATATGTTTTTAACTCTTTTTCAAGATGTCTTTTAACATGTTTTATTAATCATTTGTTCATATGCATATATATATATAAATATGCATATATATATATATATATATATATATATATATATATATATATATATATATATATATATATATACTTGCCTTACAATAATTCCTCCAGTTCTGCATTAGTAGGTAGCCGGCATTTCTTCTCATGTGCTAGAAAGAAAAGAAATGCTGGTCACCAACAGAACTCGATGAACCACTGCAAGGCAGGTGTGTTTTAACTCAAAACGCGGACAACGTATACTCGGCATATTACATACGTTGAGAAAAAAAATCTTACATCCGCTGTATTAAGAAGAAAGGTTCCAATTCATGGGCCGTGAAACTTTTGACAAATCTGCGGCTAACAACAACAACTACAGAATCCGAGGAATTATTGTTTCAACTTAAAATGCAGATAAACGTCCCTACGCACTTATGAAGCCTTGTATTGCTGTAAAGTATCGCAGATCATGAGTCGGGGGGGGGGGGGGTTCTGATTAATACAGTGGTGTTCGTTTATTTTCGATGAAATTTCTATTTTTTTGTAAATCATCTCGTTGGGAAGCCACTACAGTGCCTTCACGCAGTGACTTAGTCTAAAATACATCGTAGTCTACATTGCACTATTAATTTTATAAAATTATTTTTATATAATAACTTGAATTAAAGTTTAAAATGTAAAAGTTTCGAACATGCCTCTACTATTGATTTTATGAAAATATTTTATATAAAATCGCTTGATATAAAGTTTCAGATGCAAAAGTCAAGTATCATGATTCAATTGTGTTCTAAACAGAAACCTTCATTTTGAACACGCGAGTGTCTCATCAAATAATCTATTGTTGATTTTATTCGTTCCCTTTCTGCTTGTGTGCCGATAAAACTTAAAAATACTAAAAAGAACTAATAATTCAGAGGATATGTACCTAATATTGGAAAAAATTCACAAAAATCGGAGATATCTGAATTTTCATGAATTTTATCTCATAAACTAAATCAAATAAAATATATCCCACATTAGGCACACAGCGTAAGTGTGACCACATTCATAATAATCAGTAAATTAGTTTAGGAGTGAATCCTATATCTATATATCAAATTTTTTTTCCTTTGTGTTTCGTGTTTCGGCTATCTCCCTTTTATAACGTCGACCCGAGAATATCAATAACAGCACTCTTTACTTCAATTAAAATGGCCTTTTATTTATTGTGTATTTATTTGGCGTAATTGAATCGAATTAAATCTATTGTATCGAACATTCACTCTTACCGTCATCATCATCATCATCATCATCTTAATATTGGGCATATATATAACGTCGTCGTCGTCGTCGTCGTCATCATCATCATCTTAATATGGGGCATATATAAACCGAAACATACAAAAATAAACCTTCTTTCTATTCTTTATCACGCTTACGGTATTAACGTGATTCTCTCTGATCTAACCCACAAATAAGCCGGAATGTAAATATGAAGATACATCTTGCTACCCAACTTCCCAGTTAAGTTGCCCCCATTAAATATCGTATTATAGCAGCCCCCTTACGTCTTATACTTTGTTATTGCTGAATAAAATAAAAAAAAGATTAAAATAAAATAGAATAAAATAAAATAAATAATAATTTTGTTTGAGAACGCAACCCTGAAATTAGATAGAACTCATTCTAAGAGGACTACCCCAATCCCGGATCCAAACCAGGAGCTTCAAAGATCAAGTGTTTGACTAAGGATACTGATGCGACCTACGAAGTACCTTCAGTAAGTTTCCATACTTTTTCCTGTGGGTACTTTTATTGATAGTATATACATGAAACTCTTGTGTTTATCCAAGTAATCTTCTTCGGCTGCAATGCAACAACTTCTAGAAAGCCGATGGAAGTCCTCCTCTGTGAACCTCTCAATGACTATCATCTCAGTTAAATAAATAAATAAATAAATAAAGGACAACATCCAAGGTTTTCCTTTAACTTATGGAATAACCAAAAGTCACAGGAAACAAGTTCTGAACTTTAAGAGTGAGTGCCCACAAAGATACAAAATAGCCAAAATTAAAAATTTATTATATAACGCTAAAATGATATCATCCACAAGAAAGGCTCTACATTTACAAAAAGGCTCTACTCCTTGGAATTAAAAAACATTAAACAAGTATCTTTTCAAATATATTTCACTTTTGTGTCTATCCTTTTTTTCTTTAGAAGTTCCATGCATGTTAAATATAACAGAGCATATTCATATAAAAGAACAGTAAAGTCGCATTCCAAGATACAAATATTTGATATTCGTGCAAAACAGTTGCTTTAGTATGTTAAAATTTCGATACATTTTTTACAGATCTATTCAGAAAACTGACGTATTTTGCTCGATTGAAGTCCTTAACTGATGCTGTCACATGTCATGTCACATGTCACGTAGTCATTGTCGAGTCAGTTATTAACAACAGTCTTGAAAACATGCTGAAAACATTCAGTTTAACAAATGTGTTTTCTTTACACACTAGAGTCAATCTCATTTTTTTTCTAGATTAGTAATTCGCAAACTAGAAAAGCAGCAAAGGTATGCACCCTCTCCCCACTTACACAACTCAGTTACAAGTGGGTAATCTGAACCCTTGTTTTTTTTAAATGCATTTTTTAAATATGTATTTAATAAACTTAAGAGAAGCAACATTTAAAGAGGATCCGCCTCACTTTAAGCGATGGAGGAGAAGAAAGGGGGAGGGGAAGAAGTTATTCGTTATCTAATTGACTATGCCAAACGTCAATTTAGTGATTTAAAAAATATATTTATTTTCTTTCTTTGCGTTTGTTTTCTTTCTAATTGTTCTTTCTTTAATTGTTTTTATTTTTTTCTTCTTTCATTATTTCTAAAATAATTTTTCACAATTTTCTTCCTTTCCTTCATTCAATTTGAACAAGTTTCTTTCTCCATCTCTTCCTAATTCTCTTTGTTCTTTTACCGTTACATTTCTTTTTATAACTATTATTATAATAAAGATGAATCAACGTTTGTTCCCCTAAAGATTTTGCCTATAATTTCTAATTGCATGGGATATATATAAAAATCTAATGTATTTCTGGAATTGAGTTACGTTAGGAAAAAGTGTCACTCCATTTTAATTTTCCAGAGAAGTCGTCATTTACAATTATTATCCACAAAGATACATTACTAGTCTCTGTTTAATCTATTGCTAAGTACGTACTTAACTGAGCTCCAATTTCTGGTTCCGTTCAGTAATACATTTACAGCAAGAACTCGTCTTTTCTACAACCACAGCAGATAACTTTTCTTTTCTATCTCTGCTTACCAAAACCTAACGGATTTTCGATGAAAAAAATTTATTTCACAGAACACCAAATATGTGTAAAAAATTACAACAGGACTGCTTCCCAACTGACTATAACATGGTTGTTTTCCAATCTAGTACTCACAAATATTTGTTTAATAATAATCTTTGATACTCCAACTCTGCTCATCTCTGCCATAGTTACCAATAATGTTATTGTATTGTTCATTGTCTAACTGACAATCTCCTTAACTGTCATCTTTGAGTGACCTCCAACCTTTGATAGAGGTGATAAGTGAAAAAGTCTTACTAAGTTTATGTCTATCATTTTCACCCTCCCCAATTCTATATTATCTGTCCCCACTCTTATTTTATACAGTATCTAGCAACTCGCTTGCACACGCACACATACACACATGAAAAAGGGATAGCTAGAAGCGATATCTCTACTATGAGTCAAACTTAATAAAAATGATTAGAATAGTCAGTTATAAATAAAGGGTCATATAGCCACTAGCCGTAATGTTCATAGAGAGAGGGGGTGAAAGAGAAAGTAAGAGTGAATGAAGAGAAAAGGAAAAAATGCATTTAACTGGCTTTTCAAGCCCACTTTTTCCTGGTTTAAATAATTTTTAATATACTCAATAAGTGACACAATGGGTCACCTTTTTCAGTTATTTTATTTTATATTTTCTTTATTTAATCTTTCAATTTTCTAGTTATTCGTATAAATAAAACAGTAGATGTATGTATGTGTATGCCTATGTGTAAATATTTAACCGATAAACTTTTAAACCCCTGGTCACATAACACTGACATTAACAGAAAATACCAAGGATAGTTTATAACGATTAAAATCATTGTATCAAGTATTACGCGTACAGAAGTCGGCAAGTTGAAATGCAAAATGTTCATTTCAGCTTGCCGACATTTTGCGGAAGCACAAATTCATTTGTAGCTTGAAGTGGATTAATTTCAATAGCTCAAATGGTGGGGAACGCAAGTGTTTTGGGTTCGATTCCAGCTGATGGTTTTTAATTTTTGAAATCAATACTATATTTTAGGACCCAATATAATCTTACATAGAGAATTGGCTCTGCATTAATAAATACGAAGTCTGCATGAATTAAAATATCATACTTAAGCGTAGTTTACGATCAAACAAGGTCGTCCCAATTTTTTCTGATTTTCTAGCTTTTTTGTTTATGTTTTATTTCTAGCTTTTTTATTTATTTTTATTTCTAGCTTTTTTATTATTTATTTCTAGCTTTTTTATTATTTATTTCTAGCTTTTTTATTTTTTATTTCTAGCTTTTTTATTTATGTTTTATTTCTAGCTTTTTTATTTATGTTTTATTTCTAGCTTTTTTATTTTTTTATTTCTAGCTTTTTTATTTATGTTTTATTTCTAGCTTTTTTATTTTCTATTTCTAGCTTTTTTATTTGTTTTATTTCTAGCTTTTTTATTTTTTATTTCTAGCTTTTTTATTTATTTTTTATTTCTAGTTTTTTTTAATAAAACATAAATATGTTTTATTACTAGCTTTATTATTTATGTTTTATTTCTAGCTTTTTTATTTATTTTTATTTCTAGCTTTTTTTTTATTTCTAGCTTTTTTATTTATGTTTTATTTCTAATTTTTTTATTTTTTATTTCTAGCTTTTTTATTTATGTTTTATTTCTAGCTTTTTTATTTTTTATTTCTAGCTTTTTTATTTATTTTTTATTTCTAGCTTTATTATTTATGTTTTATTTCTAGCTTTTTTATTTATTTTTATTTCTAGCTTTTTTATTTATGTTTTATTTCTAGCTTTTTTATTTATTTTTTATTTCTAGCTTTTATGTTTTATTTCTAGCTTTTTTATTTTTTATTTCTAGCTTTTTTATTTATGTTTTATTTCTTGCTTTTTTATTTTTTATTTCTAGCTTTTTTATTTTTTATTTCGAGCTTTTTTATTTATGTTTTATTTCTAGCTTTTTTATTTATGTTTTATTTCTAGCTTTTTTATTTCTAGCTTTATTATTTATGTTTTATTTCTAGCTTTTTTATTTTTTATTTCATGCTTTTTTATTTATGTTTTATTTCTAGCTTTTTTATGTTTTATTTCTAGCTTTTTTATGTTTTATTTCTAGCTTTTTTATTTATGTTTTATTTCTAACTTTTTTATTTATGTTTTATTTCTAGCTTTTTTATTTATGTTTTATTTCTAGCTTTTTTATTTATGTTTTATTTCTAGCTTTTTTATTAATGTTTTATTTCTAGCTTTATTATTTATGTTTTATTTTCAGCTTTTTTATTTATTTTTATTTCTAGCTTTTTTATTTTCATTTCTAGCTTTTTTATTTATGTTTTATTTCTAGCTTTTTTATTTTTTATTTCTAGCTTTTTTATTTATTTTTTATTTCTAGCTTTTTTATTTTTTATTTCTAGCTTTTTTATTTATGTTTTATTTCTAGCTTTTTTATTTTTATTTCTAGCTTTTTTATTTATGTTTTATTTCTAACTTTTTTATTTATTTTTATTTCTAGCTTTTTTATTTATTTTTATTTCTAGCTTTTTATTTATTTTTATTTCTAGCTTTTTTATTTATGTTTTATTTCTAGCTTTTTTATTTTCATTTCTAGCTTTTTTATTTATGTTTTATTTCTAACTTTTTTATGTTTTATTTCTAGCTTTTTTATTTATGTTTTATTTCTAGCTTTTTTATTTTTTATTTCTAGCTTTTTTATTTATTTTTTATTTCTAGCTTTTTTATTTATTTTATTTCTAGCTTTTTTATTTTTTATTACGAGCTTTTTTATTTATGTTTTATTCCTAGCTTTTTTATTTATGTTTTATTTCTAGCTTTTTTATTTCTAGCTTTTGTATTTATGTTTTATTTCTCGCTTTTTTATTTTTTATTTCTAGCTTTTTTATTTATGTTTTATTTCTAGCTTTTTTATGTTTTATTTCTAGCTTTTTTATTTATGTTTTATTTTTAGCTTTTTTATTTTTTATTTCTAGCATTTTTATTTATGTTTTATTTCTAACTTTTTTATTTATGTTTTATTTCTAGCTTTTTTATTTATGTTTTATTTCTAGCTTTTTTATTTATGTTTTATTTCTAGCTTTATTATTTATGTTTTATTTTCAGCTTTTTTATTTATTTTTATTTCTAGCTTTTTTATTTTTATTTCTAGCTTTTTTATTTATGTTTTATTTCTAGCTTTTTTATTTTTTATTTCTAGCTTTTTTATTTATTTTTTATTTCTAGCTTTTTTATTTATGTTTTATTTCTAGCTTTTTTATGTTTTATTTCTAGCTTTTTTATTTATTTTTATTTCTAGCTTTTTTATTTATTTTTATTTCTAGCTTTTTTATTTATTTTTATTTCTAGCTTTTTTATTTATGTTTTATTTCTAGCTTTTTTATTTTTATTTCTAGCTTTTTTATTTATGTTTTATTTCTAACTTTTTTATTTTTTATTTCTAGCTTTTTTATTTATGTTTTATTTCTAGCTTTTTTATTTTTTATTTCTAGCTTTTTTATTTATGTTTTATTTCTATCTTTATTATTTATGTTTTATTTCTAGCTTTTTTATCTATGTTTTATTTCTAGCTTTTTTATTTTTTATTTCTAGCTTTTTTATTTATGTTTTATTTCTAGCTTTTTTATTTTTTATTTCTAGCTTTTTTATGTTTTATTTCTAGCTTTTTTATTTATGTTTTATTTCTAGCTTTTTTATTTTTTATTTCTAGCTTTATTATTTATGTTTTATTTTTAGCTTTTTTATTTATTTTTTATTTCTAGCTTTTTTATTTATTTTTTATTTCTAGCTTTTTTATTTATGTTCTATTTTTAGCTTTTTTATTTATGTTTTATTTCTTGCTTTTTTTTATTTCTAGATTTTTGTATTCTTTATTTCTAGCTTTTTTATTTATGTTTTATTTCTAGCTTTTTTATTTATTTTTTATTTCTAGCTTTATTATTTATGTTTTATTTCTAGCTTTTTATTTTTTTATTTCTAGCTTAAAAATTTTTTTTTCGTTAATTAAAGAAAAACTTTTTTCATTTTCGTTTTTCATTTTCATTTAGATGCTGTCCTTTCTTTTCTTTCTAATAATGCTTCTTTTTATTTCTTTCTCATCGATTTCTTTCTCTCCTTTTGTTTGTCCCATGATTTGTTGATAGTTTTCGCAAATTAAATATCTTTGCTTTATTTGACTTTTTATTTCACTTAAAACCTTTATTTCCTTTTCTGTAAATAATCCCGTTTTTCCTTCTCTCATTTAATTCTTTTATATTAAAAAGAAAATGTTTTTCTTCTTTTTTATTTTTGAAACTCAAAATGTATTTGACCCACTTCTTCCTTTTCTTGTTTTTTTTTCCATTTCAAATATCTTGATCTCATTATAGAAATAATGTCAGTTATTTTCATAAAAAGGAAAATCCCATAAAAATCTCATAAAGGTCTGCCGCTTGTCCTAATCTTTGTTCACCAATTTCATTTCTTATTTTTTCTCCAAAACTGTTCGTCAACCAAAACATTTGAAATTTTGGTTGTTTTCAAACAAATCGAATTAGAAACGCATCAAAATTGCGTGAAACAATTGAATGAAATGAATATCGTATCAAATATTCAAATACACTTTGTTACAACGTTTTATCTTCTCTATATAAATAAAATGAACTCATTTTTTCCCGTCTGATTTTCACATTAATAGGATTAAAAATCAAGATATTTCATGCAAATATAATATGCACAAACGGCAGAACAATATCTGAGGTGTGTTATAGGCTTATTATTTCTCAAATTCCCCGATAATCTTAGATTTCTATACTTTTTCTGCTGAGAAGTCACGGCCAAAATCAGTTAAGATCAATGGAAGTGGTAAAATATTTTCTCTCTAATAAATTCCTCCTCCCCCTGCCACCACTTAACACCGTTTGGGGATCGTTCACAAGGAACAGTTGAGAAGAGAACACCGGTTTGGCTTCGTAGTTCTTTCATGTGAAGTTATTTAAAATCACTAAACTAAGCTGCAGTGCTCTGTGGCGTAGTGGTTAGCGTGCTGGACAATTCACATTATATTTTCACGTTCGCGCCGACCTACCGTAGTCGTTTTTTTTTTCCTAAACAACTGGAATGGACTTTTCTTGGTGGCCGAACTGTTAACGTTGCAGATGCTTTTTTTTCACACTTTATTTTCCTACTTTTACTCATGACTCCGGGTTTGATCCTTCCTACTTACCTACCATAACATTTTTTAAAACTCCCCCCCGTCCCAGAAACAAACACTCGGGCAACGCCGGGTACCCCCGCTAGTTAGCAATAAAAATATTGCAACGTTTATCTATCTACATCTACCTCTCATATATATATAATATATTTATATATATATATATATATATATATATATATATATATATATATTATGTATATAATATTTTGATTGCAGAAATTCCCTTGTGAATCAAATTTCCGCAGGTTTGCAACAACAAATGCCACATACAAATTTATTATGTCTAAACTATTATCTACCGTCTTATGTAACTTTAGCACCTCGTTTTAGGCAAATTTATTCGTTATAATAAAATCCTACATTACATCCTAGGAGAAACATCATCACGATCGCCAACCTCTTAGAGGAAGTAGTTCTTATTTTTCCTTTTTTATCTACAGTCCTTATACCACCTCAGAAACACAGAGAAGATATTTAAACGTAACTATGTTTTCAAGGCACCCTTCTTAACTAGACCATATGCTCATAGACACACCATTATCTTTATATTCCCCGCTCCCAAAATAATAATTTCTCCCTCCGGAAATTCCAGAAATTCTCAGTGGCAGAGCTATGAATATTCTCATATTATAGAATTGTATTCTTCGAACAATAAAAAATGGCGTCACTAGTACACATGTCCGATAATGAGCCTGAGACAAAAAACAAAAACAAAAAAAAAACAAAAAAACAAACAAACAAACAAAAAAACAACAAAAAAGACAACATTTGTTCCTTGCAACAAAGACAAATAATACTGTTAAAAACATTACACAAAACAACTTTTACGGAGGAAAAAACGTACACATATTCACGTCTAAAGTAAACTAAAACTTTCATTCTTATGTTTGCTCCACGGTGCGTAAACACCTTCCTTGTTTACATGCTGTCAATTACGATCAGCTACTGGATTCTCCTGTTGTATATATTCCCTCTCTCTATCTCTAATATATATACATATGTGAAATATCCACATCTTTTAACTGTTAAACTATTTTTATAGTAAACTAGATTTTATGCTTACTTTTTTGCAACACCCTTATAATAAAAAATTATATTTTATATTTGAATTTATTTGTTTTTTTTTCGCATATCTTTGCAGATAACTAATTTTTAAAAGTTAGTATCTACTTTTTTTGCGCCACCCTTATAATACAAAAATATAAAAATACATAATCTTTTTGCATCCATAAATTTTTTTGTTTTTCATCGCGTTTCTTTGCAAATGTTTACATATTTTCCAATTTGTCCTTACGTACCATGATTCACATACCTGCCGGCGTTTGAAAGTTAGGGTCTTATCGATTTTATCGCCCAGTTGCCTTTCGTACAGTTTGAACGTAAATTTCATTAATTAGGGAACCGAATTCGGTGGAGTATTTGATTTTCATTTCTTTTACGGACTTATTCTCGAAATTGCGCATACGTTAACTTTTTTATGGTGGCGGTGGGGGGGTGGAAAATTTTACATTGTATTTGGTCCAACTCCACATACGTTTATAAGTTTTCCACAATGCTAATTACGAAAATCTCACTCAAATTTTGCAGAGACAAGATATATAAAGACCTGCATCATACACTGTAATTCACTGGCTTCCAGGTGCGTACGCACGCGCGATAAACAAATCTACTTCTCTCATACAGACACTGCCACCACAATTTTCTTTCTTTTTTACATTTGCGGGTGGCTATGCCGACAACAATTATCACGTTTAAATTTTGGGGAATTATTCCCTTCCCCACAAAACAAAGGGAGCTGTCTACTCCGAACACCGTTGTTGTTGGGGTGTCTATTCAAAACGCCAGTCTTAAGATGAGAAGGTTGGTGGTGTATATTCCGAAAGCCGTTCTTAACATTGGGAGTTTGGGATGTCTATTCCACTCGCCGTCCTTAAAATGACAATTCTCAAAGAAGTGCAGTGAGAAAAGTCGTAATTGTTTTGTTTTAAACGTTAAAAACCCCACATAAAACAGGAATTTAATTTACTACTATTGATGGAAGAGTTGAAAAAAGAGGATGAATAACAAACGTAAACAGCTAGGACTGCTACCACTGAGTTCGATCATTCTTAACAGTCCATATATGGTGAGAATCCATAACCTCTAAAACTTCTGATTATACTTTCCATTATTATTTTAATGGATCGTTTTTCGTACTTTTAATTCATACTTAATTGCTTGCTTTACATTAAAAAAATACAGCATATTATCTACCCAAACCAAGACTACTCGTTAGTAAAATCCAGATTATTTCATTTTGGCCCCCAGTGTCCGCATTTGTTCAGAGACGGCAGTGGCCACCAACAACAACCGTAGTTTACTTTTTTGCTAGGGCGGGGGTAGAGGAAGAGACAGGATTCCACCGGGCAACGTCGGTTAACGGATGCGGCTATATATATATAAAAGCCATATAAATTTTTTTTTTATATATCCCATTCGTTGAGTTCCTAAATTAGATCTTGCTGTTTCTTTATTTCCCTATAATTAATTTTTTTATAAAATGATTTTTAAAATTTTTATTTCTATATTTATAGTATGGCCGTAACAACCTTGCAACAACGTTACAGTTAATTTTAGCGTTTAAAGTATTAGCGGCAAGTAATGTTTACAGATTATCGCTATTTTAGTACTTACATTTAAGACCATTTTAGGTTTAAAGTTTAATTGAATATGAGAATAAATAAAAAGGCTGTATTATATATATAAATCCTTGTACAGCATTTCGAGTAAGGTATTCTAATCTATTTATTATTATTTAATGTATTAAAATTCATTGTCATTCTACTTAAATATGTTTTCATATCGTTACTAAAGACAATTATGAAGGGAGATAATCCAATTATGTTGTTAATTGCTACTTGTTAATTCTGTTGGAAACTGGGTTGATTTTATTTCCTATAACAGCTAAAAGGGAGATAATTCAAGCCGTTTGATGTTTTCGGTCTATTGATTACTAGAAGGCGTCTATGATTTAATAATTAATTTAATCAGACAGATCCAGGACGTGCTACGATGGCTATTTAACAAATTAAGGATATAAATTAGGTTTTTAATCTTAAAAAGGATATAAATTAGGTTTTTAATCTTAAAAAGGATATAAATTAGGTTTTTAATCTTAAAAAATTGTTTTTTACCCATGGGTTTAACCAACATCTGTTATTTTCCACTTATGCTGCTCATGTCTTATAATTCATGTGTTGTGTTCTTGGGTATCTAAATAAGATAGTATATATCCTCTAATTATTATTCTGACAGCAAAACCACCCAATAGCTACAAATGTGTTTCACTCCGATGAGATGTCTACTCCTGCATTTATGGGTATTTTAATTCGATTTGAGCCCCAAAAATAAATGTTAAAGCGGCCTGTACCAAATTTTCTCTATGTTAGTTATGGAAGCCTATTATATAGAAATGCATTACCAACCATATTAACATTTTTTAATATATACATATGCACATAAAGTTAAGAATAATACCGAGCAAAGCCAAGCGGGACTGCTAGTGTTATATATAATATATATTATATATATCATATATAAATATTATTTATATTATATATGATATATATAAAATATATATTATATATATATTATTTATATTATATATTTAATATACATTATAAAAGTATATACAATGTATATATATATATAATATATATTAATATATATATTTTATAAATATGTATATTATATCTATATATAATATATATCTTATATCTATTATTATATATATATTGTATGTACAATATATATAAAATATGTATGCATATAATATATATAGTCATCCACATACAGTACTGTTTCGCTGTTTCACAGCTCATAAGTGCGACTAGACAAGCACCTAATGTATAATATATTATATATTACATATATAAAATAATAATGTATAATATATTATACATTACATATATATATATAAAATATGTATTATATATATAATATATATAGTAATTCACAAATAGTATTTTTCGCTGTTTCACAGCTCAAGTGCGGCTAGACAAGCACCTACCTCAAACCAGGATCAAAACCTATTCACTGTAGCGCTATACGGCTGCTGCTTTATTATATATATATATATATATATATATATATATATATATATATATATATAATATTTATATATAATATATATGATATATATGATATATATATAATATATATAATATATATGATATATATATAATATATATAATATAATTTAAAGGAGATTAGAATAATAATCTAAAGAGCTAAGTGTATTTTAATGTAATAGTGAAATTATTAGTTTAATTAAAATACAGGAAATGCTCGTTGTAATTTAGATATATAATAAGCTCGATAGTTAAATGTCCTAGAGCTAATTTAATATTAAGTAATGTGATTTATAATTTAAAAATTAAAAAAAATTTTTTTTAATTTAAAAATCAAATTTTAATTAAATTAAAAATCAGTTTCATAAGAAGGAACAACAGATAATTGACTTTGTTGTTGTTCCTTCTTATGAAACTGATTTTTAATTTAATTAAAATTTGATTTTTAAATTAAAAAATTTTTTTTTAAATTTTTAAATTATAAATCACATTACTTAATAATATATATAATATATATCTAATATAATATATATATATAATATATATATATATTTATATATAATATATATAATATATATATATTATATATACAATATAATATATATAATATATATATAATATATAATATATATATAATATAATATATATCTATATAATATATATATAATATATAATATATATATAATATAATATATATGTATATAACATAATATATATGTATATAATATAATATATATGTATATAATATAATATATATGTATATAATATATATATATATAATATATATATAATATATATACATAATATATATATATATAATATATATATATATATATATATATATATATATATATATATATATATATATATAATATACCAACCTTAAAATCCAAAATAAAACATAACCTCTGGATTTCTTTTGGTTAAGTGATTGTTTGGTTCGGTAGAATCCCAGGAAATCAGAAAAGTAAATTCATTATGTTTGATATTTACGCATATTACCCTACAATCTCCCCTATACTGTTCGAAAAAGCACTTAAATTAGCTGAAACGTAAACGGATGTGACTAAGTTGGAGGTAGAAATGATAAAAATTGCTAGAAAAACCTTAATCCGATAAAACGATGAGCTGTGGACAAGGAAAGATTTGACATCACAATGGGTTACCCGGATTCTGTGAGTTGCTGACTTGGTAGGTAAATAAGGAAATAAACAGAAAAATAAATGGGGGGCTATGTAGGGATGACGCACTCTTTATAGTGAATTTCAGCGATCCAATTACTAAAAACCCTAGAAAAAATATCAGAAATCTTTTTAGTGAAATGGGATTAGAAATAACAATAGACAGCAATTAATCTAAATCCTTATGAACCTAAACAAAAACGATTCTACATTGATTATAAATCGAATCATCCTAAGTGTATGAAGAAGGCACTCATCCCCAATATTTCTAAAAGAATATCTGAGCTATCAAGGAATGAGAGTCTTTTTGATAAAAATAAAGATTATTACAATGAAGTTCTTATCAGATCGAGATATCATGGGAAAATAGGATACAAGACGAGTGCAAACAGTAGGAATAACAAACCTAACTGCACAATATCGTACAACATGGCAATGAAAGCAAGAAAGAACCCGAAGATTAATAATGGATACAATAAGAAGGATCAAAGGAATGAAAACAGGGAGAGTAATAATAGCAGTGAAACAGGTAATGATGAGGTGGGTACTAGGAATAAGAAAAACAGACGCAAGAAACAGGTTTGGTTTAATCCGCCGTTTAGCGAGTATATCCAAAATAATATCCTTAAGGAAGTTTACAGAATAATTGATAAAAATTACCCACATGAGAATAGATTTAGCAAAATAATTAATAGGAACTCAGTAAAACTATCTTTCTCCACCTCTGCCAACTTAGCCAACACTGTAATAAGCTCTAATAACAGAAAAATAAGCAAAATAAGGAATAATAATAAGTCAGTATCGGAGAAGCGGGTTTTAGAGAGAAACTGGAATTGCAGAATACCTGGTATTGTCCGTTGGATGTCAAATGCTTAACCTCAGAAATAGCGTACAAATGTGAAATTAGGCCTGATAATATTAAGAAGGTATATCTTGGAGCCACGGGGTGCGTCATTAAGGAAATATTCAGAAACCATGTTGTATTCTTCAAAAATGACCCAGGGAATGAAACTAATAGAGAAGGTGTTAATGATGGCAAACGTAGATTAAAAATTTGGTAATAAAATCAGTACCACGGCTAAGATATGCTTTACAAATTTATAATTTGAACAGGTTAGCCTAGATTTAAATGGTTTTGATTAATAAATAAATCAAAAATGCATATTAGGAATTTGCTAACTTAGAACTCTGCAAAAGCATTAAAATCACGAACGTATAGAGTTATCTCCCTTTCAACGTAATAACTACATATTAGGAATTTGGCAACTTATAATCCGAAAAAAAGCTTTAAAATTTCTAACGCATAGAGTTACCTCCCATTCAACGTCTAAACTATCAGATAATCGTAAAGCTTAATAGGTAGGAACGAAAGAAATTAAAAAAATAAAAATTAAAAATAAATTTAAATTCTAAATTTTAAATGAAGAATGGGATTGCACTAAATTAAGAGTATTATTAACCATTTTTTCCTTATGGAATAAATTTTAAACAAAAACCGCCTTTTGAAATTACACAAACTAGTAAGCTGGTATTTTAGTAAATAAACAAAGCACATTCTAGATACGAAACTAATAGATTCGAAACAATATAGCTGAAAACTTAGTTGATTAATCCGGATTAGAAAAAATAAATAAAATAAACGAATAAAGAAATTTTAATTTAATAAATTAGTTAATAATATGAGTAAAATATATTAAGCGAACATTGGTAATTAGTGGTAACGTTGAAGGATAATTCGATTTACTTTTTTAAATAGAGATATGAAAATAAGTAAATATAAAAAAATCTTTAAAAAAATTTTGGAAGGATGAGATGTAGGTAAAATATTTTCTCATGTTTTTCCTTCTAAAGGAAATGGATTTCTATATTGTTCATTGTTAAAGTGTTTTTATTCAATACGTCTGATGAAAGGCTGTTTCTTGTGAAAATTTTCAAACAATATAGGGTTTGAATTTGTCCGAATAGTCTTGAAACAATTGTAACAAACGATGAAATACACTATTTGTTGCTATCAATCTATTCCTTGATGTCTTGATTTTGTTAAGACAATATATATAATATATATATATTATATCCATGCATTCTATATATTATATATATAATATATATAATACATATTATATATATTATATATATATAATATATATATATATAATATATATTTATACATTATATATATTATATATATATAACTAGCGGGGGTACCCGGCGTTGCCCGAGTGTTTGTTTCCGGGACGGGGGGGGGGGAGTTTTAAAAAATGTTATGGTAGGTAAGTAGGAAGGATCAAACCCGGAGTCATGAGTAAAAGTAGGAAAATAAAGTGTGAAAAAAAACAAAAACATCTGCAACGTTAACAGTTCGGCCACCAAGAAAAGTCCATTCCAGTTGTTTAGGAAAATAAAAAACGACTACGGTAGGTCGGCGCGAACGTGAAAATATAATGTGAATTGTCCAGCACGCTAACCACTACGCCACAGAGCACTGCAGCTTAGTTTAGTGATTTTAAATAACTTCACATGAAAGAACTACGAAGCCAAACCGGTGTTCTCTTCTCAACTGTTCCTTGTGAACGATCCCCAAACGGTGTTAAGTGGTGGCAGGGGGAGGAGGAATTTATTAGAGAGAAAATATTTTACCACTTCCATTGATCTTAACCGATTTTGGCCGTGACTTCTCAACAGAAAAAGTATAGAAATCTAAGATTATCGAGGAATTTGAGAAATAATAAGCCTATAACACACCTCAGATATTGTTCTGCCGTTTGTGCATATTATATTTGCATGAAATATCTTGATTTTTAATCCTATTAATATCAAAATCAGACGGGAAAAAATGAGTTCATTTTATTTATATAGAGATATATATATATTATATATTTATACATTATATATATTATATATATAGTATATGTATATAATATATGTTATGTATTTATACATTATATATATTATATATATAATATATATATAATATATATATAATACATGTTATGTATTTATACATTATATATATATATTATATATAATATATATATAATATATATTATACATTTATACATTATATATATATTATATATAATATATGTATATAATATGTTATGTATTTATACATTATATATATTATATATAATATTTATATAATACATGTTATGTATTTATACATTATATATATATTATATATAGTATATATATATTATATGTTATGTATTTATACATTATATATATTATATATAATATATATATTATATATTTATACATTGTATATATAATATATATTATATTTATACATTATATATATTATATATAATATATATATAATATATATTGTATATTTATATATTATATGTATAAAAATATACATACATTATATATGTATATTTTATATATATATTCTATGTATATATATACATACATTATATATGTATATTATATATATATATATTCTATGTATATATATATACATACATTATATATGTATATTATATATATATATTCTATGTATATATATATATACATACATTATATATATATATTATATATATATTCTATGTATATATATATATATACATACATTATATATGTATATTATATATATATTCTATGTATATATATATATATACATACATTATATATGTATATTATATATATATATATATATATTCTATGTATATATATATACATACATTATATATGTATATTATATATATATATATATATATATATGTGCATATTATATATAATATATCTATACTCCTATAAATTCGTTTTTCTTTTGTGTGTATTGATATTCATATTAAAAACCCTCTTTTCTATTAGTATTTATTTTCTTCCCAACCAAAGAACAATTTGTGACGAGAGGTCGTTTTTAAAGTGGGGTTACTCCAGCTCCCCGAAAAAAAAAAGGCAAAAGGGACACTTATTATGTTGGGACCCAACACAATAATTGTCCCAGTATAGAGCCCCCCCCCCACTTCCCATCGACCGAGACAAAATACCCCCAGTGCAGCATCTGCAGAACAGATGCCACACCCCGATCCCGGCCCGAAGGACAAAAAAAAAAAAAAAAACAGAAAAAAAGGCAACCTCTTTTATAAGTTCTGGCTCCCATCTTATCTGAAAATATAAAAAAAAAATCTTCTGAACGCTATTAAAAGTTAAATTCTTCACTAGTTTCGAGACGGAATGCGTTGTTGTGATAAGTGATTTTTTTCTCTACTAATTCGCACTTTTTATTTTAAGATTCAAATATTAATAACTACATTTTATTTCAGTATTTAATTTATGTATTTCTGTTGTATTAAATGCTAGCTTCTTTTTTTTTTTTTTTTTTTCTCTCGTCCATAAATGTTTATTTATCTACCGAGTTGATTGCAAAAATAGATTACCTAATTGTACTTATTTTTAGTTCATGGGAGGGGAATCTATCACCATACTTTCCCTTAAACAGGTCCGTTGGACTTTTATTAAGTACAATACTTAATAGTTATTTTTTATTTTTTATTTATTTATTTATTTTTTTTTTTTCTTTTTTTAATGGAGAGTAGAAAACGCATTGTGGATGCGTTATCGGCAGCTCCTGTTACTCTCGCTTCTTCTTATTTGTCCCTCAGTCCTCATTTTTTAAATGAGTGATTTTTCTGACAAAGGGAGAAGAAATAGCTGTTTTCTAGGTTGGCAGTATTTTTGCGCGAACAGTTGGCAGAGTTGGTGGAAATTTTCTGTTTCTATGTCTATCCTTGTAGCCATGTCACTAGTAAGGGTGCTGGAGGTAAACGTTTTGTCTGGGCTGACGTTATCCGCCTGATAGTCAGGGACCCGAACCTTGGATTAACCACTAAGGAGGCTGTCCTATCAGCAGGTGCAAAGTACTGGGGCTGCTGTATTGCCATTTGGTGAATGGAATCTGGACCATGCAGTAGCTTCTGGTGGGGCCTCTCGATGCCATACTAGTGGGTAATTGTTACGGCTTTACCTTATCATGTGGTACAAAAAAAAAAAATTCTTCGTTTCTTTTTCTCTCTTAGTTTCCCCTCTCTGTCCTGCTCTAAGTAAATCTGTCGACCTAGTCCACAAATTCCAAAATTTCATCATGACAAGTTTCAAGAAAAAATACACGATTAAACCCGGTTCTCCAACTTCCAACGTAGACCCCTACTACCATGTCTCCTTCTCCAACATCAGGGGTCTACGTTCTAACCTTCCAGAGGTTGAAACCCAATTACAGGAGACTAAACCAGACCTTTTATTTTTAAGTGAAACTGGCATTGGACAGGCTATTTCCCTAGATGAGTTTGCAATTACAGGATACTCTAACTTAACTTCTAAATCTGACCCCCAAGATCGCCATGGGCATGGAATATGTGCCTATATTAAAGATAGCTTTCCATGTGGGAGAGACATCTCCAGGGAAGATCCTAACTTACCCTATATGTGCTTCCGGGTTGCTTTAGCTCACACTACTGCATTTATATTTACTCTCTATCGCCCCCACAACAGCGGAGTTACTATCTTTCAAAGCATATCTGAGAAAATTGACCAAGTCCTTTCTACTTATCCTTCAGCTAACATTCACGTATGTGGAGACTTCAATGTTCACAACGTCGAATGGTTGACCCACTCAAACAAGACCGATGATGAGGGGAGGTTCTGTCATGATTTCTCCATTGCCTATGACCTCACTCAGATTGTTCAGGAACCTACCCGTGTGCCCGATAATGACGGCCAGTATGCGAGCCTACTAGACCTTTTTCTCACAACTTGCCCTGAACTATGTTCAGTTTCTGTTCTGTCGCCTCTTGGATCTTCCGACCACTCTGTTGTATCAATTAAGATAAAAATGAAATGTAATAAGTCCCCAGACGTACCACTTCATCGTACAGTATATCGATACACTAAGGCTGACTGGGATAGCTTCCGTACATTTATATCTGATCTACCTCTGCATTCCATGTTTAAAAAGGATGTGTCCTCTATAGTATTAGACCTAACTGAATGGTTAATTGTAGGTATTGACCATTTCATACCCTCTAAAAAGTTTCAGCAAAAACCTAACAGCCAGCCATGGTTCTCTCCAGAATGTGCTGCTGCCATTGCGCACAGAAATCACTTTTTCCACTGCTTCAAACGTAATAGATGTATGGAAACTAAAGCCGTTTTCAGGACTGCCAGCAACCATTGTAAGAAAGTAATAAGGAACGCAAGAGAGTTGTATGCTCAATCTGTTAAGTCCAAAGTAGCTGAGCAGCGGCTTGGTTCCCACCAGTTTTGGCAAATAGCAAACAGAATCCTGAACAGAAGCGTGTGCTCCATCCCAACTATTATCAATGGACCTGAGGTAATCTCGTCAGCACCAGACAAAGCCAAACTCTTTGTCAAGAACTTTGCAGCTAATTCTACCCTTTGCGACCAAGACCGCCAACCCCCAATATTTCCTCTGTATCAGAAAACACGCTATGTGATATACGTATATCTGTACGTGATGTTGCCAAGCTAATCAAAAACCTTGATTCCAGTAAAGCAACTGGCCCTGATGGTATTCCAATTATAGTACTCAAAAAACTTCAACCTGAACTAGCGCCCATACTTACAAAACTGTTTAAACGTTGTCTTAAGGAGAATAGTTTCCCATCTCCCTGGAAAATCTCATCAGTATGCCCTGTATTTAAGAATTCAGGTGATCGCTCATCCCCCTCTCAGTACAGGCCAATAAGTCTCCTGTGCGTCATGAGTAAGTTGCTAGAATCTGTGTTAAATACAGAAGTAATCAAACATCTCAACAAAAATAACCTTCTTAGTGACACTCAATATGGTTTCCGTTCTGCTAGATCTACAGCAGATGTCCTTACAGTTATATCGCATAGGATTAGCAAATCTCTCGACGGTGGCAATCTTTCTAGGGCAATTGCTCTTGACATATCTAAAGCCTTTGATAGGGTATGGCATAAAGGTTTACTTCATAAGATCGCTAGCTATGGTATAGCTGGAAAAGTCTTCTCAATTATTAAATCATTTCTTTCTGATAGGTTCATAAGAGTAGTAGTTGAGGGGCAAAAATCAGAAGCTCACAGTATTAATGCCGGTGTCCCTCAGGGATCCATCCTGGGCCCAACTCTTTTCCTGATCTACATTAATGATCTTCCAAATCATATCCTTACATCATTTGTAGACATTTATGCTGACGACACTACCATTTATGGTACCACATCTAAGACAGTAAACGAGCAAGTACTCTCCAATTCTCTCTCCTCTGATCTTGAGCATGTAGTACAATGGGGAAAGGAGTGGCTGGTTACTTTTAATGCATCTAAAACCAAGCTTCTCTCTTTACATCATCAACATTTTAATCCACATTTGTCATCAATTGAAATGAATGGCTCTCGTCTTCAGGAGGCCTCAAGTTTTGACAAGCTTCTGGGCTTGACCATTACTCCTGATCTTAAATGGAACACGTATATCAAATCTGTTGCCAAGGCCGCTGGAAAAATGGTGGGATCTTTCTATCGATCCAGTAGATATCTCACTGCTGATGCTATTCTCTATCTATATAAGAGCCAGGTACGTCCAAGGATGGAATACTGTTGCCACATCTGGGCAGGAGCTGCTAGAAAGGACTTGTCCTGCCTTGATAGAGTTCAAAATAGACTTCGTAGCCTCGTAGGAGATGTCCTTTTCTCCTCCTTACAACCTTTATCTCACAGAAGAGATGTTGCGAGTTTGTCTCTGATGTATCGTTATTTTCATGGAAAGTGTTCAACTGAGCTTCAATCTATGGTCCCCCCTCGCCAAACTTTCACAAGAAACACTCGTCTAGCTGTAAACACTATCAATAATTTCCCCCACTCTTTATCTGTGCCTAAACCTAAACATAGATTCCATGAACAAAGCTTCTTTCTTAGAACTGCACGCCTGTGGAATTGTCTTCCGTTTTCCTGCTTTCCGGCTGACTACAATATGGTTGTGTTCAAGTCTAAGGTAAATAAGTTTTTGATGAGCCGTTCCATATAAGTTATTAAATTTACCAAATTTTCATTACTAACGATTACTATATTGACCAACTTCTACTGTACACTCTTTAACCCTTATCCTTGAGTGGCCTCTGGGCCTTGATAATGTGGTGATGCCTTTGTAAAAAAAAAAAATTTAAAAAGAAAATATACTTTTCTCATATATTGGCTGTGGAATTGCATTCACTAGCAAAAGATTTAGCTCATTTACATATTCTTTTAAACATTCATTTTAATTAATTCCCTATAAGCTGCTTCGGTTTTCTAATGGGATGATCATCTTTAGTTAACTATTACCTGTAATTATATTCATGCATATATTCTACATGATTTATACTTGCATAGTATTTGTGTAAAAAGTTTACAGTAATTGTTTCCATATATATCTATGTATATATTTTTGTTTAACAAATTGTGCCTACCAAACTCCTCCTATTGTTTTTGGTCTACAGACATGAAACTTCATATATAAGCTCTTTGAATCCATGCAAAACTTTATATTTTGGTTTTAGCCCGGAAAAATCGGTGCAAAAGTGTGAAAATTAAAAAAAAAATCAAATTAGCCAGGTGAAGGTCGAACTCCGGCATTACGAATGCTTAACGTAGTAGCTATTCGTTCATTTTTTAATTTTTAGCCTTGCAGTAAACATGATTTCATAGACCAGTCATTGACGGCAAAGGCAAAAGTAAATTGTGAGCTGAACGTTTTGGTTTTGATTCTCGGTGGCGGCGCATGCTTCTTTTTTTTATACTTTTTAAATCATTACTATATATTCTCTCTCCCTCTCTCTCTCTCTCTCTCTCTCTCTCTTATATATATATATATATATATATATATATATATATATATATATATATATATATATAAGTGAAGGTGTCTATTTGTCTGTCTGTGTGTCTTTGTACACTTCCCTACGTAGCAACTCTGTCAATTTTTAGTCTACACACTCGAAATTTGATATACAGGGTACAGAGATTTGGAAAAATCTCTGTAATCCGTTTTCGGCCAGAAATTTGGCTGTTAACAGGTGAAAGTTCAACGACTTGACCTTTGAGAACTCTACCAAACTCCTCCGACAATTTTGGGTGTAAACAACTTTAGATATAAGTTCCTTGCACATGGATCTAATTTAATAATTTGATATGAGTCCAAAACAAAAATGTTAAGGGGTCCTAATAGGGGTCAAACTTAAAAAAAAATGTTGACCTCTGCGGTCTCTACCAAATTATTCAGACAATTTCTGGTCTAAACATTTGAAATTTTACAAAAAGGGTATTCAGAGATAGGGCAAGCTTTTTAATCGGTTTGGGTAAAAAATATTTAGTTACTAATATATAAATTTATGTATGCATGTATGTTTGCATGTCTGCCTAAAACTTTCGACAGAGACGATAAATATCGAAAGATTGGCTAAAAACATTAATATCTTTACCTTCAACTGGGCACTTTTCGAAAGTCATCCTCTCCCTTCGATTGTCTAGCCTTAATTAAAACCTCCGTCACATCCGGTTTGACGGTGGTCGTAACAGCAAAGACGTCACGTTTTTCTTTCGTTCTTTTCCTCCTTTGTAGTACGGGTTCGAGTCTGCCTTCGTACTACCACTTTTTTTCTAATTTACTTACGCGTTTACGGTGTATATATAAATTAAAAAGTGTATTTCTTTAAATGCTAGTATATTTGTTAACGTCCATCGTCCCTCTCTCTCTTTATTTCGTCTGCGTTTTTCTTTTCTTTCTTTGGGTCGTGTGGTGTAATAATACGTGCAATCGAATTGGCAACGTCCAACCGATATTCCTATATTCAAGAATTCTGTTGAAAAAGTTCTGAACCGCCATTTTCTTGTTACGAACATTAAGTCAATTAGCAGATCGACTTGAATAGATAGTTTTCAATCAATTGTTTCAATTACGTATTCTGTCCAACGATTAAATAACCCACATAATCGACCCACACTTTTTCCTCTTTATTTCGGGTTAAACACGTCGATCGTGTTTGCCTCTTTTATAACCGAAGATGATAGCGTTCACGCCACACAAAAGCTTGTCATCTTGAATCTGATATACCAGTAAAAAATATATATATACAAAACCACGATTTTATCCAAACATAGAATAGTGTTGGCACATCTTGGCTGGTACATTTGCCACTAGTTTATCATTCTTAGACAGGATACAAAAAAAAAAAAGAGTTTCAAATCTAATAGTTCTCACACTGTCGGTCAAGCTCCAACCTCTGTCCCATCTTCGCAATGTCGCATCCCTGTGCTGTTTTAATGAAATGTGCTCTGATGAGCTCATGACAACTGTGCCCCCCCTCTACGTATATACTCCCAGCTAACCCGACAAACAGCAAAATCCAACCCCTTCATTATTGAGCTCCATACATGTCGGAAAACCATTTTATCCTTTTAAACTTCTTCCCTCGGACTGCCAGACTTTGGAATGCTCTCACTGTTTTCTGCTTCTGAATGTACTAACCTGCAATTTAAATGTAATGTGAACAGACATCTGATTGCTCAAATCCCCACTGCCCTCTATTAGACAAAGTAGCCCTTTACATTCCCAAAGGAATATGCATTGTTTGGGATGAAAAAAAGAGGGGAAAAATGCGAGCAGAGGGAGTATATTTTTGAAAGTGAAGGTCGTTCGTCGTATGACCTTGACCTTGACTGTCAAAAATATACTTCCTCTGCTGTATCTTATGCAACATGTGCCATGAATTGAACTTAGATTTAGATTTATCCTTTTTTTAAAACTTTAATTCTCATTTACAACATCTTTAGATATGGAATGGCATTACATGTATGAAAAAAAGGTTGCCTGTAATAGACGACCCGTGACCTGTTAGACCAAATTTGATAGACCGTTTATTAGTATATACTTTTAATGCCCTCAACAGATTATAAGTCTAAGAGATATCATGCTGTAGTTGCTTTAATCAATGTTTGTATTTTAGTTATATAAAATACAGCTTCAAGTATTTCTTAGTTTGGGGATTGGAATATGTTAGAAAATATATTTTGATTATTTTAATCAGCTCAAGTGGCCAAACTCTTGCTAAAGTTCTATCAGCTCTTATTTCATACCCAGTCTATCAATTAAGCTTTTCTAATTCACTTTTAATAGTCGAAAGTGATAAAGATTGGAATAATCCACAGTATCGCCGATGAAAAAGTAATATTTCTCCAGTAGAGAAATAGCGGGAAAGATTATATATATATATATATATATATATATATATATATATATATATATATATATATATATATATATATATATATATATATATATATATATATTCAATTTGTCTTTACATAAGCAGTAATTTGTTGCTACACAGTCATGAGCATGTTTTGGTCTTCAAGTTTTCAGTAACTAGAGACCTCTTCGGGCAATAACGCTTATATTCAAAAGTGGAATTCTTGATGAAAAACGAAAATCAATTCTCAGCAAAAGTTTTTTTTTCGTAAAAAGGGTCAGGGTGTGAAATTCAGCTGTGCGGAGAACAGGGTTGATTGGTTGCGGATTTGTTTATTTATTTGTTATTTGTTTATTTACTTATTCGTCCATGTACTTATTCATTTTCATGCTGTGATAGGGAATAGAGTTGGTAGGGTGAGGGGTTGCGGAGTTAAGTTTTAAGGCCAAAGCGTATGTAGATGTTAGGTTGGTTGTTTTTATTTTATGGCGTATCAATCCTTTTCAGGTTATTTAATGCCGAATCCAGTGATTTTGAAGAAAAAGGTTTTAATAGAATATATTTGTTTTTTTGTCAAGTCGGTTTCTATTCAACCTATAGTTGGAACACTAACAGGTACTACCACTCCGAGTTCGAGTAGACCTGGGAGCAATAGCAATTAAGGGGTGGCTCCACACTCCCTAAAGGCCACAAGCTGATGCATCACCATCGGATATAGTTTAAGGTCATATCCAGGACCATGTAGATATTATCTTAAACAAATATGTGGTTCGCCTATCTACTACTCGCTGCCAGTCTGAGACTTATAAGAGCAAATGCATTTTTTATTCTTTTTATTATCTTTTTTATTTGGTATTTCTATTTCTTTCTGCAAAAAGGTTAGGATTTACCCGGATCTATTGATCATTTCTTGGGCATCTAGGGAACGGTAAAAGGGAGGGACATGAGAGTAGGAGGCGTAAGAAAGAGAGGGAAATAGGGAAGAGAAAGGAGAAGGAGATGGGCGAGAAGGAAAGAGGAGAGGAAGAGGGAAGAGAGAAGAAAGAGGGAAGGGGAAAGAGGGAAAGAGGGGGCATAATTTGTTTAATAGTGGTAGTTTGTTTCCTCTCGCTACTAAATTCAGTTTTCCTAGACTACGCCTTATATTTGTTACCATTTCATTTGTCCAGTTAATGTTTTATTAATTGGTATCTTTATAAATTTCTTATTAAAACTTTTCATAATGATATTAATTGCAAACTCAGAATGCATGTTATTACTAAACTCGTGACGGTCAAATGCAGTCTTTTTTATGACAGCGATAATGATTATTTAAAAAGAAGGTTATATTAATTATCTGTAAAAAGAAGGTTATATTAATTATCTGTAAATTGTAATACCCACGGATCTTGCGCACGTAGAAAACTATGTATACATACGTATCCATATGCTGATATGTTACATGACTCCCTGGAGTAGATGCGTACAGGTATTATCTGAAGTTATTTTTAACGTCTATATCATATGGTGTCGTACATGATTAATCGTTTAGGTTTCGGTCGCACTTAGTGATTGTGGTATATAAAAGATGTATCAAGATTGAGGTTAGCGATTTTAAAGAGTTTTATTAGAACGTTTCGCTTTAGTGAAAATATAACCATTGGTTTCAGGGAGAACAAAGGGTTAATTTTTGTAGTGTGTTTTCAGTTACTAGATAATTGTATTTTTTTTGTTTCATATATATATATATATATATATATATATATATATATATATATATATATCCTAGTGTTCACGTCAATTTTAAAAAATAATTTCAAATCGAGAAGGTAAAAAAAAATACTCCGCAGCAACAAACACCAGCTTAAAATATCAACCTTTTAGGTAACAAAACATCTCTTGTTCCTAGATTATCCTACATAACATTTAGTCCATATGTCTCGACATTCCTTAGTAATCGTCAGCAGCTCATTAATTTCCAGCTTTCTGGTTTATCCAATCGAGAAATAGGTCGTAGATTGAAATGTGATGAGAAAACCGTACGAATGACTGCAAAAGCACCAGAACACCGACAGTGTTCGTGATGCCCTTAAATCTGGTCGTCTTAGAGTTACTTCTCAGAGGGAAGACAATGCTATCAAGATCTGCAGCCTCAGAAACAGATTTGAAATTGCTCCCCAAATCCAACACCAAAGTAATCTTGTTAAGAACTCAGACGCAAGATAATGATTTCTGTAAAGAATAGAGAGCGCAGATGCAATGAAAATCATGACTCTTCATATTGGTCGAAAGAGATTTTTAGCGACAAAAGCAAGTTCAATAGACTATACAGTGCTGGTAGGCAGTACGTCAGTCAGGGGCAGGGCGAAGAATTTAATGCTAAGTGCACAGTTTCAAATCTGCAAGGTGGTGGAGGTTCAGTTTTGGCGTGGGGCATTATTAGTGTCAATGGTTCACAGACTATATTTTGCTTGCAAGGTGGAATTAATTCGACCAACTACATTAATATGTTGACTAAGCATTTTCTACCCTACTTTGGTCGGAATTTGGATGACAATCCCATCTTCATGCAGGATAAGGCACTCATTCATACAGCTGGCAATGTCAAGAGGTTCCTTGAAGAGCATGATATTCCGTGTTTGGATTGGCCTGCACAATTTCAAGACCTCAATCATATCAAAAACGTATGGCATTACATCAAGCAACAGCTACGCAATGATAAAATTTAAAACCTGGAAGAACTTTCGACAAAAATTAAAAAGAACTGGGATGCCCTTTCACTGGAGTATTGCGGCAGACTAATTCGAGGAATGTCCAAAAGATTGCAGACCTAAATTTGCGATTTTTGAAAAAAAAAATGACAAGTGCAAACTTTCTTTTTGGCGCTACTGCAAAAAGAGCAAAAACAGTATCATACCTTTTGAAGTTATAATGACTATATATCGTTAAAAATTATCACTCACTATGAAAGCTATACACACTCCATCAGAAATAGAACAAAAACACCCATTTCACATTCAATACGCAAAAAAAAAATACAAATATTATACTTCTTCAAATCAATCACCTCGAGAAAGTGTTAAAATAAAAACAAAACGTTGATGAATATATAATTTAAAGTTTGTTCTTTTTTCATACACGCGCATATGAGTGGAGTTCTGAAAGTAATGCCTCCACAAAACCTCAAAACTCAAAAGGTTTAAGAGCTACGAAGACGAGGGTGGTACTATTAAAGCGAGGGACCTTTTGTGCTCCAGAATTTATTTTTCTACATAGTCACCACCATTCTTAATTCACTTTTACCAGCTTTTGATGCCTCGCTCGTAGATATTCGGAGAACGCGTTGTCTCTCACATTTCTGCCACCACTCTGAAATCAACGAGCCCATCGCTTTACTGTGCTGATATCGACTGTATCGACTTAAACGTTCAACAGGCGCCGATGAATGTTGATCAATTCACTTTTTCTACATGAAGGAATTCAAGGACGCGTCTCGGCTACTGAGGAACATTTATGTCAGGGGTTTTCCTTAGAGTGTCTCACCGTAAATATCTGCAGCAGAGATATGAAACTTCAGTTCATGAATGCATAAGTTCAGTCACATTTGCAAAACCCTCTGATCCTTTCGATCGAAATATGTGGCGTTACTTTTGGATCATTCCTCGTATATATTAAGAAAATGTTAATTGATTATTAAATAGATTAATTTATACTAATTAATAATTATATTAATTAATATTCGATCAAATATTAATTGATTAATTAATAATACATATTAATATTAATTAATATTCGGTCCATTAAGTACACTTAATCAAGTTGTCAAGTTTTAATGTAAATGAATTCAAGAATTTTTTCGACGTTGATTGCGATTACTTTCGATTTGCGTCATCCAATCATCAGTGTGTATGTTTGCAACTCTGCCTTTTACTGTTTAGTTTTTATAGCTAGTAATTTATAAAAGTAAAAAAAGCGTCTCTAGTGATTAGATGTTGCATGCGAACGGGATTACGTGCAATGCACGTAGAACACTCAAATTTAACGGTCAAAAATATATTAATGTCAATTATTACGCGAAACATGTTAAAATTTTGTAACTAGTTTCCTAATTAATATTATTTATTATGGATGCCCAATTTTAACGTCTTCAAGAAAATTTATCTTTTTATACTGGTTCGGTGGTGCATTGTAATATTGCATCCAAAGTATAGCCCTATAGCTTTTCTCCAATCTTCATTCCGTGCCATCATTACGGTTGTAAAAAGCTATAGGGCTATACTTTGGATGCAATTCTATTTCCATGTGCCTAGCCATTCATAGCTATCTTGTTTGTATACTTTTTGGCATACCATCCCTATATCCTTTTGCATTTCCAATGCTTTTTTATTCTTGTTAATTAGTATTTTTACTTACAGTCTTATTTTTAAACTTACATTCATGATAGTATTGTCTTTTTTAGGAGGCGGCTCATTGCCGCCTCCATTAGTAGCAGGTCGCTTCCTGCTGGGTTTTAGGTCTTTGGGTTTTGGGCCTTAGGAATTGCCTCTTGGTCCTCCATCGGTTCTATATTACATAGAGAGTGCTACTGCCTCTCTGATAAAACAGTTAGAGTATTATAAAGTTCTAAAATGTTCATACCTTCACTATTAAATTTTTCTTGGTTCATTCTTTGGCGTTTTGGCAAAGATTTGGCAGTTTTTGATATTTATATTTATAATAGTTTGTGCATGAGGCAGCTTTTTTTCCCCTTGGGATCCCTGTTATACCGTGCTTTTGAGTCAGCACGTGAGGCAGCCTTCTTTTTTTCTGGTTCTTTGTTATAAAGAGCACGTGAGGCAGCTTTTTTCTCCTCAGAATCCCTGTTATACCGTGCTTTTGAGTCAGCACGTGAAGCAGCCTTCTTTGCCTCAGGATTTGCATGATACTTAATTTTTATTATTTCAGCATTTTTCTGATAGTATTCTTTTTACTCAGATAATACCTTGACTTTGTTTTTTTCATAGTCTATATTTCTCTGAGCTTTTTTACTACGTGCTGACTTTGGCATTTTTTATTAAATGTAAACATATAACACTTATGTGTATCTTACTATAATATCACTTATCTTATAGCAAGACAACTCTCGTAGAATTGAGATACTGCCCCGTCACCAATAGTTAAAGTGTGGAACGGTATATACACCAATAGTGTAGTTGTTATCTTTATATGAAGTCCTAATCAGTGACAGTGTGAGGTTACTTGGTTAATTTATTGTAGTTTATTTTAGAAAACTTACTTGTTTTTATTAGTAGATTGTGTATAGTAGCCACAATATCTAGTTATTTTTGTGGCTAGGGCTTGGATTTTGATTCTTTTTGGTCAGCTTCCAGTGAGTTCTTAGAAGATGACTTTCTTGCAGTTTCTTTTGCGGTTAATTTAACTTATTTCATTTGGCGTTTGGTGAGTTCTTAGAAGAACTGGTCTGATCTACTTTTCTTAGCGAGCGAAGAGATTCAGCTGCATTTAACAATGGTTGCTATAGTGTATTTTTGCGCATGCCTGAGAATTTCAAGTTTCCTCCTTATTTTTCAATAGTTTTACAGTAGTCATGTGTCTTTCTGCCAAGAGCGACAGACGTCAGTGTAAGCCGTGATCGTCTAGAGGTTAGGACCCCACGTTGTGGCCGTGCTAACCTAGGTTCGAATCCTGGTCACAGCATTGACATTTTGTACATATTTTACAGTCCAAAATCTGAAGAATTATTTGTTTTTATAACATTGTTTTTTGACGTCGTACTTGCTGATAGGTTACTCTTATAACAATTTTGATCAACTGAGATAAAGATTTCGTGGTTTCATTAACGCTGGTGGGTTACTGTTTAAAGAAAAAACCTTAACGTTCACCTCAAATATTCAGCGTCCAAGAAATATAGGCCATTGGCAAACTGGAACGTCTGTGAGCATCCGGTGTATTATTTGGAGCTGTCCCTTTTGAGAGAAGTTCCGTGTTCGAAGTGGTCTGTCTACATTGGGTATATAGTGTTTAAAACTTGTTATTACACGTAATCTTATTTAATTATGGAGTTAGCTAAAAAGCGATGGGTCACTGCACTTCTCCGTGTAAAGAGCAGTCGATTGATGCTTGAACTGTTGTCAGAGACCGTTCGTACACTGAGATACATCGTCTCAAAAGAAAGAAGAAAGCAGAAGAAGAAAGAAGAAAGAAGAACAATTGGCCATTTTTGTACCTGTTTTTTTTGCTCTCTTTTGACATTTTAACCGACGTTCTGACACTCGCTGGATTCGTAAGACGCTTCTCTGTAACTTTTGAAACTTATAAGTTGATTTTAGTTGAGATTTGGATAGTTTTGTTTTGTAGGCGTATATAGGCGTGTACGGGCCATCCCTATATAGAGAGTGCTACCGCCTCTCTGATATACACAAATTTTACTGAAATACTAAATGGACTATTTGAAAAATTTGAAAAAAGGTATGAGTCACGCGGAATAAAAATCAACTCCATGATATTTGCTTGAATGAAAACAGCTTTCCAAACCACACACACACACACACACACACACACACACACACATATATATATATATATGTATGGTGATAATTGCAACGTCTTGTCAGACGAGTGCCACTCCCTCAGACACTAAAAGTCCATGAGTTTTTTTAGTCATACCGGCGAATTCACACGCTCAAGCATACATGATACTGAAGACGGTCATTGGTACACACACACACACACACACACACACACACACACACACACACACACACACACACATATATATATATACATACACGCACTCATACATATATACAGATACATACAAATATATCTATAAACATACCCACATATATACATATATAGATACACACACAATACATAATACTTACACACATATACACAATACATACATACACACACAATACAATACATACACACATGCATACATATAAATGCACACACATATACAAATACAAACACAAATAAACATACATATACACATACAAAAACGTACACAGATATACACATACATATACATACATACACACACAAACATTTATATACACACATACATATTTACATACATATGCACATAGATATACATAGATATACACACACACGTAGATATATAGACATGCATACACACATATATACATATATATACACATGCATGCACACATACATCATATGATTGCAACGTCTTGTCAGACGAGTACCACTCCCTCAGACATTTAAAATCCATGATTCCAAATGTCTGAGGGAGTATCTATACAAATATGATGTTACAGAGTCTTAGCTTTGTACGACAGCTAAGTCTCTCGGTTCAAACAGCAACAAGCAAGAGCAAGATAGCCAGCAACAAATTAAACTGCAGACCAGCTTAATGCGGGTACTGGTCTTCCGCTTTATGGTTTTTTTAAATTAGAGATTTGCTTCTCCTAGAAAGGTTGCCTTCACCACGGCTTACGGGAGCCCTCTCTACCCCAATACACATATAATCCAGCGAGTGTCAGAACGTCGGTTAAAATGTCAAAAGAGAGCAAAAAAAAAAAGGTACAAAAATGGCCAATTGTTCTTCTTTCTTCTTTCTTCTTCTGCTTCATACACACACAAATATACACGGTGCTAGTTGGCCGTTGACCCAGAAAAAGAGTTCATTCGCCCTTTGGAAGGTCTTGTTTTTAATCCTTCAGGGAGACTAGCCGCCCTCCTCACCAAACAAGTCTGGTGGGGGAACCAGTTTAGTCGCCGGTGGCCCGACCATGAGGCAGGTAGTAATGGGTTACATGGTACCAGTAGCATATGACATGGCCTGACATAACACACATACATACATACATATATAAATACATACATATGATGAATGCAGATCAATTATTGCATGCTTCCAGCATTTTAAGCCTACAACTTTTCCATCGCCACAGTTGAAGTAAATAAACAAACTGATAAATATTATATCTCCTTATAAAATTTTATGTGTGTGGGTATTCTAAGGGTCTTCAAATCATACAAATTCATAAACAAACTGTCATCGCTGATAAAATTATAAACACCATTTTCACGCAGTCCATTTCCCCAATACTTTTTAATAAAGCTCTCATTTTCGCGAAAAAACATTCCGACTTAACTTGGAAATTAAGCTGATTCTCTCTTACAGTTTGATAATAAATACTGGACCCCTAATAATTTTGATATCCTCATGGGTTCCGACTCTGCTTCTGGTAACTCATCTGGTCGGGCTCTATATTTTGAAAGAGCAAAAATACACTTTAATCAAATTCAGGGAGGCCTTTATAGAGATGATGCCCTCCTACAATAGCAAGGCCTAGAGAATACAATAAGACCATAAAAAACTACATGATTTTTTCAAAAACTTGGGATTCTCCATAACCATTGAACTGAATAAGAAAAGGTTTTACTTCTTGGACATTTCTCTCAACCTCAATTCTGAATCTTAAAACCAGTATTAGCGACTACTGATCAGAATTTAACAAATGAAGGCCTGTTGGAAAGCTATCACCTGAATTGTGTAGTGGGCCATGTGACATTTGCCCTTAAGATCTCACATTAAAAGGGATCATCCAGAGTCTATTTTTGGCGTTTGTTATAGCCATAAAATGTTTCAATCATAGTCATTTGTTTTCCTAGTTTTGAATTACAAAATATCTTATATTTCCCTCTCGATGGAAGAGAGACTAAAATTTTCTGCTATGGTTTCAAATGATTTGAAATAACAGCAAAGGGGAATTCAAAATATTTCTCATATGTTATATCTCCCCTCTTTGGTTTTCATACATAAAGTAAATTTCATAGTGCCTAAGGATTATGTGATACTGGAGATATTCATAATCATACCCTATTTCCAAAAGAGGGGAGATATAACATATGAGAAATATTTGGAATCAAGTCTTCACTTGCTGTTATTTCCCACAAACCTTTGATCTTGATATATAAGAAAAGAATATCAAACCATATTTCTTCTTTTAACAACCATAATTCTAATAATAACCAAGGAACTTCTCTAACCACTTTAATTAAAAAACTTAACTCTAACAATACTCCCTTCTCAATCAAATAGACTATTATAAAAAAGTTAAGTCTTATACTCCAGGCTCTAAGTCGCCTCTGCACAACCGAAGCTATAACTATAATTACTTACCCTCAAAGTAACAATATAATAAATTCTAAAAATGAACTGATCTCTTTCTGTAAACATAAGTCCAAATTTAATTATGGCAATTTTGAAATTACATAGTTATTACTTTTACCCTTTATATAGATATAAAATATTTTTTCTTTAACTTTATCTTCTTAATACTTCATAATTTAATAATCCTTTATTTTAATTCTTTATCTCTTCTTTGCATGGCCGGTTTTTTATCTGCGTTTTCTGTTTTATTCTTTAAACTTTCCTACCTATCTAATATATCAATCTACCCACACTTTCATATCTTGTATGTATATTTACTTAAATTTTACTATATGAATTTACTTACTTTCTTTTTTCCTGAAATTGCAGATACCGGCCATCTTCTCCCCTTAAATAATTTTTATTTTTTATTTTTATTCTTATTTTATTTTATTTTATATTATATATTATATTTTATTTTTTATTATATATTATATTTTATTTTTTATTTATTTAGTTATTCTTTATTTTCTATTTATTTATTATATATATATATTTTTTTTTTCCTTTTAGTGTCGTTTAACAACTCTTGCTGGCATTTTTTTAAGTGATGACCTGTACATTTCAGTTGACCTATATTATTTTGCCCTATATATATTTTCGCGCCTTTAACATTTCCTGTCTGGGTCATTTTGACTTTTGTTTCCCTTTATTTTATTTTATATTTAACTTTAACATTTTTTTTCCTTTCTCTTCCCAGATCTTTATATTTATAGTTATGTCTCGGAAGTAGAGTGAAAAGCACATCTTATTTTTCTTTTATTAATATTATTTTTTTCCTTGTACACATTTTTATGAATTATTCCATGGATTTCTGCCTTTGGATTATTATGGACCATCTTCTTCCAATTACGGGATTTCCTTGGATTTTACTTGTACAAATGGAAATTCTTTTAACTTTCTTGAAGTTTTACATTTGGATTTTACCGTCACTGGATTTTTTATCTTCCACCAGACCATCCATTCATGTGTAATCACCTTTTCTTTACCATATTCCCTCTGCTTAACTTATTTTGTTTTCAAGTAAGATCTTTGGCTTACTTGTTGTTTCATCAAATACTTCTGTATGCAAAATCCGATCCCGCATTTTGCTAATTCCTACCCTCTGATGAGAAGGAGAGTATTTCTTCGAAACTCCACGGATTAAGGACTATCCATTTATCTAGTGTTTCCTTTTCAGATTAAAATGTTTTTTAAACTCATTTCAAAGTGTTTTTAACATATTTTATTAACTGTTTGCCCATATATATATATATATATATATATATATATATATATATATATATATATATATATTTATATAACTACTTCATTTACTCACACAAATTTAATATACGAAAGTATATATTTATGCGTAAACTTTAAGTATTTACTTCAAAAGTGCTCAATACATAGGTAGAGCTAGTTAGTAATTTATAAAATATATATGGCGGTTAAGCTACACTGAATATTCTGCGTTTCATCTACTGTAGGATTCGTCAGGCTTATGCGCGAATTTTGTGGTTGCTTCTTGTTTTTATATATGTTGAGGATTTCTAGTTAGCCAATCAGCTTTCTAGTATCCACCGCACCCCCTCCTATCAGCCAATTGGCATGCATTTTATCGAACAAAGGATCTGTTTTAGAACTAGGTTAGTGGTTTAAGGTACATCTTTTCCCTCCTTTTTTATATATATATATATGAATATACCTATGTGTACACACACACATGCATATATATATATATATATATATATATACATATATGTGTGATCGTTTATGTATATTCATGTTTATTTAATTTATTTATTTGTTTGTTTTCTATTGGTATTGTTAGTTTTAAAGCTAATTTGTATCGCTATCCTAGAGTAAGTTTTATTTTGTGAACACAGTTGTTTGCAATTTCTCGTCTACAATTTAATATATTTTGAGGTTCTTTAAAGTACAGGATAGCAAATTTTTCATGGAGGCATAATTTACATGGGTCGTCTAAATGTCTGCACGTGGTAGCTTGTCTCATTATTTTCCATTCGACTACCGGCGAATGTCCGCTTTCTTTGAGTTCCCAGTATTTATTCGCTAGTGTTGTTTTTATACGGTGTTTTTTTTTATTTTTGAAGGTACTTTTGTGGTCATAGTATCGGGTTTTAAAATCTAAGGAAGTCATGCCTATGTAATATTTCTTGTTATTCGGGTTTTATTTCGCAAATATTGTTGCTTGATAAACTACACTTTTTGTTAGACATTTATTTTGGACTGGGCAAATTGTGCGGTGTCTACAATTGCATTTATCTTGTTCGTTATTAGTATTATTATTTCTGGTATGGTTGTTCTTGTCCGGGGTTGGTTTGTTATTATTATTATTATTATTATTATTATTATTATTATTATTATTATTATTATTTCTGCTAGTGTTGGTTTTATTTCTGTCATGGTGTCTACTTTTTTATTGTTTATTTTGTTGTTGTTTACATTGTTTTCATTAAGTATTTTGTTATTATGTGCTTTAATTATCATCTCTAAATTTTCGCAACAACTGTAAGATAACTTCAAGGTATTTTTATTGAAGATTTTGTGTAAGGGGTTGGTTGCGGGAAAGTGTTTTTCAATAAGATCTAGAAATTTCTTGCCAAGTTTTGTTTTTAACATTTGATTGTATGGAGCCGTATACCAAATTATAGTTCTTTTTCTTCTATTTTTAATTTTATTATAGTTGTTGGTGTTTTGTTGCTTATATTTGATATCGATATTTTTGTATCCACTATTTTTTAGGGCTGTTTCGTAGATATTGGTTGACCTGTTAAATGCATTTTCATCGCTTGAGTTATTGCTGGGTCTACTTACGATCGAGTTAGGAATGTGTTTTATAATTGATGGTGGGTGGTTGGATTTAGGGTTTACGTAAATTGGAGTAGCGTTATCTTTTAAGTATGGTTCATATGTGTTTTTATCTAAGTTTAACGTGACGTCCAGGAAGTTTGTTATTTTTATGTTAGCTGATACGTCCGCTTTTAGGCCTAATTTTTTCATTTCTTTGTGTATGATTTTCTTAAAGTTTTCTCCCTTGACTTTGTTGGAGTTTTTTTTTATTATAGCTAGTCCGTCATCTCTATATAGGCCGATATTCGTAGTATCGAATATGCTTGTGAGAGTATATAGAATGAATAATCCCACAAGATCTGATGCCTCTGCAGAGTCTCTGGCACCCATCGCCAAATCGAACGAATTTTTCATTTTAGTTTTTATCCATTGGTTATTGTTATTTATTAGAACTGATTTTCTACATTTTTTAATGATGTTGATTTCTTCTTCTTCTTCTTCTTCTTCTTCTTCTTCTTCTTCTTCTTCTTCGTATATATATATATATATATATATATATATATAATTTCCCACAAATCTTTGATCTTAATGGGTAAATATATAAGTTTCGTGGTTCAATTTTAAATTCTGAAAAAACAACATATAGAGACATATATTCGATTTAAGAATTTATTGCTTGACAAAGGAATATATAGAAGGGGTTATTTTAATTTCCTTAATCTATGGATTTTAGGTTGGTGCAAAAATAATGCCGTTTTTTGACGTTCAACTTCATGCCAAAAAGCGACGTTATTTTTGGACCAACCTAATATATATTTTTATGTCGATTTTAATAAAGCAAAGTTGTTCATATGCCGTAAAAAAGCAGGTACACCAATTTTGTATCCACGGCTACGCAGATAACATTAGTGTGACTTTATACAACTGAGGCGCTTTCAAAATTATAAATCCAGAAATATTCGCAACAACCAATCACCTCGAACTGTGATTAACGATATCGATTTGCTAACCCGTCACCAACACACTTTCTACTGATGAACTCTATTGTTTATAGAAGAGTGTTGATTTGTGCGCAAAGAAAACCGTTATTTACCCTCCCAGAGAGCTCAGTCTATATATCATATGGCATAAAACATAATCCAGAACATTTTTAATTATAGACAAATTGTTATAACAAATATTTGATATGAACAACTTGTAAACGGAACCAACTTTACTTATGTTCGACCCCAAAATCCATTGAATCTGAAATAAAAAATCAGCATTTGCTGTTTTTCTCTTTTCAATCTTTCATTGTAAATGTTTCCCTCTTTCTCCACCTCAACTGATTCAAAAGAAAAAAATTGTTTTTAACTGATTTATAGGAGGAGACAATGATAATTACAACAAACAAATCGTGATCGATATCGGCATTGGTAAATCAACATTGTCAGCTTTGTGTTGTTAATTATTGGTTCACGTCATGTTGTACAATCTCGCCAGACAACACGAGATTCACGTTTGCAAAATGGCGGCAAATCTAATTACGTCGCGCGATCGTTAAGATTTGTCAATTTGGCTGAACAGAATCGCTTTCAGAAATGGATTTCAGATAATTACAGTGACCGCTACAGGACGACCGGTTCATAAGAACACCCTTCTTTGAACAATTAAATCCGTGAAAAGGTACGTATCTAGCTTTTAAAAAAGTGTGTGCATGAAATTTTATTGCTATGTTTGAACTCGAGGTACCTCTAACGCGCGACACAAATTTAACCCCATCTAATGTAACATGACATAACTGTAATATAATATTACCATCATAACTTTTGTATCATTATTAAGAAGAAGCTTAAAATAAACTAGTAATATACAAAAAACAAAACAATTAACAGCGTACAAAAAATAGTGAAAATGCGAGACAAAAATCGTGTTTACATTATCGACTCTTTAAAACAACGTTCTGATGCAGTTGTTATTTCGAAGACGCAAACCCGTGTTTAAAACATCTAACAAAAATCAACAAATAGTCACATTTTCATGGAGTTTTTGATACGAATTCAATTTTAAATTAACTTATATTTTTAAAGCAGTTGTCGTTACGACAACTGCTTTATATCAGAGGGGAAATATTTTTTGTCGTTAAATATGTAAGGGGAAATATTTTTGTCATTAAATATGAGAGGGAAATATTTTTTATCATTAAATATGGGAGGGGGAAATATTTTTGTCATTAAATATGAGAGGGAAATATTTTTTGTCGTTAAATATGAGAGGGAAATATTTTTTGTCGTTAAATATGTGGGGGGGACATATTTTTTGTCATTAAATATGTGAGGGGAAATATTTTTTGTCGTTAAATATGTGAGGGGAAATATTTTTTTGTCGTTAAATATGTGAGGGGAAATATTTTCTGTCGTTAAATATGTGAGGGGAAATATTTTTTGTCGTTAAATATGATAGGGAAATATTTTTTGTCGTTAAATATGTGAGGGGAAATATTTTTTGTCGTTAAATATGTGAGGGGAAATATTTTTTGTCGTTAAATATGTGAGGGGAAATATTTTCTGTCGTTAAATATGTGAGGGGAAATATTTTTTGTCGTTAAATATGTGAGGGGAAATATTTTTTGTCGTTAAATATCGGAGGGGAAATATTTTTTGTCGTTAAATATGTGAGGAGAAATATTTTTTGTCATTAAATATGGGAGGGGGATATATTTTTGTCATTTAATATGAGAGGGAAATATTTTTGTCATTAAATATGTGAGATGAAATATTTTTTGTCATTAAATATGGGAGGGGGATATATTTTTGTCATTTAATATGAGAGGGAAATATTTTTTGTCATTAAATATGAGAGGGAAATATTTTTTGTCATTAAATATGTGAGATGAAATATTTTTTGTCGTTAAATATGTGAGGGGAAATATTTGTGTAGTTAAATATGGCAGTGGAAATATTTTTTGTCATTAAATAAGTGAGGGGAAATATTTTTTGTCGTTAAATAAGTGAGGGGAAATATTTTTTGTCGTTAAATAAGTGAGGGGAAATATTTTTTGTCGTTAAATAAGTGAGGGGAAATATTTTTTGTCGTTAAATAAGTGAGGGGAAATATTTTTTGTCGTTAAATAAGTGAGGGGAAATATTTTTTGTCGTTTAATAAGTGAGGGGAAATATTTTTTTCATTAAATATGTGAGGGGAAATATTTTTTGTCGTTAAATATGTGAGGGGAAATATTTTTTGTCATTAAATATGTGAGGGGAAATATTTTTTGTCATTAAATATGTGAGGGGAAATATTTTTTGTCATTAAATATGTGAGGAGAAATATTTTTTGTCGTTAAATATGAGAGGGAAATATTTTCTGTCATTAAATATGTGAGGAGAAATATTTTCTGTCGTTAAATAAGTGAGGGGAAATATTTTTTGTCGTTAAATATGAGAGGGGAAATATTTTTTATGTTCTATCGCTCCCCCCTCCCCGCCATATATCATGTTATGAAAAGTAAAAAAAATATATTTAGGTCCATAAAAATTTCAGCATTTTATAAAGCTAAAAAATTTTTAAAATTAAAAAATAGTTATATATGTATATATATATATATATATATATACATATATATATATATATATATATATATATATATATATATATATATATTAGGATTTTAGCCCGGTGTTTCCTTGGAGTTTGGATGTGTATGTTGAGCAAAAAAAAAAAAAGTGGTAGTAGGAATGCAGGATCGAACCCGTACCGCAAAGGAGGAAAAGAACGGGGTAAAACCTAACGTTTATGCTGTTACGACCACCGCCAAACCGGAAGCGACATTTCTTGAAATTAAGGCTAGACAATCTAAAGGAGAGGATAACTTTAAAAAATATCGGCGAAAAAAGTGTCCCCCCTCCTGTAGAAAAGTACCTAGTTGAAGGGGAAGATATTAATGTTTTTAGCCAATTTTTCGATATTTGTCGTATGAAAGGTCGAACTTTAAAATGATACTGATCTTGGTAAAATCCGTCGCCTCTCTTGAAAGTTTAAGGCAGACATGCAAACAGACATACATACATACATACATTTATATATTGGTAACTAAAAATTTTCGACCCAAGCTGATGAAAAAGCTTGCCCTATCTCTGAATACCCTTTATGTAAAATTTCAAATATTTAGACCAGAAATTGTCTGAGTAATTTGGTAGAGACCGCAGATCTCAAATTTTCTAACTTTGACCCTTATTATGACCCCTTAAAATTTATTGTTTTGGGCTCAAAAGAAGTTATTAAGTTAGATCGATGTCCAAGAAACCTATATCTAAAATTTCAAGTGCGTAGCCCCAAAATTGTCGGAGGAGTTTGGTAGAGTTCTCAAAGGTCAAATCGTTGAACTTTGACCGCTTAATCGCCAAATTTCTGGCCAGAAACCGATCACATAGATTTTTCCCAAATCTTAGTACCTTGTATATCAAATTTCGAGTCTGTAGACTAAAAATTGACAGAGTTATTGCGTAGGGAAATGTACACAGACACAGACACGTTCACTTTATATATATATATATATATATATATATATATATATATATATATATGGCATCCACATTCAGTTCTGTTTCACTGTATCACAGCTCATCAGTGCGGCTAAACAGGCAAGTACCTCAAGCCAGGATCGAATCAGTCAAGGCTTTGAACCGTTATGCCAATCATCAGCAGCTGTGCGTGCATTGAATTAACGATGTTTTGACATTGTCCAAATACCTAAGCTCGATTTGTTTACACAAAGATCATCACTTCATACGCTAATGGTAATTCGTACTTCCCAATATGCTCAACTCAAGATAAGGAGCATCATAGTCATCCACATACAGTACTCTTTCGCTGTTTCACAGCTCATCAGTGCGACTAGACAGGCAAGTACCTCAAGCAAGGGTCGAAAACCCGACCGCCCGTACGACAGTCAAGCCCTTGAACCGTTACGCCAATCTGCAGCTGCTTTTGAAGTTGTAAATAAAAATGAAAATAAAATCAATATTATTATGTTAAAAAAATACGCTTTTTTCTCAATAATATATTTTATAATAATTAGTTAAATCACACACGCACATACACACACGCACAAAAAAGCAACAGAATTCTAAAAAGTAATTATTTTTTAAAAGATTTAAATAGAATAAAAATCCAATATACAGCGATAGTTTTAAACATAGATTTTTGAGTAAGGTTTTCCAATTAAACAATATAATATAAAAATGACGTAATTTTTTCACTGCAATTACTGCCTTCCGTAGTTGTCGTCTCATCACGTTTTTTTTATATATACCATTCGGTACGGACTCGATCATGGAAGATCAGATAATAAACATGAATTTATAAGACCAAAAAATCCAGCCTTGATCGCCCTTTAGGCCTGTGTCGCAGTTGATAGAAACGTTGAATCTCTATGGTTCTAGTTGAGAATTGTCTGAAGATAGCGGTTTCAGTCCTACCCAAAGCCAGCCTGAGGCTTACTCGGCCAAAACGTGGTGAGAGGACAACAACTATGGAAGGCAGTAATTGCAATGAATGCAGTCAGGAGATTCAGAGTTCCTATCCTGTTGCGGTTACCAACTGACCAGAAGGCCAGAGGAATAGTTGACCAAAACGTCGTGAAACAACTAAAAAAAAGATGAAGATAATAGTCCGCAATAAATAAAAATAATAAATAATACTCATCTCAATAATGAATTCCAATTAAATAAATATATACAAATGACGATTTGCAATTATAAAATAGCGAATTTAATTACAACTTGAAATTATTTGAATTGTTAAAAGATGTTTATTTCTAAGGGTCAACTTAATTTTAGTACTGTAATCAGAGTTTTTTTTCTGTCTGTTTCGATTTACTCAAAACCGCACACACCTCGTCTTCTCTTCTTCCTCTTCTACTTCTTGCTCTTTTTCTTCTTTTTTCTTCTCAGTCGTCAGAAGCGTCGTCTTTGTCTTGACTACGTTTTTCCTTCCCCTTCTTGCTCACAGTGACCCGTTTTTATGCTAAGCTGAACTCTCGTGTGTGCGAGAGAACACGAGATTTTGCGTGATTACTTGGCAATATTAACCGGCCGCCGCCATCTTGCCATTTTTCTTTGGACGTGCCCGCTTTGCAGAGTGCACACCTCGAGCGTTTGTCAGGTAAGCCCGTCTGTTCGCAATTTATTACACACTCCCCCCTGATCTCATTATCACAGAAAGAGCAGGGAGGCGGTGGCCTTTTTCTTCGAGTGCTTCTTCGGAGAGGGGGATTCGGGGCTTCATCATCGTCTGCGCTGTCTTCCGTGACACGAAGGTCGGCGAACCTAAAGCTGAGCATCGCAGTATCACTGTCCGGGTCTTCATCATCAGTAGGAGGGTCAGTACTTTGAAGGCTACCACTCTCAGTGTCGCTGTGCGTTGACGCCGTCATGAACCAGAATGATGGGTCGCTGGTCACGGATTCAATTTCACTATCTTCGTCAAGCGGCAGCTGCGTTTGGAATACTGATCTTAAGTCTTTAATATGACGAGGTACTCCATCAACTCGCACCACCTGCGGGCTGATCACTTCAGTGACATGACCGGTTCCGTAGCGAGTCGTGCACTGGCCTCGGGGTTTTTAAACCCAGACGACATCTCCTTCTTTTATGTTCTTTTGTGGTGGCTCCGGTTCGGGTAGTGAGCTGCTCTCCAAACCTCTCACCCTGACACGGTATGTATGTAGCGCGTTGGCTGGCGCGGTGGAGGGTGAAACATCGTCCTTAGGGGTGACGTTGTACCAATAGACTGCTTCAGGTACCGTACACCCCTTCCGTGCTGCGATTGTCTTAACAGTTCTGTGGTTGCGCTCAATAATCCCGTTTCCACTGGGAACATGGGCATACCGAAAACGCAGATGGACACCCCAGCCATCTGCAAACTGTTTAAACGGCTCACTAACAAAAGCAGGGCCATTGTCGGTGAGTATCTCAGAAGGAGGGCCACGCTCGAGGAACACACCTTCCAACTCATGGATAATGGCAGCCGCGTCCTGCCGGCGAAGGGGCCGCCACAATGAAAACCTAGATGGTCCACAGTCGATAAGCGTCAAAAAATGCCTCCCGTTGTAGTGCGTTATGTCCATCGCAATCCTATCCCAATTACGCTCCACACTGAGTATTCCCTTCTTCCACCAGACAGGTGCTGGGTCGATCGATCGGCAGGTGTTGCAGCTTCCCACAACAGATTTCACAGCCCTCCGAGACACAGAGGGGTCAACCAATCTGGCGAAGTAAAGCGTTCGGTTTACACCGGGGTGCCCGCTTTGGCAATGGACATCATTAATATGCTCCGGGCTGAGTCTATGTCCCACTGCAGCGCAATTTACAGGTGCTGACTCGTTCACTTCTTTTGGCAGGTCTAGCCAACGGCGTGGCACTCTGGTCAGACGATCCGCCTGATTCAAACAGGTCTGCACCAGTGTCACATCTATGACCAAGTCGTATTCCTTAGTGGTTTCGGTTAGGGTAGCAAGCCGCCTCCGGATCAACATTTCGGCCGACGCCTTCGTTGTCAGACGTGCTTTTCCGTTCAAGGCATTGGTCATCCACCGATGCACACACGTGGAATCCGTGATGATGTGAAGGATTCTAGCCTGCTACTGAAGCGCTAGATTGACTCCTTTCAGTGTAGCATCGAGTTCAGCTAGGTTTATATGCTTGGCGTCATTCTCCGGCCGAAGCCAGCAGGCATCTTCTATTATCCTTCCGTCGACCGCCAGAGCAACGCCAAGGGCAAGTGAGCTGGCGTCTACCCAAACTGTAAATTCACTCCCATCGACGCACCAGCTCCCCCGTACAGGGTCATCATTGGTCATTCTGGCCACAACTTCCACCAGCATGCTTCGCAGGGCAGGATCATGCACCTCATCGTCCCATCCAGTTGACATAGAAGTTGCCCGTCGCTTTATGGCCGCTACAGCCACTCGGAGCCACCCACACACAGGGAAGTGACCCACCAATTTTCCGCAAATGGAAAACGTGCTCCGACGTGTGATGGTAGATGGGATTTCCGGGATTTCACCACTCCTTCCCCATTGAAGGCCATCTGCACTTCCGCTCACCTGCAGTCCGAGCACTTTCGCCCCGTCCTGTAGCCGCTCTGGCTCCTTGCACGACAATCCGAAGTGCTCGAAGTGTTCTTTGACCGCCTGGGCAGACAGGAGGCTCTCATTGACAAAAATGTCGTCTATATACGACGATGTCGCATGTTGCACCGCTTCATTTTGACACCGGATCGCCTGCATGATTGCTGTCATGATGTTAGGGGCTACATTCAGGCCGAATCCTAGCCTGGTCAAGCAATAGCGAGTTCCTTTGATCACCACCGTCTGGAACGGCCACAGTGATTTCTCAACACGTATTTGCAAGTACGCTCTTCACAAGTCCAGTATGGCTGCTTGCGCACCCTGCCGCCGCCACTCCCGTAGTTTGAGCACAGACATCAGCCCCCGCAGTGTGTGGGTCAACGTATTCATTAAGTTCCCGGTAATCCAGAACAGGTCGAATTTTCTGCTTGTTCTCTTGTCTGACAGCCATCAGGGGAATTAGTCCCCGCGGGGGCCCGAGCTCATCCTCTGGGTATGGAACTAACCAGCCATTATCCAGCCACACTTGAAGTTCTGCCTCGTACTGCCCCCTAAGCCACGCAGGAGGGGGATACTCTGTAAGTCGATTCCGCAATGACACTGGTGGCTGGTCGCCTGCCTATTTCCAGGACGCTGTCCAAGTGTTTGTGCCCTTATCGTATTCTGCATGGAAGTCGGGCTCATCGAGAGTGATTGCTGCACACATTTGTTTGTTTGGTCGAGAGAAGCTTACATCACCGGCGCCGTTCACAGTAATTCTGCCTAGCTGTGTGATAGCGTCCATTCCAAGGAGAAGGTCATATCCGAGCAGCTCCCCATCGACCACTAACACCGTCACAGCAACCGGAGAGCCATTGCCAATGCTGATATGAACAACGCTGACCCAACAACACACCAATGAGCCTTGGCCGACAGTAAGTACAGGGATCCTTCGTTTCTTCCATGTGGCGCAATATTCCTTTCGAAGAAGGGTTTGGGTACAGCCGGTGTCAACCAGCGCTGAACGTTCACATCCATCAACTTGAACTGTTACTGCAGGCAGCGCTTTGTTCAATGCCGCGTTGGGGAGGGTGCTAGCGCTGCGGCGTCCTCCCCTTGCCCGTTTCCCGGACAATTCCGCGCTATGTGGCCTGGCTTATTGCATTGGTGACACCGTATTACTTGTCGTGCTCCATAATTAGGGGTGCGCCTTGTACCGCTTTTGCAGTCTCTGGAAAAGTGGTTGGGGCCACCACAGGTATAGCATCATAGACCCTTCGTTGGCGAGTCCAGAGTGTCAACAGCTGCGGAGACTAGTTCTCGATCGTCTTTCAAGATGTTTCGTGCTCTCGCCAATAACTCCTCCAATCCAATCTCAGTGAGTCTTGACGATGCTCGCAGCAGTCGACTTGCCTCATCCGGAAGTCCCGACAAAAAGGCGCATGCCAATATGCGATCACTTGCACCGCCGAAGGGAGTGGCAAGCTTTTTCAAGTCAGCCATGTAGACATCCACTGTCTCCCCCGGCCCAAGTCGGCGTTCGGAAAACTGCCTCCAGGCGACAAAAGGGTCTGTACCAAATGCCCCGTATAGCGCTTGTGTAATCTGCTCCATGGTCGGATCCTCCCCTAGCTGCTGGTACACGGCATAAGCCCCTTTAGTGAGTCTCAATGGGATAACCATAGCTGGGTCTTTAATCTTGCACAACTGGCAAACGCGCTCAGCCTTTTCCAGCCATTCGACCACCGAGGGACCAGTGGGGGAGCCATCGAATTCCGGAATTAATCTGATGTCGAATTTCTCCATACCAAAGCCGAAATAACTTGTAATCAGAGTTTTTTTCTGTCTGTTTCGATTTACTCAAAACCGCATACACCTCGTCTTCTCATGTATCGTTCTCTTCTTCCTCTTCTACTTCTTGCTCTTTTTCTTCTTTTTTCTTCTCAGTTGTCAGAAGCGTCGTCTTTGTCTTGACTACGTTTTTCCTTCCCCTTCTTGCTCACAGTGACCCGTTTTTATGCTAAGCTGAACTCTCGTGTGTGCGAGAGAACACGAGATTTTGCGTGATTACTTGGCAATATTAACCGGCCGCCGCCATCTTGCCATTTTTCTTTGGACGTGCCCGCTTTGCAGAGTGCACACCTCGAGCGTTTGTCAGGTAAGCCCGTCTGTTCGCAATTTATTACACAAGTACCTGTTTTCCAAAAACTGTACAGCGGTATCTATTAACAATATTAACAAAAACAATAGCAAAAAGAAAAAAAAAGAAAAACGCTGCTTCAATTAAAGCGTCTAGCAGCATCTGTAAAAAGTATGCACAAATACAAAATGATGACGTAGCTGATAATTTGTAATTGTTGGTTATTATACACAATATTTTGGATATCCCTATTGAACTATATTAGTTAAATGAATGATCTTTTAAATAAAACCGATTATAATACAAAAATTATGATATTTATTGCTTGTTTGCACATTGAATGTTTTAGATGCTGCGTGAAAAGTGAGTAGAAGGGAGAAATGGAAGAGGATGAAGCTGTAAGATAAGGAATATACAGGTAATCGTAGTGTAGCGATTTAATCGCGAAATGATTTGAGCGAACGCTAAAAAGCAAATGGTTCGAAGTAGTTACCCCTTCCTTTCTCCTAATCGTTTCGATACGCTTTCCTAGCCACTTCCTAGAGCTAAGTTAAAAATTTCTATAAAACAGCCAAAAACTAGAGACATACGGAGAGTTCCGCAGCCGGCCACATACCTTTAGGTCGAGGGATGCAATTCGCAAAAGAAGAGATCTCAATAACTCACATACAAGCTTGCAAATTCCTACATACTGGGAATAATAAGGTGAAAAGAAACAAATTGCTATTCACAGCATATATCCATTAACAAGAACAAGGTAAACCAACGCACACAAATACACAATATCACGCTGTCAAAGCCTCAATTACATACGAATATGTAGACGCTTTTGACTTGTGACTATTAACTCATCTTTTTTTACCACACACGTATTTGTATAAATGGCGGCCAGTAACTGTCATATTCTTATATCTTGTTTAAAATATTTTGTAATAAAATTTCCTTTTCTCCATTTTTCATTCATAAAATTGTTTATGTTTTTAGTTAGCACTTGCTTTCATTTTATTTCCATCTGTATATGCATGTCTCTCTCTATCTCTCTCCTTATATATATATATATATATATATATATATATATATATATATATATATATATATATATATATATATACAGGATCCGTTAACCGGCGTTGCCCGGTGGAAGCCTCTACCCCCATTGCAAAAAGTAAACTACGGTTATGCTATTGTTTGAATCTAAAAAAAAAAAGCAAATAAGGGAATGCGTAAATCCGTATGCAATAATAAAATTAGGAAAAATGGTCGATTAGAATAAGAATAGAAAATATAAACAGATTTTTAAGAATGTAGGGATTCTCACTGTATATGAACTGTTTAGATTGATAGAAACTCCCCATGTTAAGAACGACTTTCGGAATAGACACCACCAACCTCCCCTTGGAATAGACACCCCTCAACATCACATGTAAAAAACGTATATCGGAGCAGAGCACCTCCTTTTTAGCTGGGGGTGGTAGATAATTACCCCCCCCCCCCAAATTTAACAGTGAAAATCGTAGGCAGCATACCCCCCGCGACTGATATGGTTGGTGACAATGTTGATAGGAGAGAAGTGGATTTTTGTATCGCACGTGCGAGTAAAAATCTGGCAGGCATTGAATTGCATTGCAGAATACATCTGTTTATATCTCTAGATCTTGCCTGCACAAAATTTGAATGAGAGTAATCAATATATACAAAACTTTTCAAAGTGGTCATTGTAACGAAAAATGTGGAGGTGGACTTAATGTACTCCCCCCCCCCAAAAAAAAAATGTTACCGTGTGTGCATGTAAAGAAATGTAACCCTAACCTTACTATTAACTGGCAAAAGCAAAAACAAAAATGAGCGAAGGAGAACATATAATGGTTGATTGCGCATCTTTTTGCTATTTTTAAATAAGTTGAATACAAGCTTCATGATATCTTTTGTTATTATCAAATTGTTAGGTGGAAGCACAGAATAGTTACCAAACACTCAATCCTCCCCATATTAAGAATGGCTTTCAAAATGATAACGTTGTTATTTCAGCACAGGGGCAGAAGCGCACAAGTACCCATGTATTTGTATTATGGCAGATTTTTACTTGAGGGAGTGGGGGGCATACTGGTAAATGTCGATATTGAAATACCCTGGCCAAATCACTACGAAAGAAATCGTCCGTGTCCATCAAACTTAAACATCGAATTGGAAACTTGAAAACAAAATGAAACGAACTTTATTTTTATTATTGCCAAAGAAGATGTATTTTCCCTGTTATTATTCGTAAAAACGAATTACTAATTCGTTATCTATCTTACTAAAATGAAATAAAATATTTTTTTCTATGCGTACTTGAATAAAATTCACTGAAAATGTAAGAAATAAATAATAATAAATAAATAAAACAATACTATTGGTAAAATAACACGACAAATAAGTAATAAACAAGAATTATGTGATCTTGGCCAGAAGGTTAAGAAATGTAATTCTCTCAAAACTTTCAATCTTTTAAATTAACTGAGAATTTGCTAAGAATTCTAAAGCCGTGAATTGCTATTCGACAGTTTAAAGACTTTATCTATTTCGTTTACTTTTTTTTGTAAACAATGCAATTTTAATCGCTTGTTAATAATTATTTCGGGACTTCTCAGAAGCCTTTAAACTGTCCTGGCTTTAAAATTCTTAGCAAATTGTCAAAATAGAAATAAAGTTCGTTTCATTTTGTTTTCAAATTTACGATTCGATGTTTAAGTTTTATGGACGCGAACGATTAATTTTATCGGTGATTTGGTCATGGTAATCGGATAATAAATGAGAATTAGCGAAGAATATTAAAGCCGTGACTTTTTATTCGATAGTTTAAAGGCTTTACCTATTTCATTTCTTTTGTGTAAACAAAGCAATTTTAGTTGTTTGTTAATAGTTGCAAGCATATACGGTAAAATGAAATAAGGCTATCAGTAGTTAACTGTCTTTTTATGAACGGTTAATAGTTTTTACTCTTTTCTTTTTAGCGCTCGCTAGTGTGTCCTACGGATAGAGACATAAGTGTAGATAATCGATGTAGGAAAATCGGACCGTATTTATGCAAGTTTTTCCTGTGAACGTACGTGGCGTTATATGAGGTTAGCAATATGTAAATATCTGTTTCTGAATGATCAATAATCGGTAAATGTTAGTCGTTTTAACGTTAGTGTCTCCTGTGGAGGGCGACGCCATGTTTGTCAAATTTTAGAAGTGTTCGTTAATGTAGGAATTCGTTTCATTCCGGAATATGAGAATGTCCGGTTTCAGACAATCGTAAAAGCTGGAACATTATCGGGGAGAAGTCAGTAATTTTAATGCGAAAATAAGAAGGAATATGTTATATCTATGTATGTAATCTTGTAGTTACGGAGGGTGTAATCGCACTGTAGTAGAAAAATGCAGAATTGTACCTGGTGACAACTGGTAGCAGTGGTAGGACTAAATATATATAGAAAGAAAGGTAAGGGCTTCTTCCTCTTACAATGTTACGATTGTGATGGTGGTTCTCCACGAACGTATTCTAGCATTTTAATATCACGACTGAATATGTATGTCACAGCGTGCAAAAGTTACATAAGATGGTGGGTAATAGTATAGACATAATAAATTTGCATGTGCCATCTGTTAATGCAAACTTACGATAATTTGGTTCAGAAAGGAATTTCAAAATATTATATACAGGATATATATATATATATATATATATATATATATATATATATATATATATATATATATATATACAGTGATGATCATATTTATTGGCACGGTAAAATAAAAGTTAAATTTTGTCTAATAAATTCTAAAAAAGGGATTAAATTAAAGAAAATAACAAAGTATATTATGTATTTTTAACTGGCCTTTCCGATGCAGCAATCGGATTTTAGAAAAAAATAAATAACAAAGGAACAACAAACATAATTGCAAAAAACCCTTGTTCAAAATTATTGGCACGGCTTTGTTTTTCTTTTAGTATCAGTATAATATCAACCAATTTCCGGTTTACGTGCTTTCTGAACTTTTTTATAGCCATATTATGCTTGTTTAACGCTAATTCAGTGAATAATTTTTTTCAGATAATTTTTAGATAGCGATTTATTTAAACTATTATAAGTGACTAAATTATAATTTTCAATCGCCATGGTTAAAACTAAGGAACACAGCGAAGATGTCAGGAAGCTTGTTGTAGCATGCCATACCAATGGGGAGGGCTATGATAAGATTTCAAAGAAGCTAAACCTTCCCAAATCCACTGTTAGAGCCATAATAAACAAGTTCAAATCGCAAGGCCACGTTATGGGTTTAGAGGGTAGAGGGAGAAAAAGGATTCTTTCCCCAAGAGATGAACGGAAAATTGTTCGACAAGTAAAACAAAACCCAAGGATCTCTGTTGGAGAGATTGTTGATGAACAGAGCACTTCTGGAGTGAATGTATCTCGACATACAGTTGGTAGAGTTTTGAAGAGAGCTGGTTTAAAAGCATGTCGTCCGAGAAAGACTCCCTTATTGAAGCCTATGCACCTGAAAGCAAGGCTAGCCTTTGCAAAACGTCATATTGATAAAGATGTTGCATTCTGGAAACGTGTTCTATGGACTGACGAAACGAAAATAGAGTTATTTGGCTATAATAAAGTGTCTTATATTTACAGAAAATCTGGCGAAGCTTTCCTGCCTAAGAACACCATACCCACAGTGAAGCACGGTGGAGGCAGTTTGATGTTTTGGGGATCCTTTGCTGCCTCTGGACCAGGGCGACTTGTTAAGGTCACAGGTAGCATAAAAAAGGAAGATTATGTTAAAATATTGGATGAAAACCTGAAAGACTCTGCTAAAGAGCTCTCACTTGCTCGTCGTTGGTGGTTCATGCAAGATAATGACCCAAAGCATTCGGCTAAACTGACTAAGAAATGGCTTGAGGACAATCATTAATGTTTTGGAGTGGCCATCACAAAGCCCAGACCTTAATCCAATTGAAAATTTATGGAGAACATTAAAATTGAGGGTAATGCAAAGGAAGCCTAAGAATCTTATTCAATTGGAGGATTATTGTCAGGAAGAGTGGGCTAAAATTACTACTGAAGAGTGCAAAAACTTGGTTGTAAACTATGAAAAGCGACTGAGGAAGGTAATCAAGGCCAAAGGCTATACAATTGATTATTAAATAAATCGTGCCAATAATTTTGAACAAGGGTTTTTTGCAATTATGTTTGTTGTTCCTTTGTTATTTATTTTTTCTAAAATCCGATTGCTGCATCGGAAAGGCCAGTTAAAAATACATAATATACTTTGTTATTTTCTTTAATTTAATCCCTTTTTTAGAATTTATTAGACAAAATTTAACTTTTATTTTACCGTGCCAATAAATATGATCATCACTGTATATATATATAAAGGGTTGTATAGTTTTCTTTCCAAGATATAGATCCATTATTCGTGTGAAAGAGTGTTTATGGAGGACAGAGCCAGTATATAGTATGGTTATTACACAAACATTATTGGTTACATATGTGCATACATGTTTCAGTGGAATCTCAATTTAGAGAGACCCACCTCGTCAAATCGAAAAAAGAAGTGAAACTGAAACGAAAATCAAGATTCATTCATTTTGCATATACAAAAGTTATCTGGGTGTGATTTAAACCTTGAAAGAAAGGAAGATGTATAGCTGATGAATGCGAGTACTTGTGATTAGGAGGAAGGGGTGCGGCAAAGAAAAGGAATAGGGAGCGAGAGGGCAGGAAGAGAAGAAAATAGAGAAGAAATAGATCCAACTCAGCGTGGAGGTTACGGCTATTTTCTCGTTTAAAGACTAAGTGGTTACTTTAATTTCAAGTAGTTACAGTGCGGTCCCTTTTTTATATTCTCCTCACGGCAGTTTCTTTATTGCAGCCTTTCTGTCTAGTTCTTTGTTACTATTGGCGCATTCTTTATCTCTTTATTTTACTGATAATTTATTTGATTTTTCGTTTTATTTATTTATTTCAAAATACCATACGTTCAGATGATCAAATTAACAACCTGTAACATCTATACAGTCTTTTCATATGATTTAAATATAGATGGCATCATAAGAGTTGCATTTTTATATGATTTAAATATAGATGGTATCATAAGAGTTGCATTTTTATATGATTTAAATATAGATGATATCATAAGAGTTGCATTTTCATATTAACGTGTGCAAAGTGATTACACAGATGTAAAACATTTAAGGGTATGCATGCATAAGTTTTCATATCTATATATAAACTTTATTTTGTATATGATTCGTTATGGAGATAGGTTTATCTGACTGTATGCATGCATAATAGTCTAGAAACATCTATCTAGGTAAACTTTCCCGTTCACATAGAACATCTAGTCAAAGTACTTAGCTATTGCTCTAAATCAATTATGTGTTTGGTTCCATGATTTATGATAATAATTCTCGTCGGTATATATCAATATTCCATTTATATGTTAAGATTCCTCCCGGTACATCGCGATGGACCCCCAGGAGGAGGCAATTAACCGATTTGATTGAAAAATACGTAGTATTACTTAGGCACAATAGAGGTCCTTAATATGTTAGCCACATTTCTGGGAACTGGACATAATAGACAAAAACTTGTCAATACATTATTCACACATAAAAGATAATCAGTCAAACAAGAAAGCATCGATTGGTTGATCCAAACTATGCACCTCACGATGAATGAAGAGATCATTGCGATGATATACGACACTTGATATCAAACCACCCAAGTAGCTTCAGAACGACGCCGATCGAGGAGTAAAAAAAATCATGGATCCAAAAAGAAAAAAAAATGTACTATGGACACATGGCGGATAAAAGGCTTGGGAGGTGGTGTCATGAGGACTTGCCCATTCTCGCATAATGGAATCTGCTAAGCATTATATAAACTACGAGGCTAATATCGTGATTTGAGATACTACAAACTGTCTAACAGTCGGAAAATACAGACATTTCTTTGAATTTAACTGTTGTTCTCGTCTTTTTTATGACTCTTTCCTAGGGCCACAACAACAGTTGTTGTTGTTGTTGGGGGGGGCGCTAAAATCTGGAGCCTGAAAAATGAAGATATCAGAATAAAAGTGGCAATAACAACAGCCAGACAGAAAATTTGACAACAGAAATAAAAATAAGAATAAACAGGCCATGATAGGACATATAATTTGGTTTAATCCACTTTATAATAATGTAAAACAAATTGGTCAAAAATGTATTGGCCAAATAATCTAACAAATAAAATTATTTTTTCAGATTTTACATATCAGACCTAAATAGTAATTGATCTGCCAACAGATATGTTTGAAATTATCCAGTCATCTTTATTAAATTATCAATGTGTCAATTGTAAACAAAACAAATTAATCAAATTTCGTCAAAAACAAAGTAAATGTTTATTAAACCTGCCACTACCGACAAAAGAAATTATTAGGCTATATATGGACTTTTCTGTTTACATATATTTCATCCCATTACCAATAACCTAAAAGAATTTATTCATTACAAAAGAGTATAAGTTTATGCGAAGTTTAAACAAATATACATAAACATGAATTACGTGTTGGTTCACCAATTTTTCTACATATTTTAGCGATAATTTAAGACATATTCTGAAACTGTGTTATCCAGAGTACTTTGCTCCAAGTGGTGCAATAATAATGTGGGGGCTGCGTTCGTACAGCTTTTTACTTCATCTGATTAGATTTGTGACATGAAATTATTTCATTTGATTAGATTTGTAACATACAAATTATTTTTTAAATAATGAAAATGGCAAGATAGGGATTGGACCAAGGTGGACAGGGATCCTATTTAATTTTTAAGAAAGGTTTTACATTTATTTATTGAAATCTATATATTTCAATAAATAAATGTAAACTTTTTCCTTAAATAAATTTTGAGTAAAACTTTTAGTTCCACTCTTTGAATTTAATATTATAAAATGTAAAAATAAGTATAACCAAAGTAATATCGCTTAGGCAGGAGAGATATTCATATATACACTAGCAGAAAGAAAGCTGTGATATGTCTCGGGGTTAAATGTTAATCAACAAATGTATCACCCTTACATATTTTATTGAAATCGAAATCGGTTAAATTGTCAATTTTTCAATCAACTCAATTAATTACCTGCTCTTGTTGGAGGCCTATCGCGGTGTAACGGGGAGAAACTTTACACGCCCCTCTGCAATGATTAGTCCTTAGGATATTGCAGTTTACATTGTATTATAAGAAATCTACTGTAGATGTCTGTATTATAAGAAAATTACTGTTAATGTTTGTATCATGAGAAAAACTACTGTTAATGTTTGTATTAAAAGAAAACTACTTTAGATATTTGTATTATAAGAAACCTACTCTTAATGTTTGTATTATAAAGAAACCTACTAAAGATGTTTGTATTATAAGTAACCTAATATTAATGTTTGTATTATAAGAAACCTATTGTAGATGTTAGTAGTATCAGAAACCGACTGTAGATGTTTGTATTATAAAAAACCTACTGTTAATGTTTGTATTCGGAGAAACCTACTGTAGATGTTAGTAGTATCAAAAACCTACTGTTTATGTTTGTATCATAAGAAAACTACTGTAAATATTCTTATTATAAGAAACTTACTGTTGATGCTTGTAGTATCAGAAACCTACTGTCGATGTTTGTACTATAACAAACCTTCTGTTTTTTTTGTATTATAAGAAACCTACTGTTTGCATTATGAGAAACTTATTGTAGATGTTTGTATTATAAGACACCAACTATAAATGTAAGTATCAGAACACTACTGTAGATATTTGTAGTTTCACAAACCCACTGTTAATGTTTGTATTATAATAGCACTACAATTAATGTTTGTACTATCAGAAATCTACTGTAGATGTTTGTAGCATCAGAAACCTAGTGTTATGTTGATATTATAAGAAACCTACTATAGATATTTGTATTATAAGACACCTACCGTTTATGTATGTATTATAAGAAACCTTCTGTGTATGCTTATATTAAATAAACCTACTGTTAATGTTTGTATTAAATAAAATCTACTGTGGATGCTTATAGTATCAGAACCCTACTGTGGATGTTTGTATTATAAGAAACCTACTGTAGATATTTGTAGTATCAGGAACCTACTGTAGATGTTTGTATTATGAGAAACCTTCTGTCAATGTTTGTATTATAAGAAACCTTCTGTCAATGTTTGTATTATAAGAAGCCTAGTGTAAATGTTAGTAGGATCAGAAACTTACTATAGATATTTGTATTATAAAAAACAACTACTGTTAATGTTTTTTATAAGAAACCTACGGTTGAAATATGTATTATAAGAAACCTACTGTTACTGTTTGTATTATAAGAAACCTACACTAGATGTTTGTAGTATCAGGAACCTACTGTTGGCGTTTCTATTATAATATACCTACTTTAAATGTTCGTGTTATAAGTAACATACCGTTAATGTTTGCATTATAAGAAACCTACTATTAATGTTTGTATTATAAGAAATCTACTGTACATGTTTGTATTATAAGAAATCTACTGTAAATTTTGTATTATAAGAGACTTACTGTTTATGATTTTATTAAAATAAACTCTATTAAAAGATACTCTATGGCATACTGAGATAGCTTCCGTACATTTATATTTGACTTACCTCTGCATTCCATGTTAAATAAGGATGTGTCCTCTATAGTATCAGGTCTGACGGAATGGTTAATTGTAGGCATAGACCGATTCATACCATCCAAAAAATTCCAACAAAAACCTAACATGGTTCTCCCCAGAATGTGCTGTTACCATCACTCATAGAAATTACTTTTTCCATAGCTACCAGCGTAATATATTCACTGAGACTAAAGATGATTTCAGGACTGCCAGCAACCGTTGTAAAAGAGTAATAAACAATTCAAGAGAGCTATATGCTCAGTCCGTTAAATCCAAAGTAGCTGAGCAGCGGCTTGGTTCCCACCAGTTTTGGCAAATAGCAAATAGGATCCTGAACAGAAGCGTGCGTTCTATCCCAACCATTATCAATGGACCTGAGGTCATCTCGTCAGCACAGGACAAGGTCAAACTATTTGCCAAGAACTTTGCAGCTAATTCTACTCTATCTGACAAAGGCGATCAACTCCCCGTATTTCCTTCTATAACAGACAACACGCTATGCAACATACACATATCTCTGCATGATGTCGTTAAGCTAATCAAGAACCTTGATTCCAGTAAAGTAACTGGCCCTGACAGCATCCCATTTACAGTGTTAAAAAAGCTTCAACCAGAACTTGCTCCCATACTTACGAAACTGTTTAAGCGTTGTCTTAAGAAGAAGTGCTTTCCAACAGCCTGGTAAACCTCATCAGTATACCCTATATTAAGTAAGTTGCTGGAATCAATATTAAATAAAAAAGTAATCAAACACCTCAGCAGATATAACCTTTTTAGAATAGGAATATGGTTTCCGTTCTGCTAGATCTACAGCAGATGTGCTAACGGTTATATCTCATAGGATTAGTAAATTTCTCGACAAAGGCATCCCTTCTAGGGCAATTGCTCTTGACATATCAAAGGCCTTCGATAAAGTATGGCATATGCGACTACTTCACAAGATTTCCAGCTATGGTATAACTGGAAACGTTTTCTCAATTATTAAATCATTTCTCTCTAATAGGCTTACAAGAGTAGCGGTTGATGGGCAGAAACGTGGCCTTCGTTATAAAGATGGCCGGTCAGCTGAAAAAATGACGTCATCGCCGAGGTCCCAACAAGCAAGATATGTGGAACTCTTGACTGTCAATAATGAACAGTAATTTTTACAGACAGCGTTACAAAATTTCAAAATTGGATTAAAATAAAGAAATAAAGAAAGAACACGATGATTTATACTGAAACTCATCTAATATTAATAATAAAAAAATAATTAAAAGAACACAAGTTGTTTGTTTAAGTATTATAAGCAATTGAATATTTCGTAGTATTATAGATTTTAAAGATTAGAATGCGTTCTTTAATTACTTATAAATTACATTTTAAAAAAATGAAGGAACACGATTTGATTTGTAGTAAACTTGAAGTTTATTTGATATAATTAAATGAAAATTATGCATATAAGATTATGAATATTTGGAGCAGAACACAAGCAAAATATTTGATATGAGTTAAGACAATAAGCAAATATTAAAATTAAACTATTTTTTTAATCAAAATGATTTTTTTTTTAATCAAAATGAATTTTTTTTTTAATCAAAATGAATTTTTTTTTTTAATCAAAATGAATTTTTTTTTTAATCAAAATGAACCACAATAAAAAAAAAACAATATTTTTAATTAATTTTAATAATTACGGGTTTGTATTATTGTACACATAGATTCGAAAAAGTTGTCAAAAAACAAATATATAACAAATAAATGTTATCAAAGGCAAGATAAGTTACTTTTATACCAAACTGGATATAATTTTGGTGTTTTTATTCAGTGTAACATGTTTATTCAGCTCGAAAAACATGCAGTGTTTACCGATGTATTGGACAATTCAAAATGGCGGCCGACTCTCTCTTAAACACGGTAAGTTCGAGAAAAGGTGTTATAAATAATAAACTAGACAAAATACTATTAAAAAAACACCGAATATATGTCAACCTATGTCACGGTAATATATATTGAGCGAATTTCTAACAGTATTTTGTCTAGTTTATTATTTATAACACCTTTTCCCGAACTTACCGTGCTTAAGAATCGGCCGCCATTTTGAATTTTCCAATACATCGGTAAACACTGCATGTTTTTCGAGCTGAATAAACATGTTACACTGAATAAAAACACCAAAATTATATCCAGTTTGGTATAAAAGTAACTTATCTTGCCTTTGATAACATTTATTTGTTATATATTTGTTTTTTGACAACTTTTTCGAATCTATGTGTACAGTAATACAAACCCAAAATTACATGACAAAAAAACGATAAGATAGAAAAATAATTATTAATGAACTTTTTTTTGTTGTTGTTGACTAAAATAGTCATAAACAGTTTTTGGTAAATATGAAGAATTACTTCACCTTGGAAAATTCCTTTATAATTCCTAATTTTATAGATTTTTGAGGTCGCTGTAAACGAAAATAACATTTAAAATTAAGGCAAACGAGTAGTTTCCAAGAAATGTTAGTTAAAAAAGTGGGGGATCACTTTTCTATAATAATTTAACGTAAACTGACCATCCACTTTGTGGCCACTATTTACCCTCGGAAAATCCTTTAAAATTCCAGGAAACAAGTAGTTTTTTTCTTTTTAAAAATATATTAGAAAATACTCGTTTGCCTTAATTTTAAATGTTATTTTCGTTTTCAGCGCACTCGAAAACTTATAAAAGTGGTAATTTTAAAGGAATTCTCGAAGGTGGAGTTATTCTTCATATTTAACCATTTTTTTAAAACATTAATAAATTCATGAAGTATTGCTCAGTAAAAAAATAATTAACCTAAAGAAAAAATCATGTTTCTTATTTAAGATTATTTCACCACATAACAAAAATAACATGCAAAATCATTTTTTTATATCCATATTTCCAGTTTGTTAAAATACGTTAATAATATAAATTGTAACACCACGAGTGAACGCGCGTTTTTTTTTTTTTTAGTTTAGTTTCATATTATATAAGTATTTTTTAAATTTTATCTTTCTAGCTTTAAAAAAAGTTGTAAAATTTTATCAGCCGGCATAATTTATTTTTAAATATTGAAAAAATTCAGGAAAATTAATTTTTGCTAGAATTTTAAAACGTGTGTCAACAGCTTAAAAAATCGTCTCTTCAAAAGAACGTGTTATGTCTCGCATTTTCCTTAGTTTTGTATGCTGTAAAAAATTTTTTTTTAATATTAGCAATTTATTTGAAGCTTCTTCTTTTGAATGGTAAAAAACTTAGGATGATAATCTTGAATTAAATTATAGTTACATCGTGTTAAATACAGGGGGGGGAGCACGTTAAAACTTACTTTGCTGAATGGAGATGGTGTAAAATCTTTTCTTTTTACTGCATTAATCCATAGACAAGATAATTCTTTATTTTTCGGAAATAAAAATACTGTAACTTTCGGTCCTTTACAATAATTTCCTCTGCAATTCGGAACGATGCACCGTGAAGGCATTTTAATAAAAAAAAGAAATATTACAATACGTTACGATATCTACCGGTGACAACAGTTGGTTGCTTGTCAAGCAATGCTTGACACCGGTAAAGGGACTATCCGTGATGACGTCAGCAGATTAAATTATTTTTGCCCACCGGCCATCTTGTCTTTTAAGACGGTCTTGGCAGAAACCAGAGGCCCATAGTATTAATGCTGGAGTCCCTCAGGGATCCATCCTGGGCCCAACTCTCTTCTTGATCTACATCAACGATCTCCCAAAACACATACTTAAATCATTCGTTGGCATCTGTACTGATGTCATGACCATATATGACAACACATCAAAGGCCGTAAATGACAAAGTTCTCTCTGATTCTTTTTCCTCTAGCCTTGAGCGACTGGTAAAGTGGGGGAATAGGTGGTTGGTTACTTTTAATACATCTAAAATCAAGCTCCTATCTTTACATCATCAACGCTCTAATCCCCATCTGGCATCAATTAAAATGGATGAATCTCGTCTTGGAAAGGCTCCATGTTTTGATAAGCTTCTAGGCTTGACCTTTACTCCCGATCTGAAATGGAAACACGTACATCATCAGCCAAGGTCGCTGGAAAAATAGTGGGATCCTTCTACCGCTCCAGAAGATATCTCACTGCTAATGCAATACAAAAGCCAGGTACGCCCAAGGATGGAGTGCTGCCAAATCTGGACAGGAGCTGCTAAAAACAGACTATCTTGTTTTGACAGAGTACAAAATAGACTTCGTGGTTTAGTGGGGGATGCCCTTTTTTCTTCCCTGCAACCTCTCTCCCACAGAAGAGATGTTGCGAGCCTGTTTTTGTTTTATCGTTACTTCCATGTCAAGTGCTCGTCTGAGCTCCAATCTCTGGTCCCCCCTTGCCAATCTTTTACGATAAACAGTCATGTAGCTGAAAACACTGCCACAAATTTTCCCCACTCTTTATCTGTGCCAAAATCAAAACGTAGATTCCATGAAAACTTCTTTCTTAGAAGCACACGCCTGTGGAATTCTCTTCCGTTTGCCTGTTTCGTATTTGACTACAACTTGGCTGTATTTAAGTCCAACATAAAAAAATCCTGATGAACCGCTCTCATTATCAAATCTCCAATACTAACGATTACTACGATAGTATCCCATTGATTACTGTACATGCAATAACTCTTATCCCCGAGTGGCTACCGGGCCTTGATAAGTAGTGACTTCCATGTAAAAAAAATATCCCTACTGTTAATGTTTGTAGTATCAGAACCCTACTGGAGATGTTTGTAGTATTACAAACCTACTGTTTATGTTTGTATTATAAGAAACCTACTGTAGATGTTTGTATTATAAGAAACCTACTGTAATCTTTGTATTATAAATGAACCTACTGTTAATGTTTGTATTAAATAAAAACTACTGTAGATGTTCGTTGTATTTACAACCCTACTGTAGATGTGTGTATTATAAGAAACCTACAGTTAATGTTTGCATTTAAAGGAGCTTTCTGTAGATGTTAGTAGTATCAAAAAACAATTCTTAATGTGTGTATTATAAGAAACCTACTGTAGATGTTAGGAGTATCAGCAACCTACTGCAGATGTTTGTATTATAAAAAAACCTACTGTTAATGTTTGTATTATAAGAAATCTACAATGTTTATGCTTGTATTATGAGAAAACAACTGTAAATGTGTGCATTATACGAAACCTATTGTTTATGTTTGTATTATAAAGAAACCTACTGTTGCAGTTTGTAGTATCAGAAACCTACTGTAGATGTTTGTAGTTTTAGAAACCTACCGTTGATGTTTGCATTATACGAAACCTACTGTTTATGGTTGTATTATAAGAAACCTACTGTTTATATTTGTATTATGAGAAACATACTCTTAATGATAGTATTAAACAAAATCTACTCTAGATGTTTGCAGCATTAGAACCCTGCTGTAGATGTTTATAATATCACACACATACTGTAGATGCTTGTAATATAAGAAAACTACAATTAATGCATGCATTATGAGAAACCTACTTTAGACGTTTGTAGTATAAAAACCTACTGTTTTATTGTATTATAAGAAACCTGTTAATATTTGTAATATAAGAAACCTACTGTAGATATTTGTAGTATCAGAAACCTGCTGTAGATATTTGTATTATAAAAAAAAATTATTCTAGATTTTCATGCTCATATTTATAGTATCACAAACCTACTCTTCATGTTTGTATTATCATAAATCTATTGTTGATTTTTGTATTATAAGAAACTTACTGTTGATGTTTGTATTATAAGAAACCTTGTGTTAATGTGTGTATTACAAACAAACGTACTGTAATTTTTGTATTATGAGATACCTTCTCTAAATGATCGTATTACAAGAAACGTACTGTTTATGTTTGTAGTATCAGAACTCTACTGTAGATGTCTGTAGTATTACAAACCTACTCTGATGTTTGTATAATAAGGAAATCTATTCAATGTGTGTATTATCAGGCACCTACTATAGATATTTGTATTTTGTTTGTATTATAAGAAACATACTGCAAATATTTGCAGTATCAGAAACTTAATGTAGATGTTTGCATTCTAAGAAATCTACTGTTAATCTTTGTATTATAAAGAAACCTACTGCAGATGTTTGTATTATAAGAAACCTACTGTTAATGTTTGTAGCATAAGAAGCCTACCGTAAATATGTGTATTAAATAAAACCTACTGTAGATGTTTGTAGTATCAGAACTCCACTGTAGATGTTTGTAGTATCACACAGCTACCGTAGATGTTTGTATTAATAGAAACCTACAGGTTATGTTTGTATTAGAAGAAACCTACTGTAAATTTTAGTAGTATCAAAAACCCAACTGTTTCTGTTTGTATTATAAGAAAATCACTGTAAATGTAGTAGTGTCAGAAACCTACTGTAGATGTTTGTATTATAAAAACCTACTGTTAACTTTTTTATTATAAAGAAACCTACCGTTAATATTTATATTTTAAGAAACCTTCTGTAGATTTTTTTATTATAAGAAACCTACTTTACATGTTTGTATAATAAGAAACCTACTGTAGATGTTTGTTTTAAATAAACCCTACTGTAGATGTTTGTCTTATTAGAAACCTCTTGGTAATATTTGTATTATAAGACACCTACTGTAGATGTTAGTAGCATGAAAAACCCAACTGGTATTGTTTGTATTATAAGAAAGCTTCTGTTACTATTTGTATTATAAGAAACCCACTGTAATGTTAGTAGTGTCAGACACATACCGTAGATGTTTTTATTATAAAAAATCTACTGTTAATGTTTGTATCATAGGAAAGCTACTGTTAATGTTTGTATTATAAGAACCCTACTGTTAATATTTATATTATAAGAAACCTACTGTAGATATGTGTACTGTAAGAAACCTACAAGTGATATTTGTAGAATCAGAAACCTAATGAAGATATTTGTAGTATCAGAAACCTATTGTTAATGTTTGTATTATAAGAGACCTACTGTTAATGTTTGTATTATAAGAAACCCACTTTTAATGTTTTTAGTATCAGAAACCTACTTGTAATGCTTGTAGTATAAAAACCCCAATATGATGTTTTTTGTAAAAGAAACCTACTGTTAATGTTTGTTTTATAAGGAACCTACTGTTAATGTTTGCATTATACGAAATCTACTGTAGACAGTTGTATTATAAGAAACCTACTGAAGATGCGTGTATTATAAGAAACCTACTGCTAATATTTGTCTTAAATAAAACCTACTGTTAGTGTTAAGAAACCTACTGTTAACGTTTGTATTATAAAGACACCTACGGTTCATGTTTGTATTTTAAGAAACCTTCTGGAGAATGTTTGTATCATAAGAAACATATTGTATACGTTTGTATTATAAGAAACCTACTGTTTATGTTTGTATTAGATTGGTTAGTTGGTTGTCTTTGTTTTACGGCATATCAACCTTTTTCTGGTTATTTAATGCCGAATCTAGTTATTTTGAGGAACGATTTTTAATGGAGTATATTTGTTTTATAAGTCGGATTCTATTTAACCCATAGTTGGGACCCTAACAGGTAGTACCACTCCAGGTCAAAGTGGACCTGGGAGCAATGGCAATTAAAGGGTGGCTCCACACTCCCCAAGGCCCGCAAGGTGGGGCCTCACCATCGGATATAGTTTTAGGTCATATTCAGGACCATTTGTATTAGATGAAACCTACTGTAAATATTTATATTAAATAAACCCTACTGTAGATATTTGTCTTCTTAGAAACCTCTTGTTAATGTTTGTATTATAAGACACCTACTGCAAATGTTCCTATTTACAAGGCTTCCACACGGGACAGAGTTAGACACCAGGGTCGTTTTTTAACGTGTAGAAAAGGTACAAAAGTAAAAATTGTCTCAGTCGTGAAAGATTTCTCCTCTACTGAAAGATAATGAGAAATGACAGTAGTATCAAAAACCCAACTGTTAATGTTCGTATTATAAGAAAACTTCTGTTACTGTTTATATTATAAGAAACCCACTGTAAATATTAGTAATGTCAGAAACCTACCCCCCCCGATCTGTAAGGATCATTGTATATTACATAATCCTGTGCCCATACTGGATCGGTTGGGCTCTTCATGGTCTGTGTATTTCCACTGGTTCATCTCCACTGCCCCCAGCACACTATTTACATCTTTACATCTGTAGTTCAAATTCACTTGCTATCTTTCCAAGCATCCCTAATCTCCATTTTAGAACCATTTCTTTAGCACCCTTAGTTCGTATTCTTCGACTCTCTTTAACTGTAGCATTTACTTAACAGTACCGTGGCTTAATCAGTTCTTATTTCGATTCTCGCAGGCTCCAGTTTATAGCTAAATTGATTCCTTTCAAAACGACGTTTAATTCAGCTATGTTGATATTATTGTAATCATTAACTTTCCTCAACCATGCCGGTCCTGGATATGACCTAAAACTATATCCGATGGTGAGACCCCACCTTGCGGGCCTTGGGGAGTGTGGAGCCACCCTTTAATTGAAATTGCTCCCAGGTCCATTCTGACCTGGAGTGGTACTACCTGTCAGGGTCCCAACTATGGTTTAAATAGAATCCAACTTATAAAACAAATATACTCCATTAAAAATCGTTCCTCAAAATAACTAGATTCGGCATTAAATAACCAGAAAAAGGTTGATATACGTAAAACAAAGACAACCAACCAAATCAACCATGTCGCATCTTCCTCCACCAAGCCGTCAATCTCAATGACCACACCGATTGCAATATTGCTTGCATCACACCAGACCACTCCTATTTTTGTTTCGGTGCCAAACTCCACTAACAGGATCATTTTGTTCTACATCAGCTAGAATGTCCTGCATTATTTTGACAGTTTTGCCATCAACTCTGCTCTCCTAGTCAAATCCACTTCCTTAACATAACTTGATGCTGGTCAAAGCCATCCAGCAACTGGATAGTGCCCAACAATTTGCCACAGATAGAAAATAACTCCCGTCTACTAATTTCTCCTCCTATCTCCGGGATCTCATTGCCCCGTTTGAATATCAGCTCTGCCATTCCTATTTTCATTAGCTTAAGGCACAGCGCTGCTCCTCCATCCAGAGATTCTGGTACTCTTGCTATCAGCCCAAATTCTTCTAAATGTTCCGCAACCTCTTTTACTCATATTTTCGTTACATCCATCCTTATGTCATCGATGTACGAATCAGTGGCTTTCTTTTTTGATTTACTTCCTTTCTTCAATACCGTTTTTAAGACAACTGCCATAACCTTCGCACAACATTCAGTCTGAATCCAAACCGTGTTAGGCAGTAAGTTTGTCCCTTATAGCAGATCAACTGATACTGCTATAGTTCCTTCGCCACATGTACCTGTAAGTAGGTAGACTTAAGATCCACAATTGCAGTTTCTCCCACCAATCGTCTCACTTTCTCATCTTTTCATCACGCACATCTATTATATTGGTCCCTGTATGACATGCAACAAAACGGTTTGAGTCACGGAAGTCTTAGACTGGCCTAACCTTCCATTTTGTGGCCTGGAACACTGCCATTTATAGTAAGACACGCTTTTTGGCTCCTTTCCATGGTAAAAGGATACCTTCTGATATCCACCTTTCCACCTCTTTCTCAACCTCTGTTTTCCCACTGTTCAAGTGTTTTTATAATACGTCACTATTCTGTAACACTGGCGGATTTCCTTCCCATTTCCATTTCGCTATCAATTTTTCGGCATCAAAATTGACCTCAAAGTCTTTATTCTCAATTTTACATATATCTGGCCGATGGTCAGCTGCAACAAAATGCAGTCGCAAAACCTTCAGTTTTCTAAATAGTCAAACAGTCCATCAAATTGCTGACATCAATACCAAGTATTACATCAATCCCATCAATGAGGTGACTCTTTACTATCACCTCCACATGTACTATTACCACCTCCACGTTTACATGTATTACTATCACCTCAACTGTCACATGTACGACTATCACCTCCACTTTCACATGTACTATTATCACTTCCACTTTAACATGTACTACTATCACCTCCACTTTCACATGTACTACACTCCCCTCCACTTTCACATGTACTATTATCACCTCAACTTTCACATGTACTACTATCACCCCCACTTTCACATGTACTACTATCACCCCCACTTTAACATGTACTATTATCACCCCCACTTTACCCTTTTACTACTATCACCTCCACTTTTACATGTACTATTATCACCTCCACTTTCACATGTACTACTATCACCTCCACTTTCACATGTACTATTATCACCTCCACTTTCACATGTACTACTATCACCTCCACTTTCACATGTACTATTATCACCTCCACTTTCACATGTACTACTATCACCTCCACTTTTACATGTACTATTATCACCCCCACTTTCACATGTACTATTATCACCTCCACTTTCACATGTACTACTATCACCTCCACTTTTACATGTACTATTATCACCTCCACTTTCACATGTACTACTATCACCTCCACTTTCACATGTACTACTATCACCTCCACTTTTACATGTACTATTATCACCTCCACTTTCACATGTACTACTATCACCTCCACTTTTACATGTACTACTATCACCTCCACTTTCACATGTACTACTATCACCTCCACTTTCAAATGTACTATTATCACCTCCACTTTCACATGTACTACTATCACGTCCACTTTCACATGTACTATTATCACCGCCACTTTCACATGTACTATTATCACCTCCACTTTTACATGTACTATTATCACCTCCACTTTCACATGTACTACTATCACCTCCACTTTTACATGTACTATTATCACCTCCACTTTCACATGTACTATTATCACCTCCACTTTCACATGTACTATTATCACCTCCACTTTTACATGTACTATTATCACCTCCACTTTCACATGTACTACTATCACCTCCACTTTCACATGTACTACTATCACCTCCACTTTCACATGTACTACAATCACCTCCACTTTCACATGTACTACTATCACCCCCACTTTCACAGGTACTACTATCACCTCCACTTTCACATGTACTATTATAACCCCCACTTTCACATGTACTACTATCACCCCCACTTTCACATGTACTATTATCACTTCCACTTTCACATGTACTACTATAACCTCCACTTTCACATGTATTATTATCACCCCCACTTTCACATGTACTACTATCACCCCCACTTCACATGTACTATTATCACCCCCACTTTCACATGTACTACTATCACCCCCACTTTCACATGTACTATTATCACCCCCACTTTCACATGTACTACTATCACCTCCACTTTCACATGTACTATTATCACCTCGACTTTCACATGTACTACTATCACCCCCACTTTCACATGTACTATTATCACCCCCACTTTTACATGTATTATTATCACCTCCACTTTTACATGTACTATTATCACCTCCACTTTTACATGTACTATTATCACCTCCACTTTTACATGTACTATTATCACCTCCACTTTCACATGTACTACTATCACCTCCACTTTCACATGTACTATTATCACCTCGACTTTCACATGTACTACTATCACCCCCACTTTCACATGTACTACTATAACCTCCACTTTCACATGTATTATTATCACCCCCACTTTCACATGTACTACTATCACCCCCACTTCACATGTACTATTATCACCCCCACTTTCACATGTACTACTATCACCCCCACTTTCACATGTACTATTATCACCCCCACTTTCACATGTACTACTATCACCCCCACTTTCACATGTACTATTATCACCTCCACTTTTACATGTACTACTATCACCTCCACTTTCACATGTACTACTATCACCTCCACTTTCACATGTACTACTATCACCTCCACGTTTACATGTATTATTATCACCTCCACTTTCACATGTACTACTATCACCTCCGCTTTCACATGTACTACTATCACCTCCACTTTCACATGTACTACTATCACCTCCACTTTCACATGTACTACTATAACCTCCACTTTCACATGTACTATTATCACCTCCACTTTCACATGTACTACTATCACCTCCACTTTCACATGTACTACTATCACCTCCACTTTTACATGTACTACTATCACCTCCACGTTAACATGTACTATTATCACCTCGACTTTCATATGTACTACTATCACCCCCACTTTCACATGTACTACTATCACCTCCACTTTCACATGTACTATTATCACCTCCACTTTCACATGTACTACTATCACCTCCACTTTTACATGTACTACTATCACCTCCACTTTCACATGTACTAATATCACCTCAACTTTCACATGTACTATTATTACCCCCACTTTCACATGTACTATTATCACCTCCATTTTCACATGTACTACTATCACCTCCACTTTTTAATGTACTATTATCACCTCCACTTTCACATCTACTACTATCACCTCCACTTTTTAATGTACTATTATCACCTCCACTTTCACATGTACTATTATCACCTCCACTTTCACATGTACTACTATCACCTCCACTTTCACATGTACTATTATCACCTCCACTTTTAAATGCACTATTATCACCTCCACTTTCACATGTACTATTATCACCTCCACTTTCACATGTACTACTATCACCTCCACTTTTAAATGTACTATTATCACCTCCACTTTCACATGTACTATTATCACCTCCACTTTCACATGTACTATTATCACCTCCACTTTCACATGTACTATTATCACCTCCACTTTACATGTACATTTATCACTTCCACTTTCACATGTACTACTATCACCTCACCTTTCACATGTACTACTATCACCTCCACTTTTAAATGTACTATTATCACCTCCACTTTTAAATGTACTATTATCTCCTCCACTTGCACATGTACTATTATCACCCCCACTTAAACATGTACTATTATCACCTCCACTTTCACATGTACTATTATAACCTCCACTTTACATGTACTTTTATCACTTCCACTTTCACATGTACTACTATCCCCTCACATTTCACATGTACTACTATCACCTCCACTTTCACATGTACTATTATCACCTCCACTTTCACATGTACTATTATCACCTCCACTTTACATGTACTTTTATCCCCTCCACTTTCACATGTACTATTATCACCTCCACTTTACATGTACTTTTCTCACTTCCACTTTCACATGTACTACTATCACCTCACCTTTCACATGTAGTACTATCACCTCCACTTTTAAATGTACTATTATCACCTCCACTTTCACATGTACTATTATCACCTCCACTTTCACATGTAGTATTATCACCTCCACTTTTACATGTACTATTATCACCTCCACTTTACATGTACTTTTATCACTTCCACTTTCACATGTACTACTATCACCTCCACTTTTACATGTACTATTATCACCTCACCTTTCACATGTACTACTATCACCTCCACTTTTAAATGTACTATTATCACCTCCACTTTCACATGTACTATTATCACCTCCACTTTCACATGTACTATTATCACCTCCACTTTCACATGTACTATTATCACCTCCACTTTACATGTACATTTATCACTTCCACTTTCACATGTACTACTATCACCTCACCTTTCACATGTACTACTATCACCTCCACTTTTAAATGTACTATTATCACCTCAACTTTTAAATGTACTATTATCTCCTCCACTTGCACATGTACTATTATCACCCCCACTTAAACATGTACTATTATCACCTCCACTTTCACATGTACTATTATCACCTCCACTTTACATGTACAACTATCACTTCCACTTTCACATGTACTACTATCCCCATCACATTTCACATGTACTACTATCACCTCCACTTTTAAATGTACTATTATCACCTCCACTTTCACATTTACTATTATCACCTCCACTTTACATGTACTTTTATCCCCTCCACTTTCACATGTACTATTATCACCTCCACTTTACATGTACTTTTATCACTTCCACTTTCACATGTACTACTATCACCTCACCTTTCACATGTAGTACTATCACCTCCACTTTTAAATGTACTATTATCACCTCCACTTTCACATGTACTATTATCACCTCCACTTTCACATGTACTATTATCACCTCCATTTTACATGTACTTTTATCACTTCTACTTTCACATGTACTACTATCACCTCCACTTTTACATGTACTATTATCACCTCACCTTTCACATGTACTACTATCACCTCCACTTTTAAATGTACTATTATCACCTCCACTTTCACATGTACTATTATCACCTCCACTTTACATGTACTTTTATCACCTCCACTTTCACATGTACTATTATCACCTCCACTTTCACATGTACTTTTATAACTTCCACTTTCACATGTACTACTATCACCTCACCTTTCACATGTACTACTATCACCTCCACTTTTAAATGTACTATTATCACCTCCACTTTCACATGTACTATTATCACCTCCACTTTCACATGTACTATTATCAACTCCACTTTTAAATGCACTACTATCACCTCCACTTTTAAATGTACTATTATCCCCTAAAATTTTTCATGTACTATTATCACCTCCACTTTTACATGTACTATAATCACCTCCACTTTCACATGTACTATTATAACCCCCATTTCACATGTACTATTATCACCTCCACTTTCACATGTACAATTATCACCTCCATTTTCACATGTACTACTATCACCTCCACTTTAAATGCACTACTATCACCTCCACTTTAAATGCACTACTATCACCTCCACTTTAAAATGTACTATTATAACCTCCACTTAAAATGTACTATTATAACCTCCACTTTTACATGTACTACTATAATCCCCACTTTCACATGTACTACTATCAACTCCACTTTTAAATGCACTACTATCACCTCCACTTTTAAATGTACTATTATCCCCTCAAATTTTTCATGTACTATTATCACCTCCACTTTTACATGTACTATAATCACCTCCACTTTAACATGTACTATTATAACCCCCATTTCACATGTACTATTATCACCTCCACTTTCACATGTACTATAATCACCTAAACTTTCACATGTACTACTATCACCTCCACTTTTAAATGCACTACTATCACCTCCACTTTAAAATGTACTATTATAACCTCCACTTTTACATGTACTATTATCACCTCCACTTTCACATGTACTACTATCACCTCCACTTTAAAATGTACTACTATCACCTCAACTTTCACATGTACTATTATCACCTCCACTTTCACATGTACTATTATCACCTCCACTTTCACATGTACTATTATAACCTCAACTTTTAAATGCACTACTATCACTTCCACTTTTAAATGTACTATTATCACCTCCAGTTTCACATGTACAATTATCACCTCCACTTTCACATGTACTATAATCACCTCGACTTTCACATGTACTATTATCACCTCCACTTTCACATGTACAATTATCACCTCGACTTTCACATGTACTACTATCACCTCCACTTTTAAATGTACTATTATCACCTCCACTTTTACATGTACTATTATCACCGCCACTTTCACATGTACTATTATCACCTCCACTTTAATATGTACTACTATCACCTCCACTTTCACATGTACTATTATCACCTCCACTTTCACATGTACTACTATCACCTCCACTTTAACATGTACTACTATCACCTCCACTTTTAAATGTACTATTATCACCTCCACTTTTACATGTACTATTATCACCTCCACTTTCACATGTACTATTATCACCTCCACCTTCATATGTACTACTATCACCTCCACTTTTAAATGTACTATTATCACCTCCACTTTCACATGTACTATTATCACCTCCACTTTCACATGTACTATTATCACCTCCACTTTCACATGTACTACTATCACCTCCATTTTAAAATGTACTATTATCACCTCCACTTTTACATGTACTATTATCACCTCCACTTTTAAATGTACTATTATCACCTCCACTTTCACATGTACAATTAGTACCTCGACTTTCACATGTACTATTATCACCTCCACTTTCACATGTAGTACTATCACCTCCACTTTTAAATGTACTATTTTCACCTCCACTTGCACATATACTATTATCACCCCAACTTTCACATCTACTATTATCACCTCACCTTTCACATGTACTATTATCACCTCCACTTTCACATGTACTATTATCACCTCCACTTTTAAATGTACTATTATCACCTCCACTTTTACATGTACTATTATCACCTCCACTTTCACATGTACTACTATCACCTCCACTTTCACATGTACTTTTATCACCTCCATTTTCACATGTACTATTATCACCTCCACTTTCACATGTACTATTATCACCTCCACTTTTACATGTACTATTATCACCTCCACTTTCGCATGTACTATTATCACCTCCACTTTAACATGTACTATTATCACCTCCACTTTTACATGTACTATTATCACCTCCAGTTTTACATGTCCTACTTTCACCTCCAGTTTTACATGTACTACTATCACCTCCACTTTCACATGTACTATTATCACCTCCACTTTCACATGTACTATTATCACCTCCACTTTTACATGTACTATTATCACCTCAACTTTCACATGTATTATTATCACCTCCACTTTTACATGTACTATTATCACCTCCACTTTCACATGTACTATTATCACTTCCACTTTTACATGTACTATTATCACCTCCACTTTTACATGTACTATTATCACCTCCACTTTTACATGTACTATTATCACCTCCACTTTTACATGTACTATTATCACTTCCACCTTTACATGTACTATTATCACCTCCACTTTTACATGTACCATTATCACCTCCACCTTTACATGTACTATTATCACCTCCACTTTCACATGTACTATTATCACCTCCACTTTCGCATGTACTATTATCACTTCCACTTTTACATGTACTATTATCACCTCCACTTTTACATGTACTATTATCACCTCCACTTTCACATGTACTATTATCACCTCCACTTTTACATGTACTATTATCACCTCCACTTTCGCATGTACTATTATCACCTCCACTTTAACATGTACTATTATCACCTCCACCTTTACATGTACTATTATCACCTCCAGTTTTACATGTCCTACTATCACCTCCAGTTTTACATGTACTACTATCACCTCCACTTTCACATGTACTATTATCACCTCCACTTTCACATGTACTATTATCACCTCCACTTTTACATGTACTATTATCACCTCCACTTTCACATGTATTATAATCACCTCCACTTTTACATGTACTATTATCACCTCCACTTTCACATGTACTATTATCACTTCCACTTTTACATGTACTATTATCACTTCCACTTTTACATGTACTATTATCACCTCCACTTTTACATGTACTATTATCACCTCCACTTTTACATGTACTATCATCACTTCCACCTTTACATGTACTATTATCACCTCCACTTTTACATGTACTATTATCACCTCCACCTTTACATGTACTATTATCACCTCCACTTTCACATGTACTATTATCACCTCCACTTTCGCATGTACTATTATCACTTCCACTTTTACATGTACTATTATCACCTCCACTTTTACATGTACTATTATCACCTCCACTTTCACATGTACTATTATCACCTCCACTTTTACATGTACTATTATCACTTCCACCTTTACATGTACTATTATAACTTCCACTTAACCATGTACTATTATCACCTCCACTTTTACATGTACTATTATCACTTCCACTTCTACATGTACTATTATCAATTCCACCTGTACATGTACTATTATCACCTCCACTTTTACATGTACTATTATCACCTCCACTTTCACATGTACTACTATCACCTCCACTTTAAAATATACTATTATCACCTCCACTTGCACATGTACTATTATCACCCCCACTTTCACATGTACTATTATCACCTCCACTTTCATATGTACTATTATCACCTCCACTTTCACATGTACTACTATCACCTCCACTTCCACATGTACTACTATCACTTCCACTTTTACATGTACTAATATCACCTCACCTGTCACATGTACTATTATCACCTCCACTTTCACATGTACTATTATTACCCCCACTTTTACATGTACTATTATCAACTCCACTTTTACATGTACTACTATCACCTCCACTTTCACATGTACTATTATCACCTCCACTTTCACATGTACAACTATAACCTCCACTTTTAAATGTACTATTATCACCCTCACTTGCACATGTACTATTATCACCTCCACTTTTACATGTACTATTATCACCTCCACTTTTACATATACTATTATCACCTCCACTTTCACATGTACTATTATCACTTCCACTTTCACATGTACTATTATCACCTTAACTTTCACATGTACTTCTATCACCTCCACTTTCAAATATACTATTATCACCTCCACTGTCACATGTACTATTATCACCCCCACTTTTACATGTACTATTATCACCTCCACTTTCACATGTACTATTATCACCTCCACTTTCACATGTACTACTATCACCTCCACTTCCACATGTACTACTATACCTTCCACTTTTACATGTACTAATATCACCTCACCTTTCACATGTACTATTATCACCTCCACTTTCACATGTACTATTATTACCCCCACTTTTACATGTACTATTATCACCTCCACTTTCACATGTACTATTATCACCTCCACTTTCACATGTACTATTATCACTTCCACTTTCACATGTACAACTATCACTTCCACTTTTAAATGTACTATTATCACCCTCACTTGCACATGTACTATTATCACCTCCACTTTTACATGTACTATTATCACCTCCACTTTTAAATGTACTATTATCACCTCCACTTTCACATGTACTATTATCACCTCCACTTTCACATGTACTATTATCAACTCCACTTTCCCATGTACTATTATCAACTCCACTTTCACATGTACTATTATCAACTCCACTTTCACATGTACTATTATCACCTCTACTTTCACATGTACTATTATCACTTCCATTTTCACATGTACTATTATCACTTCCACTTTTACATGTACTATTATCACCTCCACTTTTACATGTACTATTATCACCTCCACTTTCACATGTACTATTATCACCTCAACTTTTACATGTACTATTATCACCTCCACATTTACATGTACTATTATCACCTCCACTTGCACATGTACTATTATAACCTCCACTTTCACATGTACTATTATCACCTCCACTTTCACATGTATTATTATCACATCCACTTTTACATGTACTATTATCACCTTCACTTTTTCATCTACTATTATCACCTCCACCTGTACAGGTACTATTATCATGTCCACTTTTATATGTACTATTATCACCTCCACTTTTACATGTACTATTATCACTTCCACCTTTACATGTACTATTATCACCTCCACTTTTACATGTACTATTATCACCTCCACCTTAACATGTACTATTATCACCTCCACTTTCACATGTACTATTATCACCTCCACTTTCGCATGTACTATTATCACTTCCACTTTTACATGTACTATTATCACCTCCACTTTTACATGTACTATTATCACCTCCACTTTCACATGTACTATTATCACCTCCACTTTTACATGTACTATTATCACTTCCACCTTTACATGTACTATTATCACTTCCACTTAACCATGTACTATTATCACCTCCACTTTTACATGTACTATTATCACTTCGACTTCTACATGTACTATTATCAATTCCACCTGTACATGTACTATTATCACCTCCACTTTTACATGTACTATTATAACCTCCACTTTCACATGTACTACTATCACCTCCACTTTAAAATATACTATTATCACCTCCACTTGCACATGTACTATTATCACCCCCACTTTCACATGTACTATTATCACCTCCACTTTCATATGTTACTATTATCACCTCCACTTTCACATGTACTACTATCACCTCCACTTCCACATGTACTACTATCACTTCCACTTTTACATGTACTAATATCACCTCACCTTTCACATGTACTATTATCACCTCCACCTTCACATGTACTATTATTACCCCCACTTTTACATGTACTATTATCAACTCCACTTTTACATGTACTATTATCACCTCCACTTTCACATGTACTATTATCACCTCCACTTTCACATGTACTATTATCACCTCCACTTTCACATGTACAACTATAACCTCCACTTTTAAATGTACTATTTATCACCCTCACTTGCACATGTACTATTATCACCTCCACTTTTACATGTACTAATATCACCTCCACTTTTACATGTACTATTATCACCTCCACTTTTACATATACTATTATCACCTCCACTTTCACATGTACTATTATCACTTCCACTTTCACATGTATTATTATCACCTCCACTTTCACATGTACTTCTATCACCTCCACTTTAAAATATACTATTATCACCTCCACTGTCACATGTACTATTATCACCCCACTTTTACATGTACTATTATCACCTCCACTTTCACATGTACTATTATCACCTCCACTTTCACATGTACTACTATCACCTCCACTTCCACATGTACTACTATACCTTCCACTTTTACATGTACTAATATCACCTCACCTTTCACATGTACTATTATCACCTCCACTTTCACATGTACTATTATTACCCCCACTTTTACATGTACTATTATCACCTCCACTTTCACATGTACTATTATCACCTCCACTTTCACATGTACTATTATCACCTCCACTTTCACATGTACAACTATCACCTCCACTTTCACATGTACAACTATCACCTCCACTTTTAAATGTACTATTATAACCCTCACTTGCACATGTACTATTATCACCTCCACTTTTACATGTACTATTATCACCTCCACTTTTAAATGTACTATTATCACCTCCACTTTCACATGTACTATTATCACCTCCACTTTCACATGTACTATTATCAACTCCACTTTCACATGTACTATTATCAACTCCACTTTCACATGTACTATTATCAACTCCACTTTCACATGTACTATTATCACCTCTACTTTCACATGTACTATTATCACTTCCATTTTCACATGTACTATTATCACTTCCACTTTTACATGTACTATTATCACCTCCACTTTCACATGTACTACTATCACCTCCACATTTACATGTACTATTATCACCTCCACTTGCACATGTACTATTATCACCTCCACTTTTACATGTACTATTATCACCTCCACATTTACATGTACTATTATCACTTCCACTTTTACATGTACTATTATCACCTCAACTTTTACATGTACTATTATCACCTCCACATTTACATGTACTATTATCACCTCCACTTGCACATGTACTATTATCACCTCCACTTTTACATGTACTATTATCACTTCCACCTTTACATGTACTATTATCACTTCCACTTTACCATATACTATTATCACCTCCACTTTTACATGTACTATTATCACTTCCACTTCTACATGTACTATTATCACATCCACCTTTACATGTACTATTATCACCTCCACTTGCACATGTACTATTATAACCCCCACTTTACATGTACTACTATCACCTCCACTTTCACATGTACTACTATCACCTCCACTTCCACATGTACTACTATCACTTCCACTTTTACATGTACTAATATCACCTCACCTTTCACATGTACTATTATCACCTCCACTTTCACATGTACTATTTATCACCTCCACTTTCACATGTACTATTATCACCTCCACCTTTACATGTACAACTATCACCTCCACTTTCACATGTGCTATTATCACCCTCACTTGCACATGTACTATTATCACCTCCACTTTTACATGTACTATTATCACCTCCACATTTACATGTACTATTATCACCTCCACTTTTACATGTACTATTATCACCTCCACTTTCACATGTACTATTATCACCTCCACTTTCACATGTACTATTATCACCTCCACTTTCACATGTACTATTATCACCCCCACTTTTACATGTACTATTATCAACTCCACTTTCACATGTAATATTATCACCCCCACTTTTCACATGTACTATTATCACCTCCACTTTCACATGTACTATTATCACCTCCACTTTCACATGTACTACTATCACCTCAACTTCCACATGTACTATTATCACTTCCACTTTTACATGTACTAATATCACCTCACCTTTCACATGTACTATTATCACCTCCACTTTCACATGTACTATTATCACTTCCACTTTTTACATGTACTAATATCACCTCACCTTTCACATGTACTATTATCACCTCCACTTTCACATGTACTATTATCACCCCACTTTTACATGTACTATTATCACCTCCACTTTCACATGTGCTATTATCACCTCCACTTTCACATGTACTATTATCACCTCCACTTTCACATGTACTATTATCACCTCCACTTTCACATGTACAACTATTACCTCCACTTTTACATGTACATTTATCACCTCCACTCTCAGATGTACTACTATCACCTCCACTTTCACATGTACTATTATCACCTCCACTTTTAAATGTACTATTATCACCTCCACTTCCACATGTACTATTTATCACCTCCACTTTCACATGTACTATTATCACCCCCACTTTCACATGTACTATTATCACCTCCACTTTCACATGTACTATTATCACCTCCACTTTCACATCTACTATTATCACCTCCACTTTCACATGTACTATTATCAACTCAACTTTCCCATGTACTATTATCAACTCCACTTTCACATGTACTATTATCAACTCCACTTTCACATGTACTATTATCACCTCCACTTTTAAATGTACTATTATCACCTCCATTTTAACATGTACTATTATCACTTCCATTTTCACATGTACTATTATCACCTCCACTTTTAAATGTACTATTATCACCTCCACTTTTAAATGTACTACTATCACCTCCACTTTTAAATGTACTATTATCACCTCCACTTTCACATGTACTATTATCACCTCCACTTTCACATGTACTATTATCACCTCCACTTTCACATGTACTACTATCACCTCACCTTTCACATGTACTATTATCACCTCCACTTTTAAATGTACTATTATAACCTCAACTTTCATATGTACTACTATCACCTCCACTTTTAAATGTACTATTATCACCTCCACTTTCACATGTACTATTATCACCTCCACTTTCACATGTACTACTATCACCTCCACTTTTACATGTACTATTATCACCTCTTCTTTCACATGTACTATTATCACCTCCACTTTACATGTACTACTATCACCTCCACTTTTACATGTACTATTATCACCTCCACTTTTCACATGTACTACTATCACCTCCACTTTCACATGTACTATTATCACCTCCACTTTTACATGTACTATTATCACCTCCACTTTACATGTACTACTATCACCTCCCCTTTTTCATGTACTATTATCACCTCCACTTTCACATGTACTATTATCACCTCCACTTTCACATGTACTATAATCATTTCCACTTGCACATGTACTATTATCACCTCCAGTTTTAAATGTACTATTATCACCTCCACTTTCACATGTACTACTATCACCTCCACTTTTACATGTACTATTATCACCTCCACTTTCACATGTACTATTATCACCTCCACTTTACATGTACTACAATCACCTCCCCTTTTACATGTACTATTATCACCTCCACTTTTACATGTACTATTATCACCTCCAGTTTTAAATGTACTATTATCACCTCCACTTTCACATGTACTATTATCACCTCCACTTGCACATGTACTATTATCACCTCCAGTTTTAAATGTACTATTATCACCTCCACTTTCACATGTACTATTATCACCTCCAGTTTGAAATGTACTATTATCACCTCCACTTTTACATGTACTACTATCACCTCCACTGTCACATGTACTATTATCACCTCCACTTTTACATGTACTATTATCACCTCCAGTTTTAAATGTACTATTATCACCTCCCCTTGCACATGTACTATTATCACCTCCAGTTTTAAATGTACTACTATCACCTCCACTGTACATGTACTACTATCACCTCCACTTTACATGTCCTACTATCACCTCACCTTTCACATGTACTATTATCACCTCCACTTTCACATGTACTATTATCACCTGCACTTTTACATGTACTATTATCACCTCAACTTTCACATGTACTACTATCACCTCCACCTTTACATGTACTATTATCATCTCCACTTTAACATGTACTTCTATCACCTCACCTTTCACATGTACTACTATCACCTCCACTTTTACATGTACTATTATCACCTCCAGTTTTAAATGTACTATTATCACCTCCACTTTCACATGTACTACTATCACCTCCACTTTACATGTACTACTATCACCTCCACTTTCACATGTACTATTATCACCTCCACTTTCACATGTACTACTATCACCTCCAATTTCACATGTACTATAATCACCTGCATTTTAACATTTACTATTATCACCTCCACTTTCACATGTACTATTATCACCTGCACTTTAACATGTACTATTATCACCTCAACTTTCACATGTACTACTATCACCTCCACCTTTACATGTACTATTATCATCTCCACTTTAACATGTACTTCTATCACCTCACCTTTCACATGTACTACTATCACCTCCACTTTTACATGTACTATTATCACCTCCAGTTTTAAATGTACTATTATCACCTCCCCTTGCACATGTACTATTATCACCTCCAGTGTTAAATGTACTACTATCACCTCCACTGTACATGTACTACTATCACCTCCACTTTCACATGTACTATTATCATCTCCACTTTTACATGTACTATTATCACCTCCACTTTACATGTACTACTATCACCTCCACTTTCACATGTACTATTATCACCTCAACTTTCACATGTACTACTATCACCTCCACTTTTACATGTACTATTATCACCTCCACTTTTACATGTACTACTATCACGTCCACTTTCACATGTACTATTATCACCTCCACTTTCACATGTACTACTATCACCTCCACTTTCACATGTACTATTATCACCTCCACTATTATCACCTGCACTTTAACATGTACTATTATCACCTCAACTTTCATATGTACTACTATCACCTCCACCTTTACATGTACTATTATCATCTCCACTTTCACATGTACTTCTATCACCTCAACTTTCACATGTACTACTATCACCTCCACTTTTACATGTACTATTATCACCTCCAGTTTTAAATGTACTATTATCACCTCCACTTTAACACATACTACTATCACCTCCACTTTACATGTACTACTATCACCTCCACTTTCACATGTACTATTATACCCTCCACTTTCACATGTACTACTATCACCTCCACTTTCACATGTACTATTATAACCTCCACTTTCACATGTACTATTATCACCTGCACTTTAACATGTACTATTATCACCTGCACTTCAACATGTACTATTATCACCTCAACTTTCACATGTACTACTATCACCTCCACCTTTACATGTACTATTATCATCTCCACTTTCACATGTACCTCTATCACCTCCACTTTCACATGTACTACTATCACCTCCACTTTTACATGTACTATTATCACCTCCAGTTTCAAATGTACAATTATCACCTCCACTTTCACATGTACTATTATCACCTGCACTTTAACATGTACTATTATCACCTCAACTTTCACATGTACTACTATTACCTCCACCTTTACATGTACTATTATAATCTCCACTTTTACATGTACTTCTATCACCTCCACTTTAACATGTACTATTATCACCTCAACTTTACATGTACTACTATCACCTCCACTTAAACATGTACTACTATCACCTCCACTTTCACATGTACTATTATCATCTCCACTTTCACATGTACTTCTATCACCTCCACTTTAACATGTACTATTATCACCTCCACCTTTACATGTACTATTATCATCTTCACTTTCACATGTACTTCTATCACCTCCACTTTAACATGTACTATTATCACCTCCACTTTACATGTACTACTATCACCTCCACTTTCCCATGCACTATTATCACCTCCATTTTCACATGTACTATTATCACCTCCACTTTTACATGTACTATTATCACCTCCACTTTTACATGTACTATTATCACCTCAACTTTCACATGTATTATTATCACCTCCAGTTTTACATGTACTACTATCACCTCCAGTTTTACATGTACTATTATCACCGCAACTATCACATGTATTATTATAACCTCCAGTTTTACATGTACTACTATCACCTCAACTTTCACATGTACTACTATCACCTCCACTTTTACATGTACTATTATCACCTCCACTTTCACATGTACTATTATCACCTCCACTTTTACATGTACTGTTATCACCTCCAGTTTTACATGTACAATTATCACCTCCAGTTTTACATGTACTACTATCATCTCCACTTTCACATGTACTATTATCACCTCCACTTTTACATGTACTATTATCACCTCCAGTTTTACATGTAATATTATCACCTCCACTTTCACATGTACTATTATCACCTCCACTTTTACATGTATTATTGTCACCTCAACTTTAACATGTACTACTATCACCTCCACTTTTACATGTACTATTATCACCTCCAGTTTTACATGTCATATTATCACCTCCACTATTACATGTACTATTATCACCTCCACTTTTACATGTATTATTGTCACCTCCACTTTAACATGTACTACTATCACCTCCACTTTTACATGTACTATTATCACCTCCACTTTTACATGTACCATTATCACCTCCACTTTTACATGTACTATTATCACCTCCACTTTTACATGTATTATTATCACCTCACCCTTTACATGTACTATTATCACCTCCACTTTTACATGTACTATTATCACCTCCACTTTTACATGTACTATTATCACCTCCACTTTTACATGTATTATTATCACCTCCACCTTTACATGTACTATTATCACCTCCACTTTTACATGTATTATTATCACTTCCACTTTTACATGTACTATTATCACTTCAAACTGTACATGTACTATTATCACCTCAACTTTTTAATCTACTATTATCACCTCCAGTTTTACATGTATTATTATCACCTCCACTTTCACATGTACTACTATCACCTCCACTTTCATACGTACTATTATCACCTCCACTTTTACATGTATTATTATCACCTCCACTTTTACATGTACCATTAACACCTCCAGTTTACATGTACTATTATCACCTCCACTTTCACATGTAGTACTATCACCTCCACTTTCACATGTACTATTATCACCTCCACTTTTACATGTATTATTATCAATTCCACTTTAACATGTACTATTATCACCTCCACTTTTACATGTATTATTATCACTTCCACTTTTACATGTACTATTATCACTTCCACTTTTACATGTACTATTATCACTTCCACTTTTACATGTACTGTTATCACTTCCCGCTTTACATGTACTATTATCATCTCCACTTTTACATGTACTATTATCACTTCCACTTTTACATGTATTATTATCATCTCCACTTTTACATGTACTATTATCATGTCCACTTTTACATGTAGTATTATCAGTTCCACCTTTACATGTACTATTATCACTTCCATCTTTATATGTACTATTATCACTTCCACCTTTAAATGTACTATTATCACTTCCACATTTACATGTACTATTATAACTTCCACTTTTACATGTACTATCATCACTTCCACTTTCACATGTACTATTATCACCTCCACTTTCACATGTACTATTACCATCTCCACTTTTACATTTACTATTATCATCTCCACTTTTACATGTACTATTATAACTTCCACTTTTACATTTACTATTATCACCTTCACTTTTACATGTACTATTATCACCTCCACTTTCACATGTACTTCTATCACCTCCACTTTTACATGTACTATTATCATCTCCACTTTACATGTACTACTATCACCTCCACTTTAACATGTACTATTATCACCTCCACCTTTACATGTACTATTATCATCTCCACCTTCACATGTACTTCTATCACCTCCACTTTAACATGTACTATTATCACCTCCACATTTTACATGTACTACTATCACCTCAACTTTCACATGTACTACTATCACCTCCACTTTCCCATGTACTATTATCACCTCCACTTTCACATGTACTATTATCACCTCCACTTTTACATGTACTATTATAACCTCCACTTTCAGATGTATTATTATCACGTCCAGTTTTACATGTACTACTATCACCTCCAGTTTTACATGTACTATTATCACCCCCACTATCACATGTATTATTATCACCTCCAGTTTTACATGTACTACTATCACCTCAACTTTCACATGTACTACTATCACCTCCACTTTCACATGTACTATTATCACCTCCACTTTTACATGTACTATTATCACCTTCAGTTTTACATGTACTATTATCACCTCCAGTTTTACATGTACTATTATCACCTCCAGTTTTACATGTACTATCATCACCTCCAGTTTTACATGTACTATTATCACCTCCAGTTTTACATGTACTACTATCACCTCCACTTTCACATGTACTATTATCACCTCCACTTTCACATGTACTATTATCACCTCCACTTTTACATGTACTATTATCACCTCCACTTTCACATGTACTATTATCACCTCCACTTTCACATGTACTATTATCACCCCCACTATCACATGTATTATTATCACCTCCAGTTTTAAATGTACTACTATCACCTCAACTTTCACATGTACTACTATCACCTCCACTTTCACATGTACTATTATCACCTCCACTTTCACATGTACTATTATCACCTCCACTTTCACATGTACTATTATCACCTCCACTTTTACATGTACTATTATCACCTCCAGTTTTACATGTATTATTATCACCTCCACTTTCACATGTACGACTATCACCTCCACTTTTACTGTACTATTATCACCTCCACTTTTACATGTACTATTGTCACCTCCACTTTAACATGTACTATTATCACCTCCACTTTTACATGTATTATTATCACCTCCACTTTTACATGTACTACTATCACCTCCACTTGTACATGTACTATTATCACCTCCACTTTTACATGTACCATTATCACCTCAACTTTTACATGTATTATTATCACCTCCACTTTTACATGTATTATTATCACCTCCACCTTTACATGTACTATTATCACCTCCACTTTTACATGTATTATTATCACTTCCACTTTTACATGTATTATTATCACCTCCACTTTTACATGTACTATTATCACCTCCACTTTTACATGTATTATTATCACTTCCACTTTTACATGTATTATTATCACCTCCACCTTTACATGTACTATTATCACCTCCACTTTTACATGTATTATTATCACTTCCACTTTTACATGTACTATTATCACTTCCACTTTTACATGTACTATTATCACTTCAAACTGTACATGTACTATTATCACCTCCACTTTTTCATCTAATATTATCACCTCCAGTTTTACATGTATTATTATCACCTCCACTTTCACATGTACTACTATCACCTCCACTTTCATACGTACTAATATCACTTCCACTTTTACATGTATTATTATCACCTCCACCTTTACATGTACTATAATTACCTCCACTTTTACATGTATTATTATCAATTCCACTTTTACATGTACTATTATCACCTCCACTTTTACATGTATTATTATCACTTCCACTTTTACATGTACTATTATCACTTCCACTTTTACATGTACTGTTATCACTTCCACCTTTACATGTACTATTATCATCTCCACTTGTACATGTACTGTTATCACTTCCACTTTTACATGTATTATTATCATCTCCACTTTTACATGTATTATTATCATCTCCACTTTTACATGTACTATTATCACTTCCACCTTTATATGTACTATTATCACTTCCACTTTTACATGTACTATTATCACTTCCACTTTTACATGTACTATTATCACTTCCACCTTTACATGTACTATTATCACTTCCACATTTACATGTACTATTATAACTTCCACTTTTACATGTACTATTATCACTTCCATTTTCACATGTACTATTATCACCTCCACTTTCACATGTACTATTACCATCTCCACTTTTACATGTACTATTATCATCTCCACTTTTACATGTACTATTATAACTTCCACTTTTACATGTACTATTATCACCTTCACTTTTACATGTACTATTATCACCTCCACTTTAACATGTACTATTATCACCTCCACTTTCACATGTACTATTACCATCTCCACTTTTACATGTACTATTATAACCTCCACTTTTACATGTACTATTATCACTTCCACCTTTACATGTACTATTATCACCTCCACTTTCACATGTACTATTATCACCTCCACTTTCACATGTACTATTATCACCTCCACTTTCACATGTACTATTATCACCTCCACTTTCACATGTACAACTATCACCTCCACTTTTACATGTACTATTATCACCTCCACTCTCACATGTACTACTATCACCTCCACTTTCACATGTACTGTTATCACCTCCACTTTTAAATGTACTATTATCAGCTCCACTTTTAAATGTACTATTATCACCTCCACTTTCACATGTACTATTATCACCTCCACTTTAACATGTACTATTATCACCTCCACTTTCACATGTACTATTATCAACTCCACTTTCCCATGTACTATTATCAACTCCACTTTCACATGTACTATTATCAACTCCACTTTCACGTATACTATTATCACCTCCACTTTCACATGTACTATTATCACTTCCATTTTCACATGTACTATTATCACCTCCACTGTTAAATGTACTATTATCACCTCCACGTTTAAATGTACTACTATCACCTCCACTTTTAAATGTACTATTATCACCTCCACTTTCACATGTACTATTATCACCTCAACTTTCATATGTACTACTATCACCTCCATTTTCACATGTACTATTATCACCTCCACTTTTAAATGTACTATTATTACCTCAACTTTCATATGTACTACTATCACCTCCACTTTTAAATGTACTATTATCACCCTCACTTGCACATGTACTATTATCACCTCCACTTTCACATGTACTATTATCACCTCTACTTTCACATGTACTATTTTCACCTCCACTTTCACATGTACTATTATCACCTCCAGTTTTAAATGTACTATTATCACCTCCACTTTCACATGTACTATTATCACCTCCACTTTCACCTGTACTACTATCACCTCCACTTCCACATGTACTATTATCACCTCCACTTTACATGTACTACTATCACCTCCACTTTCACATGTACTATTATCACCTCCACTTTCACATGTACTATTATCACCTCCACTTTCACATGTACTATTATCACCTCCACTTTCACATGTACTATTATCACCTCCACTTTCACATGTACTATTATCACCTCCACTTTTACATGTACTATTATCACCTCCACTTTCACATGTACTACTATCACCTCCAGTTGTACATGTACTATTATCACCTCCACTTTCACATGTACTACTATCACCTTCACTTTCACATGTACTACTATCACCTCCACTTTCACATGTACTATTATCACCTCCACTTTACATGTACTACTATCACGTCCACTTTCACATGTACTATTATCACCTCCACTTTCACATGTACTATTATCACCTCCACTTTCACATGTACTATTATCAACTCCACTTTCACATGTACTATTATCACCTCCACTTTACATGTACTACTATCACCTCCCCTTTTACATGTACTATTATCACCTCCACTTTCACATGTACTATTATCACCTCCACTTTCACATGTACTATTATCACCTCCACTTGCACATGTACTATTATTACCTCCAGTTTTACATGTACTATTATCACCTCCACTTTCACATGTACTATTATCACCTCCAGTTTTAAATGTACTATTATCACCTCCACTTTCACATGTACTACTATCACCTCCACTTTTACATGTAATATTATCACCTCCACTGTCACATGTACTATTATCACCTCCACTTTAAATGTACTACTATCACCTCCACTTTTACATGTACTATTATCACCTCCACTTTCACATGTACTATTATCACCTCCACTTTCACATGTACTATTATCACCTCCAATGGCACATGTACTATTATCACCTCCAGTTCTAAATGTACTATTATCACCTCCACTTTCACATGTACTATTATCACCTCCACTTTCACATGTACTATTATCACCTCCACTTTCACATGTACTATTATCACCTCCAATTGCACATGTACTATTATCACCTCCAGTTTTAAATGTACTATTATCACCTCCACTTTCACATGTACTACTATCACCTCCACTTTACATGTACTACTATCACCTCAACTTTCACATGTGCTATTATCACCTCCACTTTCACATGTACTATTATCACCTCCACTTTCACATGTAGTACTATCACCTCCACTTTCACATGTACTATTATCACTTCCACTTTCACATGTACTGATAATAGTACATATTATCACCTACACTTTCACATGTACTACTATCACCTCCAGTTTGAAATGTACTAGTATCACCTCCACTATCACATGTATTATTATCACCTCCAGTTTTACATGTACTACTATCACCTCAACTTTCACATGTACTACTATCACCTCCACTTTCACATGTACTATTATCACCTCCACTTTTACATGTACTATTATCACCTTCAGTTTTACATGTACTATTATCACCTCCAGTTTTACATGTACTATTATCACCTCCAGTTTTACATGTACTATCATCACCTCCAGTTTTACATGTACTATTATCACCTCCAGTTTTACATGTACTACTATCACCTCCACTTTCACATGTACTATTATCACCTCCACTTTCACATGTACTATTATCATCTCCACTTTTACATGTACTATTATCACCTCCACTTTCACATGTACTATTATCACCTCCACTTTCACATGTACTATTATCACCTCCACTTTCACATGTACTATTATCACCTCCACTTTTACATGTACTATTATCACCTCCAGTTTTACATGTATTATTATCACCTCAACTTTCACATGTACGACTATCACCTCCACTTTCACATGTACTATTATCACCTCCACTTTTACATGTACTATTGTCACCTCCACTTTAACATGTACTATTATCACCTCCACTTTTACATGTATTATTATCACCTCCACTTTTACATGTACTACTATCACCTCCACTTGTACATGTACTATTATCACCTCCACTTTTACATGTACCATTATCACCTCAACTTTTACATGTATTATTATCACCTCCACTTTTACATGTATTATTATCACCTCCACCTTTACATGTACTATTATCACCTCCACTTTTACATGTATTATTATCACTTCCACTTTTACATGTATTATTATCACCTCCACTTTTACATGTACTATTATCACCTCCACTTTTACATGTATTATTATCACTTCCACTTTTACATGTATTATTATCACCTCCACCTTTACATGTACTATTATCACCTCCACTTTTACATGTATTATTATCACTTCCACTTTTACATGTACTATTATCACTTCCACTTTTACATGTACTATTATCACTTCAAACTGTACATGTACTATTATCACCTCCACTTTTTCATCTAATATTATCACCTCCAGTTTTACATGTATTATTATCACCTCCACTTTCACATGTACTACTATCACCTCCACTTTCATACGTACTATTATCACTTCCACTTTTACATGTATTATTATCACCTCCACCTTTACATGTACTATAATCACCTCCACTTTTACATGTATTATTATCAATTCCACTTTTACATGTACTATTATCACCTCCACTTTTACATGTATTATTATCACTTCCACTTTTACATGTACTATTATCACTTCCACTTTTACATGTACTGTTATCACTTCCACCTTTACATGTACTATTATCATCTCCACTTGTACATGTACTGTTATCACTTCCACTTTTACATGTATTATTATCATCTCCACTTTTACATGTATTATTATCATCTCTACTTTTACATGTACTATTATCACTTCCACCTTTATATGTACTATTATCACTTCCACTTTTACATGTACTATTATCACTTCCACTTTTACATGTACTATTATCACTTCCACCTTTACATGTACTATTATCACTTCCACATTTACATGTACTATTATAACTTCCACTTTTACATGTACTATTATCACTTCCATTTTCACATGTACTATTATCACCTCCACTTTCACATGTACTATTACCATCTCCACTTTTACATGTACTATTATCATCTCCACTTTTACATGTACTATTATAACTTCCACTTTTACATGTACTATTATCACCTTCACTTTTACATGTACTATTATCACCTCCACTTTAACATGTACTATTATCACCTCAACTTTCACATGTACTATTACCATCTCCACTTTTACATGTACTATTATAACCTCCACTTTTACATGTACTATTATCACTTCCACCTTTACATGTACTATTATCACCTCCACTTTCACATGTACTATTATCACCTCCACTTTCACATGTACTATTATCACCTCCACTTTCACATGTACTATTATCACCTCCACTTTCACATGTACAACTATCACCTCCACTTTTACATGTACTATTATCACCTCCACTCTCACATGTACTACTATCACCTCCACTTGCACATGTACTGTTATCACCTCCACTTTTAAATGTACTATTATCAGCTCCACTTTTAAATGTACTATTATCACCTCCACTTTCACATGTACTATTATCACCTCCACTTTAACATGTACTATTATCACCTCCACTTTCACATGTACTATTATCAACTCCACTTTCCCATGTACTATTATCAACTCCACTTTCACATGTACTATTATCAACTCCACTTTCACGTATACTATTATCACCTCCACTTTCACATGTACTATTATCACTTCCATTTTCACATGTACTATTACCACCTCCACTGTTAAATGTACTATTATCACCTCCACGTTTAAATGTACTACTATCACCTCCACTTTTAAATGTACTATTATCACCTCCACTTTCACATGTACTATTATCACCTCAACTTTCATATGTACTACTATCACCTCCAATTTCACATGTACTATTATCACCTCCACTTTTAAATGTACTATTATTACCTCAACTTTCATATGTACTACTATCACCTCCACTTTTAAATGTACTATTATCACCCTCACTTGCACATGTACTATTATCACCTCCACTTTCACATGTACTATTATCACCTCTACTTTCACATGTACTATTTTCACCTCCACTTTCACATGTACTATTATCACCTCCAGTTTTAAATGTACTATTATCACCTCCACTTTCACATGTACTACTATCACCTCCACTTCCACATGTACTATTATCACCTCCACTTTACATGTACTACTATCACCTCCACTTTCACATGTACTATTATCACCTCCACTTTCACATGTACTATTATCACCTCCACTTTACATGTACTACTATCACCTCCCCTTTTACATGTACTATTATCACCTCCAGTTGTACATGTACTATTATCACCTCCACTTTCACATGTACTACTATCACCTTCACTTTCACATGTACTACTATCACCTCCACTTTCACATGTACTATTATCACCTCCACTTTACATGTACTACTATCACGTCCACTTTCACATGTACTATTATCACCTCCACTTTCACATGTACTATTATCACCTCCACTTTCACATGTACTATTATCACCTCCACTTTCACATGTACTATTATCACCTCCACTTTACATGTACTACTATCACCTCCCCTTTTACATGTACTATTATCACCTCCACTTTCACATGTACTATTATCACCTCCACTTTCACATGTACTATTATCACCTCCACTTGCACATGTACTATTATCACCTCCAGTTTTACATGTACTATTATCACCTCCACTTTCACATGTACTATTATCACCTCCAGTTTTAAATGTACTATTATCACCTCCACTTTCACATGTACTACTATCACCTCCACTTTTACATGTACTATTATCACCTCCACTGTCACATGTACTATTATCACCTCCACTTTAAATGTACTACTATCACCTCCACTTTTACATGTACTATTATCACCTCCACTTTCACATGTACTATTATCACCTCCACTTTCACATGTACTATTATCACCTCCAATGGCACATGTACTATTATCACCTCCAGTTTTAAATGTACTATTATCACCTCCACTTTCACATGTACTATTATCACCTCCACTTTCACATGTACTATTATCACCTCCAATTGCACATGTACTATTATCACCTCCAGTTTTAAATGTACTATTATCACCTCCACTTTCACATGTACTACTATCACCTCCACTTTACATGTACAACTATCACCTCAACTTTCACATGTGCTATTATCACCTCCACTTTCACATGTACTATTATCACCTCCACTTTCACATGTAGTACTATCACCTCCACTTTCACATGTACTATTATCACTTCCACTTTCACATGTACTGATAATAGTACATATTATCACCTACACTTTCACATGTACTACTATCACCTCCAGTTTGAAATGTACTATTATCACCTCCACTTTCACATGTACTATTATCACCTCCACTTTAACATGTACTATTATCACCTCAACTTTCACATGTACTACAATCACCTCTACCTTTACATGTACTATTATCATCTCCACTTCACATGTACTTCTATCACCTCCACTTTCACATGTAGTACTATCACCTCCACTTTTACATTTACTATTATCACCTCCAGTTTTAAATGTACTATTATCACCTCCACTTTCACATGTACTATTATCACCTGCACTTTAACATGTACTATTATCACCTCAACTTTCACATGTACTACTATCACCTCCACCTTTACATGTACTATTATCATCTCCACTTTCACATGTACTTCTATCACCTCCACTTTAACATGTACTATTATCACCTCCACTTTACATGTACTACTATCACCTCCACTTTAACATGTACTACTATCACCTCCACCTTTACATGTACTATTATCATCTCCACTATCACATGTACTTCTATCACCTCCACTTTAACATGTACTATTATCACCTCAACTTTCACATGTACTATTATCATCTCCACTTTACATGTACTACTATCACCTCCACTTTAACATGTACTACTATCACCTCCACCTTTACATGTAATACTATCACCTCCACTTTCACATGTACTTCTATCACCTCCACTTTCACATGTACTACTATCACCTCCACTTTCACATGTACTTCTATCACCTCCATTTTCACATGTACTTTTATCACCTCCACTTTCACATGTACTATTATCACCTCCACTTTTACATGTACTATTATCACCTCCAGTTTTACATGTACTATTATCACCTCCAGTTTTACATGTACTACTATCACCTCCAGTTTTACATGTACTATTATCACCTCCAGTTTTACATGTACTATTATCACCTCCACTTTTACATGTACTATTATCACCTCCACTTTCACATGTACTATTATCACCTCCACTTTTACATGTACTATTATCACCTCCAGTTTTACATGTACTATTATCACCTCCAGTTTTACATGTACTACTATCACCTCCACTTTCACATGTACTATTATCACCTCCACTTTCACATGTACTATTATCACCTCCACTTTCACATGTACAATTATCACCTCCACTTTCACATGTACTATTATCACCTCCACTTTCACATGTACTATTATCACCTCCACTTTTACATGTACTATTATCACCTCCAGTTTTACATGTATTATTATCACCTCCACTTTCACATGTACGACTATCACCTCCACTTTTACATGTACTATTATCACCTCCACTTTTACATGTACTATTGTCACCTCCACTTTAACATGTACTATTATCACCTCCACTTTTACATGTATTATTATCACCTCCACTTTAACATGTACTACTATCACCTCCACTTTTACATGTACTATTATCACCTCCACTTTTACATGTACCATTATCACCTCCATTGTACATGTACTATTATCACCTCCACTTTTACATGTATTATTATCACCTCCACCTTTACATGTACTATTATCACCTCCACTTTTACATGTATTATTATCACCTCCACTTTTACATGTACTACTATCACTTCCACCTTTACATGTACTATTATCACCTCCACCTTTACATGTACTATTATCACTTCCACTTTCACATGTACTATTATCACTTCCACTTTCACATGTACTATTATCACCTCCACTTTTACATGTACTATTATCACTTCCACTTTCACATGTACTATTATCACTTCCACTTTTCATGTACTATTATCACCTCCACTTTTACATGTACTATTATTACCTCCACTTTTACATGTAATATTATCACCTCCACTTTTACATGTTCTGTTATCACCTCCACTGTTACATGTACTGTTATCACCTCCACTGTTACATGTACTGTTATCACCTCCACTTTTACATGTACTATTATCACTTCCACTTTTACATGTAATATTATCACCTCCACTTTTACATGTACTATTATCACCTCCACTTTTACATGTACTATTATCACCTCCACCTTTACAGGTACTATTATCACCTCCACTTTTTCATCTACTATTATCACCTCCACCTTTACAGGTACTATTATCACCTCCACTTGTACATGTACTGTTATCACCTCCACTGTTACATGTACTGTTATCACCTCCACTTTTACATGTACTATTATCACCTCCACTTTTACATGTAATATTATCACCTCCACTTTTTCATGTACTATTATCACCTCCACTTTTACATGTACTATTATCACTTCCACCTTTACATGTACAATTATCACCTCCACTTTTTCATCTACTATTATCACCTCCACCTTTACAGGTACTATTATCACCTCCACTTTTACATGTACAATTATCACCTCCACTTTCACATGTACTATTATCACTTCCACCTTTACATGTAGTAGTATAACCTCCACTTTCACATGTACTATTATCACCTATACTTTCACATGTACTATTATCACCTTAACTTTCACATGTACAACTATCACCTCCACTTTTACATGTACTATTATCATCTCCACTTTTACATGTACTATTATCACTTCCACCTTTACATGTACTATTATCACCTCCACTTTTACATGTACTATTATCACTTCCACTTTCACATGTACTACTATCACCTCCACTTTTATACGTACTATTATCACTTCCACTTTCACATGTACTATTATCACCTCCACTTTTACATGTAAGATTATCACCTCCACCTGTACATGTAATATTTTCACCTCCACTTTTACATGTACTATTATCACCTCCACTTTTTCATGTACTATTATCACCTCCGCTTTTACATTTACTATTATCACCTCCGCTTTTACATGTAATATTATCACCTCCACTTTTACATGTACTATTATCACCTCCGCTTTTACATTTACTATTATCACTTCCACTTTCACATGTACTACTATCACCTCCACTTTTATACGTACTATTATCACCTCCACTTTCTCCTGTACTATTATCACCTCGATTTTTACATGTAATATTATCACCTCCACTTTTACATGTACTATTATCACCTCCACTTTCACATGTACTATTATCACCTCCGCTTTTAAATTTACTATTATCACCTCCGCTTTTACATGTAATATTATCACCTCCACTTTTACATGTATTATTATCACCTCCACTTTTACATGTACTATTATCAATTCCACCTTTGCATGTACTATTATAACTTCCACTTTCACATGTACTATTATCACCTCCACTTTTACATGTACTATTATCACTTCCACTTTCACATGTACTATTATCACCTCAACTTTTATACGTACTATTATCACTTCCACTTGCACATGTACTACTATCACCTCCACCTTTACATGTACTATTATCACCTCCACTTTTACATGTACTGTTATCACCTCCACTTTTACATGTACTGTTATCACCTCCACCTTTACATGTACTATTATCACCTCCACTTTTACATGTACTATTATCACTTCCACCTTTACATGTACTATTATCACCTCCACCTTTACATGTACTATTATCACCTCCACTTTTACATGTACTATTATCACCTCCACTTTTACATGTACTATTATCACTTCCACTTTTACATGTACTATTATCACTTCCACTTTTACATGTACTATTATCCCCTCCACCTTTACATGTACTATTATCACCTCCACTTTTACATGTACTATTATCACCTCCACTTTTACATGTACTATTATCACCTCCACTTTTACATGTACTACTATCCCCTCCACCTTTACATGTACTATTATCACTTCCACCTTTACATGTACTATTATCCCCTCTACCTTTACATGTACTATTATCACCTCCACTTTTACATGTACTACTATCCCCTCCACCTTCACATGTACTATTATCACTTCCACCTTTACATGTACTATTATCCCCTCTACCTTTACATGTACTATTATCACCTCCACTTTTACATGTACTATTATCACCTCCACTTTTACATGTACTATCATCCCCTCCACCTTTACATGTACTATTATCACCTCCACTTTTACATGTACTATTATCACCTCCACTTTTACATGTACTATCATCCCCTCCACCTTTACATGTACTATTATCACCTCCACTTTTACATGTACTATTATCACTTCCACTTTTACATGTACTATTATCCCCTCCACCTTTACATGTACTATTATCACCTCCACTTTTACATGTACTATTATCACCTCCACTGTCACATGTACTATTATCACTTCCACCTTTACATGTACTATTATCCCCTCCACCTTTACATGTACTATTATCACCTCCACTTTTACATGTACTATTATCACCTCCACTGTCACATGTACTATTATCACTTCCACCTTTACATGTACTATTATCCCCTCCACCTTTACATGTACTATTATCACCTCCACTTTTACATGTACTATTATCACCTCCACTGTCACATGTACTATTATCACTTCCACCTTTACATGTACTATTATCCCCTCCACCTTTACATGTACTATCATCCCCTCCACCTTTACATGTACTATTATCACCTCCACTTTTACATGTACTATTATCACTTCCACTTTTACATGTACTATTATCACCTCCACTTTTACATGTACTATTATCACCTCCACTTTTACATGTACTATTATCACTTCCACCTTTACATGTACTATTATCCCCTCCACCTTTACATGTACTATCATCCCCTCCACTTTTACATGTACTATTATCACCTCCACTTTTACATGTACTATTATCACCTCCACTTTTACATGTACTATTATCACCTCCACTTTTACATGTACTATTATCACCTCCACTTTTACATGTACTATTATCACCTCCACTTTTACATGTACTATTATCCCCTCCACCTTTACATGTACTATTATCACCTCCACTTTTACATGTACTATCATCACCTCCACTTTTACATGTACTATCATCCCCTCCACCTTTACATGTACTATTATCACCTCCACTTTTACATGTACTATTATCACCTCCACTTTTACATGTACTATTATCCCCTCCACCTTTACATGTACTATCATCCCCTCCACTTTTACATGTACTATTATCACTTCCACTTTTACATGTACTATTATCACTTCCACCTTTACATGTACTATCATCCCCTCCACCTTTACATGTACTATTATCACCTCCACTTTTACATGTACTATTATCACCTCCACTTTTACATGTACTATTATCACCTCCACTTTTACATGTACTACTATCCCCTCCACCTTTACATGTACTATTATCACCTCCACTGTCACATGTACTATTATCACCTCCACTTTTACATGTACTATCATCCCCTCCACCTTTACATGTACTATTATCACCTCCACTTTTACATGTACTATTATCACTTCCACTTTTACATGTACTATTATCACTTCCACTTTTACATGTACTATTATCCCCTCCACCTTTAAATGTACTATTATCACCTCCACTTTTACATGTACTATTATCACCTCCACTGTCACATGTACTATTATCACCTCCACTTTTACATGTACTATTATCACTTCCACTTTTACATGTACTATTATCACTTCCACTTTTACATGTACTATTATCCCCTCCACCTTTAAATGTACTATTATCCCCTCCACCTTTACATGTACTATTATCACCTCCACTTTTACATGTACTATTATCACCTCCACTTTTACATGTACTATCATCCCCTCCACCTTTAAATGTACTATTATCCCCTCCACCTTTAAATGTACTATTATCACTTCCACTTTTACATGTACTATTATCCCCTCCACCTTTAAATGTACTATTATCCCCTCCACCTTTACATGTACTATTATCACCTCCACTTTCACATGTACTATTATCACCTCCACTTTTACATGTACTATTATCACCTCCACTTTTACATGTACTATCATCCCCTCCACCTTTACATGTACTATTATCACCTCCACTTTTACATGTACTATTATCACCTCCACTTTTACATGTACTATTATCACCTCCACTTTTACATGTACTATTATCCCCTCCACCTTTACATGTACTATTATCACCTCCACTTTTACATGTACTATCATCCCCTCCACCTTTACATGTACTATTATCACCTCCACTTTTACATGTACTATTATCACTTCCACTTTTACATGTACTATTATCCCCTCCACCTTTAAATGTACTATTATCCCCTCCACCTTTAAATGTACTATTATCACTTCCACTTTTACATGTACTATCATCCCCTCCACCTTTACATGTACTATTATCACCTCCACTTTTACATGTACTACTATCCCCTCCACCTTTAAATGTACTATTATCCCCTCCACCTTTAAATGTACTATTATCACTTCCACTTTTACATGTACTATTATCCCCTCCACCTTTAAATGTACTATTATCCCCTCCACCTTTAAATGTACTATTATCACTTCCACTTTTACATGTACTATTATCCCCTCCACCTTTAAATGTACTATTATCCCCTCCACCTTTAAATGTACTATTATCACTTCCACTTTTACATGTACTATTATCCCCTCCACCTTTAAATGTACTATTATCCCCTCCACCTTTACATGTACTATTATCACCTCCACTTTTACATGTACTATTATCACCTCCACTTTTACATGTACTATTATCACCTCCACTTTTACATGTACTATTATCACTTCCACTTTTACATGTACTATTATCACCTCCACTTTTACATGTACTATTATCACCTCCACTTTTACATGTACTATTATCACTTCCACTTTTACATGTACTATTATCCTCTCCACCTTTAAATGTACTATTATCCCCTCCACCTTTAAATGTACTATTATCACTTCCACTTTTACATGTACTATTATCCCCTCCACCTTTAAATGTACTATTATCCCCTCCACCTTTACATGTACTATTATCACCTCCACTTTTACATGTACTATTATCACCTCCACTTTTACATGTACTATTATCCCCTCCACCTTTAAATGTACTATTATCCCCTCCACCTTTAAATGTACTATTATCACCTCCACTTTTACATGTACTATTATCACCTCCACTTTTACATGTACTATCATCCCCTCCACCTTTACATGTACTATTATCACCTCCACTTTTACATGTACTATTATCACCTCCACTTTTACATGTACTATTATCACCTCCACTTTTACATGTACTATTATCCCCTCCACCTTTACATGTACTATTATCACCTCCACTTTTACATGTACTATCATCCCCTCCACCTTTACATGTACTATTATCACCTCCACTTTTACATGTACTATTATCACCTCCACTTTTACATGTACTATTATCACTTCCACTTTTACATGTACTATTATCCCCTCCACCTTTACATGTACTATTATCCCCTCCACCTTTACATGTACTATTATCACCTCCACTTTTACATGTACTATCATCCCCTCCACCTTTACATGTACTATTATCACCTCCACTTTTACATGTACTATTATCACCTCCTACTTTTACATGTACTATTATCACTTCCACCTTTACATGTACTATTATCACCTCCACTTTTACATGTACTATTATCACTTCCACTTTTACATGTACTGTTATCACCTCCACTTTTACATGTACTATTATTACCTCCACTTTTACATGTACTATTATCACCTCCACTTTTAAATGTACTATTATCACCTCCACTTTCACATGTACTACTATCACCTCAACTTTCACATGTACTACTATCACCTCAACTTTCACATGTACTATTATCACCTCCACTTTTACATGTACTATTATCACTTCCACTTTCACATGTACTATTATCACCTCCACTTTCACCTGTACTATTATCACCTTCACTTTTACATGTACTATTATCACCTTCACTTTCACATGTACTACTATCACCTCCACTTTCACATGTACTATTGTCACCTCCACTTTTACATGTACTTTTGTCACCTTCACTTTCACATGTACTACTATCACCTCCACTTTTAAATGTACTATTATCACCTCCACTTTCACATCTACTACTATCACCTCCACTTTTAAATGTACTATTATCACCTCCACTTTCACATGTACTACTATCACCTCCACTTTTTAATGTACTATTATCACCTCCACTTTCACATGTACTATTATCACCTCCACTTTCACATGTACTACTATCACCTCCACATTCACATGTACTATTATCACCTCCACTTTCACATGTACTATTATCACCTCAACTTTCACATGTACTATTATCACCTCCACTTTCACATGTACTACTATCACCTCCACTTTTAAATGTACTATTATCACCTCCACTTTTAAATGTACTATTATCACCTCCACTTTTAAATGTACTATTATCACCTCCACTTTCACATGTACTACTATCACCTTCACTTTCACATGTACTACTATCACCTCCACATTCACTATTATCACCTCCACTTTTAAATGTACTATTATCACCTCCACTTTTAAATGTACTATTATCACCTCCACTTTTAAATGTACTATTATCACCTCCACTTTCACATGTACTATTATCACCTCAACTTTCACATGTACTAATATCACCTCCACTTTCACATGTACTACTATCACCTCCACTTTCACATGTACTATTATCACCTCCACTTTCACATGTACTACTATCACCTCCATTTTCACATGTACTACTATCACTGCACTTTCACATGTACTATTATCACCTCCACTTTCACATGTACTACTATCACCCCCACTTTTAAATGTACTATTATCACCTCCACTTTCACATGTACTACTATCACCTTCACTTTCACATGTACTACTATCACCTCCACATTCACTATTATCACCTCCACTTTTAAATGTACTATTATCACCTCCACTTTTAAATGTACTATTATCACCTCCACTTTTAAATGTACTATTATCACCTCCACTTTCACATGTACTATTATCACCTCAACTTTCACATGTACTAATATCACCTCCACTTTCACATGTACTACTATCACCTCCACTTTCACATGTACTATTATCACCTCCACTTTCACATGTACTACTATCACCTCCATTTTCACATGTACTACTATCACTGCACTTTCACATGTACTATTATCACCTCCACTTTCACATGTACTACTATCACCCCCACTTTCACATGTACTACTATCACCTCCACTTTCCCATGTACTACTATCACCTCCACCAATTCTCTACCAATATAAAAGCCACGTACGACCAACGATGGAGTACTGTTGCCACATCGGGACAGGAGCTGCTAGAAAGGACTTATCCTGCCTTGATAGAATTCCAAATAGACTTCGTTGCTTAGTGGGGGGGAGCCCTTTTCACTTTCCTGCAACCTCTTTCCCACCGAAGAGAAGTTGTGACTCTGTCTCTACTTTATCATTATTTTCATGGCAAATGCTCATGTGAGCTTCAATCCATGCTCCCCCTCGCCAAACTCTCACAAAAAACACTCATCTAACCAAAACTACTATCAATAATTTCCCACACTTTTTATCTGTGCCAAAACCAAAATATAGATCCCATAAACAAAGCTTCTTTCTTAAAACTGCACGCTTGTGGAACTTTCTTCCGATTGCCTGCTTTCTAGCTGACTAGAATCTGATTGTCTTCAAGTCCAACATAAACAAGTTCTTGATGAACCGTTCCCCTAAGTTATCCAATTAACAAAATTCCCACTACTTATGTTTACTACGCTATAATTACATTGACTAATGTATACCCTTTAACGCTTATGCTCGAGTGGCCTCTGGGCGTTCATAAGTGGTGATTCCTGTGTAAAAAGACTCTCCAATATGAACAACGAAAAATCTGAAAAATCAGGCCTCTTTTATCTCCAACCAGGAGCATCCCATTTGCTTATCAGGTGGTAACATTGCAGGCATATAAAGAAATTAGGCAGCCATTTTTTTTCATTCATTTTTTAGTCAACCCAGAACAACTTTTTTTAACGTTTATATGACAATGTTATACGTTAATCTTTATATAATGGCTTGAATAAAGTTTAAAATACAAAATCAATGCAATTTTTTTCTAAATATTAATTTTGAATGCGCCCTGTTATATTAAAGAACCTACAATTGATTTTATATGATGGGCCTTTCTGCTTGTACGTTAATAAAATTTCTCATATGAGCTTGTGATGTTAGGCTGCATCAGGCGTTAACTTTAGTCCAAATCATCTGTTCATTTTTTCAACGGATGTTTTCGATTATCGATACTTATCGAAGTCATTCCGATACAAAATCTTTCTAGGAATACTGAGAGGCACATGAATACATTTGCGTGAAATTAAAAAAAAATAAGCCCAGTCGTTTATGGGTCACCAAAATGGCTACCGTTTCTTTACTATTGCGCAGATCAGCTTAAAATTTTATATCTCTGCATATGTTATTGTTGCCATATAACGTGCCAAGCTTCACTAATTCTTATTAAAACATATCAGAGTCAGAACAAAAAATCGATTTGCATATAATTCTGGCACAGAGTGTATATAAATTGCGTTTTTGGCTTTTATTGTATTATTGTATCATTAATATATGTGCTTTTTTGTGTATAAATGATTAAGATATTTTTTGTTAAATATCAATTGAGTTAACGATACAAAATCAATTTGTTTTTGATAAATGATTGAAATAATTCTACGTATTTTTGCGTAGGAAAAGTAAATATTTTTCACCTCTTTTTATTCCAATTGCTATAAAATATCTTCACGTTCTATTTCCTGGCAGACGAACAATTTACTCGGACGTCATTACAATGAAAACGAAATGCGCATGCTCCGAAGGTGGCTGGGG